>NW_026570232.1:618333-1236666 GCF_019649055.1 Paramacrobiotus metropolitanus
ATTTTGGGTGTACGGTTGCGAAATCAGCATATCAAACCAAATCTCCTGATCCGTTGAACAAAACGTTTCCGTTTCTGCTGTTGCTGAATGGGTTCACAGTGCACACAGTCACACATAGGTACAAATATTACAGTTTATTGGTTCGGTAATCTCGCTTCCCACGTTCACAGTTGAACTGCTAATTCAGATTTAATTAGAAGACCTTGTCCATCAGACCGGCGCTGAGCAGCGGCAGAATGTTAGCAAAACGTCTCACAATTAGCGGCAGTTTCCAGCTAAAAAAGTCTTTAATTATCTATAATCGGTTCCGAAAGAAACCGCCAAGAGTGTTGTTCAAGTACACTGACTACTCCAGTTCTTGAAGTTGTTACTATTTACTATACGATATTCGCAGTTGGAATCAAATGTAAAAGTAAAACAAAATAAGTCAAACTTTAACAAAGAAGTACTCTGGCAACTTTGGTACAACCATTTTACTATTTCAGTACTTATTTCTTACTTAATTTACTAATTATTCGTTTTGTTAAAGTTAATTAAATAAAAGGCCAGGTTTATTAATGCGAGCTATGATTAGAACAAACTTGCTTTACAGAAAAACCGAGAAGCTTACAACGCAACAACAAAACATTGTGCGCTCTCCGTGATCTTATACTTAATTATTATTGAAACCTTAGTACGGTTCATAACTTCATAATTTATAGTTCATACTGCTTGTGTTTGTGCTGTGTATCGTTGTACGAGACTAATAATACGAGTACAATACATACTGTAAGTACTCGTACGTCACTTCCGGCTGCAAAATATTGCAGACACTACTCTAGAGTCTAGACAGGCAAATGTAAATTTTTTTCTGCTTTTCAGCTTTTCATTAATTTGTGTTACAGGCATAATTTCTACAGATAAGTCTACTTTTACAATTTTCCCATATACAGTCGTGATTTTTAACTGTTTTACCTAATTAGTTTTATCTCCATTCACCACCACAGCATGCACAGCAGCGTGTCATCAGCGGCCGGCGGCGCTTGTCTGCTCATCAAATGGCCGCACGCCACGGCTGACGAATCTTATCAGCGCAGCATTATTGTCTTCCATCCTGCGATAAATGCGACTGCGATAAGAGCTCTTTTCCGCGTATTCCCTACGCTCTCCTAAATGTTCTCTCCTGGATGACAACGCTGCTGACTGCATCATGGCGAAATCGACAATGGTCGCATACCTTTGCTGGCTGTTTGGTGGTCTGTTGGGACTGCATCATTTCTACTTGGGTCGGGATCGTCATGCCTTCACCTGGTTCGCCACTCTCGGAGGGGTCTTTGGATTGGGATGGCTGCGCGAAGTGACACGCTTGCCAGCGTACGTGGCGGAGGCCAATCAGGGCCAGGAGTACGTGGAGAAGCGGACGATCAAAATGAATCTGACCAAGAAGCCCCCGTATAATTCCACACGGATGGCGGGGCAGCTCATTATGGGCACGCTCTTTGGCTACTTGGTTTCACTGGCCATTCCCTCCGCGGAAGAGTATCCCACGGTGCACCGCTGGTGCATACTGCTCGTTCCGTTCGCCATTGGACTGGGTAATGTTTTTGAGAAATTGTTTTCTTGGAGCGATGGTGTTTTTTATAAGGACACATCGACAGCAGTTAGGCTTTTTGAAAATTTGTTTTGTGAAACTATAAAACTAAAAAAGGAAATGCGCTGCGTTTTACAAAAAAATAGCTGTCCAAGAAACTGATAGTATGGTGGTGCAAACAAATATAAACTGTAAATTGTTGCACTATTTCTGTATGTGAGTATGATACGGCATAAATAACCGTATGGGCAGTTGTGCGTGCATTTTGCTGCTAGTTTTAATATTTGAGTTGGTTCGAAATTTCCTTGTGTATACCTTGAATTCTGCTACCCTTATTTACGGAAATAATGTATTTAAAAATGTGCTCTTGCTGTAGTTGTTTATTTGTTTTAAATTGGGGTGAATGCTGTCGTAACTTACATACAAATATTGCGTGTGCGCTTGTAAGTTGCTGCTGACAGCAGATACGAAATATATCCATAACACAGTGAAAATATCCAGCAGGTTTAATACTGTTGTTTTTAGGCGTTCATCTGGTGGGAAATATCGGCATGGAGCGAGGACGTTTGTTGTGGCCAGTTGTGGGTGCATATATAGCCTCGCTGGCCTTCCTCTTCCAGCCGAAATCCATTGCGTGGGCCGCGGTCAGTTCGGCCTTCATGTTCCATTGGAAGTCCCGCGACTGGGTGCGCCAGCCCAAACGCAAACGTCATGTGTGTATCCGCTTAGCGACACTGGGCACCGCGGCCACCGTGTACTTAGCGCTTTGGGGATCGTTCCTGTATTTCAACGCCAGCTGGACCAATCCGGATGGGACGAGGACGTCGGTGCGGGACGCAGTGGACAACTTCTTCCACAGTAAGGCGTGGTTGGATATGAAGAATTCCTTCGAGCAGCTCAGGGTCTATGTTCAGCATCATGGCTGGCAGAATGTCTTGTATCAGTTGATTGAATTTATGGATGTCAACGGAGATACACGAGCCTATCAGGTTAGTGGTTCTGGCAGAATAAGGGACTGTTATATTCATAATTTCATAGATCAGAAAACGGTATATTGCTGACCATTTTTACAGCTTTCTTGAAACATTTGCGGATTGTTGGTATGAGAAGTTTTGATAAATATTTAGATCGTGGGCTTCTTTTCCTTGTATTAGTGGAAAACTGTGAATTTAAAATGGGGTTTTACATGCAGATTCTGGAAATCCGACCGGAATCGACAATGCAGGAGGTCACAAACAAGTACCGGAAATTATCGCGCGAATGGCATCCCGATAGACACCGGGATCCAGAAAAGAAAGCCGTAGCTCAGAAACGCTTTATTGAAATAGCGCAAGCCTACGAAAAGATCTCTGCTAAACGGGCAAAAGAAGGGAAGACGGCTAAGTCAACGAAAGCTTCCCATTCCGAGCTTTAGTGCTGTGCTCCACGGCTCGTATTAGCGGTGATTTATGCTGCATGGAGAATAAGTTTAGTCTCGAACGTGATTTGTTTCTGGCACCACTGGACGGAGAAGTTTCGTAATTTGTGATAGTTTTTTGTACCCGGTATTAAGGTATAGTCAGGGTCACTACTGTAGTATTTACTGACCTCCCTGTTGTTATACGTATAAATTTGTGCTTGTTGTTATCATGTATTTTTATCTGCGCTGTGTTGAAAGGATTGTTATAGAGTTCCATTAACTTGTGGAAGAAAAGAGAATCTTCCAGTGCAACCTTTCCGTGCATTCTGCAATATTGGCGACTTTCATATGATGCCCGCGATTTTACTTTGAAAGCTAATCTTACAATTTGATTCAATATTTCACCACGTCGAAAAATCATTTTCCTGCATTCCTCCTTCATTCCTTATTACGATTCAAATAACAAAATCCTTTATCATCCAAGCAAACAAGAAAGTACCCATCAGAAAGCGAAACCCGTCGGGTTTCTGTATAATTTGGCAATATTTGCATACATTTAAACTTATTTACATAGTGGAACGTCGCGACCCACTGGACTTGACATTCTGGTCATATTCATATTCCCGAAGATTGGCTCGTTCAAGGAATTCTTTCCGGTCCAGATATCCCCCTTTGCCTTTATTGAACTGAGCTAAATCTTCGTCCAGGCCGTGGTCATTTTTATACTTTTTCCAATCCAACTGAGATTTATCCTAAAAAAATTCTAGTAAGCACTAATATACAAAAGAAATGGCACAAGAAATTTCATACCGCTGAAATTTCTTGTGCCAATGGCGTACAACACTTTTCAACTCACCAATGTGGACATTTTCTTCTTGCCGGATAACTTTGCTAATACTGATCCCAGTCCCGTCACGGGGCCACTAGGCGCCTTCGATGAGCTATAAAAATAACGAAGGAAATACAGATTTAGAAATTACAAAATTCTTCTGCAGCAGCCATACTGAGCAAGAAATAAATTATTTTCCTAAGCACGACGATCCGTATTATACTACCAACTTTGATATAAAAATAACTATGAGTATTATCAATTGTAGTCCATTTAAAATCTCTGAAAAATATTCTCGTATAGAAGTACTTGTAAGTCAAATAAAAATTTTTACTTGAAACAGATTCTTCCTTCAGATGCTAACCAATAACCATGCTATTAATGCAAAGCGCAGCTACAGTATTTTAAAAGTACTGAGTAACGGCATTTATCTCGTTGACAAAAAAGAAATACTCACATTACGGTACAGACAGGCAACAACAGTTGTGCAACACATGATAATCTGCAAAGCTGTTTACCAGCTGCACCGCTGCAGTTATGATTTTACGTTTACCAACACCCTTCAGGACCAAGTAGCAACAAACCTGGCATTCTGCGAAGGTGAAGGTGCAACGGCTGATGTCGTGGAATCCCGAGACGTAGAAGACACTCGGCCGCTGCCGTTCTTGTCGTCCACTGCCGAGCCTCTGTTCGAACTGGAGTCGTTAGGGTTAGGGCTGGGTGTGGATGATGAATATACATTGTCGGACGAAACTCCGGAAGCGGGAGCGTTAAAACTGTGGACAGTTGTGGCTGACGCGGGTTTTTTCGGCATGCAAACGAGAGTCTCGTTGCTCGTAGTCTCATCATTATCATTATTGTCCAAATCATCCCCGTATTTGCTTTTCTTCTTCCTACAAATCGACAGAACTTGCGGATGACTGCTGCGTGAAAAACATGTTGAATCTACCGCTTATCACCATCTAACTTGCGAAGATAACGAGTTCAACAGTACTTTACTGCAAGCGCTCTCGCAGTAAAATAATCAATCAAAGAAACTAAGACAGAAATCTTCCAAATTTTTCCTTTGCAGTAGTGTACGTAGTTTGTTAATAGACTCGCCAATTACGATGAGGGGAACTTATTTCGATAAGCGCCACGAGAAGACATACCCTCGACTGTTAGCTTTCACGCGAATTTTGCGCTTTCTCTTCCGTTTTCCAACATCTAAGTCAGTGTCTCCGCCGCTGCTCGGCTCCAGATCGGCTTCGCCAGATTCACTTCCTTCCTCTAAACATTGCGAAATCGTTTCACAACAACGAACCATAAGCTTTACTTCACAAATTACAGCAAATCGCCACAATACAACACTTATTATCAAATCAATAGGCGCATAATAGTCACTGTGTACGGTACGGGCCACGGCGTATGTTTATATTGACGAAATCAAAATGCAATTCATTCCTAAAACTAAAAACTTACAGTTTTTAGCGAACTATTAAGTTGATTTCAAGACTTCTTGCACGCTGAGATTAAAAACCAAACAACATCAAGATGGAAAAAGAATACACAGAAAGTACGGCTACGCACCCTCGACTTCCACATGTTCCGGTGGAACGTAATCGTCGTCGCTCTCGTCCGTGCTGTCTTCATCCGCATTGCGTCGATACTGCAAAGCCATTATCGAAATGGCTAATGTAATAATAAATAATTCATGAAGAGTCCAAAAGTAAACAAAGACCACTTACAAAAAAACTGTAATATGTAAACTGTGACTTGAAATGCCGTCAACTACGTAAGTAAAAACACTTGCTCAGGTTTGTTTTGGGTTCGCAAAATGAACTCGATATGTTATTAGAGTAGAGCATATCGACTAGAGATTTGGTGCACAGTTCGGTACAAAACTCAGTAGTACGTCGGTGTGCAGTGCTACTCATGATACTGCCGGCTGTTCATAGCGAGTATTAGCGACTGACCACCAGAGCTGATAGGGCTGCTATCGAGCCGTTCGGTTTGCGACTGGCCGGGTTGGTCATGCTGAAATTGTCCGACCAACAGGCTTAGGCTGACCAATCATCATGTTAGTTTGACCTGTCCGCATGACTAATCGCGCAGCGATGCACACAATCAGATAGTACGGTGGCTCGCTGAAACGGTTTCTGGTTCCACAATGTTGTGTTTACCACTCGAACACATTCCCATCCAACTCAAATGGAGCGCATGTCAGATTGATGATTTATTTATAGAAAGTTTTAATTTGAACAGGTTAAATATTATGCGAATGCCAGCGGTGGCAGACCGACTCGTGAGCGGAAGAGATATGTATACCAGGCGCGAAGGGATTATGAGCTCGTCGCTCAAGTTTTAATGAGGAAGAGAAAGTCAGACTGCAGCGATACAACGAATGCCATATTATAATTCTGACTTCTGGAAACTCGCCAAACGAAGTCTTGTTGGTCCCTGCATCTTCTGATAATGCTGTAAACTTCCCCTGGATGAAGCTGTAAATTCATTATGGGCGACCGTTTTCGTGTTACGAAAGTGGACGATGGAGCTGGCAAAACGTCGGAGTTTATCCCACATGTTAGGACCACATCGCCGCCGCCTCCGCCGCAGGTTAAGCAGTTGAACTTTTGCTAATTTGTTATTTTGTTTACATTTGGGTTTCATGTTCGTAATCACGTTACATCTGTAGAGCAGAAGTGGAAATGTTGCGATTAATTCACAAGCGATTAATGCACATTATCACAGCAGGGAAAGGAAATTGCTGCGGTAGTTCTGTACTTAATATATATTATTTCGGTAAATGGTATTTCCTTTACGGTCCCGAAGTGTTAAAAAAGTTATTTTGTGTGTTCGGACTTGGTGAATCCGAGTTCTTTGGTTAATTTTGTAGAAAAACCGTACTTTGATATCTTTGGATTATTGTGTTTTTTTTTTCAGGAAACGGACTCGAAGCGAAATTCGCAGCAGGAATCGGGCGACGGTTTCCCCGTTCGGCATGGTGTTGCACCGGAAGTGACGGGCAGCCACCTTCCGGAGAATGGCGTTTTTCTTCGGAAGAATAATAATGCGTTGCGCCATCAGGCGTCTTCATTGAGTGAAGGTAGGGTTTTGCCTACAGGACCTTGTTTGTGCTGTGTGGAATGTCAATAGTGCAACTGTTTGCACGAGCGGAAATGTTAACTCGGCCTTATCAACCTTGATAGGACCAGCTTGCTGTTGGCCGTTGCCGTCAGTAGGTTGGTTCAAAAATATCGATTTCGCGCTGTAATTGTTGCACACTTTTCAAGTGATGCGCCGACAATCCGATCTATTGTGTACTTATTTGTTTGTTGCAGATTTTTATACTTTTACTGTTGCGCAGTCAGTTTGATGTATTAGCGCATCATTGTTCGTGTCAAGTTTTATTTAATGACGGTACTTTTGGAACAATGCTTTCCGGAAGCCGGTTCTTTTGGTTTAAAAAATTACTGCTTTCACACTTTCCGTCAGTCTTGAACCCAAAAAGTTTGTTTTCTCGACGTTCTTAAAGCCATCTTTAACACTACTTCGTAGTTAGTTTTTCTCTGTGGTGTTTGTTACAGTATACTGACCCTGATCAGGCGCCAGGTTGCGCGATAAATACGATTAGTTAAATTTTAGATGGAATCATGAATGTACTCTGTACTTGTTCATCTGTGTTGTTTTTGTGAATTTTTAGTTTCTAGTAAATGGTAAACCTTTTTGGGAAGTGCAGTATTAAAAGTGCAGGTTCCTTGGCAAGTTCTTACAATGTCATGGTCAGAGTAGAAATCTGGTATGGCTTCCGAGGACGACGGAACTCATGGCACTCTCAATTTGTTATGACGAGCACCACCTTTTTGCCACCAAAAAACCGTGACACGAACCGAAAGCGTTAGCGCAGGCGCATCGTTCGGTTTCGCTTACATGCACATTAAAATCAGATATGCATTAATTCATGTTTGGCTATGGCATTAATGAAGCGTCTATCATTTGTCGGGAGCTGGTTTTTTGCTGATCTGAAGATGATGTCGGCACTCCGGTGGTTGTTTGGATTTGTGCTCTACAAATGGCGCCGTTAAACCGGTGCGGTGTGGTAGGCAGATGGCTAAATGTCAGGCGATGAATGTGTTGCGCTGATCGTTGCCGCTTTCTGGATGATATGTGTGCAAATGTCAATCGACATTTTTTCCCTGGCTCCAGCCTCAGCCGGGAAGTGACTGACATACCGATACAGACGAACGTGTTTTCCCCTTTACGCAACACACTGTCGCTCAGTGCCCATTGGTGGCCGGTGACAGTTGCAGATTTTTGCAACATATGCTGTAATATGTGCGCTATGCCACTGTGCGGCGGATGCGCGAGAGTCGGTCAGAGATGGTTTATTTTATTTGAAGAGTATAACGCTTGTGTTAGGATAATGTGATTTATGATCAGTTGCGGTATAATATGGCGTCGAATCGGAGACGCAGTACTCTGAGTATCGGAAGTTTACAACAGTTTTTTATTCCACGATCGTCGTCGGCCACTAGTAAAATATCTTGGAAATCTACAGGTGACGGGGAGCGGCCTTATACAATTAATTTTGACCAGACGAAAAGGGAACAGCTCTTCTTATTCCAGGTAAAAAGTCTGCAACAAAAATGATTTTCTTGGCGATAATTTTTGAAACTTATAACTTTTTATTATGAATCGAAAAATCCCGTTCTGTTTGAAATTTTGTTGCAGGACGTTGTTACAATCCAGGCGAAATGTCCAGCGACTTTGTTACAGTTCTTTCAGACGTTCATTTTCTCACAATTTAAATTTTTGTCTACGCGCTGATTCGGAAGCAGAGGTTTAGACGATTTTATGTGGCCGTACTTTGAATTTGCAGGAAGATCTTGATGAAGGATTGAAAGTAGGAGCATTTCTTCATCAGCAAACATGTGGACCAAAACCGTCTGCCCAGCCGGCAAATACCGGTTCGAAAACACTGATCTCAAAGGTAAAGGTTATTGTGGTAGCTTCCTGCTAGTTCTTTTACTGACACGAAGTACAGCGCAATACTCAGTATTATAATTTTATTCTAAGTATTTACCTCTACGAGGCTTCGGATTGAATGGTTCTTAGATTATTGCTTTAGATGGCTTTGTTTTTCCTTTTTGTTGTGATTCTGTATCATCTGTAACTTGTGTTGTAGCCCGCTCCGAAAATGGGGACGCTGATGGGCGTATTCCTTCCATGTATTCAAAACATATTCGGCGTGCTGATGTTTATCCGCCTTCCCTTTATTATCGGGACTGCCGGTGCACTGGAGAGTCTGTTGATTGTCTTATTGGCTTCCGCTACGGTTAGCAAAAAATCGTTGGCGCTTTTCCCCTACCGTATTAGAATTTTCCATATTTATGTATTGTTGTGTCTTTTGATACGCAAGTACGTAGTGTTTTCGCATTCCTTAGTAAACCATTTACGCAGTAAACGAAATTACAGGTTTTATTTGAACGAACTAACGCTTCAAAACTATTATCAACTAATAGGTCCACAAAATATAAAATTAAATATACCTTTGGTCTAGGGAAGTTTAAATTAATGATATTCTTATGACAGTAAAATCTTTCTAGAACTATGTATTTGCGAGAATTAATAAGGATACTTCTTTCACTTAATTTAGATTATGCGTTCTTGGTGACCGCCTTCTAGCCAAGCCGTATGCTGAACCCTGCGAGAAAAATGCGTCCTCGCCACTATGGAAAGTCTTCTGCTCGAACTCCTCTTTGTCAAGTTGTGATCCATATTTTCAAGAGCAGACGATGCACGAGGAATTGGCTTTTCCGGGCATGCGGGTGCCGAGCACATTTTATAGTGAGATTATGCGACACCATATTATCCATGGATTATGTTGTAATTTCCAACTTATTATTAGACAATACGTTCAACCAGTATGCGGTCACGAGACAATATATTTCCCATGGAGCAGAAAAAGTTTTCGCATCACCCGAAACCCCTTTCTATGCATCACAAGGATATGTGATTGCCGATATTACCGGGAGTTTTACGCTCTTGTTGTCCATATTTTTCCCCGCTGTTACAGGTGAACACTTAAAGTTTCATATTGAAGTGGTTAACTGGTTTCGTTAACTGGTTAACTGGTATGGTTGGTTTCGTTAACTTGAAGTGTTATAGAAATCTTTAAAGTGAGCTATATTAATATTGCTTGGAATCGAAAATTGCAATCATAATTTGCAACAGTTCTTAACTTTTAATTTAATTAGTACAGTAATGGTTTTTTTAATAATTTTTTAGGTATTATGGCTGGTTCGAATCGATCAGGTAAGAAATCAAAGCTTTTGTTGATTTGATGTTGAAAAACTGCTTAAGAGAGACGTACCATTCAAAGGCGATCTGAGTAATGTTCAGCGCTCGATTCCCCTGGGAACAATTTCGGCTGTGATTTTCACCACCTGCACCTATATCGTTCTGGTGTTTTGCTATGCCGGAAGTGTCAACTCGTTGTTACTGCGCGATAAATATGGGTTAAGCATTGGTGGGCGTCTGGTGTCGGCGGAGATTGCCTGGCCGCATCCTCTTGTGCTGCTTATTGGGGCCACAATGTAAGCGAAACATTTTTGTCAATCAGAAATTTATTGCTTTAATTTAAAGTTTGCCTTTGTAAAGTGTCGATTTTTTTGTGAAGCTGCAATGTCGCTTGATAGGGATGTACTACAAAAATCAGATAATCTTTCACCTTCTAAGTTTAACGTTTATCTACGCTTTTTTCAGAAATTTGTTAAATACCGTGTTTTGAGGAAATTGTTGCTGACAGTGCCGTCAGTATGTGTAATATCAGAAATTGAAAGTATTTAGTGCCGTGCAAGTGAATCTTCTCCGCATTTTAAGGTAGTAAATTAGTTTATAAATTAATGACAGTATTGTTTGATTTCACGGGACGAGAAGAAAGCCGTAATCCAACCTAATGCATTTTAGGGCTACAATTGGAGCAGCGCTGCAAACTTTAATCGGTAAGGCATACAGAGTAATCGCCGTAGAATTTTGAAAAAGAATTTTTCATGGAATATTTTTCTAGGTGCTCCGCGACTCTTACTGGCGATCGCCAAGGATGGTGTTATAGATTTCCTGCGCATCTTTCGAGTTGTCTCGGTGAACGGAGAACCCCGGCGCGCGTTGTTAGTGTGCCTTTGTCTGGGTGAATTAACCATTTTAGCCGGTTCGATTGATCTCATTGCGCCCATTCTTAGTCAGTAAGCGAAATGTCCAACATTGACATTAGCAATCCCGGTCAATCAATGCGTGTTGTTGGGAATGTTTACTAGGTGCAGCTTAATTTGTTACCTCTTTGTGAATTTGGCGTGCGCGCTGCAGTCTCTCATCGTAAGTGACAGACCGTTTCGATTACTGATTTGCAGGGTGAAAAATCGAATGTTTTATGAATACTTTGTGAAATACACAAACACAATGGAATAATGTGTGTATTAGGATTAGCAATGCAGGGTGACTGTCTCTTTTCGTCTGTGGAAGTAGAACAGTTTTTATTCTGAGCTGAAGTGGATCTACAGGAGTTATAACGAAAGTGATAAATTAGATTATGGTAGAAAAGGAAAAATTTCGAAATGTAGAATGTGCATGCGTGGTAGAAAATCCCGTGTTAATACGGTTTTCGGAAAGGTGCACATGCCAGTTAATCAGAGCTAATCTATGGCAGCAATAACTTTGCTTGAAAAGTTTTAGTTTTGAAATCTTTGTGCATGTATTAGTTTAAAGGAAATGATCAAAACCGGTAGTTTTAGTTGTTATACTTTAAACTAAACTACTATCTTCAAACCCACCTGGAATAATTCTTCACATTAAATTTGTCATGATTTATAATGAAGTCTCTCTCTGGTGATGTCTACTTTTTAGCGCCATCCTAGCTGGAGACCGCGTTTCCGCTTTTATCACTGGTTCCTATCCTTGACTGGCGCTGTACTGGCTGTCGCCATAATGTTTATTTCGTCCTGGTACTACGCTTGTATTGCCATTATTATGGCCACTATTGTCTACAAGTACATTGATTTTCGTGGGGCGGAAACGGAATGGGGTGAAGGATGGAATGGCTTAGCTCTTTCTGCAGGTACAATGATTGAAGCGCTCCTTTTCGATTCAGTTCTGCAAGGGGTGAAACCTCAACTCGGCTTTGCATTCAAAATAATATGCTCGTCTGACTGTGAGTGGTGTCTTTATGGGTTTTTTTCCCGCAAGGCTTATAAATCTGTTGAGTGTTACAATTATTCCTGCTCGGCTATTACCGCAGAAAATAAAGTATCGCACTTATTTTGTTGTTATAAGTACCAGATGTCTTCGCTTTCTTCGGCTTTATAGTCAGTTTTTCATTGATTAAGTGAATTATAACTTTGAGACAGTTTACTTAATTCTGGATTAGTGTTGCTGGTGGCAGATATCATTCTATGCAAAGACATATTTGCGTAAAGATAAACTAAAATTAAAGAGCCTCCTCGTTTCTCGCCGATTGAAATTTGAAAGGTCAACCAGGCTTAGTGATGACCTGTCATGCCCAAGAATAGAATTCAATACACGCGCCATATTATTACGATTATTTTAGTTTTTTTTGTATTTTTATATCATCTCTTATATAAGAGCAATATTTGGATCACGTGATAACTCGTTCAGTGATTAAGTTACTATTCGTAGTTAATTTTCGCTGATATTTTACAGCGCAGTACAGCCTGCATCGTTTGGAAGGCCAAGTAATCCATACCAAGAACTGGCGACCACAACTGCTGGTTTTTTGCCGCCTGGACGAAGACCAGAATCCTGTGCATCCGGAGTTGTTTCCCTTCGTAAGCCAGTTGAAGGCCGGTCGGGGTTTGACCATGTTTGCCTCTATTCTGGAAGGTGACTTTATCAAATGCAGTGATGATGTCCATTTGGCGAAGAAGTCTTTACGACGCATGATGGAAACGGATAACGTCAAAGGATTCACGGAGGTCCTGGTGGCAGATGACACATTGACGGGGATGAATCACCTGTATGCGTTTTGTTAGATTTGTCATTTGTGCAGTGATTCGTTACAGTTGTCGTTACCGTGTGATAGAATTCAGACGGCGGGAATTGGCGCTATGAAGCATAACACCGTTGTTATGTGCTGGCCACAAAATTGGAATCAAAATACGGAGTACAAGCATTGGCGCATATTTCTCGGTAAGACTTATATGGCTATAAGGTTTTCTTTGTTATTAATTAATGGAGTCTATATTTTATTAAATAAAGGTCACTTCTGTGCGCCCGGAAATTTTCCGGGCGCCTAGCACTTTAGTTAAATAAAATATGACTTTATTTATTGATAACAAAAACAACCCTTATAAGCAAATTTTGTTTAACCATCTGTTTGTTTTGCTCTCTTCTTTGATAGATTTTCTTTATTTAAAGTTTTCAGCTGATTTTAATTATTTTTGTTACAGCAGTCATCTCTTTTAATCTTCGGTGGTTTGAAACGCTGGTGGTCAATTTTTCTTCGGTCAAACTCGACAATTTTTCCGATCAAACGTTACGATTTGTTCAACTAAGAACGCCAAAAGGGATAGATACTCGTATTAGTTACATTACGTGTTTTGAACATCCTGTAAAACAGTGCATTTTGCAGACACGCTACGTATTTGTCATGCGGCGCATTGTGCCTTTCTTGTACCGAAGAACATTTCGTCTTTTCCAAAAAACTGCGAGAAAATACGTGGCTGTGTCGATATCTGGTGGATTGTCCATGATGGCGGATTGCTTATGCTGCTGCCGTTCCTTATGTTAAAAACCAAAACCTGGAAACACTGTAAAATGCGGTTGTTTACCGTTGCGCGTAAGTTTCAGCCTCCCGTTTGGTACTTACTGTTTATTGAATGCTTGCATTCGGCCATCTGATTAGAACTGGAGGACAATACGGTTCAGATTCAAAAAGATTTGGAGAACTTCCTGTACGGCCTGCGAATTAATGCTGAAGCACATGTTGTCGGTGAGCCGTCATGTCGACAGTCTCATTGATCTGAGATAACAGATTTACGTTCATGGTTTCAGAAATGGGAAGTGGTGATATTTCTGCTTATACCTACGAACGAACGCTGTTGATGGAGCAGCGTGTCAAACTTCTCAAGGAAATGAAGCTAACAAAACGTGAAAGCTTGAAAAATAACGTAAGGTCATTTTTCCAGTAAAAGAAACTACTTAGACGTACTATCGCAGCTCCCAGGTGTACGGAAATGTATGCATTTTGCACCCACCGTAACATCGGCGTTTTGCGTTCCGTAACATCCACGTTTTAAACTTACGACAATGCAGCTTATTTTTCAAATGGTATTTGGAATACCATGTCCTTAGGCTCATAAATGATCTTTAGAATGGCATAACGCTGCTTTATAACTAGCTAGCACTATAAATCGTTTCGAAAGCAAATCGAATGAGACTTTGTAACAGTTTATATACCGTACGTAAGCTTAAATACGTAAGCTTTTTTAAGCAATAAATCTCTTTGCGTTGCGGTATCGGCGACTGGAATATGCAACTACTTTGCGTGTTTTTAACGACGGGAACATAAATACTGAGCGTAGCACAGTTTCTAATTTTCTTCGTTCAGGTCCAGCTGATCGTGGACCAGTCGCACGCCATCAACATAACCGACTTCCCTGTGACGGCAGAACGAGCCAGAGCCCAGAAGAAAATCAGCATTAATACGCATCCCCTCATCATATCGTCTAATGTGGCGGAAGCCCTGGCCGAGCAGAGTGAAGAGGAAGCCTTGGTAGATGGTATTTCGGAAGACTGCAGCGATATTTCGACGGTGGTTGTGAACGGAGGCGCGTCGGGATCGCATCTGACGGAGCCGGAGACTTCCGAGAGTATGGATAGCTTCGAGCGGGAGGATTCTGCTGAGCCTGGTTAGTGAGATGGAATTGGCATGCGTACGGGTTTGGTGCTCGATCACAAAAAAAATTGTTTCGGTGCTACAGGAAATTCAAAGAATGGGAAGCGTTACGGAAGCCGGGTTAAGCTGACCTCGGAGTCGGAGCGCGGCATTTCAGAGCGGTTTGGAGGATCGAGACCGTATGTGAAAACAAGGGTGTTGATAAATTGATAGTGATAGATAGTGTTAGCGTGTTGATCCAAAAGTACTGGTAGCGAATTAAAGGAGGAGCAGTTAATGAGTATATACGTAAGATTTAAACGATTGGTAAAGTGGACGTAAACGAAACATAGGACCCCAGCCAAACTATTTATGAGCAAAGTTTCATATAACATTGATTGAAGTTCGGAGCAAAAGTTAACCTTAATTGTACTTTGGTAATTGCAAGTTTTCTATTACTTTTTTCTTAATTTCACGACGTTTTATGTGCGCGTGATTTGCAGATTGGACGGCAATGTCCGACGAATGCACACGGCTGTGACCATGAACCAGGTTATTCGGGAACGGTCGGCCAGTGCCGAGTTGGTCATTCTGAATCTTCCGCGACCACCCAAAAGTCATCGCGAGCCTAACGAAATGAACTGTAAGGAGCGGGAGTATATCGATAAACCTATATTTTATTTGTTTGATTGTGTTTAGAGAAATTCGCTTTTTACACCTGTAGAATTCATTTAGTATAGGATACGTAGTCGTACGTACACCCGTTTCCGACGAAAATGACCTTTATGCAAATTAACAATGGGCACTCTGCAGGCTGATTTAGTGAGTTCTTTTCTTGTCTCGTAGATATGGAGTTTGTGGAAGTGTTGACGGATGGCATGAAGCGTGTTCTCATGGTGCGCGGCGCTGGACGCGAAGTGGTCACCATCTATTCTTAATCGTCAATGTTGTTATGATGGTTATCTTTCTGTGATAGTTGACTCTGTTGAGCGTTTTCGCTGTGTTCAGCTTCTTTGAAAACAAGGTTACCCGTGCTTTCCATTTAACGAAGTTCCTTGAAATTCGTCCCTTTATTACGCTTTTTATTGTTCTAAAACCGCCGACTGAGCGCGCTGATCTTTGTAAACAGTGCTTATTTATGTACTGAGCAAATGGTTAAGTTAGTGATGAAAATTAAAATGCTTGTGATATCATCGCTGTGGAAACCAGCACACGGTGGATGTGCTCATCTGAACATCAGGGAAGCCCTTACAGTACCATTAACTGTTTTGCTCGTTTTAATGTGTGCTGTACTGGCAATGGTTTCCGGTTTGTATGCGGTACGCCTACATAATTTAACTTAAATTACACGGGGCATAAACATCCACGTATTTACCAAAAGGACAAAGCGCTTATTACAGTACTCTTTTAAGTTATATCAAGTAGAAAAACGGAGAATTTACAACAGCAGCAACGATAAACATGTGGCAGTAATTATATAAGTAATTTGCTAGTATCAGTTTATCAAAATATTTGACTGTTACAAAGCATATCGTGGCCGTAAATTCATTACCTGCGCTACGTAAATTTTGCTTCAGTAACTGGTGTTAGAGCGCTGACGAAAACTGCTATACTGGAAATGAATCCATCTTACTGCCAATCCTCCAACCCAGTGTACGCCTTGGCGGGAAGTACCTGCGTGTTGTCGCTGTACTACGCCAGAATGGCCATGAAGGATTCGCAAAAGTCCTTGGCTTCCGTTTACTATACTGGTGCTGGCATGTTCCTCGCTGTATCAGCTGTATTACTCTTCCACGGGCTAAGTACCATCTCAAGGGACACCGTCAAAGTGGTGAGAATCTAACAAAAGTTTAGCAATGGATTAATCATATTTTCAGATTGGCTGTACCGCCTATACAGTTAAGCATTTTTTACTGGTACTAGTGGTATTTATAGGATCTAATCGTAAATAATGAAACCGATTAAAAGTGAATACTTACGTGCACGTAAAAGGGAAGAGTATTGCCGCTTTGCACATTTTTTAAGCTGGTTTTTGCAATTATATTACTGTATTGGCATTGGGCACTGTATTTCAATACACGAATGGTAACGTTTTTAGGATGAAATTTACCAAGATGTGCACAATAATTCCAGATTCATGACTAAAGTGGAAAAGGCTCGTCTGTCTGCTCTGTTTTCCCAGTCAAAATATGGTGATGCACCGGTGTCCATGTGTACGTAAATAATTTACTTGCACACTGACCAGTGAGCTGCAGGTGACCTTTACCGTTGACTATGCAAAAACGTCATTGCTGATAAGAGCACGTCTGCAATACGTTTACGCAAATGCAACAATTTCGCCATGTTTTGCCAGATTCTTACATCAGTTCCATCTCGCAAGCATTGGCAGGGTTTGGCTATAACGCTCGCAGTCCTAATCCTGAAAATCCAAATTTCAACTGGGAATTGTGGTCAGCGATGCGAGGTGGGTTGGCCACATGTTTGATAGTTGTGGGTATTAATAATTATTATGAGATTGTGTATATGCCTTGTATTGTCAGTTTGTGCTTATGCCCTCCATGACTCACACTGTCACTCCAAATCAGAATATTCAGTTTTTGTAATCCGTGCCTTTGGTTTTTATAGGAAACCCAAGACCAACGCGACCAATGAACTAGTGGATTACACGTGCCAGGTTTTTGACAGAATAAGGCGGAACGATAGTGTGAGGACATAATGGAATGGCCAGCAATACGAACACGCCGTACAAAACCTGCCAAGGACCTCACTGATAGAGCACTTATTCGTAATAACAGTAAATTTTTTAAAGAAACTTTGTCAATGCACTGTCGAATGCTTTTTGCAGTTTTCCTTTATAGTTTTATCCGCCGTACGCGTGTCTTTCGCCACATTCAGGGCGCCGACAAAGTTTGCTTGTACACGTTGGTTAATTAATAACGAACACACACATCTGGAAAAAGTAGAGCTGAAAAATGGTGGTGTTCCTTAGATAGTATCACAGTAGCTTAATGTTTCACTTACCTTTTCCATTGGAAAAAAAGCAAAACTTTAATTTAATTAAACAACGCATGACTCATCCACACACGCAATTCATGATCAATAAAAATTGATAGTAAGTAACTGTTTATTGTCACAGCTAGTGCGACATACCATACAGTACACCCACCGCCAAACGCATCGACGCGTGCCGTATGGCGTGTTGTGCTGTATTACCAGCGCAAAGGTATACAGGACTGTATTGTATAGCATCCGTATCGAAAACGTAAATTTTTTGTCAACTTCTGGCATGAGAACTATCAATTGTACATTTGTACGGCCCTGATTTGTGATTTATTTCGTACTGTATCTGTATGTTGAAATAATACAAAAAATAATTTTGACATAATTCAGAGCCGTGTTTTCTAGTGTTTTATATAATGAATATATTTTTACGGCGTTATTTGTGATTTCTTCTCCGTTATCTTGGCCTTGAAGTGACAACATGGAGCAGGCACCAGCTCAACAAGAGGTGCGCATCGCTGCTGGCTCCAGCAATGCTGCTGGGGGCACTCCCGCGTCTGCCCCCGCTCCTGCCCAGCAAGAGGGAGCCAAGAGCAGGAAACCTGCCAGTAAGTGGACGAATTCAGGTGGACCTGTGTTCTGGACTGCCTTTCATCCCATTTTACCTGTATCTGTAGATACGCGATTCAAGCAGCAGCAGTTACCCGCGTGGCAGCCTATGTTGACTGCGCGATCAGTCTTGCCTTTTCTCGTTGCCATTGGTTTGGCCTTCATTCCCATCGGTATCGCGCTATACCTTTCCGCCAGTAATGTAAGCAAAAAATTTATGAACACGATTTTGCGAATCCATGTGATTTGCTGTCGTGGTTTTGATAAACACAACAAATGCACGCATGTTTTCTTTCTGTGGGTGGACGCTTCGTAATTTCCCTGTTATAAAGCATGATTGGTTCCGCATTTCGTACAAAGAATTGCTGTACTGAGTCAAGTTCACGTCAGAAATTTTATTTTTTGGTTTTATGGAATTATTGATATACATTATACAAGTAGTAATTTTTTCCTTCACTTTCGTTGTGTAAGGCAGTAACTGCTTGCTATGACGCAAGTTCGTAAAATCCATCTGAACCGATGTTTTCACTGAATTTTTCGAACAGGTTGTAGAGGTGATTACAGAGTACACCGACTGCATGGCACCGAATAAGGAACCGTGCTCCAACGAGACTTACATCCAGCCAAACTGCGTCTGTGAAATGCATGTTTATTTGGATCGCCATATGGGGGTACTTGCTCAAATTTCTTTTCTTATAACGCTATTACAAAAACGCAATTTTCTGGCATTTTTGGTTGCAGGGTCCCGTATTTATGTACTATGCTATGGAAAACTTTTTCCAAAATCATCGAAAATATGTAAAATCGCGGGATGATAATCAGCTGATGGGCGAATGGAACGATCCGAACTCTGGAAAACTGCCCAGTACAGATTGTGCGCCGTTCGACAAAATCGGCTCAGAGGGAAATTATCAAGCATACCTACCTTGCGGAGCCATCGCAAACAGCCTTTTTAACGGTAAAACAGTTTATCGTAATTAGAAGAGCATTTATCGCAACTATTGCGTAATAAAAAGTATTACTTATTTTGATAGGGAATTTGCACAGTTAATGTTGTTCCTTTTGTGTTTTCTTTCCAAACGAAATTAATTTTTCTTTTTATCTTTTTTTTGCTCTTCTTTGGTGTGCCCAGTATTGTAAGTTCCGGGGAAAAAATATGGTTTTGTTGAGTCAGATGGGCTGATACATAATCGCATTGTGAAGAATTATCTGATATTGGTAGTTGTTTTTGGGCTAATATTGAGCAATGTCGTGCTCCTTTCTTATTCCGTACCGCATTTTGGCGATTTTTTTGCGGTCGAATCTCATTGATTTCCGATAATTGTCTTTTGAATCTTTGAGTTTGAATGACGTAATACAGATACTTCCGCTGAAGCGTGTGATGTTTGCTTTCGTACATTCGAGTATCTGCTGGAATCGATATCGGTACACAGTTTACTTTGGAATTTTGTTTTCGTAGTCTTTCTGTTTGATTTGTGTTGTGGCACATAGCAAAATGATTGAAAACTGCGGAGTAACTGTTGGGTATCTTGCAGACAGTATCCAGTTATTCTATTCGGCTAATAATACCAAAATACCTGTTCACCTGGAGAAAACGGATATCGCATGGAACTCCGACCGTAGAGTCAAATTTCAAAATCCGAATGTTACCGACAAGACATTAAAAGAAAGTAAGAGATACTAAATGAACGTATACACAAATGGGGCATGGACTAATTCAATTATGAACCCTTTTTTCCTTTTCGATTGGAATATGTTGGGAATCGCATGTTGCCGTGTGTTTTTTCTCGTGGACTCTATATGCTGCTCGTAACTCGTTCAAGTGTTGGTTGTTGTCCTTTTCAGTTATGGAGTCTAGAAAGTTAATCAGTCCAAAGAACTGGCAAGTTCCCTTATGGAATCTGGATAATCAGACCAATTCGAATAATGGGCTGCAAAACGAAGATTTGATCGTCTGGATGCGCACGGCAGCTTTTCCTTCGTTTCGAAAGCTGTATCGGCGAATAAACCATACCGACGAACAGTTCAAAGACGGGTTAAAGCCGGGAAACTATACTTTCCTCATCAATTACAGTAAGCGTGTTGTGCATTCAGGCTGCACTGCAGTTTGTTGGTTCTGTGTTTCTGCGGTTTTGTGGTTAGTTGTAATTCTAACAGTTTATCATCTGCAGATTATCCAGTGAAAGGATTTGAAGGAAAGAAGTTCGTCGTCCTGTCGTCTGTTTCGTGGATTGGTGGAAGAAATATTTTCCTTGGCGTTGCATACATGACCGTTGGATCCATTTGCATCGTTTTGGCACTTGTGTTCTTCCTCATACACATCAAATTCGGAAAGAAGTAAGTACAACATTACAAATGGAAAGGTAGTTTGGGCTTTTCGTGTATATCGGTTTGGTGGCCGTAAAACGCTGAATTATTTGTGTGAGCGTAAATGGAACTCAAAATTTGTGATCGAATTAATTTCGCGATTTTCTGTAAATTAATATTTACATTTGTGGAGTGCAGTAAAGTAGAATTGCAAAGTTTGTTTCTCGAATGAATATTTTGCATTTTTCTCTCCATCAGACCGAGCGAAGCCATGAACGTGACTTCGTCGACTACTTGGTGATTTTGATCTCAAAAACTGATCCCCCGTTTCTCTCTTTGATTCTTTCCACAAAACACCCAACTGATTTGGATGACTGACTGTTGACTTCATCTGTTTTGAAATTCCGGATCTGCCTGTACCGTTTTTCCGTGACTGGGACACACACGCATTACGTACCAATGCAGCTACAGACGAGAGATAGACGATATTTTTCCGCGTTTTTATGATGGGTTCCTTTAACTTTCTAGTGGTTGGTTTCCGTTTTTGATTTTGTGGGCCGGTGGATGCAGGGGATAATTTTGTTGGTTGAGCGAGTGATGCTCTGTATGTAATTATTGCCTAGTCTGTGAAGAGAATCAGTTCCACGTTCAGAGGAAAAGTGATTACTATTAATTATTACGTTTTACATGTATAGTTGTATCCGTTCGGTGTGTGTTTGTCCGATTAGTAATAATTGTTTTGGTGTTGTGTATTTAGATGTCGAGATTACGACAACTGTCGGTGTTTGTATCACAATGTGAATAATATCTGGTTGCCGGAGAGCGGATGTCTGTACGACTATGAAGCGTCGCGAATGTCCATGATGTCAGATATTGCACGAGAATTCACGGTGTACGATGATACAAAAACCAAAGGACCCACTGAAGTGTCGGTGGGGAAACAGAACAACTACACTGGCGCCAGTAAATACAAACAACTGCAAAATCAGATCGAAGAAACTGGACACGAAAATAACAGTGCGAATGGTGTTGTACATGGCGAAAGCGAAATTGAGACGCTACAGCTGAATTTGTTGCACGAAGCAGGAAAGGAAGGCGATGAGCAGTTTCAGAAAAGTGGCGGAGATGGCCAACAGACAGCTGATGACAAGCTCGACGTCGCGGTGCTGCGTGAGACCGCCAGCCAGAACGAAATCCGTGCCCGGAAACGGATGACCTTACCATTAGTTACCAATGGCCAGCCGGTGTTAGTTGATTAAAACAACAGTAATGGTACGTAATTAATACTATTAGCACAATAGATTAAAGCCAGTTGTGATACTACACTTTTTTAAACCTGTGTAATCTGTGCATCTTTGCAAAAAATGCTACGAAAGACAGCTTGTCCTGTGATACTTGAGATGTGTTTTTATGAAAATTATGTGGAGATTGTAGTATTGCCATGAACCTGTCGGTAAGCATTTTGTTCTGCTTTCCATGCGTGTTTTCTCAGTTCGCGGGAATTAATTTATGTGTGCAACCGCATTACCTTTGCCGCGAATATGAGTAATACGAACAACGTGTGACCGACAAAACGTTGCGTGCCGCAGGCGACGTCGTTGCTTATTGTTGGGTAATTTGTCGTGTGTTGCCACAACAATAAATTGTAAGTATTCGTACAAAGTAGCACTTTCTGTCAACAAATTGGCGGATAATAGGTCAATTTCTGAGTCACTTGTTTACCTTCGTTTCCGGGAATTTTTTATGCATATGTCGTTGGATTTATGTACCGCAACCGTTTTATAATAAGGAAAAGAAAAAAATCTGTTAGTTTTTAATTTCAGCAGTTATAACTACTCATACTGCATCAGCGAAAGCTCGCCACTCAGTCGCCACGTTAACATCATTATTAAATAAAATCGATCCTGGAAGAATAGTCTATGCACTGTATACAGATACTCTGTACTGTACAATACGTGAATATTGTATTTTCTGTCAAGAAGCCAGAAGTTGCTCGTATAACACTGCGAATAGTATTTCATCCTACGATCAAACTGCATTTACTTTTTAAATGCTTGTTCCATGTTACCTTGCTACCATTGCAAGTGTCCGAAAACTACTCCTATGGTTAGGGGACACTGGGCAGTGAACCTACCGTTACAACTGCATTATATTGCAAGTTATCGCTAATGGTGAGACACTGAGACTGATTAATAAGTGATTATGTACTCGTACTGTATTCCGCATTTTAACTAATAGGTGCCGGTTTCCTTGTAATTATTATCAGTGCTCCGAAAACGTTCATTCTCAAAAGAAATCATTGCTAGTCAAAAATATTTTCAGGGAATGCCGCAAAATGCGCGTATAAGTTACAAAAGCTGAGGAAACTGCAGTGGGCTGCGATAAATATTGTACAAAGTTCTATCAAGTTTAAGTGGCTCTTCGAGAACTGTAAAGGGCAGTAATAGTTACTAACAGCGAGATAAGATCGATTAATTAATAAATAGTTTAGTCACAAATGGGTCGCTGTGCTCAGTGATTACATAAAGCCAAGTGTCATCCTTTCCGGAAAGTTCTTTGCGGGCGTTCACATGGCACCAGCGCCCGGCTCGAAAGGGCACACAGCTGCCACCGAAGCGACTGACTGATCAAAGATGTTGTTTGATAAAAAATGCGGTCTGTGTAGTAGACTAGTGCCATGGATGTGCAACAGCCCAATGCACTCCTGCTTCCGATGATACGGGAAACAGGAGCCGTGCGCCGTACAGTGCATTCACTCGCAAATCTGAAATCCCACGCGCCAAATTAACGCCATCGTCTCGAGTCTGGCATTCGTTCGTGCATGCGATGACCAGCGCGCTCGAGACGCTAATATTAGCGCGGCGTACATTCACAGGGATCAGAGTCACCATGTAAGCGCGGCGTTTAGGGGATGTTATTTTGGTCCTGCGCTTTTGACGAATAAACATTTGCGCGATCGGCGAAGAATCAGCGAAAGTCCTTAAGAGCGATAAAATACGAGGCAGACGGTGGGCAGTTTTAATACACACCACGACTGCAGTGTGTGTCATCTTACACCGGGTACGTATGTACTTATCATCAGCCTCTGACAGAATGTTTGCTCACGGTGGCGATGCAGTTTTTTAGCGTAAATTATGGACATATGCGCACGGATTAGTAATGCGCCCCACAGCACATACACAAGCTGGCGGTTACGTACGACTGCTTTTTACCATGTCTGTACTGTTACACACAGCCAAGACGGACTCAACCAGTGTCGCCTTTCTGCGCCCTATAAAATCCTCCGTTAAGCAAATTTCTCAAGGCGCAGAGAAGTGTTCTTCCGTTTTCTGACTTAACCGAGTACCAGTAGCCAAATTTAGTCGATCCTTTCAGCGTCCGAACGCCTGCTTCGCGCGTACGTTTGCCTCTGTACTGACACCGCGGATCACTCTATATACACACAGACATAGTGTGCCTAGCTGCCGGCATTCTTCCTTCCTCTGTTTTGTGGATAGTATTCTGCTTCGGCCTTCGGTGCTCTCGCTGATATCCGCCACACATCCCTTTTTATCCGCAACCATGCCTTTCCAAGCTCCAGAATGCCCCAAGTGCCCGCGATGCGGCAAATCGGTTTATTCCGCAGAGGAACGAGTGGCCGCTGGTACCAAGTGGCACAAGCAGTGTTTCAAATGCGGTAAGTACTGTACAGTGTACATCTCGGTAGCCGGTAGCGGAGTTTCGGTGGCAGTTGCTTCGTGGGTCGATAATTTTTTGGAAAAAGTCATATTAGAAAGCCAATTTTCCTCAATATTTTCCCAAGTTTAATGAGTATAACGTTATGATGTTACGTAAGGTATAATTACTTAATTAATTATGCATGCAGGTTTCATTCATGGCATAAAATCTGGCTCAGAATTTTGAATAACCATATCTCTTCGAATTAGTTTCCGGTGGCAGGGAACGTTGTTTTACTGTCGAAAGCGTTGCATTAATTTTAATCAAGTTGGCTGATAGAATTGATCATTTGGACTGTTATCGTACAATTTTGTTTATTTCCGATGTTTAATAACTGTCTGAAATTTATATTTGCTCTAATTCGTGACCTTCCTAATGTTAATGCGGTTTGACCGCGCAGTCGATCATTAGTAGACATGAAACTTGTTTATGTGCCGGTCAGTGGAAGTCGTGGAACAACATCCATTCGTCTAATACATTAGTCGTCAATAGACGAGCCGTACTCGTAGTGGCTTTCTGAAAATTTTAATTGAAAAATCCGAAGTTAACAATTGCGAAGTACGAAGTATTAAAAAAACTGTTGCATAATTGTGGTTTATGTTTGTGCAGATATGTGCAACAAGCTTTTGGACAGTGTAAGTGTTGCGGAACACGAAGGACGACTGTACTGCAAGATCTGCTACGGACGGAAACACGGACCTAAAGGATACGGTTTCGGCCAGGGAGCCGGCACTCTCAGCATGGACGTTGGTGCTCAATTCGGCAACACCCAATCCGCAATGTCGTAAGTGTCACCTTACAGGTCCTCACTGCAACTCCCGAAACATATATCACTTTGGGCATACCTGTAGACTGTAGTTATAGATCTTTTATTTTACTTTTTGATATGTAATGCACCTATTTTTATGAATGAAGGGTTTTCGGAAAATCCGGAACTAGAAGCGTAGCAAATGTAGGCAACGGTACAGAACGCTTGCGGAAAATGGTGATGCCGGTTTTCACTAATCGTTGCGGTTAAAGCAAATTAGGCGAAAAGGTTTTCTTTATTTTACATTTAAGCGGAACGCTTGTCCAGTGTGTGTGTTGCGGCTGGTAAGCAAATGTGCAAATATTGCTTTTTTAATCCTGTTGGCGCACATAACTGGCGATGTCCAAATATGGACAGCGAAATGATATTCCCTGACCGGCGACTGACATAAGCGCTTATGCATGACTCACCCCGGTTTCTTATAGCCGTACTGGCAGTACGTTGTGCACATGCATATGGAGTCTCTGACGTGAAGTCTCGCCCACCCAGTGCATTAGCTGCGCACAGCTGCTGATACGGCTAAAACGGGATACGGCTGCTTGCCTCATTAAAGCTGGAGAAAACGCTTCTTTTTCCACGCTGTCAAGTGTTTACGAATTATGGAAGAAAATTCGTACAGTAGAATTACAGATGTCATCATTAATAATCCAAATAGTTTTTGATATTAGTGTAGCTTAGTTAAGTAAGCTTCTGCGCTGCTCTTGTAACTGTCTAGCGTTACTTAAGTACGTATAATTGCAAAAGGTAAAAAGTTCAAATTTATTAATTTGTACTTGATCATTTCGAGAACTAGAATTATAACTGTATTTTAATATGGTTGATAGTAATAAAAACGCACTTACGTACATATAATGGAGAATCATAATGTACGCCAATGTGTGCCGAAATATCTTGCGCATAATTATAGGCCGGTCAAAAATAGGTCGATGTAAGCTAATGAGCGGAAGTTTCCTGGTGACTGAACAGTGTGTTCTTCTCTCTTTACAGCAACGTTCCTCAGACCGGCATGCAGTTTTAGAGGATTTTATCCATCCCTCTACTGCACTGGTGTCGAATTACATCCTACACGGAATATAAACATGAACCATTTAGGACAATTATTATTTCTGGCCTTTTAATTTCGGTGGGGACATTTCTACATCCATCTCGGATATATATATATATTTAAAAAAGGTGATGGCACACTTTTCACTCTATCCGTCGCTTTCATCCATCCATCCGCCAACCCACACACATCCAATGTGAAAGACCGCTTTGTAACTTGATATATACCGACATACTACCATTTTTTTCAGAGACCACTTTCAAGATATTCTCGTCACGTTCTCTCTCGATGTTTAGTTTTACACTGACTAATTGATAGAAGTTTGAAAAAATCATATTATAAAAATCAGTTTTCTTTGTTTGGTTGGTAGATTTGTTCTGTTGCTTTTCGTAAATCGCTGCTTTTGAGTTGTAAGGTTACTTTGGCTTGTACTGCTCAACCGTCGCTTTTACGCTTTGTAATGTTCAGCTGGCGCCGTATGCATTTAATGCTGCTTTCTCCGGCTTTTTCTTACGATGAGACGAATAAAAATTGAAAATTGTTTTGTGTTCGGATGGCGGGATTGTAAACACAGTACTTACCAATTACCTGCTAATTGGCAGCAGCAAGAGTAATGGCGATTCTAAAGTTTGCAAGGTGTGTGAATTTAAAACAACATTGAAATAAAAACTGCAATAATTAAGTTACGCAGTGCTAGCATTAACTTAACATGCATAATTATGCAGTACTAATTTTTTATCGTTTGTCATGGGTTTATGGGGCGATAGCACGCATTTTTCCCAGCCTGTTTGCACATATCAAGTGCAAATTTGAGGCTTCAGACTTACAGAAATTGATTAGGTGCCGATACCGATACGTGCACGACCACTCTGGAAGTTTTGCGTATTACGTACGTGTTAATTAAAGATTACTTTCACTAATAATCTATGTAATGACAGTTTAATTTAACGACCGTGTGAATTAAACATGCTCGTAATTCATAAGGATACAACTATCTACTAATATGTTACCATTGCGATGATGTTATGGTAGGTGTAATTGTTAGGATTAATTTGTCAGTGTTACTTTGCATACCTATACCTAGCTGGTGGTGGTCCTGAAAAAAATAAATAGTATACTCAAATAGATCACAGCAACACGTGATTCTAAACAAAAAGTAACAAACATTTTTTATCAATACTATGGTCGTGTGAATACTTATTTTTCGCGTACGCATTTAAAAGTCTGTGACCATATACATAATGATTTAGCATACTGCGCGATTCGTTTTTTTGGAAAAGGAAAATGAGCGACAATGGTTTAGTCTGGACCATTCGAGTGACCTTAAGAAACACCGTGACCACTAGCGACCGTCAATAAATGCTTAGGAGACCCTGGACCTAAAAAAATCTCTTAGCGCACAAGGAATCACGTAGCCGTAAGCCAGTAATAAGTAAGTACATACGGCAGCCACACTTCCACACACTCGGCAGTTTCTTCTGCGCCGCATATATAACGGAGATTGGCGTTTCATTTTTAAAACATGTTTGCATGCGGAAAAATGCAGCTGTAGCTAATTTTATCCATGTTAAATATTTCAAGAGGACGTTATTGATAATCCTGCTCACAAATTGTGGATGGCCGGGCTTAATTTAGACATTTCCGCTGTTGAGACGATTGACACCTCCGCAATAACCCTGCGCTTGTATCCGATGCCACTGGGCTCACTGTGCTGTGCTGCGAGTATGCCGGAGCAGCCTCGGCGGGTCAACTGCAGTTCAGTAGCGCTGGCAATTGGGAAATCGTGTTGTTTCGCTAATGACTCAATGTACTGACGTGAGAACTGAGAAGTAGTGAATAATACTGGTCTTCCGGGTATCCTCCCAGGGACTGCGGAGGAGGCCTAATGTAAAGTGCGCTGTCGAAGTACGATAAATAACCGCAACATTTTGGCCTACAAATGTTTTCTCTGTGCCTCGCACTGTGAGCGACAGAAGCATATGGCTTTTGCATTCTAACACTTTTTGTAATTGTATGATACACATAGGTGCGCATCACTTACAGACCTTTAAAACTAATGATCTTTAAATATACTAGATATTAAGGTCACGGCGCGGCTGTTTTGCATAGCCGTACGAGCACTAAATCAATTTATGCCATGAACAATTTGTTTGCGTTTTGCAGCATGTAGTGTGGCAGTTTTTCGAAGCGGTTGATATGCAATTGCGCATGATACAATCATATTCACAGTAGAAATTAATGAGCAACAGGTACAACATCTACTGTACGTATCGACGAAACTGCCAATACGTAACGGCAAACCGCTCTTGCAGCAAATGAAAATTTGTCTTAGTCGAAGTAAACCTATTGAATTTTTTCAAACTTTAAGCTAATACTGCGAAACAGTAACCAGCTAAATCTCAGCGTCATCTGCATGGAACGATTCCGAAACCAAATTGCTTTAACTTTGGAAATCGATTAATTTCCCCCGTACCGCGCGCCCGCCAAATAATCCGTTACATAAATTCTAACTAAACTGTCAACAGCCAGACAGAAAGCCATCAGCAGTTCTCGTTAATTCCTCAATGAAAGCAACTGCGTCCAACACAACATCGCGCTCCTCCGCTCATTCACACCGACACAACCAACCCCACACACACGCACACCACCTCCCCGCGCGCCGATCCAGGTGCCAAGAACAAGCGAAGAAACCCAGCGCGTAACGGCGATTATGCGTGTGTGCCACATCCCCTTTCTCTGCGCTGTCGATTAACCGCTGACTACAGACTAATCTTGACGCTTCGCCGCTTTTTTCGCTTTAACCAAATTCCTTATGTCAATAGCGCTGCTGGCGGCTGTGTCGTCCTCATCAGCACCGGCGGCCAGGCCTACCGCGGAAGGCCATATATAGGGAATGGCTGCCAGCATGATCGGTATGGAGATGGCGCTGACGATGATCGGGCTGAACATGCCCACATCCGCCAAGCCGCTCCGGTAGTACAGCAGTTCGCTGGCGAAGTGCGCCAGGGCCACCACGAAGGTGGTTAGTGCCGCCAGGAAGAGCTCCCAGCTGTACATGTTGTAGGCGTACAAGAAGCGGATAACACCGGCCAGGAGAGTCCACAGTCCGTATGTGCGAGCGGCCAGCTCCGTTGCCCCTGTTGACATTTAGACGGGTTGCAGAATACACGAGACAAATCACAATCGACCACAGCGCTTTGAAAGACTAAAAGCGAATGTCTTAACCTGATTAACAACGCTAATGCAACTTTGCAGTCGTAGCTATTTTGCTTACTTTTTCACTTGTATTTTGCTTACTTTTAATAAGCAGAATTCTGCTGAAGCGCATATAGCAATGGAAAACTTCTCCCCAAACACTACTGTAGTCTGTAGAGTACTTACTACTTACCAAATGAACTCTTACAATTGTTAGCAAATAAACACGAAATATCAAATATCTATCAGTGACCAATACAGCTATTTGAGTACTTTACCACAAATCACAGCCAAAATTTGCCAAAATTCAATGCCAGAAAACAACCGAAAACTCGGATCAGAAATTTCTAGCTGGAGCTTAAAAAAATCCATAAACACAAAACAGAAATTCGGTCGACCGAAAGTCGGAGCAGCAAGAAATCGAAAGTAGGAGAAACACTCCTTTAATATTGCTGGTTTATGCCAAATTTAAAGTTAATAATTTAAATTTCTACGACCGCTCAGATTGCTCGCAGAAACATTCTCTTGCAAGCAAAAACTATTTTCCCTTATTTTCGTATTTTGCTGGGCCGGTGGCCGAAATGATAAAGGCTGTGCTCACCTGCGCGGGGCGCATTGTACAGCCGTGTCCAGACGAATTCCGGACTGATAAATGCCTGCAGCGTGTTGGCCAAGGCCATCATTCCGACGAAGGCCACCCATCCACGCACGAACGTCACATAACTACTACCGGGCGGTTTGTATTTTAATTCTTTCCTTTTCCCTTTGGAATCCGTCCATGCAGGGCTCTGGAAACTGCGAGTCTCCATTGCAGCGATTCGCTAATCGCGAGCTTGTCCAAATTTTTATGTCACATTAAGCCTAGAAAGCGTGAAATTAGATTAATCTGCGGGTCTACATTTCAGCAATCAGTTCATTTTATCTTTTGCTTTATTCTTATTATAATTTTAATGTGAAGTTTCGTTGAATATTTACAGTCCTGCGGAATTTTGCAACTAAAACACCCGTTAAAGAGCTCAGATTTTCATCAGGACATTTACTTTCATCAGGACATTTACAGTACATACTTATATATTTTGTTCACGCTATGTTTCGCATCTCCCAGATGAATTTCAAACCTAGACTAAACCAAACACCAGCAGAAAACCAGAAGCAGCTATACAAATCATTAGATAAAGCTAGCAAGTTAAAGTTTACCAACCTTCGAAGTTTGAACATCGACAAGTCCGTCCGAAGTCTGAATGGCCTGCGAAGGTTTTTAAGGCCCGTTCTTCACTGATTCCACCAGCTGGTATTCTCTTTTCAGGCATAATGATGACGGCAGCACAGTAGATGCTCTTCAGTTTTCATTAAGGTAAGCTCGATAAACGAAACAAAAAAGCCAGAATCTTCTATTGTTTTTAGGGTTTTATATAACTTTTATAAGTTTCTGTAAACTTTATGTAAGAAAACTTCTGTTTTAATCCAATATGCATCCGCCACCAGCAGCACAGTGTGTGCACTGTGCACACTGAAACACAGCTCAAAAGAATTTGTGACTGCCGCCCGGTTTTCGTATTAACCCCTTTTGTCAAGCTGACCATGAGTGTTTCTTAAAATTATTCATACACAATTCTTGTTCCCGCGATCTGCTACGTGTGACTGTCCTGTTTTTCACGTGAGTACGGTTTTGGTTAACGAGTCCACAAGAAAGATTTGCCTGCTGCATTCTAACACAAAAACGGGAAGAGTACATTTACTTTATACAAGAATTTAGGTACACATATACCCAACTCAGAGTATTTCCCTTATTATTGCTAGTTCTTTACGTTCATGTTGCGCGATAAATGCATGCACAATGCGTACGTGTATATCGGTTGCGGCGACGGAAACCGTGGCTTCCGGTCAACTTCCGCATTCGACAGCTCTAATCCGGATAGGATGTACGTACATCGTCGATCTGAGGCGACATTTAATGTCCAATGTCCACAAGACCTTTGTATCTAGTGAGTTAATGCAACAGATAACCGATAATCGTAAAACTAACAATACACAATTGACGTTATCACCCACCGCCAACAATCACGACGTTCCCGGGTGATCACCCAAGACCAAAGGGCACAGTACACCGACGATGAGTAACGCATACGTTCGAAGTATGGGAATGTGAAGTTACACATGGGTTTGTAATAATTAATGTCGCCTGTCAAGTATCAAATATGGCAGTAGCCTCCTAACCGACATCACCGGAGATAAAATTATACTTTTATTAACCTCAGCAACATTAGAAAAATTCATGCTTGCAAATACTTTCTTCCAGTAATTTGAGTTCTGCATCAATCCCACAAAAATACTGCAACATACTTCACCAAAAAACTAACTGCTGTCAAACCACAACGCAAACTCTGAATGTTATAAACGAAGAAACGACGAACTAAGGATTAATGGAAATCACGTAAGATTTAAATTAACATTCAACGTGCAGTGCGCTAGAAATGAGCAAGAACGAGAAATCCGTCGCTACAAAGCACAAACACGAAATCCAGGTTAAACGTTCAACTCAGACAAAAAACTGAAGAAAAATAATACAGATTGCTACAAAGAGAGAAAATTGCTAGGCACTTGAATTACAGGAATATCAAAGCTCATTTTCAATCTTCTGCAACGACAGGGATAGGAACGATTTTGGGAATATAGCTGACGCCTTTATCCAGCAGCAAGTTGACGCGTTCATGCATAAAACTGGGCAGCACAATCATTAGCGTTCTCTGGAAAACGTTGGCCACTCTCGCCACACCAACCACCGTCGCAACGTACACTTTGGCCGCGATGCCGCGAGTGAACTTGCGGGTGCGCTCCACGCGCTCAATTACCACTTTACCCGAGGCGCGGCGGCGCACATAGGCAATGGTATCGTGCACCGTGGTCACGGCCGGCGTCTGGATGACGGCGTCCACAACGTTGTGAGATTTGATGGAGATGCGGCGTTTCAGTTTGTGAGAGAGATGCTTAGCGTGCTCCAGATTGCCGCCGCGAGCATGATAACCGTTCGCCATGTAGTTCCCGTTGGTAGCGTTGCCGTTCTTAAGGTGCTCTGATAAGAAAAACACATTTAAGATTAGTTTTGAAACGTTTTGGCAAGCGATTCATGTACGGCCGGATTCCGTTACAACGATTATTGTGTGCCAAGGTCAGCGCTAGTCCAACGACCTTTGTTTGTTTACACGTTTTCGATCTAATCTTCAGAAAACGTTAACGGATTAGCAAACCATGAAATTCCATAAAACTGCCGATATCGATAGTGGTCTTCAGCCCAGCCCAGTGCTAACTTACGGCTTCGTGTTGCCACTTCGTCATTCTTGCGATAAATAAATTCATTCAAATTATTACTAGTATGCAACAATAGCACGCACTGCTAGCGAACTGCAATTTTTTTAATTTCGCCAATATCAACAGCAAGAAAATACGAGGTGCAAAATCCTACACAATTAAACAATATAATAATATTTGTATGTTCTACAAAACAAATCTGATAAAATTTCGAACGATACACCGAAAACAGCTACCGAACTGAAGACCGGGAAATAATGGAATTGCCTTCCCGTGCAAAAAATTCTTATAGTTGGAAAACCAATTGCAAGCCCTCAAGAAAGTTTCTGTAAAATTTCTTCTAATCATCTATTGTGAACAAATTTCCAGATCAAGACGAAAACAAGAAATTAAGGGGAAAGATATCGAAATCTTACCTTCTGGCAAGAACTTGTCAATCGCGGAATCAGCGGTCTGCAGTCCATATTCGATGTAATTGTTCACGGTCTGACCATACGGCGTGTCCATAACAGCTTGGACTTTGGCTGAACCCATTTCTTTGACAGAATCGATGGTGTCGCGGACGCGTTCCACAGTGTTCTCCTTGGCTGTCTGAATTTGATCAATCTTGCCTTCCACCTTTTGGATAACCATCAACTTGATCTGCAAATGGCATAAACCATTAAATTCCCTCTCGATGCAAGCCACTTTTTCCACCAAAGAATTCATTCGCACAACACCGCGACTACGTCGAAAGGTCAAGGACATCTCCCAGCCGATTCGATCGATACGATACTTAAGTATACGAATATGCACTCGTTAATTCGGAACGAACATTCTAAAAAAACTCATACTTATACTTATTTATGCGAAGAAATTGGTAGCATACTCTTAAATTTCACCGGCTTTGTAACGAAATTTAATTTATGTATCCAGTTTCTTACCTCATATGGAGACTTCGTGATAATGGGTAACTTTTCCTCCACTTTATCAAGCATGTAGCAGGCAGACTGATCGGCAAATCCGACTGTAACAATTAAAACATACGATATTATCTATTTCTAGGTAAATTTCCTCGACTAAGAAAACTAAGAAAAACAAAGAAATTTAAACAAAGACAAGTTTTAACAATAGTGGCAAATGCGCGTGACTGACACACTTTCGCTATCAAGCATGCGAATGCGAGCCCGTCTCCAGTTACTTCACCTAGTAAGTTTAAATCTTACCATATATATAGCCTTCCTTAACTTATCTTGATTTAAAATTTCGTTAATTGCTCTCATTCCTTTTAGCTTCTAATTGTGTTTGCGAAACTAGAAAACGGTTCGCATCAAAGGCATAATAAAGTACCCTTGCGGTATTGCAACGATCGTAATGAATCATCGGCTTTCCAAAATCATTCAAAATTCAAATGTACCGAATGCACCGGAGACATCAACATGACTGTGCTTTGCGCCCTAACAACTCAAGTACCGACTAGCGATGATTTTATTTGGGACAAAACTACTATTCTACATATTGACCACATTATATTTCCCGGTAGACACGATACTTCCGTACGTCGTATCTATATATCTATCTCCGTACACAAGCGTTGGCCAGCTGACACTTGGACTGGTTATTGCCGAAGTAAATTATAAATGTTTTTACTAAATAACCCGCTTCTTATTAAATAATCCGCTTTGTATGTACATACGGCACCGTGTCCACACTAATAGCAGTATTTTTGCATGGTAGTTCTGCAAATGCTTAACTGTGTCTTTGCGCTGTATAAGTACTGCGCAACCGAGCTGAATTGTTCGTATTCATTAAAGATTCACGTAATTTCCCATATATTTTTCGAAAACTGAATTTTTTTATCACGGACACACAAGTGCAACTTACGTGGTTTCTGCAGGCGACCCGTGATTCCCGTCTTGTTCATAACGGTAACCGCGCCCTTGACGGTGGCCTGCACAGTGGACTCGCCCGTTTCCAGTGCGCTGCGCAGCAGTCCATTGCGGTCTTTGGTTTTCTCGTACGCCACCAGGAAGCGATCCACAAAGTTGCGCACCAACGGGAGACTGGACACGCGCTCCACAAAATTCGGCGGTGGCACACCGTTGGCCATGTGGTGACCATTGTGGATGAATTCGTCAATGCTGGGCTGCTCGATGATGGGCATTTCCTCAATCGCCATTTTCATGCTGCTTCTGTACATCGATACTGAATTCTGCGAACAGGTATGTACTGTAGTTAATACGAAATATATAAGACGATTAACAAACAATCAAATCAATCGGAAGTATGAATCCAACCGATAAAACTAAAAACAAACTGCCATCACTAAAACAGAAATACAAATACTAGTAGCCCAAGTCACAATCGGTTTGTGAAAGTAGACAAAATTAAGTAACTATTCTGCAGATAAAATTAAGTAAGTATTCAATCCAATGAGTTACGAGCAACTCAAAGCCTCAAATACAAATCCAGCAGTGTGGAAATAACCCACTGCGCGATGCCCTGAGTCATAATTTCACACTTCTCATTTACAATGCCTCACTAAACCTGTTCCGCTTTGGATTACAATCAATAATTCGATATACCGAATCGTCGCTTTAACTCTTCAGTCTCACCATCAGATGACAAAATAATTGTTTAAAATTAGCTGAGATACAATCACATACTCACTACACGTATGTTACTACCGTATGTAGGCCAATATGAAATCGTTGCCCGCAGCATTTTAAACTTTACGCTGCAAGCACACTGTAAATAAGCGTCATTCTTACCTGGTAAATACAGCAGAAGCAAAAACTCTAACGGAACAATATCCTGCAGACCAATTGCAGTATGGACGATAGTCTACGGGACCGCGAATAAATAAGCAAATCAACGTAATTATCACAGATCTGAACCAAGCTGAATGATTCTGCGCAGGGGAATATTTTGAAGAACGTAAATACGCTGATGCTGTAGCAAGTCACGATGAGACAAACTGATAACCGCAGCCGCGTATGCGCTTTCATGCAGCGATATAAAGCAAGAGAAATGCTAGCTAGAAATACCGGTTTCCAGTATATTCAACCGAAAAGGCAAAAAAGTTTCTCTGGCCAGTAAATCTGCCGGTTAAATACAAGACGTTTCGCTGTACCTGTTTTGAACTTTGATATCCAGTGCTGATTGGTTTTGTAAGCGGAAGTGGGCAGTTCAATGGTCAGACGCAAAAACCAAATGGCCAGAACTGCTTCATACATAATACATAACGTGGATTCCCGCAAACGCATTTAATAACTTTCTTACCGTGTACCGGAAGCTAACATACTGCACTAATAACTGTAAAGCAGCGTAATATTACGTACTGTACTAAACCCACTAAAGATTTTGCAGTAATATGTATTATGAAAGTAGTAATTAAATAATGATATTTACTGCAAAGTTGCAAACAAGTACGGTTTTGAAAATCAGTAATAAATAGTTCAAAACGGTGAGAAACAATTTGGTACACATGCAGTGAGTTTCAGTACTTAACCTAACCACTAACCAAACAGTTAACAGAAAACTTAAACTGGACTGTGAGTGATGTAGTTTCTTTTTAAATTGGGTAATAACTATATCACAACAGAAAGAGCTTATAATTCAAAGGCTGTAGAATGCAGACTGCACTTATTTTGAGTGGCGGGGTTATGTAAAATTATTGGTTTACAATTTAATGGAATTCCGGATGATCTACGTATCCGTACAGCACAGATATCCGCAGAAAAGTATTGTACACAAAGACTTAAAGGTAAATTATACTATACTTTTAACTATACTATATTTTCTGAAAACGGGAAAAATTTTTTGGTTTTGGGATGACATCTGTTAATTCTGTTACTAAATGGCGATCGGTAATGTTTTTTTGTATTTACTTTAATGCCGTGACTTTAGCAAGTTAACGTAAAGTTCGAATCTATGAGGCAATCTGCGCAGTTGAACATAATATAGATATGCGGCTCTGTGCGGCCTGACGAGGCAGAAGTTGAGAAAGTCGTAAATATTCCTTTAAACTTTGCTCTGATTATGAATCTTGAACGGCGTGATAGGGCGCTCTTCGTACCATGGCGTAACGGTTTGTAGATCTGTCAAGGGAAATGCATGGTGCGGCTGGACACTGGCTGCTCACACTGTCGCAAAGTGCAGCGACATGGCATAAAAACCACACACCGATAACTCCGGCGAAATTAGTTCATCGGCTTCATCTGACGTAAACATATGTGAGACGCGTGTCTGCTATTTTTTGCACATTTCCTCGGTGGACAGCCAATGGACCACGGCGTGACATGCAGGTCCATGTGTATGCTGCAGTAACTGCACTGGTCGCCGAACTTCGACGTTGCAAGCCCATAACACAATTTTCTCAATCTATTCATAAAGTACTATGTTTCGATTTTAAATCAGGGCAAAGGTTCACTGAACGCGTACGGCATGGTAAGTAGCGATCGCGTCGGACTACGCCGGCGACATCACCAGTGTCTGGTTCCATTCTAAACTTCTCAGTTGGGCACGAAAATTTTTACACCAACACTGCATAAACTAAACGATAAACCAAACAGGAAAACGCGCTCACATAACCTATCAATACGAGCAGAAATTTGAAGGGTGAAAAAAAATTTTCGATTTTTGGAAACAACAAGACTTCTCGTCTGAAGCGTTTTCTAGCATCAAACAGCTCAAAACTGAACACCAGCCTTCGTACCTTTTACTGTAATTTAATACTAACAAGTCCAAATACTTTGAAGTAACCAAGAAAATTCCGAACGAGACAGATATAAACCAAATTAACTTGCAAATCTTCAAAACCAATCTCAAAAGCTTTCCTAAAACAATAAATACAGCGCAACGGAATGCAGGTACAAAGGTCACTAATAACACTTACAAATCACCCATTCTTTTACAGGCAATTCACTGAACTTAAGCAGATCCATCATTGAACTAATTACTTCTTTCCGATGTCGCATCCCTTTCCGCGGTACTAGAAGGACCACCAGGATGAACATCAACTTCCGGAACCGGATGAACTTGAAATCCTTCTGCAGCGATACCTGTTGATACTTCATTATCGGCTTTTGATTGACCGGAATCCTTATTGCGGCTGTTGACAACTTTCTTCCTTTTTGATGAATTTTCATTTATCGGTCCTGCAGACCGTTTCAGAGCTTTCGCCTCTCCACTGGTCGTCTCCGCTTGCTGATTAACAAGCACATTATGGATTAGTTTCCGTCTAGCGGTGCGTTCTTTGTCCTCGGTAAGCGCTTCCGCTTCCGGGGATAAATATCGATTCCAGTATTTCTGTCGAATAGATGTCTTCATTATCTTCCACACATCCGCTACGGATTCCTCAATGGATACTTCGGTTCCCGTGTTAAGTAAGACTCCGTTGAATACTGTTGTCACAGGACCACCGTTTTTTAGCTGATTCTTCAGCTGCGTACAAAGATGGCGTAGTTGCGTCTGCATGAAGTCGCTTTCGTGCTGGATCATATTTTCCACCAAGCGCACCTTTCTCAAACGCTGCTTCCGCTCCACTTCGGTCTCGATGGACTCCCAGAGCGCCTTCACTGCCGAGTCGTATTCCAGATTAATTGAGTCAATACGGACTGAAAGGAGATCTTTGGCTTTCTTCAATTCTTCCTCACAGGTGCGGTTTATTTTCAGCATGTGCTGCTCCAAGAAAGGAGATTCGCCTTTCTGAACGGCTTCGATGCCCTGATCCATACCAAGGCATCGTGCTCGGTACAACTTATCCTTTATCAAACCGAAATGGCGCTGAAAATCCCAGATGTCAGATACCAACCAACAAGTAAGCAAGTAAAAAATGTACGTATACCCTTAACCGATAATCGATTACAGCTAAAAACAAATCATAACCATTTGTAACGCTCAGTGTCTCTCACTGATAATGTTCTCATAAACAGTAGTTTCATGTTTCCTTTTATCGCCAGGCAAAACCGTAAAATGCACACTTTACTCCTAAAAGGCTAAACTGCATTCATTTAATCAATTCAGCAAGGATAGTAAAATATCATAATTAAACGGAGTTCCAATGAAGTACATTCTGATATTCATAGAAAAATCATAATTTCGTATTAAACTGCAGCAGCAGTTACAGCATTCGTACCTGTAGCTTATCCAAGGAACTGACGATCTTTCTGCACTGATCGAAGACTTTAACCATGACATTCCTAGTAAACAGTTTCTCGGGCATCCGTTCGACTTCGCTTTCCGCATTATCATCGTCGTTAAATACCGCAAATACTCGCTTCAATCCCTTCTTCCGACAGAGCTCCTCCAGATCAAAATCCTCTGCCACCGAAGACGAATGGGAAGTGTCCAGTTTGTGAAGGCCAGGAGACGAAGGAGCCGTGCTGGCAGCGCTTTTCATCGCGGGCTCGTCGGGAGGAGATAAACTCGGTTTACTACTCGCACCAACATTAGGAGTCCCATCCCCTGCCGCCTTGGTGTCCGGGACAGCCAGCTGAGGTGTCGATGAAGGTGGCCGCGAAGACGCAGACGGTTCGGCGTCTTCCACAATCGCATCGAGGCTGCGATGTGAGGCAGGAGATGTTCTGAGTTTCTTCGCGGAGTCATCAGGACGCACAGTCTTCCCTCTCGGTCTGGTGGCCCTAACCGTCTTCAATTTTTTCGTCTCTGTATCGGTTTTACTTGAACTGGAGACAGGTGGCTGCACACTCGCCAGGGATGGTACATCTCCAGTGGGAGCTTGATCCGCCATAACACTAACAAGAAAAATTCCACTAGCATTCAGACTTCAGCCAACAGCTGCAGTCCCCGATCACTCTTGCTTGGATAACAAGGAAGGTTTACAAACTTAAGTCACTCATTCAAGAAAGTTTGAACGTACACGTAGTTAACGACACTGAAAAACTGGTAACTCAGAATAAAATTTTAGAATAACAATTAAGTACGTAATAGAACAGAATTTCTTTATCGATTAGAAACATTCAAAAAAATAAATGCACCTGGATCCGAGTGGATCGTGCTGACTACTGAGTCGAGTTATGACGTCACGCAACGGAAGCAGCTCGGCGCGTGTCAATCAACAAATGACGGACCGATCCACACCTGTTGACACTTTCAGCATAGTCAAGTATGCTTATGAGCTTATCGTTTTTAAAACTGAATGCCCTGCATAGTAATAATTTTCAAATATGATTGTACTGAAGTGAGTAGCTTATTTGTCACTTGTTAATTTGTTATCCTTTCTTGTATGCTTCCTTTGCGACAGTTCATTATCGGCCAGAGTATCTGTATCTGCAGAAATTGCGCAAATGTTGGTCTAAGACTTGAAGGTATGCGCTCCATACTTCCAGCAACTTTGATGACTTTAAAATTCTTTGAGAACATATGCGCCTATCTGGAATCTACGGCATTGTTAACTTTGTTTCTTAGCTCCAGTGCAATTTTCACGGACTTTAGCCATGCTCTCCAGAAAAAAAGATAGCAAGAATAAAGATTACGCAGCAGGCATCACAGGTCGATACCTGAAAAGAGAATCCCCGACTGACAATCCATCCCTCAACCGAAGCCAATTTGCCAGTCCCATAAAACGAGACAGCCTTTTCGAGAAGCGTCAGCCATCATCCAATTCGCCCCTCGGTCGCGGATCACTGTTATCCACAGCCAATCGTGTGGATCACAGTGTGCCATTAACACGAAACGCCGCTCGCGATCCCCTGCGCAGTCCATCCATATCGTCTTTCCAACCACCCAAACCATTCTGCCTAAGTTGCCGTGAAAATGTTACTGACAACCGCCATATCTGCAGAGTGGGATCAGCAGCCAGTGGTCCCGTTTATCTGTCCCGTTGTGAGCATGGATTTCCGCTCAGTCAACCAGTTTTTGCACCGTCTCATCCGGAAGAACCGCCACTGCCCCCCGGGTGGACGGTGGATTATACGCCCCGCGGGAAAAAATACTACATTGACCACAATTCCAAAACAACGCACTGGAATCATCCCTCGACGCTGGCCGTTACCGGCAATACGGAGCAGCCGTCCGGTATCATGGGCGACGACGCGTGGACGCCTGTCGTCGGTGCAGATGGCAACTTCTATCTTCTGAATCGTTTCACCAATCAGGTGCAGTCACCACATGCCCAACAATATTCCCAGCAGTTCCTGCCTTCGGAAACTGTGGATGACCGGGGTGGTTCGAGGGCATCGGAGAGGGCTTCTCCGTCTTGGAGTGGTGGACGATTCGCCCTATCGCTTAGTCAGAACAGCGCTGCGCAGTCCAGTCCACAATTAACCGATGACATGCGCGAGGTTTTGAAAATATACTCTAAAGGACCGAGCAGTGCTGATCATGTTCTCAAGTGGGATCTGTTCAGCTTGCAGCAACTGGAGGCCTTTGATGGGGAAATGCGTGCCTTATTCAAGACTGAACTGCAAAATGTGGTGATGTCATACGAACCGGGACTGATGGCTTTGCAAAGAGTTGGATGTCAGAGAATCCAAGTCTGGATCTCTTTTACAGTGAACGCACAGTGTGTTCTGTATGACATGTCCATTCCTTTCTGCTTTCTCTAATATTGTGATGAAGTTTTGCAATAATATTATTGACCATGTAAACTGTTTTTTACTCTTTATTTTAACAATTTTAAGCATTGCTTCGTTGTGCTTTGACTTTATGTATAATTTGTTGAAAAAATCATTTTGAAAAAATTTCGTTCTTTAACCGGTATTTTCCAATTTTTGTATCTACAAATATGTGTAAACAATACCACGGTTGTTCAGTCCAAGTTGATTAAAGTGCGATTTCACAGTCTGTTTATTGTTACCAGACTTACATAGTTACATTATACTGATTATAGCGGTTTGTTATTACCCGTGATATTGGCTTTCATGCCACCATAGCTGTGTTTGTTGTTATACAGTGGTTTAATTAATTCGTAGTATTGTATAAGGATCAGCTGTTGTTTTTTTACGTGACCGCTTTAATTGTTGTAACTCACGAGGACACAACACTCCAAGACCCAACACCGTATATCATCTGAAAATCTTAACCGGTATCTAATACTAAACAGCATTATGCACATACTAAAGATGATAACAACAAGCGATGGTCTCAAACCCTCGATCGCTGAAGTGCAAACCAATAAAATACGTAAAACACGAGGCAGAAACAAAGGCTAAAAACACCAACAGCCACAATTAAATAACGCACAATAAAACATGATTTATGTATCTCAAATTCTCAACAAGAAATTTTAAAACACCAGGACATGCCACATTACATACAAAGATGCCACACAGTCTGAACTCGTCATTGTAAGACACGTATATGCACACATCAAGGGCACGCTATTCGAAATAAATAAGCTGATTCCATTACATGCGTCGCCGTTTAGAAGGAGATTGTTTAATACTCCAAGTTGATTAAAGTGCGTTTCACAGTCTGTTTATTGTTACCAGACTTACATAGTTACATTATACTGATTATAGCGGTTTGTTATTACCCGTGATATTGGCTTTCATGCCACCATAGCTGTGTTTGTTGTTATACAGTGGTTTAATTAATTCGTAGTATTGTATAAGGATCAGCTGTTGTTTTTTACGTGACCGCTTTAATTGTTGTAACTCACGAGGACACAACACTCCAAGACCCAACACCGTATATCATCTGAAAATCTTAACCGGTATCTAATACTAAACAGCATTATGCACATACTAAAGATGATAACAACAAGCGATGGTCTCAAACCCTCGATCGCTGAAGTGCAAACCAATAAAATACGTAAAACACGAGGCAGAAACAAAGGCTAAAAACACCAACAGCCACAATTAAATAACGCACAATAAAACATGATTTATGTATCTCAAATTCTCAACAAGAAATTTTAAAACACCAGGACATGCCACATTACATACAAAGATGCCACACAGTCTGAACTCGTCATTGTAAGACACGTATATGCACACATCAAGGGCACGCTATTCGAAATAAATAAGCTGATTCCATTACATGCGTCGCCGTTTAGAAGGAGATTGTTTAATACTGGGGGTATCAGCTTCTTCGTCGTCCGATTCTGATTCGGACACATCGCCAACGCGTCCAAGATTCCCGTGTCCCCATGCCGGCTCATTTTCGCTATGGCCCCGATGTGCAGGTGGCGATGTCATCGAGCTGGAAGGACTCAGACTTGGGTGTGACATACCAGAATAACTGCGCTTATATGCCATTTCCCCACCGGCTGCATTATCATTGAAACCAGAGCTTTCTCCCGAGTACGGGTTCCCTATAAAGCAATCAACATAAACCGCTAAGTTAATAATATAAACCATCATGAGTTAAAGCTAACTGTATAATTGCGGCTCATAATTTTCGAGATTTTAAAGGCTCCGTAAACGATACATATTTCATAATTTGTGTTGCCATACATACACCAACCAAAGGCTATATTTTGCAAATTCTTTGTATATTTTTTTACTTACTAATAAGCTGTTAACATGTTCAATATCGCAGCATCTGACAACAAATATGCAATTTACCTGGGCCCTGCGCTGCTTTTTTGGCAGCATACATATTTGCCTCCTCCTGCGCTTTACCGATGTTCTTTTTGTAGCGGATGCGTTTATTCCCAAACCAGTTGCTAACTTGCGCCACTGTGATATTACATTTTCGTGCCAGTTCTTCCTTTGCTTCTTCACTGGGGTACGGGTTGTTTAGGTGCGAATAAAAATACTCATTCAGCACTTCGGTGGCAGTCTTACTAAAATTGCGCCGTTTACGACGTGCGTCCAAAAATCTGCAAAAGCAAGAAAACGAGCGTATTGCACAGAAACAAAAAATTACGAATATCGTGCTAAACATGTCCAAGGCATACCCGCAGGGCAATTTCACAAATTACATTAAACAGGCACTAACTCACCGCGAACGAAGGATCATGACAGCCTCGCATGTCGACTGCTTTAGCTGCATTTGTATGGAACTAAATTTTTTACGAATCATTTGCACCATTCGGTCCATTTCCTAAACGCACAAACGCCGAATAATTACAGTGCAATTATAATGAGTAAATAAAATCAGAAATGAAAATGATTACTACAAATGCCACACTTACAAAATAAAGCAATGTATTGTTTGGTAATTACTAATTACCTTTGAAGTAATTGGTCGTGTACGACTCTGTTCCCTCAAGAGATTCATAACGTGCGTGGTGAACTCGCCACATGCCTTCTCATACTTCTCCAGTTCTTGATGATAGATCTGTCGAATTTGAGCCAGTTTGGAGCGGTATTCTGAATGTTCCAGAGCGTTGGAGGGCAGATCACTGCCGGGCGATGAAGCGACAGCCGCCGCCACACCCGCCGTGGCAATGGAGCTTCCAGCTGCGCCTCCCGCCTTCTCTGGACCCGAAACACCCTCCGCGATCAGCATGTTATCCAGGCGCATCAGTTGTGGATCCGGCGGCTCATCATCTTGACAGGTGCGCAGGGACAGCGCCGTTTTATCTTTAATTTCGCACAGCACGCTGAAGAGTGCTTGCTTCATTGGGTGACAATTTAGCGCGTGCTTCCGCGTCTGGGCTTCTTCCAGCGACTGTAATATGTAATAAACGTGCAAAGATTGTTCGTGAGGACTGGGAGTATGTATCAATTAAAAAGTACCACTACCAATATACACAATGTTCAGACAACAAGGTTAAAATATAAACCCTCCGAGAAAGCAACTATAATGCTGCGCGGAACAAGGACAACCGATAAAATTCACAGAGAAAACCATTTTATTCCATCTACAGAGTACGGAGATTTCAATTATCTTCACAATTTCTGCGTACATTTACCGCATTAACATTCGGATAATCATAAGTAATTCTATGTTTACAACCAGGTAAGATAACTAATTTTGATTTAAAAGTTTAGATGTGGCTGTTTCTTATTTCTTCAAACATAGTCAAAACTTTAAATTGTACTGCACAGTCGTACCTGATTAGTAATATCCATAATCTGCGCGAGAACTTGAGCAATATCAGTTGTCTTGTTCTGCGCATTATTCATCTGACTGAGATAGGGATAATGCTGGTGATCGGAGTGAAGAGGATACCCGCTTGGATCCGACATTTTTATAAAGCTGTGTTGGAACAGAGCAAAATGCAATTTGCTGCAAAAATCAGTCGACAATTGACGGTCACAGATCCTCAGCTAGTTGCAATGACCGATGGATATAGTCTCTGCCATTTTAAACTTCACCGCAGATATTCCAGATCATACAGGTTTGAAGGGAATGCCCAGTCCGGGAGCTTAGGAAATTAGGGGTTAAACCATCCTGAGGGCGACCGTCCAAATCTCTCTGAACAAATCTGTTCTTACGCTCAATCCTGCTTCGAAAAACTGAAGCAATCGATGCGTTTCAGAACCATAAATGTAGCAACAGCGCAACTTAGGCCAAACTTCCTTACGAAAACATAAATATTATAAAACTTAAAAACATAAAACTGTAAAATGCAAGCAAAATACTTTATATTAAAAACGGAAAGGTAAGTAAAAATAAGAACATTAAATAAGCTTAATTCAGAATAACTAAGGAATTCTTGCATTTCTTGTAGCAGGTGGGTATTCCAAAAACCTCTCGCTGGTTATTGTCAGAAACTTCGTCTCCGTGCTTTGCAGATGGACATTCCCCCAAGCAGCCAGTATCCAGCGCGTAGCAGCGCCAGTCACATTCTTTTAGAAGAAATTGAACACGAAGCGGAAAACGAAGAGACGCGCGAGCGCGATGTCCATTTCTTCTTGCCGTCCACCAATCCACAGTCACGTCGCTCATCCGCGGACGACGCGGCACAAATGAATTCGCGACCGCGATCCTCCGCTTTCAGCAACAACCCCGGATCCAGTTCCAGTCCCAACGGGCGGATGCTGTTGGTGCACACGTTCCCTTTGAGCGCTCAGTCGGGACCGTCGCAGACGCTGCTGCTGCCGCGCACCAATGTTACTGGGAATCGCGTGCTGGCTGCGTGCCGCGATGACAGCATGCGTTGTGCGTACTTCCATGAGGAAGATGTGGGAGGCGACGAATTGGTGGTGGTGCCCAAGAGCGCCCTAATCAGTTCATTTCCTCTGGAGAAACCCTGGAAAGTGGGAGCGATGAGCGTCAAAACGGCTGATCCTTCCGTGCCAGGATGCGTGGATCTTGTTGTGTGTCTGGCGTATTTACCGAGGCAGAAGGATGGTGCTGTAAGTGTGAGATTTTTGAAATAAATTTCAGGGACGTCTTCAAATTGTATGTACGTCTCTACTGTATTCGCAATGATTTTAGGCATTTGTGGATAGCGACAAAGCGCCAAAATCCATCCTCATCGCTGCTTGGATGCAACCCGAAGACTTGGCAATGGAAAAACCGGTGTGTAAGTTACTTTGATTCACTACCCGTTTAGGTAAGATCTGTTATCTAGCTGTAAAGCAAGTATTCGTGTTGTATTAACAGTGGCACACGTTCATCTTGGCTTTACTCCTCACGGTTGCAATCAGTTAATTTGGTAAGATACGCTTCCTTTTGTACGAGTATAGTTTTCGGATTGTTTAGTGACATCTTAAAAGAAGGCGCAAAATGGCATGTGAAATTTGTCAGCTGAATTTGCATAGATTGGGCTTGAATTTGAAATATCTGGGATTATACGAAAAAATTTCTTGCAGGTGGAAAGATTTAGAAAAACTTGAAGAAACTACCGCGAGAATTATAATTCCCAGCCAGGAAGATGCACTATACTGCCTTGAATTGGTTAGGCTTTTGATAGTCTCAATTCAATGATTCGTGTGCCTTTCTTTTAAAAGTATACATTATACAACCTTTTTGTGCAGCCACGAACTCTACCGCAAACCGACAATATGCCTTTGCATGTCCAAGATGCTAGCAGCGTTGTTCCCTTGTTTTCCAAAATTGGACCATTGTCGTGGTAAATAATTGCAAATGTCATGCATGTACTTGTGTAGCTCAATGGCAGCCGCTGCAGTATCTATAAACTAATTTTTAGTGTGAATGCTATGGAATACTTCGATCAGTCGGACAAGCGCTACATTGCTGTATCCACTGGACCTAGCGCTTCCATCCGGTTTGGATACTATTCAGTAGCTAGTGAAGGTGAGATCAGCTTTCGGTTTTATGCGGCAGCTTACCAGTCTTGTATGGTAATATATTCGCCATAATAAAACGAATGGCATTGCATCGTAGAATGGTATCCGATGTGGGAAGTGCGGCACGATTCCATGACATCTCGTATGAGATTCTTTCAGGATGGCAATAAAGTCCATTTGTTGGTGATTGGATTGTTGGAAGTGGCCATCATATACCTGTAAGTCAGTGCAAAGCTTATAATTAGAGCAAACGCATAACCGGAAACTCTTTGACAGGAATGTGTCGGCAGAGCTTCGTCCAAAGTCCGTTGTACTCCCAAAAAGCAAACACTTTGATGTCGTTACCAGCTGTGATATTGTTTCTGGAAATGGCGGATCACGACCGGAAATTTTCCTTGGAACGTATGGTCGGGTACGGCTTCTCTGGTAGTTTTAGACCTGATTCTTTAGTCTGTAAAGACTGTAATTGTCTGTAATTAATCATTAATGGTACCTGTAGTCTGTATTTCGCATGACGATGTAAAATTAACTTAGGTGATCACTACTAATAAGTGCCTTTCACAGTGCCTTTAGCGTATCTCTCTATGTATTAAAGTCTGGCTTCTTCGCAGAGCGTTCTGGTGTACCAGTTTGACGAAGTCAATCCAGTCCTTTCCTACGTCCTGGAGACTGCATGCCCTGTTTACTACCTAGCCGTGGCGGATATGCTGCGATCCATGCAAACCAGTGCTCAGAAAGAGTTAGTAACCGTTGTAGTTACACAAAAAGCCATACAGGTTTATTGTTTGGTTTAACTGCTTTCGCGCTACTATCTGACCGAACGTCAAGGTTTTTGTTTCTTCTTGGCGTAAAATGGGAGAAGGATTTGACGATCGTGCTTGCAGAGAAGTGATAAATTTTATTTAAACTCTTGTCTTTACTGGCGTAGTTTGATGTTTTGTTCTTTTTATTTTTTTATGCCTACATGAATTGAAGCTCTTTATTTAAAAACCGTCTGTCGAAGTTTTCATTTGAAAGGACAGAAAGCAGCAGCTAGGTACTTATTCAAATGTTTAATTTGCGATAACATAGCGACAGTTCCGGTCCACGGCTGCAATGGTAATGTACAGTAATGTAATAACCGGATAAAGAATTGCTTCAATTTTAAACCAAGATACAGAATAAAATATTCAACATCCTTGCGAACACAACTGGAGTCCGCGTCAGAGAGAACCCGTATGGCAAAGGCATAAAAATACAGCTAGGCACGATCCATATGAGCAGTGGTATGCTCTCGAACACAACGCTGAATTTCCTTAGCCCACATTTTCAAGTCGCGTGCCATACGACGCCAACGCTTCAGATCTTCACGGAACTTACGACGCTCTTCTCTGCGGATGCGGCGCTTTTCTTTGCGGATACGTGATGATTCTGCCTTTGGCTGCATATCACGAACCATTTCCTGGAGGAGAGCTAAACGTCGGGACCGCTCCTGTTCTCTTTCACGCAGTAAAGAGTCGAACTAAAACGGCAGATAACAACGAAAAGTTGAGAACCAGTACTAGTGAATGCAGCGTCGTTCCTGAAGGAGCAATGCCAGAACTTACCATTTCCAGTTCATCCTGCCAGCCTAATCGTGGAGCCGCCTCGTCCACAGGAACACAAGCCATGCTCATTTCCCAAAATGCGATACGGTCAATGCGGAAAAAACCAAAAACAATAAACCGAGCTCTGAAAGCTCACAGGGATTTGCAATTTTGAAAATTTCGAACTGTAAACTTGTAAGTGATAGTAGAAGTTCCGTAGGTTGGCATTGGTAACCGACGTACGAGTCACGATGGAGAATCTTCTGAATCATTCCCAACCGAAGTCCAAGTGCGCACATGCGCAAAGGCGGGTCTTGCAAACAGGGGAACACACCTGCGAGGTTCCGAAACAAGTAGCCGAATAAAGGCGCAATCCCAAGTACGGCTGTGACCTTTCTGAACATGTCGAGTTTAGGTTAATCGTAAATGCGCAAGCGACGAACCTCCTGTCTACGGACGGGTTGAATGCGCTTTGTCCTCTGACTGGTGACCTGCACCCGCAACACAATCCTGTGGTGTCCAATCATTCCTGCAATTTGCTTTCCGTACCCACTCGTACCTGAACTGGATTTTGTTTCAATAAAAATTTGTTTGTTCGTTTGAAATTCGAATTACGTAAAGGTGTAGAGGATACAATGGATCCAATCCCAGAATTATTACGCACGATCCGGATCGCGCTTGCCAATGCAAGCATTATTGCTGAGCAAGATCCGACAATGAAAGACCAGATTGTTGCAGAGGTCGTCGAGCAGGTAAGCCAAATACTTTTCGCCTTTCTGCGGTATTGATAACACAAATTCTAGAACCAAACTTTGTGGGACAATAAGGACATTCGCTTTCAGTTGACCCGTGCCGAAGCCAACATTATACGCCAACGTCGAGAAAACCGCGTGGAGAAGGCATACAGTACTTCTGTGGTGAATCTCTTCGAGGACTTCTTACGCAGACAGAAGACTCAACAAAAAGTCGCCGAAAGCGCGCTGAAACGGGAGATTAAGATGAAGGACGATGAAATCGCAAGGATGAAGACAGCTTTACGCGAGATTGCGATTTCGGTCGGGGGAGTTGCGGACGCTCTAGAGCAGTTCACTGCCTCGTGTGCTGGAGGGAAGCCCCCTCGACCGAAGTAAACCAGCTCTTTTTGTCATCTTTCATCTGCACTCTGTGTGTGAACTTTGTATTCACTTATTATTGGTTCGGTGTCAACGCTAACAAAACGCAGAAAAACTTATTCCGGTCTCCAAATAGCAACCTTTGAGTTAGAGCACCTTGCGGGTACGCACTACCACCTTGCTTGTAATTTGTAAATAACGTATACCAAATGCAAAACAGTTTGCTCTCTGGAAATATGGCGGTATGTTCTTTGCGATGCAATTGAACAACTACACCATCTTGCTTTACAGTCGTTTTGTGTTGACTGAGTGTGCCGAATATTTAAATTTCGAATATATATTTTTTATTCTTATAGCAACAAAGGAATACTACGTGGTCCTTACGTACTGTTAACCGCCTCGCGGTAAAATCGTGAAGACGTTGTTTACTTCCGGCAGTCGGCATCCCCATAAAAATTAAAAAGTGCTATGCAAAGTCCCATTTTACTGCACATCACGCGAATTTCATGTTAAGATTTATTTGAAACATAATAAAGGTTAAACAAAAAAATGCTCTGGATTATCTTTAAACCACAATAAGAAACACCAAAATTAGTACAATATAACTTACTTAATGGAAATGAAAGGCAAACGAAATCACTGGCTTGTTTCCTTCATCCATTCAGTCAGGATCTTTTCCGTTTTTCCGAGCGTATCGTCGTTCTGAAAAAAATGCCAAAGGTGTAAAAGAGTTTGTCACTAATTCTGAATTCTGATGTAGGTACACTGAATAAGCAAGTGAAAGTATAGCATGCAAGATAAGCACGAGTTAAACAACTTACACTAGATGCGGTATAAAGTTAATATCGTTATCAAAAATATTTCAAACCGAAATTACTTTATGCTGGTGGAAACTACTATCGTTGTAATGCAGCTGGATGAGTTTCAAAATATTCCAGTTTTAATATAAATAACTGCATAGTGCATACCTTGCAGAAGCAGAATCGAATATAATCTTCCGCTAGATGTTTGTGCTCTTGGGAGTAAAACGCACTAACAGGGATAGTGGCCAACTTCTTTTCCACTGTCATCCACTTGACAAACTGAACATCTCTGGGTTCATCGCCACTCTGCAGTTTAGGACTATTTTTAATTTTCGAATAATCGGCCAACATAAAATATCCTCCTTCTGGGACCGTCGGAATGAATCCAGTATCAATCAGCATCTGTGCCATTCTGTCACGCTTCCCTTTCAACATGGCTGGAAGTTCTAAGAAGTAACATTCTGGCGAGCCGAGGCGCTTCATTTCAATCTCGAAACCTACTGCCACCGCCTCTTGTAACGGTGTGGCGGACGTGTAAGTAACGTTTTGATACATCACTTGGCAGTTGCGGATCAAGCTGGCCGGCCCAATTGACCAGCCTAATTTCCAACCCGTCACGGAAAATGTTTTCCCGGCAGAGCGAATCGTCACTGTTCGTTCCCACATTCCGGGAAAGTCCGCTACAACAATCCGACAGCTTGTTTTTACGTGTACTCATAGCACAATTTGACAGATCGAAAAATACAACTTTGCAGTAAAATTACCACGCGTTCCATGTTGCCAGTACTGTAAAACCACATTTCTAGCTAAGCATAACGCGTCTCCATATACTGAATATCCATATATGATACGCATAAACGCATTTATAATTTTCTAGACAGTTTTCTAATTTTGATTTACTTTCCAGACAAAGCGTATTCGGAATTTAACAAACAAATCTAAATGAGCCGAAAATTACCAATGCGGATGTGCTGGGAAGGATTAAACACCAACCATTCATAAACTTCATCGCTGATAACGAAGATGTTCTTGCGCACGCATAATTCAGCAATCTCCTGCAATTCCTGACGAGTAAACACTTTTCCCAGTGGATTATTTGGAGTGTTCAAAATAATCAGTTTCGTCTTGCTGCTGAATTTCGACTCGAGCTCCTTCATATCCAGTGTCCATTCGGCACTGTGCATTAGTTCACCCTGTTTGCTCTACAAACAAAATACGTATACTTCTATTTATCAAACAGAAACTGCCGCAAAACATAACCGACAATTTCCTTACTGGTCGAAGGGGAACAAAAACCGGCACACCTCCAGCATACCGCACCATCGGTTCGTAGCAGTCAAAGTATGGTTCGATTATAATAACCTAACAGCAAATGCGCTCAGTCAGCACTTTCTCTCGGTTTAATCACCGCATAATAAAACTTTCGTTACCACTCACTTCATCTCCAGGGTTCACGAAACCCATAATGGCGCAAAATAGCGACTGATAAGCGCCAACGGTGACCAGAACTTCGGTCAACGGATCAATGGGACGACTGTGGATCTTACTAAACACTTCCGCCAAGATTTTGACCAAGCGCAGATGACCCTACGCACAAACAGATCCATTACGTTGCGAGCATACCGGGATGCATCAAAGCAATCAAAGCATACATATCCGCGAGTGTACTGATTCAGCATGTGATTCGCGCCATCGGTGGCTTCTGCTAAGGCTTTCGTGACATATTCCGGAGGTGGAAAATCGGGAAATCCCTGCGAAACATGATAGATTACTGGAAATGCGAGGTCCGAAAACTGCATCAAAACACCGGTATCCACAATGTGCTGTACCTGTCCTAAGTTAACTGCTTTATGCTGCGCTGCTAAACCAGTATACTCAACCCTGCAAATACAAGTAACGAATTTTCAGATTAAGCAGAAAAAACTTTTCCAATCCTAAAATGACACACAAATTTTCCAATCCTAAAATTTTCCAATCCTAAAATTTTCCTAATTACTCTACTCGCTTAATGCTTTCTTCTGCAAATCGGCAGCGCATATGCTCCAGACTAGAGTCCAGACGCTATTGCTATAGCCTATAACTGTTCATTTTTGACTTATAATACAGTATACAGCCAGCACAATATGAATGATTCACTAAGCGTTCCCTACCAAACATTTTTATCCAATCCTTTCAATCGTTCCGGAAGCTCGACCTTCAGCGTGGATTTAGAATCTGCCTGGTTTTGCGCCATCTGATAATACAATACGGAATGCAAGAAATATTTCGTAGGAGAATGATTCAGATTGGCAATGAAAAAAGCAGAAGCGCCTGCCACGCAGCAGTTCGCGTTTGCAACCAAAACCTACATTTACCGTTATAACAGGAAACTGAACTTCGCAATAACCATATGTGCTGTTATAACAAACTACTGGTAATTATTAATTTCACTTCATATATAAAGCACTTTGCTGCATTAAAGCTACGCTCTGCAAAAACCACACATGCTAACCTGCACTGGATCATTAACTCTTGGCGAAATTTTAGTGGCAAACCCTCGAACAGCTGATCCCTCTATGATGATCGAGGATGCCGTTCGATAGCTGGTACAGAAATTACCAAGGGCTGCGAAAACGTTGCGAGACATACCATTCACCGCTTTTATCAGGTTGCTCCAGAGATACGATGCCTTATCTTCCTCTGAGCTCAGTCACTGCTGAATCACTGGTGATAACAAATGTCTGCCAGCTGATACACGATCAGAACGTGACTACGTAAGTGTTTGACCGATATATGTAAAAATCACGAGCGCTAACAATTCTTATGTCGTACAGACTTGTCGCTTGTAGACAGAAGACACCAGGCAGCGTTAATACTAAATATACTTTGACGAATTTGTTATTTCTACAAACACTTCGCGGTTCCGTCCAGAAAGGAAGCAAGAATTACGCATACATGCAAGTTGCAACAAAAGTGGAACTGCAAGCACGACAGGAAACACTAATAAATCTCATAAAAAGTACAAAAAATTAGTACTGAATTTGATGTGTTATTGACACTTTGGCAGCGCTGGTTTACAAAACCCACCAGTAGATTGGCAAAACTGCCGCCCTTAGGAGATGCAAATGTAGCCCATTTGTTTAAATTTTGGCCCGCCAACGGGAAGCGGCTTTAATCTCTTCCCTTAACTTTTTTGACGTTCAAGTTTGAAACCGAAAATATTGGCATTTTTATTTTATTTGAACAGAAACTCATGCCGTTGTCACGTTGTGATGGCTCGGCTTCTGTGTTTTATTGCACTCTTTTGAATGTTTTGTTCAATACACACTGTACAATTATGGTTTGTCCTAAATAAAGCGAAGAGGACTCGGTCCACACTCCAACCGTGTAATAGTGGTGGCTGCTACGCTTGGGCTCGCGGAAATGGCTGCAGATAAGCAGTACGCTGTTGAGCGCATTGTTGGAAAGAAGATTGAGCTGGATGATGTGCAGTACCTCGTCAAATGGGCTGGATACGACACTCCGACATGGGAACCATACAAGAGCCTTGCCAACTGTCTGAATCTCGTCTTGGAATTTGAATCTCTTCACCGTTTCCCCTTTCTCACAGCCTCCAAAGCAGTCCAGTGTGCGGGTGTTCCCAGCGAAGGCGACGCTACTTCCAATGGGACATCGGCAGGCAGAATCATTATTCCGCGCAAACGAGACATGTTTTATTCTGCAACACCGAATACTCCTCCAGTGGGCCCTTCTCCACAACACTCATCTCGCGATCCTCTGCCATCGGTACGTAGTATCATAAAATGCGCTGAAGATAAATGTACGTACTCGTAACAGCCGATGGGTTTCCGTGTGCTTGACTGGCAGGTAGCGCGTAGTTGGCAGTTGGTGTTTTGTTTCAGGTAGAAAAGACAAAAACAGCTTGTGCATTTTATTGTATATTCGAAGCAGAGCAAATTTTTACAGAGTATTGTATAACTTTAGCCGTGCAGTACTCAGTAAAAATAGCTTTAGCGTTTAATGCCGTGCAGATAACTGCATTGTGTTTGAAGCGTCTTTCAAGGGATTTTACGGGCGTCTTCAGTTGAAGTTATGCCGTTAAATGATTTAAATCCAAAACCGTTTTTCTGGTTGCACTGTAAATGGGCCGACTTTTTTTTCTGTTGGTTATCGTTACAAACCTTTCCAGTTTTCGTCCATATTTGGCGGCTCATGGCGCAGCAGGAATGTGATGCCTTGCTGGGACTATATGCGTTAGTTAATCGGAGGCAGTTTATAGCTTTACTTGAAGATTTTTCTAATGATACTAACTGGATGCTTCTTTGTTTTGCTGCAGCTTCTACCCAGCACCAGCCAGCCCCTTGCCACAGCAAAATCTGTGATCCGTCCCGTCGTGGGCTTCATTCCGGGTGCCAACAACGGCGCCCTACGTCCTGTTATAATCTCCTCCATGAAGTCGGGTATTCCCCTGGATCTGACTGTCTCGCACAAAACCCCCGAGCCGCCCGTCCCGCTGACCACGCAGAACAGTCTGCCCGCAACGTCCGCCTCCGTCGCCGTTGCGGCGCGCAAACGCAATCCTGTCTTGTGTCCGACCTGTTCGGCGACATTCCGCAGCGACTTCCTCCTGGCAAAGCATCAGTTGGTGCAGCATTCCACAGAGAAGACCTTCGACTGTCGAATATGCGGAGAGATCTTCGGGAAGAGTTACGCCGTGGCCAATCACAAGAAGCGGCATGTGGAGGGCAAACCACTGGTCTGTCGCGCTGTCAACGGCGTCTTCGAATGTCCCAAGTGTCACAAGAAGAAGGAACACTACTTCCATCTGGAGCATCACTATGAGATGTGTGTTACAAAGGGCGATTCAGAACCTGTAAAGCGGCGGAAAGTCAAGCGGAGTGCGTCGTGAAGTGCCGTTTCCCGTAAATGTGCCAGACGAGTGTGCATCTATTTTGTATGATTTTCTTTTGCTTTTGTTGTGTTATTTGAATGTTGCAGTTTGCTGCGCGTCGACTATTGTAGTGTATAGTAAAGGATTCTCGCGAATGCCAATGTAAAGATGTTGTGTTGAACGAATGTTGTACCTGGCAACTGGCGTAGTTAATGTACATACGCAATTGCGTTGTTGATGTTTTAGTCTGCTAAGGCGCAGCTCCTGAGCTGCTAATAAACTGAAAGTATTAGCGCTCAGTAAATACGTCACAATGGCGTGAAGCGATCCGTTATCATGCGATGTAATATTGTTCTAATGTGAATGTGAGGGCGTAGAGTGCGCTCTAATGTGAGTGTAGTGGATTGTTAATTTTCCTGGATTGTTTCCTTGATGGCGATGGAGAGAAAGTCGCAGGAACACAAGAATCCAGAGAAGGAAGAGAACGCCCAGTGAAGAGGAAGGCTGAAAGATCCAGCGGAAGTGACAGAAAGGGCCCAGTGACTGACACTGCCGGATGAAGCCGTAGTGGACCAGAAGGGAAAGAGCGCAGTCGCGAGCGCGTGAAGAGAAGTGAATCCAGTTGAAGCCTGGCCGGCCAATGAGTGCAAGGAAAAGAACTGGATAGTGAAGGTTCCACGTAAAGAGTTCCTCAATGTGAAAAGTGAAAGGTCGCGAGACGGTTGCCATGAAACTCCGCCAACGGGAATGAATGGAATCCACACTACTGACATTAACTACTGTAGTGGTAAAGGTAAACCAATGGAAATGATGGTTTATAAATGTACAGTGAAGTGATGATGTCAGCCTTTTTTTTTATAAGAAGGAAAGGTGTAGTGTATAGTAAAGGATTCTCGCGAATGCCAATGTAAAGATGTTGTGTTGAACGAATGTTGTACCTGGCAACTGGCGTAGTTAATGTACATACGCAATTGCGTTGTTGATGTTTTAGTCTGCTAAGGCGCAGCTCCTGAGCTGCTAATAAACTGAAAGTATTAGCGCTCAGTAAATACGTCACAACTATCATTGATTGTCATGTAATTGTTCTCTTATTTGTTTACTCGGTTTTGCGGCGGTAAAGCTTTTATTCGACCACAGTTTATTGACGCTTTACGCCTTACGATTAAAGAAAAATCATTTAAATTTCGTCTCATAAATTTATTGTTAATTTAAACAGTATTGCGGAATCACAGTGTCGTAAAAAGTTTTGATTTTGGCAGAAGTGCAAATTAACACATGGGCACCGCACTGAAAATGCTCTCTTCTCTACAACGAAGCAATCACATCACATCGACCACTTCTTTTTGATTGGGCCTCATCGGCCTGATTGACCATTGTTGCGGAGAGAGATTCCGATTTGGGAATGGCCTTGTTGAGCACTTTGTCGCGATTTGATTGCGGGCGAATACGCGGCGGTACGACCGTCATCTATGTCTGCAAAAAAGCAATATTTTCCGGTACACTCTCGATTTGTCAACAGGACTAGGACTGCATTAATTACTTGTTCATTTTTAGTTTATGCACTGTTCGAAAATTACAGAGGCGACATAGCATACCTGGGTCGGAGAAAATTGATCCCGGCTCGTCTCCGGAAATAGAAGACACTGAAAAGCCAAATAAAGGATTAAGGGATGATTTCTACATGGGTAGATATTATTTGAACTACAGCACTGCAACAAGATCTGACCTTTATCTAGCGTTACCGCCATCTTGGCATTTGGTGTTTGCAGCGGAACATGGTTTTCCGTTATCACAGGCTCCGCTTTGATGATGGATTTGATGTTTTTCTGTTCGGCCTTTGGCTCTGATGGTCTCCTGAAAGCTGGTGGCGGAGCGCCGCCGATGTACACTCCACCAAAGATGTCGTTAATGGTGGTGTCCTTTGCCGGCGTTACGGCGTGCTTGCTGCTTAGTTCGCTCTCTTCAACATCCGTTATCGGGGGCAGACTGTTGCCCGTCAGGTGTGGTCGATGTGAGCTAAAAATTATTTCCGAATGCTCTGAGATTTCGATAAACTCACAGTTGAACTCGAGCTGACTACATAATTTGAAAACGTCAATATGCTACTCGGCTTCTGCCGTTCCGCGCATGTTAGGAGAGGTACATATGCACCCTTAATCAAGTGTTTATTAACAAAATTCCGTTTTAGACGTACTTCGAGGACGGCTCGGAGACATTAGTGCAGACCGTGACCGCTTCCACGCTGTTCTTTCGTGGCCGGTAGTGCACATACACGCACTTGGTTACGGCGGATGTTTCCACCAATGGCCAGTGATCGGACTGGTCATCCTGTGAGGATTCACCATTGACTGACGAATTATCATCATCGTCGTCGTCCGATGGTAAACCTGTACGCATGCGTTTGTTATTCGTTTGTCATTTGCGAACCAGAGAATTATCACCACCGTAAGCGGTATTATTGTTACTATACAGTAAAATTACTATTTCCGCCACGCCGCATATGCAGTCTAACCTTTGAAGTTAATTTTCGGGCGCGGTCGCGTGCTCTTCTTCCGCTGCTGCAGAATGTCACGAGCCTCTTCGCCCAGTTCGGATACGAGTTTATTTAGATCCGTCAGTTTCTGTGAAATGGCGTAAGTTGGCATGTATAGCGTAAAACGTGGTGGAAAAAATTGATTAAAATGTACCGCTTGATGAGCTTCCTTGAGCTTGGAATTTTGGTCCTGGAGATTTTTAATACGATTCTGCAAATCCGCACTGAATGATTCACGTTTACTACTTTTGGCTGGCTTCAATGTGGCTCGGACACGTTTGGCTTCCGGATTCGGGTTTCTCCGTAATTCCAGAATCTGAAAAAGCGTGTTCCTGATTACCTGAGCAGATACATCGAAGTACATACGTTACGGCCCATGTACGAGCGATTTCCGGTTATATAATCGACGTAAGTGGCAAGTACATACTATCTACAGTATAGTTCTGTTAATATTTACTTTGCATTTAGCTACTGCTTACCCTTAATCAGCTCTAATAAAAGTTATTTATTTCATTTTAATTGAATAAATATGAAAAAAATCACTACCGACGCTTTTACATAATACAGCCTGTAGAGGAAGGATTAAGTGTGTTGAGTGGACAGTTGGACAGTCTAATTATGGTACCTTAGGCACGAAAACAAGGCAGAGAGTAATGGTTGTGCAAAAAATAATAAAAACACTGATAATGATGAAGGCGTATTCCTGCTGATCAGTGAGGATAATGGAAATGGCCGCGCCAATTACACACATAATCACAACATTGTACACGCTCATCCCGATGTATTTGGAGTCGTTCAGCGCCGGAATACTGACATGTCGCGTTTCCCAGGCCAGGAAACAGCCAAAGGCCTGGAAAATTGCATGGTGTTGGTCAACACAGGGATATGAGAAAGCGTAATTGCGGTGCCTGTGCATCTGCTGACAACTGAGTGTGGCACATAGCCGGCTTACCATGAGAATGCCCTTAAAGGCGTAGGTAACGCCCAAGTAAATGGTGTTATTTTCAGAAATGCAGTAGGCAATCTGAGGCTTTATTAGATAATCGTTGGTGATGTCCTCCTGTTAGTTTGTCAACAAATTAATCAATGAGTTGCACTGTGGCAATCAAATCAATCTTACAAATTCCGTCAGATTTTTCAGGGCGAATCGGAAGGGATCTTGCAGCTGCCAAGTAAGCAGAATCACTAAATCGGCCACCAAAAGGACGGCCACAATCAGGAATAGCTGGTAGTCTTTTATCACCTGCAAGTTCAGTTATTTGAGAGTATTTCAGATAAATGTTTTTAAATTATTTTTGAAACAAGTGTGATCATTGCAAAGTAATAATTATGGCGTCAGATTGCGCAGCAATACGTACACACTATAAATTCGATATGGATTACAATTCGATCATTTTTAGTAGTGTAAATTAGCGCAGGAATGTTGTTATGTATTCTAGCTGTTGTCGAAAAAAATTTCATTCGTAATGTTGGATAGAATAATAAATACCAAAATTAATAAGGTGATGCTTCACAATCCTTTTATATTAAATTACATCATCATTTCTTGTCTCACTACATTTTGCAAGCAATATCTTGGCACTGTAATTAACACCGGGTAGTGTACAAAAACGTGATTAATTAAGGTAAGATTTCTTGCCTTTTTGTTGAGCTTAATGTTGGTGAATATGGCGTGAACTCGCCACGTTTTACTGAACATGGCTCCAAATGCCAGCGTAAATCCAATTGTGAGCACCCATAACCTAGCCTGAAATCAATATGGAGGGATAAGGTCATAATTAAATTAGAAAACTGTACAGCGTAAAAATACTTTTGTATGAATATACAAAGTAATTGTTTATTTGGCAAGACGCAATGAGAAGTTGTTATAACCAAACTTACCGTGCAAACAGCCGGTATATACTCCATGTCCACTAAGCCGGTATCGATTCCCAGTAAAATGACACTCAAATACGTCATAATGCAGCCAAAGATGATGACGTTGTTCAGGTACGGGCTGGACATTTTGATATACCTATGATGATGAAACCACGCATTTGTTTAATGCTGCATTTGACAGCTCAGATTTAATTCGAGATAGCGGTGAACAAGCAACAGAAAAAGAGTGGAGGATCATCTGCTACGGAAGGAACAACCCTTAAACGCAATTATCAGCGCCGTTTTTCTATATGTCAGCTGAGTTTTCACTTATTTCCGGTGTACCATCCGTACCGCAAAAAAGAGTAAAAGGAGGGTGATTTCTAATGAACTTGAAATTGCACCCATTTTACGATTTGCAATTGCAGCTGTACGATAGCCAAGTGTTACATGAAAGGCTTACTTGTGGTTCCTGTATTTGACATTGATAACGAGGAATGTCACGGCCAGGATCACACCGGCGATCGCTAAAGTGGTCATGGTAATAAATGTCGCCAGGTTAAGATGTTCAAGGCGATTTTCGATATAGGTGCTATCTCTTGGCGCTGATTTACCTGTTAAGAAATGCAGATCACAGAAATGATTGTGGTTATTATGAAGAAATAGACCAGAAATTTGCAGATAATGGTCGCATCGTGATAATTCTGGTACGCTCGGACTGGAGGGATTCGGAACTGTTGAAATTTGCTTATATGAAACTGTTTGCGAAGCTAAACATTATTTACCATGCCAAAATATGGGTCTTCCAACGCTGAAGTTGAGTGTGCTGCTTTCGTTTTCATAAAGCGCGATTATTTCCTCTTTTCCTGCTCCAACAGTATCGGATATCACTGTAAAAATTACACAAGTATGGTTACACCAACAGTACGTACTAAAAACTGTTTTTGACTTGTATGCATAAACATATGGTGCACCATTCACAATAAAGGTCACCGTTTAGTTGCAGTCAATACATTTTTTGTCTCTGTTACGCCAATTCGTTTATGTATCTGTTTTTCCTTTACTTCGAAATAAATATGCAGATTTATGGTGAATATACCCTGGAACTGGTTAATCAGGATGCTTCCAACACGCTCATTCTGGAAGAACTTTACTGGTCCCTGTGAAAAGGAATATGCAACGTCAATGCAATGATCCATTGCCAAGTAAAAGGCACATGTGACCGTATATTGTTGGTGTCATCTGTACCGTAACGCCGATAAACTCCGTATCATTAAGTGCTTCCAAGAAACGTTTAGACCATTTTTCACTCTTGTAGTTAAAATCTTCGATGGATTCCCAAGGTGGAAGCTGGAGAAAAATGGTTGAAACAATTTATTACGCTTTGAAAATCAATTATACTGACGCGCTACACCGAGTTAACGCGAATGCGTACTTCATTAAGCACAATGCTGATGGCTTTGGCCATTGCCCATACGCCGTCGTAGGTGTAACCATGAAAGCGGCTGTAATCGGCCTGCCTGATGCGGTTGTACAGTTTTTCATAGCTGCCGGCATCCTAGCAAGAAGAAAAAAACGGGATCGGAAATGGTCATCCCACAGAGATGTAGAGCTAATATGTTGTGGATATGGCGTGCAATTTACCAGTCCGGCTTCGGTGTGGCGTTTCTTGTCTAAACTTAATGGCAGGATATCGGTACTTATGTAGCCATTTAAAGCGGTAACCAGCTCGTCCGTAGTGCAATTAAGATTTTCCGGATCTTCGATTCGCCACCATTCCTCATTATATCCGCCCCATATGATCCACTGGTATTTGCGACCGTACATTTGCCTCGTATAAGCCTATTAAAAATATGCAATGAGTATGATAAAATGAACCTGGCTTATGTGGTGAAGTATGTTATTCTGCATTATTTTGTCCCACAAGTTCACTCAAAATAATACCTCGCAGAATATAATCCTTGCCCATCTTTCGCTGAAACTTCCAAATAGTATCCTTGCCCCTCTCTGTTGAAACCTATCCAGTGCGCTCCTGATTTCGGTAATGTCAGTAAAGCTACTTTGAGCGAGGAGTTTATAAGGTGGATTAACATCTTTGGCTCGGGACATTAGATGATTGTGAGCCTGCAACAACTTCAAACTTCTTTCACTGATATACGGCAGTATATATTCTGCTACTGGGCGCATCCATAAATTTGTAAATAAAAATGAAAATGAAATAAATGTTGCAATTACGTTACATCCTTTATTAACGAGCATTACCATTGATTCTACTGTATCCTTTAGCTACCAATCACCATCGGCATCCGTAGGTACAGTACTAATATTCTTTTAATAACATTTTTTTTATAGTAATCTGTATAGCCATTCGGAACACTACTGCTACAAAGTGATAAACAAGAAGTTACTTGTCACAAACGCACTTATTTTTTACATTGACAATTATTAGTTGTTGATATTTAAGTTAATCAGCAGCTGTAGCACTTACAAGAGAGTAACGCGGTTCATTTTGGTACAAAGTGGCAATGTATGTCCAGTTGAACTGGCGCAAGAGTTCCAAGCGTGCGAAATTGAACTGGTTTTCGCTAGGCACAATACGGTATAGGTTCGGAAATTTATAGTGGTCATACATTGGATGGGTATCCGCATATGAAAGCTACAAAACAGCGATCATTTCCGGTTACCGCAAGATAGGCAAAATAGAAACGGCAGAACTAATATAAAAACTATTGTACATCATGTATAATATGGAGCTGTACAAGCATTTGTACAAGCTGCCCAAATAAAAATATCTACACAGCCTTTCAGCGTTAAACTGCCAATTGCAAACCGTTTTTTTTAACTTTTAACTACGGTAACTATCCACTCATATTATGCTGTATCTGTGCAGTGTGCAAACAGAACTTACTTGAGCAAGATGCAAAAATTGGCTGGCTTGAGCAATTGGTCCTGTAACTTCGGTGCAGGCACTTCCGAATACCATTAGTCGCCTTCCTGGCTTTTTGTACAACATATCCAAAAAAGCTTTTATTCCCAGCGCCGCGTCACACTAGAAGAATCATAATTATTACAATGAAAAACTATTTGGCGGTGACATATTACTAGCAATTGTAAGGTCAGGGCGCTGCATTTCAGTATCATTCGATCGAGATTCAAAGTTAGACACAATAAATTTATGGAATGCCAAATTCATCACTAGACGCAAAACTGAGGTACGTTATTGATCGAACAATCATAATGCTTATTCACTTTTTGTTAGAGAAGAGGAACTCTGTACCACAGGTTCAGTGCGGAATGTTTTGCTTTTTATAAATAAAATGCCACAATACCGGTAACACCACTAACTTGTAGCATTTTTTTATCTATTCAGTATGGCTTCAGAAAATGGAAAGAAAATGATTTGTGCTGTGTTGGGTTCACGAAAATATTTCTGCAGTTCGTTCATCGACGCAAGCAGTCCGATTACAATGAATGAAAGCAATTTGTAAGCACGATATAAAAATATAACATAACCGACCAGCAGATCTACACAGAAAGGTCACTCTTCGGCAAATGCTCATGGACGTACAAAAAGGAATTTGCCCAGTGCCTGAAGGGACCACGATTTTTGTCATCTTTATAATATCGTTTATCAATTTTTTCTTATCAAAACCAGCTTAGATGCGTGGCAATCAGGCTTAATGGTTATATCCCGCTGCGCTGTGTCCTAAGATGACGACGGCCATTACCCAATCTGACGAATTGTTATGCAGTCAGGAATGGATTTTTGCCTAATAAATACAGCACTATACAGCCAGGGTATACTGCAACAGCACCAGAGGTTATTAGTGTTGACTGTTGTGTTGGTCAGAATCGGCGCTGCATGTGCAGCTGAAAATGACACACACATGCGCAGCTGATCCGATTCCCCGTGCCAACACGTATATACACCCAGTGTTTTCCCGTCAGTTGACGGCATATCGCAAGCCAAACTACTGTCATTAACAGGTCTTTAAGGTTCTCCACTCGCCGCAGGCACTGGACGCTAATTTGCTGGGATATTCGGCGACCTTAATCAAAACGCCCAGTTGCTGCGCTCCGCCGAAATGGAATTAACCAAGGCTAAATTGGCCACTATTTCGCTGTAAATTGTTATGTGAAAACTAGTCTCGCTTACGATGTGTATAATCATCTGACGTATAATGTAAGGTCAGTCTTCAGTGTGCGGTATTTATGTAGCAATAATGGTTAAAAATAGCTGCATAATTACCTGAAAATGAGCGCATTTTGTGCTGTATTGCTTAATGACAACCCCATATATAAGAAACAAGGCAGAGTTAAAAGCCATTATTTCCAAATCTCGCCTTTCCACTTTGAAAAACGGACTGGATCCAATTTTTTTCTCTTGATTTCAAAACCAGTCTTTTCGCTAAACTGCAGACATTTATATTAATAAACACAAAAATGAAAATAAAAGCTAAAAAACAAATATCCATTTTATTTCATAAAATACAGATACGTTACAGATCAAAAACAGTGAATCGCAGTTAAACATTTAAAATCAGCTGGTGAGCGATTTATCAAATTGTTGCGCTTGCATTTTCACGGTTTCGGAAGACTAAAGTTATCCATTCTGCAACCGCATGCGAATTGCGGTGGTAATTTGTTTGAAAGCGATAAACTTATCACAGCATAATTAGATATGTGACAGCAACCGGCAAAGCCAATGATCCCTTGCATTCTGTATTCATATGTTGGGGATCAGATGGGAAAATATGATTTTATTGTCGCTAGTTAGGATGGGCAAAAAGAACCTAACACGGTTATCTTGTTTGGTTTCATCCGGAAGCGCAAGCCGGACTTGTTATCACGGCGCGGTATCAGTGTCATTGCGACTGCACTGTACCGCGCTTATATAGAGCGGGCAGCATTATTCCCCTTGGGTACACAGTGGGTAGCGGATGCGCTAATCCTTGTGTCGGGCATTTGGGCTAAGCAGTTTTTTACAAGGGCACTTTGGCCGCAGTGTCATGAATAGCGTAATCATCTATCCTTGACAAGGAAATGAGGCATTGGATGCTGGACGATGATATGTTGGACGGGCCGACACAATGCCCGATTAACAACATATATCTGTATGCGCCATACAACAGCATTGCGCACACTGTATATGCATGCAGTATAATGAAGTTGGCTTTTTCACGTATTCCATGCTCATGCGATGGTGCGCGCATGCACCAACCATTAAAACTCAATAATCATTAGAAAGTATATTTCCAATGCAACAACCAACACAACAATCACTCCCTTAATGGCATCACACACCATTCCAGCCTCCAGCCAGAATTTACCATCCTTGGATTTTTCGGTTCACAGCTCTCCAAAGAGTCCCACACAGGATGGGCTAACCGGGATTTACAAATTTTTTATGGATTGTATGCATTGCATATATGCATATACAAAATATGTGATTAATATTCTTGCTGACACGCATTTGCTGTTTAAGAGGCCCTTCATTATCCACAAAGTCTGAAAAAGTGTTCTAAAATTTTCGCGAATTGTTTATACTTCATTAATTGTCGCACAATTTGTAAATATTAACGATACTGCTGCGCGAAAATATAAAATAAAATTACCCAATGAAATTTTTAAACCTTTTGCAGCACTAAGAACTTTCATACAATCACAGCAAATAGCGTGTTACAAGCAAATAGCTATAGTGTAAATAAAAGCACACTTACGCTTTGTGCGTACCACACCTTTTACATTTGCAAGGCGGGATATGACTTATAGCAACAATGAAAGTGCTCGCCGCCGCGCTATCCTGATTGTGCGAACTCAGTCAATGATCCGGCGTATTCTTGTTTTGGTATAGATATGTCTGATGTTAGCTTTGTAGTCTCCGCTTATTTTTGTGCTTTATTCATGTCCTGTCAATTGTCCTACTTACGTATTAATAGGCTGAATTCACGAGTGCATCAGATATCGATTATCGGACTGCGCAATTATTGGTGCATAGTCTCAACTGTGCGTTTACGTTTTTTGTCGACAACAGTACATGTGCTAAGATCCCGCCGCAGGAGCTCTTTCCTGTAATTAATGTGGAGCTATTCCATGAGCTCCTATCGAATCAAGTTTTGCTGCTAATGTGACCTTTGGTTTATAGTTTTGAAATCTATCTGTCTGCGCATATTATGTATCTAATGTCTGCACAACGCACGTCTTCAAATCTAGCTGAAATAATTTTATCCGTATTTACGTATCACGCAACCCAAGCTTCTTTTCATGACTTTTGCAATTTTTTAGCCGAAAAAGGTAAAAACGACGCATCCAAACATCCACAAGACGACAAACATGTAGACGAGTTGGCATTTAATTAGTACAGTTACCGAACAAAGATTTCATTATGTCGAACGCTTCATTTGTCGGGTAGCAAAACAAACAGCAGTTACGAGCTGTAACAAACAGAACCGGCCTTTCAAAATTATTTATAAATTTTTGATTAGGAGTCAAATTTTGTTTAAGATATATAGGTCGGCTATTAAAAGTTTCTCCGTGGGTGATTTAAGGAACGCACTTCTTTGCATTCCATGCGTCACATTAGGGAGGTTCATCGCAAATTTGACAAACATAATTATTACTTACGTACTATACCACGGTACTGTATACATCATACAAATATCACGCCTTAATTTATGCGTTGATAGCTACGGTAAGTACGGTTACTGTTATTGACGGTTTCCATTTTATTATCTCATAAAGGTTTTACGGTTAGATCAGGGGCGCATAAGGGGATAAATATGCATATATACAAAAACTCGAAACAAAACTGTTCGATTTTTCGATAAATTTCGTGTTACAATCTCTTCAGAATGCCTTAATGAACCAATGTCTGAGTGGGAGATCTGCAGTACTGGGATTTCTTGGTAACACATCGGGATATCAGCGCAGACCAGTCATGCCGCTTGTACGCACGCTCATATTGATTGTAAAAAATACTTGTGGATGGAATGTTGTGGACACTTGGCGATGATGTCCTCGATTTTCGACACGTTTTAAAGTACGTGCTGTGGGCAGCGCTGAGGTCGCAGCAGCTCAGCAAAATACGGGATCAAATGCACTGATAAACGTTGTTTGCAGATCAATTTGCTACTGACTTAAAGGACGTAAGTTATCACAGGAACCTTATGGAGCTTGCAGCTTAACTAGGATTTATTGGATCGTTGAGAAGTTTTCAGATGTATATAAAGTGACTGCCGCGATGCCCTTTACATAACCTGCTGTGCATATGGTCTGGCAAACCGAAGCTGTAATATGCTTATTGCCTCAAGTTGCAAATATATACAAATTCCATTTAGTTATGCTTTTCTATAGTATTTATCTTATCTAGCGTATACTTTTCATACACAATCGGCTTCTGATAGTTAGATTTAATGCTAAATAAATTTTCTGCCCAAAAAAAATAAATTACGAAATCAGTCTACCAGGAAAGTATCTAAGCCGCTATTCTGTTGCTGTTTCACAAAAGCAAAGCAAAACCTGGAATAAATCCCGACGAAATTTTGGTGGGATCACAGTGCTGGATCATGTACAGTTCGTGCGTTTGTCTGCAACCGGCACAACGACCTCGCTGCCGCTATCCACCGCAAATCTACGCACACACAGCGGAACATAATGGGCTTGCATTCCGACAAAAGTCTATGGCGAAATTGATTTAAAAAAGCAACGCAGGATCAGAGGAGCGATCAGGAAAGCGGCGGGAATGTCAGGCCAAAATGACTGACCGAATGGCGATAGCGCTTTGTTGCCGGGTATTCAGTCCCACCGTGCTGCTAGAATGCTAATCTGGATTGTGTCATCCCGACGTCGCAGGCTCTTTCCTAGCCACATGACGTGTGTACGAAAACGTTGCGGGGACCTGAACCTCCATACAAAGATAATTGGCAGCTTACCGCATAAAGTTTTACGCTCTTCAAAAATATTAAATATCTGATATAATTGTTCTACAACTTTTTCAATGTATTTTTGTTAACTATTAGATTGATTAGTAGCACTTTGTAGTTGTGCATTCAGAATTAGCATTAAAATTTTTTTTAAATGTTTGCGTCTGCACGGAAAATTATTTACAATGCGGGTTAATACTGTGACATTTTGGGCAGCGCTCGATTAAGTATCGAATTCACATTGCGAATACATATGCACATGTCCAAAAGCTTGATGATAATTTGCGCTTGATCATGAGGCAGGGGCAAAACATGACCAATGCAGTTACAAGTATAAGCACGCCGTATTACTTACCAACTGTTTGTCATATCCATCGAGTCAGAAGAACCTTAATTAGCCTACGACACAACCTTTTCCGAACTTCATTTTTCATCATAAATTATTTATTGACTGATTATGATTTGATTAGCTGATGTCAGAACGATTGACGTTCGCTCTAAGTATTCGCATTCATTAAACGACCTCAAAATAACCTGCAAATAGCACCTGCATATCTGGCAAACTAAAAACTGAAATATGCTTATTGCCTCAAGTTGCAAATATATACAAATGCCATTTAGTTATGCTTTTCTATAGTAAGAATTTATTCTATCTAGCTCATACTTTTCATACACAATCGGTTTCTGATAGTTGGATGTGATGCTAACTTTTCTGTCCATTCTAAAAGAAAAAATTAAATTACGAAATCAGTCTACCAGAAAAGTATCTAAGCCGCCATTCTATTGCTGTTTCACAAAAGCAAAGCAAAACCTGGAATAAATCCCGACGAAATTTTGGTGGGATCACAGTGCTGGATATGTACAGTTCGTGCATTTGTCTGCAACCGGCACAACGACCTCGCTGCCGCTATCCGCCGCAAATCTACGCACACACAGCGGAACATAATGGGCTTGCATTCCGACAAAAGTCTATGGTGAAATTGATTTAAAAAAGCAACGCAGGATCAGAGGAGCGATCAGGAAAGCGGCGGGAATGTCAGGCCAAAATGACTGACCGAATGGCGATAGCGCTTTGTTGCTGGGTATTCAGTCCCACCGTGCTGCTAGAATGCTAATCTGGATTGTGTCATCCCGACGTCGCAGGCTCCTTCCTAGCTACATGACGTGTGTAGAAAAACGTTGCGGGAACCTGAACCTCCATACAAAGATAATTGGCAGCTTACCGCATAAAGTTTTGGGCTCTTCAAAAAGATTAAATATTGATATAATTGTTCTACAACTTTTTCAGTGCATTTTTGTTAACTATTAATTATTATTAATGCTGTTGCACTTTTCACGTTATCAGATTGATTAGTAGCTGCACTTTGTAGTTGTGCATTAGCATTAAAATTTTCTTAAATATTTGCGTCTGCAGCGCTCGATTATCCATATCGAATCCACATTGCGAATACATGCACATGTCCAAAACATTAACGATAATTTGCGCTTAAGACAGGGGCAAAACATGACCAATGCAGTTACAGAGTATGAGCATGCCGTATTACTTACCAACTGTTTGTCATATCCATCGAGTCAGAAGAACCTTAATTAGCCTACGACACAACCTTTTCCGAACTTCATTTTTCATCATAAATTATTTATTGACTGATTATGATTTGATTAGCTGATGTCAGAACGATTGACTTTCTCTCTAAGTATTCACATTCATTAGACGACCTCAAAATAACCTGCACATAGCACCCACCACTATTTCACAAAATCGAATACTGCAATTAGCCATTCTGGTATGCACAATAAGTTAGAAACACTTTGTTAATGTGCAAATGTATAATATGAAAACATTAATTCTGGTTATACTGCAACTAACAGCGGTTATTAGCACTGCCGGCAGATCACACAAAGACTTTTGTTGTCGCCTGTCGAAGCTAATAATATTAGCCTGTGTGTGAGAGAATATTAATATACAAATTTTGTATATTCGCCTGTATGTGAGAGAATGCATTGTTAAATTTAACCATTAAGTTATCATATTACAATAATCTGAACATGATGGATGCTGGATGATCGTCATGTACATTCGGTTTCGTTTTTAAAAAAAACCAATTTCTTCAGGTTACTCGGATCTACCGTGCAGTCGTATCTGATGGTATCCGTGTGTATACGAATACTACTGTATGTGCACGTATGGATTTACAGATATTTTGTGTGATTTTACCGCACGATGCCCAATCCTTGATGCATAAATATTGAATGCACGCTCATCGAGCCGATCCGGGGGCTTTATGTTACGTCAACACATTAAAACTTTTACCTGCAACAATCGATCACGTGTGCTAAAGAGGCTTATTAAGGGGCTGATAGAGAAAGGCAAATCAAATACGGTATCCGGTATGTCGATATCTCGGCCAGCATGGGCACCAGTTTCCGGTGCGCTTGATACGGCCTGGACGCAGCATGCATTAAGTAAGCTATAAGGAAAAATTGCCGCCACTTAGCGGTATCACAGCGCAACAAAAGGCACCCAGGAAAATGACCGGCACGTCAATAGCGACCATATGAATTAAATGCTACAATTTATACACCTTAATTGTTTGTCAAGCGTTTTCTACCTGCTGCGGCGGAAAACAACGCGCAATGCTGAACTGCTTTTTTGCTGTGCGACAAGCATGCACAACCTGCGATGTTAAGGGTCATGTTGCGATCCTGTCATCAAAGTGGATGCAAGAATTTTAGCTTGCGTTCTTTCTCTTATATTTATAAAGCTTTGATTTTTTTAACGGGGCAAGTATGTGAGAATGCGATTCTGCAAAGCTGTACGATACAGTAAATAAGATAAGAACTGAACGGAGTATTTAAAAAAACTATAGGTTTTGTCGCGAAGTTTAAGTTCTGATGTTATGTTTTCATAGTCAAAAAATACTGTCAGAACTGCATAAATAATTGATGTAGATAAGAAAGAAACTAGATTTTCTATTTGTTTGTTTGTCCATTTAGCGGGTGTTATGTGCGCATTATAATGCAGTAGCTGAGTAGTCTGATGTAAATTGGGACATCTCATGAATATTTGTCCAAGTTAAAAGCTTCCGCTTATACGGCTATCCAAACAAAAAAATAATAACCACAGTACACCTCGCAAGTTTCCCTAGAATTATCCATACGCTGGGACTGTTATATTTGTAGATCGTGATGGTGTGAAAAGAGTTGTTTCTCCGGCAAGAACCGGCAACCTCTTAAATTATTGTGCACAAACGGATACACACGTCATCTCGACTGCTGAAGAGCATGGGGAGGTGCGTATAGTGCGTACGCGGGAAGCGTAATGTTGTAAAATCTGGATAAGATTTTTCAGGCTCTCTGTGTTGGCTCTCTGTATTGTATCATGTGGTGATGAATTATATAGGAAAAATTGGTAGGTTTTGCACGCAGGCAATACATTAAAAAATCGTATATAATGATAATGTCCATGCAGTGGCCAATAAATGATCAACATATCAGTATTAATGGGCGGCATAGCGCCGGGCCGACAGATTGTCGAGCTTTAAACAAGAAGACGAAGGCCCATTATACAGGCAACATTCGCAGCATGAGATGTGCGATCGGGGACTAATGTAGCGCAGCCAAAAAGTTTCCGGCCCGCATCATCTTACACTTTCTTTTGGATTTGCGGCCTAATTTGCTGCCATATCCATGCATAACGATACGCGTTGCTCAACTAACCCCCGTTGATGCACAATGGAAACTGACTAAAAAATCTGCGCGGTTACGAACCATTTTGCTTCCTCATGGAGTAAACAATTACAAATGCACATCGCTGTGATTTCATAAATTAAATATTATGAACAAGTTATGTTATTACATTTTGCTATCCTTCAACTGGAAGAAATTGGAGTAAAAAATTATTCATTCGTAATGACCATTACTGTTTGATGTGACGGCGCGATGCTCTCTTGTTCTACGGTATTTAATACTGTTGTTAACTGTAAAAGTTATTTTTCTCCTTCACAATGATAGCCTACGTACTTATATATTGCACAGGAGCGATTCTGTTGTTGTAAACGTAAAGTACATGTTATATACCCATATAAACAAACAAACAGACAAACAAGCTATATTGTTATAGCATAACCGGTTAAAGTTATGTACTCGAATTTATATCATTTCAGAAGAAATCTTAATTAAGCTATGACTAAGATTTCGGTTTGCATCAAACACATCAACAAACCGACAATGAACGTTTTGCAAACACTTACGACAATTATTATGGGATTTTCTGGTTTAGGCTCAGTTACGTACTCGTACTTATTTATGCTAACAGCAAACGCAATTAATTCCTACCCTACCCTTTTTGCTAACAATAAAGTTCAAAGCAAACTGGAAACATTTACAACGTTTACGCTGCCAGCAGATCGCAAGAAAATTTTTGCATGAAGAGCACTATGCATCGCTTGCATGTTTATTTGATAAATTATTGGGCTTATACGTTCATTGCAAAATAAATGCAGTTACCATAATCTTGGTGAAAAAAGTTACCGGCTTCATAGCCAGCGTTTGCCTGTACATTTTGGACATTGTGCCTACACTCTGCATGCTATTGCAGTGCAGCCTGTGAGGAGAATTAAATGGATGCACAATGTATGGGATCTCCATTTGTTTCGCACTAGCATGACGTTATGATGCGCATTATATTCCCATTTCATTCTGTCCATCTATGGACGAAATAACTCTTACTCAACGACTATCAAAAAGAGAATATTATCACCATTATCGATACATCTTGAATTTTCTCAGCTGCATTGCTGTCAAAGTGAGTGATAGCATCGTAGTCAATACACATATATACGCAAGCGGCAACAGCAGCCCAAGCCGATGCCGCGCCGCCGGAAAATATGAAACGGGAGTTTTCGTTCTGCACTGGGTCTAATATAGAAAAGCACTTTTACCGAATCCTTCCGCAACCAGTGCAGCCGAAGAGCGTGTTAAAAAGATCCGTTTACATTGGCTAAGGTTACAGAATTTTTCTATGTTCTCCAAGCTTCGATGGCGGCTAAGTTGGCAGCCTAAGGAGATGTTGTAAGTGGAAACAGATCTAGAGATAATTATGCGCTCAAAAAGTTTTGACGTTCAGAACCTAAGGCAGCAACACCGGCTACTTGGCACTGTAACACTAATCCTGCATCGCATTTCAGTTTGTTATTTATGAGAAAATAAACCAGGCAGCTTATCTGGCATTTCAGTACGCTTAATTAGCATCGATATCACGAACGCTGTCCTGCTCACATATTATCTGCATAATCTAGCACTAATCTAGCGCACCAACATAAAAAACATTTTTTTACGATAATCCTAGCAAAGTAATAACTAATATTCCCGTGCCAATATATGCCACTGCCGGCATTGAACTGACATGTGCAGTGACCGCGGCAGGGAAGGAGAATTACGTGACACAGCCCAATTAAAGCTAATCCCGGTTGCTACGTTTGCTTGTTGATTATTAATCGAGTTAAACAAGCGTGTCTCAGGGAAAGCCAAAAACGAAAACGCCATCTTTCATCACACTTTGCGCAAATGTGCCAGTTGTCTTTTCACCAGAAACGCCGTATCTGTATGGGGATGTATACGCGTAAATAGCCGGCTGGAAATGGGCAAGTCGATTATATGTGTGTGTGAGTGTGTTGTTGCCAACCTGAAATAGATTGATCTCGTCGGGTTTGCATGGGGGGACGGGAAAAAATCATTCAATACTATCAGACAAGGAGAAATTGTAGGTTGTTTTCTTTCATCACTGCCACTCATGTTTCTGCCACGACTCCCCAAATATATACGCTATGCAGCGCAGATTCTCCCCTATATACGCACACACATACACACACTTCGCGGGACTGTCTTTGACGGTTATGGGCGTGCTGTAAAAATTAAATCAATTGATCATGTCCGCCAGGCAACAGCATCATGCTGCGGCTGGCAGCATCATGCTTTGATTACAGCGACATGATGACATTTGTTCAAAAAATACAATTCTGGATTACAAGGGGAAGAGATGGCCCTCGCCGGCAGAAGGGAATTTACAATGGCGATGGTCATAAAGAGGCCAACGCGTACACCAACGAAATGTGTCACTCCAAAGGGGTCATTCGCCAACAATTCCCATATACCGTATATATACTCCGCGTTCAGCATATGATAAAGTATAAGACGGCGCGGAACATTAGCAAAACCCGTGCGCGCCAGCCAGATTACGCAATGACCACATAATTCATCCATTCATTACCGGAATCAATCCGGCGCGGCAAAAGCAGGAACAACGTTAACCAGTGCGACCCACTCTTTTTTCCGCAAATATGCACTCTGTGGCGTACTGCAGCGTATGTAGCGCGCATAATGCTAACGTAAGAGTGACCAAACCGAATCACTTCACGTATTGTGCGCATAATTCTAACGCGTGAATACACACTCCTCCGCATTATGGAAAATGGAAGGTTAAATCTGCTGATCATAAAGTGTGGTTATGCTATCGATCTATTTAAAGGTTTATCGATTGATGGGACATGGAGTGCTTTTTGTAAATAATTAATACATAACATTTATCATAAGATTTTGCAATTCACCGGCTATCGATACGCACACAATCGCTCTATTACGCTTTCGCGTATTCTGAAGCAACTTTGCGAATAATTTCCAAAGGCAAAATTAAGCACCCAGTATTCGCCTCAACAGACACATATTGAAGATCCATAATTAATGCGCTCAGCGTCTGGTTTGCGCAATTAGTGGCAGGAAAACGCATCAACCGGCAGAACTGTATAATGAATAACGGGCATTACTTGCAATTGAACAATTTAAAGAGATACTATTTATTTTTCAGTAGATAGCCGGTGTGTTTATCAGCTGTGCCTTGCCGATGCATTTCGCTTCCGTACATAGGGAAAGAAAAAAATCACTAGGAGATCGATGGTGATCAAGAGTACATGCGCAGAGTAAATGCATTGATTGGATTTTACAGTTTCATTGGCGCCATTTTGATACATAAAGTAAGTAAAGCTATTTCATGTGTGTGTGATGTGTGATGCGGTTTGGGGGCTTTTTTTTGTTCGGTGCCGACTAGTGTAAAAACATCCGGCCAGTCTAGGAAAAACATACACACAACTGCCCATTTGATGCTGGACAAAAGAGCGGAATGATACCAAATGCGGCACCAGAAAAAGCGCGCATTCACCGGCGCGTTAGTGCTTGCAAAAATGGGTAGAAAATGATGAAAGTGAAATTAAGAGAAGGGCAGGCCGCATTTGTATATTAGCACTTACCGCTGTATCATTGACATCCAGTTGTAATTCATAGCCCTTGAGGAGATTATGTCGCTGGTTGATATGATCGCGAGCTAAGAGTGCCGCCGGTAGCACACCACGTCCCAAGCGGCCCGAGTCGGAATTTAGCGCTAGCGGAAACAATCCCGCAATTAGCAATTCCTTAGCTGCCGCCGGCAGCTGATTATACGCTGGGCTATTCCGTGGCTTTTTTACGGCTGCTGCTTGATTAGTCCAGGGTGAATGCGGCGCGGTATAACATGTGTGGCGTTATTAGCCGCACACGCCGAACGGGATTGCGTAACCAGCCTATGGCAGCGACTGAGCGGATTGGACAACGTATACAATGGCATGGTTATATATGTTTAGCACACATGATAACTATTCAGCGCAGATGAATCCCAATAAACACTGTTTACCGAACGACGGGGACAGCCGCGGCGCGCGGAATCTCGGCAGGAAGGTGTTTTACATTCACATCAATATTCCAACGGGAAGTGCCAGTGTGCATCTAGCCAGCGCCGTAATCAGAAGGCTACCGGCAAAAAGCCAATACACTATACCGCGGGGTCATCGTATGCGGTAATACACAATACGCACACAATTGCTATACTCACACACGTCCCACCCTTCTTAGGCCGATGTACTGTACGAGTTTATCAAGCACCAGGAGATTTGGCAGCCAATCGAGCCACTTTATAGTGGGCCGGCATTGTGTGAACATTACTCCGAGAGTGATTCCGATTCCGGGGAACGGGTTTAGTCGAAGGGGTAAGCCAGAATTAGTGTAGCGTAGATATATTGTATTGCGTCGTTATATTGCGCTGCCGGTCGGTTGGTCGGGGCCTTCCGCTTCTGTATTCTCCAGTCCCGGGAATAAGCTGTGGGATGTGTTGCCCACTGCAGTGTTCCCCGGCCAGGATCATTGTGCAGCCGTGGATGCTGCGCAGCGCGTAAAGCGACGCAGCTATTCGGCACTCTTCGCGCCGGCGCAAAGCAAATCAAGTTACGTTTTCTGTCAACTTATCTCACTTGATATTATGCGTGAACAATGCGCACAGGACAGATCTCAATGCGCAATGTGCACTCTTCCGGAGTTATTTATCGCCATCTCGGCAAATGGTGTCCCTTTGTAAAAAATTTGTGCTGGGCTGCTCAAAAGACCCGCCACCGAGGAAATGGGCGCAAAAATTCCCAGTGGTGCATATGCAGATGTAAAGCATCAAGGATACATTTTCTCATTAAGAGAATAATTCTACTATCTACCAAACACGCTGTTCAAACTCGATAATACTACCTGAACACAAAGCTGTCCCTGCTAACAAAATTTTAGTAGACTGTACGTTTTGTTTTATCATTTTACAATTGTTATTTTATTTTATATTATTTCGTAGCCGTTAGCTTTTTACTTCTATCATTCGATATAATAGAAGTAATTTTGCTGCGAGCTACTACACTGACATTGTTGGCTTGCTATGTTCGGACGTACGCGATCGTCTGCCGCTAACTTTCTATGTAGCTCGATCTATTTTATTGAGTTTCATGTTTTGATAAACACCTTTCCTACAATTTAATCAGTTGTAAAAAATTGTGTTACGCTTGATAGGGAATGAATGTATGCTCACTCGCCGCAATGAACCCGTGCATGGTTTGACGTACTGTAAAAAAATTAGTGAATACATTGTGAACACTGCGACTGTAACTAATTAATAATTAATTAAGTGCGCACGAACAGCCTTATCCATCTGCATTTAACGTTGGATACATAAATAATAACACGAGAACGTATACAGATAGTCAATTTAAGTTAAAATAATCTGGTACAATCATATTAATTGCCGTATTTTATAAACTAAGTGAATGCTATAGTGAATAAAACACAATCGCACATGTGGTACTTGCGTAGGTATAGTCAAAAGAAAAAGGTAAGTATATTTAGTTAGCATTCGGTCTAATAAAATTCAGCCTAAAGAAATCTTTTTAGCAGGCCCAGACCCCAAGTCTTTAGAGTATTATCAAGTTCGAACAGTCAAATGGGCCGATCATGAGTGATGAATTTTTTGTTTTCGATCTGGGAAATTTTTTATGTACTGTGAATTCTCAAATGCCCATCAATAAGGAACGAAAGGCTGAAAAAACGAGTTTAGTTAGCGTTGTACAATTATTATGTGCTGTACAGTAATATGCAGCAGCCCGATGGGTGAAATAAGTCGGAAATATCCCGCTCTGCAGCATCTTCCAGACCACTCTAGATGTAGAGAAGTGCGCATAGACGAGAAAGACTCGGCATCGGCGAAGCAATTCAAAAACGATCCGATAATCATCCGGTACGCATGCTTCCGGCACAACGTCTGCTCGAGTAGCCTCTTACTGGATCAAGTACATTGTCATCGGAGGTAGCAGGCGATTGGGTATTTTGTCAGGCTTCTCTCCCTGCAATATTTCTTAAATGGCTTTCTCGACTTTTCCAATTGCCTATTGGTAATTCGTTTCTGAAGACGAATACAATGTGCTGTACATATGTCCAAGTGTACCAATAAAATGTCGCGTGCACTCGTTAGAACTGACTTTCACTGTATATATAAGCCATACGGCTTTAACCGGAACTCACATCATAACTGCACAAAAGGGCATCGGTGCTTTGCTAATGTGGTTATACTTGATGATGTGTATTTGTTGTCACGTCAGATGATACAATAGGTCATCGGAAATATTACAAGCATGCCAGCAACAGAAAATGGACAAATATGTCTCCATTCTAATTGAACGAAAACAGCCAGTAACTTCTACGGTAACTTCTACGGTAACTTCTGCGTACAAATATACGGCGAGGTAGTTTAAGCACAGGAAGCTACAGAGTATGCCGATTGGCGTGGCATCGTTCGCTAATTTAATATAGGCTTCCCATGAATTATTATTGAGAATGGAGACAAGATGAAATCGCTATCTCAGTCAAGAATATTTAATTATATTTCGATTATATTTCGGTCAAACAACAGTATACATACAAGTATATTAAATACACAAGCTCAGAGCTTTTCAATTAGATAATTTTATTGTGGCGACAATGAATGCGAGAAGGGCTGTAAATCGGTTGTATTGCTTAAAATTATTTATCACCGGATAGATATGACTTCTTTTCTACAAATACATGGCGTAAAGCACTTGAAAGAAGCTTATCCTTACTGGAGTGGCTCTATGCACATATAATTAATTAAAATAACGAGTATAACGGAAGTGAGGTGCGCGCAATAATTCTAGCTTGTAGAGCGACGATAACAAATTCGATGTCTGCAGGTGTTTTGGTGTCCCTTAACTAATCCATAATCATCTCGCCTCACTCACTTTTCAACTTTCAACGGATTTAAAAATTGCACTAGGCAGTTCTAAAAGCAAGTTCTACATTTGGCTACATAAATATTCTGACAGCCTCTACCAAAAATTAATTTCCAGAAGCAGCTAAACAAGCAAATATAAGTAAACGTTTGAAACAAGGCACAATAATTTAAATTGGCTTCCTTCGAAACAAATTGCCTTAATTTTGATCAAGTTGACGCTTAAACTCTTTTTTTGCTCGTTCCTGTACGTACATATTCGAAAATATTGCAATCGCAAGGTACTCGTATAAATTAAGGAAATGGTAGTAGGTATTAGGTACCCCCTTCCACCCACGTTTACTACAGGCCTACAGGCAGGCTGAGGCACACACTTTTTTAATCTTGTTTTAACTTTAATAGTTATGCAAAAGCCGCCTGCGTAACACAATACACATTTTTAAAGGGCGGTCGCTGCTCAGTTATTAATTAACAGAAAGTTGCACAGTATCCCATTGATTTACGTAGTGATCAAGAACCGAACTTAGGATCTCACTGTCAAACGTTCAGATAAAGTCCCAAAATATTCGCCCAAGGAATTTTATAGCAACTACCCAGATTATTTAATACTGCAGTTAGTTTTATTCACCGTTTTTTTTATTTTAATTATGCACTTTACAAGTATATGATCATATTCATAAAGAATAAGTCATTACAAAATAAAAATATTTTAAAGGAAAAAACAAAACTTCCGTTAAAGCTTATTGGTATTCTTAAAGTAAAGAAGTAAAACTACTAGTATTTATGCAAAATTTTGAGCCATGCACTGCTTAAAGCAGCCCTAAAAAGCAGCAAGATTTTTCCTTACAGTGTTCCTCAATTCAAATTACATTGCAAATGCTCCAAGAAAGGTGTTAAATTGGCTATTTATAATAATTTAGCGAAATTAGCGGATACTGAGCGTTTTGGACCGTCTTTGATAAGTGAACTTGAACATTTTCTGAGCCAGAAAATTTGGAAACTATCTGTGTGTTAACGTTCGATGGTTTTAATTTAGCTGCTGTCAAATTGTTAATGGAAAGGCGCATGCAACGGCCGTTTTAAGTATTTTTTTTCGGTGGTATTGTGTAGTGCTCATATTGTATCTCAAACTGTCGATGTTTTTTCAATACCTCAATTTACAGGGGTGCTACGCCAAGTTGGGACAGTTTTTTATAATTATTACTACATGTCTGCCGTCATTAAATAAATAAATAATTATTTTTTACTTGACTGCCGAAGGATCAGGCATCTTTAAACCAGAGATCTCTACATTTAGAACATGCTTCAAGCCCCAGTGAGGGAAAACTTAAGTAGACCAGCTAAAAAACCGCTAAACCCGTATGGAGTGCCAGCTTTCCCCACACCCATTAATTTTTTTTTAAAATCCTGTTGAGGCCAGTCCTAAGGTGATAAACCACAGTTATTTATCATCCAGTTCTCTTGTAGGAGGTGCTTGACAACAGTCGATTTCAGTCAAGCCTCTATGACCTTTGCAGTACTTCTGCGAGCACTAAAAGTGAAGGGTGACCTTATTATTTGCCAGCTCACGCGCAGCCGCAGAATGCCAGAGAAAGCCGTTTCTGATGAAATCTCGTTCCCAAAGCACTAAGCGTCAGCTTCAGGTTTACAATCCATATGAAGCGGAAGACACTCTGCTCCAACAAACTCCAACAGCCACCATGACTTTTTTTGTTCCTACAGCTTTGCTGGTTTTTTCTGCCGCTCTTCTTGCACTTACACCTCCCCGCCTATGAGGCATGTATTTCGCACATCAAAATCAACAACTAACAGGACCTACAACTTGTTCACGAAAAGTATTAGATTTAGGTTATCTCTATTTATGCGCTAGGCAACCACAATTCTCGGTAGGCCTTTTTAACATACAAGTCTATGGGACATACCCTTGTTGCAGCGCTAAGACAAACACTGAACGCGAAAGATTTTTGTCCTGGCCCGTGACAAATGCTCTTTGGGTCACTCAACAGTTTGCAGAAAAGTTCACGCAAAAAAATATCGATTGGTTGAATTTGTTAGAGGCAGATATAAGCAGTCCAAAAAGGACTACTACCCCTTCTAAATCAACGCTCGGCCCGCAACTGACAGCTGGAATGGCGCCGGTTTTAGTTTTTCTGGATTTGCAATAAAAAGTTGCATGGGAAAAGTCTAAATACAAAACCAAAATAACGTATAGGAATTTTTGGCAGTTGTTTTACAAAAGTGTCCCAACTTGGCGTAGCACCCCTGTAATACCAATTAGATTATAGTCGTGCATGCGCAGTACCACTATGATGGTATAATTAATCTAATTGGTATTTGTATGCATAGTGAAATCGCGCAAGGCACTTCTTTTTCTTAGAATAAACGGATCGCCTAAAAAATGATTTTATTATCAGACTGTGACTTTAATTTGCGTAGTAATGATACTATAGATATAATATGGCCTGTATTACCAAAAGCAAACTTCCCGTGGCCATAAACAGGTAGGATTTCTGTAGCCGAGATAACAAAGGTCAATCAGGCAATACGGGTCGGACAGGTATGAAATTTGGGTAAAAGATGACACCGATTGGGTGCAAGAAAAAAGTGTTGCAAAATTGTTTGCTTGGGAATACCTTGTTTCTTAATGAGGGTAGGTACAAAGTGGGCCAAATTTTAAAACTCTTAAACTACTACAATTTTTAATTTTAAAACATTTTACTAATATATTGTTTTGATTTAAGACTTGCCCCACTTTGTACCTACAATGGCAGTGTATTTTATTTACTCGCGTAAAGCCGGCGGTAAAGGTACTATAGCAGAAGATAGTTGTGCATGTACAAGTACACATGTAGTGTAGATAGAGGATATATATTCATAGTATCGAGCACAGAAGCAGGCGCGACCAAATTATGTTCGAGGTATGGGAAAACAGAAAGAAATACAAATACACACCGTACAGCAATAAAAAAGATTTTGAGAAATATTTCAAATATAAAACCCTTAACGAGGCCAGCTACGAAAATATTTTAAACATGTGGAAATGCGGACAGTTTTCAAGCTTTCCGGTTAACGACCAGTTTTATAAAAACTGAAAGCCTCCATAATTTTTCTTTTTGCCTTTTTCACGGTTCTTTTTCCCGTTTTCAATGTAACTTTATATTGCCGATTCTAACGAACTGAAAACCTGTATTTTTTGGTAAGACAGATAATATTTACACGGTGATAAAATGGATGGTGTGGGATCATTTAAACGATGCCCATAAAAAACCGTTCGGCCGATATTTCAGCGCGGAATTAATGGAAACTTGTGGGAAACAATTAACGGTTGCCCAAGGTGACCTCGCACGCTGCATGTAAGATTGCAAGATTTTCAGCCATTCAGTCAAGCTCTTCAGTAATTATTAAAATAAAATAAATACATATATTATATTAGATTTCGAGCTTAGTGAGTACCCAAGCTATCGCCAGTATTACAGAGCAACGTAGGTTAGTGAATGCCCAAGCAACCATCAGAATTACAGAGCCATTACGTGAAAGAGTACGTAAAACAGGCCGCGGGCCGGCTTTTTGATATATTTAGAAATTACACATAAATTAGACCATTTAAACCGTGCGATATTGAGATACTCAGATTTCTAGATATTTTTAAAATTTTGAAACTATGGAGGCTCAGAAAATTAGAGGTATGGCTGCAAGGGCCGAGTCGAATATGAAATATTTAGAAATTCTGGAAATGAAAAAGCTTTGGAGCCGACTTTGGATAAATTTACAGTTATTTACAGTTATTTTACAGTATTCAAACGCATTTAGAAATATCTGAAAGGTTTCTAGAATTTAAAAATGTATATTTAAAAGTTTGATGTAATTGACAATTTTAAATAACTATTGTTTAGGTTGCTAAGTTACAAAACCTGTATTTACTTCATTCGAGACGTTTCAGAATTTACTGAAATTTTCTATGAACTTTGAACGCTAAGTACTGAAAGTTTAAAAGGGTTTTGAAAACGTTCCGGAAACCAAAATTTTTTTCCAAGCAGCAGGTAGGAAGCTGTGGGCGATGCTGGATTTTATAAAACAATCAAAAGCTTCACAAACGGAATCTCGAATTAGGAGATATTTTCCAAAACCAACAACCTTTAAGTACTAACAACCTTTAAGTACTACAGCTTTTAAAAAATTTTTTAGACCTTCTCCAAAACTTCAGATTTTTTTAAATATAAAGGTAGGAATGTTTGTGCCATGCTCTATTTTATAAAATCATCATCTTATTTAAATAATCAATCTTGATTTAGGAGATAATTTCCAAAAAATAAGGACGTAAGGATATATGAATCTATTGATATTATACGTATCTATATCTATATGTATCGGTACACAGTAGTAGTCAGTTATTCATCGTTCCCCGAAACGACGGAAAGGGCGATCTAAAATTAATTAATAACGTCGTAATGGATTAAGCTATTCATTTTCATTTGGCAACAAGCGGTTCCCGCTCAGCGAGCTCGAGATTTGTAAATGTGTCAGAAAACCGAAAAAAGTAAGGTTACTTAATTATTTTATTACGAAGGCGTCGGAATCGCTTAATTGCGCGCAATGCGCGAAGCGTTGATATCAAAACCATTACTACTATTTACAAACGAAATACTTATACTACACATTTCAATGAAAGAAAAAAACTATTCTTATGCTAGCGAAATTAAACTGTAGCAAAAATAGATTAGCAAAATCAAAGGCCGCTAGAACGTATCCGATTGTACGAATGCAGCGAGCGATGTTGTACAAAAGCATACAGTACTTTTGTGCACACTATGCACAAGTGCACATCACGAGCGTGCATGGAGAAGCAGTCACGTGCGACTATTTATAGATTTTTCATTTTCGCTTACAAGACAGAGTGACCACGAATCCATTCAGTTCTGAATCGTAGAACGTAAACCACTTAAATTTTATGCTTGATCGATTTTTCCATTCCCTTTTATTAGTGAAGTCAAATTGCACAGGAACCAAGCCATATCTCGGCGGAATTTATTATTCCTTTGATCTTCTCTTCCCGGAATACTGATCCTGGCCGAGTTGTAGTTGTAGCTGAATACGAATCACTTTGGCACGGTTTGAACGTTTGATCGAGTTGGGAAACTGCAGGATCTGAGCTGTGTCCCACTCGTTTATTTTTTGTGCAATAGCGTCGCATCAAGAATCAGAGGTTCCCTGATTTGTAGTTCATTATGTCGACTTCTGCGCGTCGAAGATTGTTGAGAGACTTTAAGAAGCTTCAAGAAGATCCGCCTGCAGGTTGCTGTGACACATTCTTCCTGCTGACTTCGTATACCTAATGGTGCTCGACGGAGAATTTAATTAATTTGATTTTATTTTTTGTAGGAGTGTCTGGAGCTCCGACGGACAACAATATCATGGTGTGGCATGCTGTTATTTTTGGGTAAGACATAAAACAAAATTATTTGTCTAGTACGTGATGCGAGGAGGGGGAGTTTATCTGTTTATGACTACATGTACACGCGCTGTCGGGATTGATTTTAGAGAATAATTTGACGTGAATATTCGTCTTCCTGTGACGGGAAGAGTGTTTTATAGTTGAGTATTGTTGAATTCAGATATTTTTGAAGTGTTGTTGAGAATTAAGCTGAGTTAACTTAATTTTAAAGTGGCACTGGGAAAAATTTTTGTGTTTTGTTTCCTTATGTTTTCTTTTCTGTCCTAATAATTATAAGGGTAAAATTTCTTATGGTGAAAGAGTGCCACCGTGACTGCCTTTATGTTACTATGAACGCTTTTGCCTATTAAAATCCACTTTGCAGCATGAGAAACTGACAAACTGCATAATTGTCATAGTTTTTTTTTCTGCATGACTAGACGTAGTAAATTTTACAACAAGATGGAACAACAAGATGTAAATAATGGAGCTTTTCCGTACTTCATTGGTGCTAATGTTTATCTTTTGTTTTGACAACCACTTTTTTAATTCTAGGCCAGCCGATACGCCGTTTGAAGATGGAACGTTTAAGCTGGTTCTGGAATTTACGGAGGAATACCCCAACAAACCGCCGCTCGTCCGCTTTGTTTCGAAAATGTAAGGGAGATCACTAAGCGATAAATTTATATAGAATCTCTGCTCAGACCCTCGGACGATATTTTTGCGTTTTAACAACCGTAGGTTTCATCCTAATGTTTACGCTGATGGTGGAATTTGTCTGGACATTTTACAAAATCGCTGGAGTCCGACGTATGATGTGGCGGCGATTTTGACTTCTATTCAAGTAAGCGCAGTAAACACACATGTTTCGAACATCAAAGTTTTTTCTGAGCTTTCTTGCAGTCGGCATGTATCTGTACGGTAGGTGTGTTTTAGATGGTGATTAGTGAGTACTGAGTAGTCACTGTGTTTAACACAAACGATCAAATCCACGCAATTAATCTGCCTTTGTGAACTGTCTTTGTAATCCGTTCGATGAACTATACTTACGGCGTTTAAATTCCGTAATAGGTACTTAATTTGTTATGCGGAAGAAATTTTCGGTTTTATGTGGATTTTGGCAGATTTATACGATCTGCGATTGAACCTCGTGAATTTTTTGACAATTGTATAAAATGTTTCTTTGTTACAATAACTTGATCGCTGTATTTGGCTGGATTTTTTCCATATTTTATGCTGCTATATCGAAACTCTTGAAAGTTGGAAGTGACGAACGAAATAATTTTGTTGCAGTCGTTATTGGACGAACCGAATCCGAACAGCCCGGCCAATAGTTTAGCATCTCAGCTGTACCAGGAAAACCGGCGGGAATACGAAAAACGTGTTGTGGCCATCGTGGAACAGTCATGGATTGCATTCGGGGATGAAAAGGACGAAAAAGACAAGAAGAAAAAGTGATGGGAATTAAAGTTGATATGTCACGCTTAATCGCTTGGTTGACAAAAGAATATCCCGAAAGTGGAATCAAACGGCTGGGAATTAGGGAACGCTTCTCTGCATACTTTTCATGTGTAATTGTACAATTTCCGCGAATCTCTGACGGTTGTGTCAATTTTCTCCAGTCTTTCAAAGAAGAAATGAGACATACCTGTGGAATTTTCAGTTAATTGTAATTTGTAGATTTAGAAGGTCCTAATACCGCTTGCGTTTGGCATGGCGAAGCTACCTCAGTGGAAGTGCTTGTTTCCTTCCCTGCTAGTCCCCTTTTTGTGCATCTGTCATTCGGACGGTCGGACCTGACATCCGAACAATAAATTATTCGGGCTTAAATTTATTTATCTACATTTAAAAGACTTAGGTTTTGAATATATCAGATATTTTGAGCGAAATAAATAGCTTTACTTATCCAAGGCGATGGCATTGTGGCTGGCAAGACTAATCGGAAAAGCACGTTACTGTACATACTTCCTTTTTTTAATCGGCGGAAGACAAAGATTTTGTGTTTCTTCAGTGTTTAAATTTTTTTAACAAATAAAATAAATATACCGCGTAAGGGTTTTTGTTATTTATTGGTTAATGCCTGTTAAAGATTTTGGACAGTTCCGGTGAATTTTTGACCATTAATGAAATAAACAATGTAAGTACTTTCCGAGTATGCTCTCCACAGGGTGGCAGCCGTCAAACAACATTCGGCACCCAGTGACTCACGACATGTTTTGCTTTTGCAGATTGCAGAGGTTTTATTTTTTAAACTTATGAAAAATAATGTTACTGTAGCTTGAAAGTTAAGCTACTGTGGATTGTACAGTTTTAGTCATTATTATCTAACTAATCGTATCCTGACTAATGCCGTTTGGTTGGATCACTTGGATGCATCGTGGAAGCAAGCAAGAATTGGTGTGATCTCTTATCCTTCAGTCACAGAACATGGCATTTGTTACTGCTCAGAAACGCATCGCGACACCTGCTGATATGCCAGCATGGCGCGCTTCCAAGGTATTCCAGGCTTCCAGCATATTTGATGTGCGTCCTAAATATTCCTTGAGTGGGTTTTTGGTAGGCCTATAAGGATTACATGCATTTCATCATGGATCTGAATAAAGCTGTCATGGGGAAGACGAACAGTGGTTCGGTCACGGAAAGCGAGGTAAGTCCAGCGCACCCGTTTTTATAACCATTCGTAACCAAGATAACTTATGCTGTTCTTGCCGTTTTCACTCGCAGGCTGTTACGCTGGTATGCGCAATGCTAGAAACATTAAGAAAATGGATCGACGACATCCCGCCTATCCAGCAGCCCCAGCGATTTGGGAATCAAGCCTTTCGGACGTATCATGCGCGTCTCGTTGAGGTATTGACATTGTTCAAGTCCTCTGCTTTCGGGAAGGGTGGAAAATGTTCTGCCTTCGACGCTTTGGGTGTTTGTTTCTTCAGCGAAGTGCAGAACTTCTTTGTGGGATCCTGCCGGAATCGTCGCGCGATGCCACGGTGGAGCTGCAGCCGTATTTGTTGGACAGTTTCGGCAACAGCACGCGTATCGATTACGGAACAGGCAAAAAAAGAAAACAAAAAATACTTTTTTAGTTTTGAATAATGATTTTATTTCGCATATACCTGTATAGAAATATAGACTCATTAGGGATAGTGGGTATAGTATAGAGTTATACATAACTTTATTCACTAACATTGCAAATGATTGCGCCTGCTAAAAACACTTGCAGTTAACATGGGAAGACTCCTTCCCATGTTTCCAACATGCTCTGGGTATTTGCGCACTGAACCTCGAAGCATTGTGTAGTGTTGGTATTGTACATCGTTGTTGCCGTGAAGAAATTATAGAGAAATCAGGGAGTTGGACATGTTTATTTGGCGTATTATTGCGCGTTTACGATTTACGAAAATAATAATGTATGTTATTGACTTATTACTCGTGATATTCGAATTTTTTTACCAGAGATGCTTCCAAGACGTACGTTATTTTTTAAATGGCCTTTTCTTGATAAAGTTGCGGACCTGTTTGCAGATTTTCTTGTATTCTATACATTCGGTGATCACGCTATGCTTTCCAGGTCATGAAGCGAATTTCATAATGTTCCTTCTTTGTCTGTGGAAACTGGGGGTCTTCCAGAAAACTGATGCTACTGCTCTTGTCACCAGCGTGTTCAAAAAGTATGTAGGGCATAACTTGGTGTTTTGCTGGCTGTACTTCTTTTGCTGGATCTTTGCACGCTTACTGTACTGTATAGTTTCCAGACGTCATTGCTTTGTACGTGCGCGAGAACAACAAAGTCAACTTTCTCTGTTTCACCAAAGAGTTTTTTTTGCTCAAAGCAATGGTCAGCATACTGTCGTATTTTCCTTAGAAAGGTTCAAAGTTGCATTTCTGTGTGCAGATATTTGGAGCTGTGTCGACACTTGCAGTTAACCTACAAAATGGAGCCCGCTGGCAGTCATGGCGTGTGGAGTCTGGATGACTTCCAGTTTGTCCCTTTTATTTGGGGCAGCGCGCAGCTGATCGGTAATACAGGAGCAGATCTAATGATAAAAGTAGCTCTTTACGCTAAATGTTTATCTCGCCAGTTCATTGTTTCATATACTCGTACACACGGGGATTTACGCTGGACCTCTTCTTCAGAACATCCAAATTACGATACCAAATGCTATTTGGACGAAAAGATTGTGGAACGCAGCAAGGACGACTTTCTTTGGATGGGCTGCATAGACTTCATTGGCAAGGTGCGTACTGCGCTTCCTGTTTTGTTCCCACTCATTTTGGTTGGGAGAATGGATTAAGGTTTATTTGTTTGGGTACGAGCAACTGTTTTGGTTTTGGAATATCTAGGTTAAATCCGGTCCCTTCGCTGAACATTCTAATCAGCTGTGGAGCATTAGCGATGTACCGAGTTGGGGAAAAGTGAACAGCGGGCTAGTCAAGATGTATGAAGCAGAAGTACGTCAAACGCTGCAATCGTTAACGCTATGGCTCAATTATGCGTAAAGAGATTAAACCTATTTTGGCTTCTTGTGCAAGTTACGATATTATCAGTACTAAAAGTACATTACATGATGCTAGCAAGTAAAAAAATGCTGTCTCTTGTTCTTAGACGTCCTTTTGTATTTCCCTTAGGTGTTGCAGAAATTCCCGGTAGCTCAACATTTTTTGTTTGGATCTCTTCTCTCCTTCGATGCTGCCGCGTGATTTACATAACCACGGGAATTTATTTATTTCCAGTTGGTTTCTTAAATTTAGAAATACGATTTGTAATTTTTTAACACTTAAAATAGTGTGAAACCATTAAATGGTCTGTAAATTCTAAACAACCAGGTGAAAGTTGTCGCTCTAATATACGTACGTATTTAACGATTCGAAACAAGTCTCGTGAAAGCCTTGCGTTTAGATAAAAAATGGTACATCAAATTCCACAAAATGTAGAAAACGTCGGGATTTCGATGAAAAGCTAAGCGTAACCGCAGTACACAGAAAGGTGCGCCGAAAGGTCACATGTGCCGGGTGTTGCCCATGTTGATGCCGTGCTGGTTGGCGCCTTTATTGGATCCATACTGTGTAACACAAACCTCATTATGCAAAGTTCGGTGTAAGGTTACGTATTTCGTATTTTTGTGTACAGAATTTGTTACGCTCTGTAGTACACAATGGAAAATAGATAAATATTAAATACAGTATGCTGGAAGAGCTCACTTGTAAGCTGATCATGCCGTCGCTTGCGCGGAGCTGCTCGTCTGTGAAGTTGCGCACATTCTTATCCGCTTCCTTCGGCCCAATACCTGGCTTTCCAAATTTGCTAGCCTGTAATTACATGCGAAGAATGCACTAGAGAACCGCGTTGGATCTACGGTTTACAAAGTAGTGGAAATTTTCGCAGAAATCTCGAGTGCTTCGCATTATCAACCACAACTGCGTTAAAATTTACCTTTCTGCCAAGAGATTCCAGGCATATAACAACAGCGTTCAAGTTTTGCCGTTCCCATAAATCCACGCTCTGAAACCGTTCATCAACGTTAATATCACCCTGACGTACACACAAGTTTACAATTACGAACAATTTAATTCATCCCTATAGGTACGAAGTGAATATTCATCCATTTTGCAAGTGCATACTGCTTTTTCCTTGAAGTAAGTACTGCACGGAGGATTTCTTATAAAGCAGCACAAGAACTATTCATATTATTCAGAAGCAAAACTGCGCAATGTGCGCAAAGTATTTTTTGATGACCAGCCAGTGGCTTTAATACTAGCCACTACATATATACTAAAACAAGTGCTAAAGATTGTGAAACGACAGATTAATGCGTTCAGAGTTTTAAGCGTTTTGCTGAACTGCGACACGTATTATACAGAACATAGCAATTATATTTTAGCAAAACACAGTTTCAGAAAATCGTGAGCATTGTTAAGTTCGAGTACTGTATCTGTGCTACAAATATACTACTTCTGTAGTACTTTGTTTTGCTCGGACATGGTACGCTACACTGTACATATCGCGACCACATTTACTATTTTTTTTTGTATTAATTTTTTTTGTACTGGTATTGTATTAATTGGCTGTGTTAAAATGACCTTTGGCATCGTGTCTTTTTATGACGAAGTCAGGTAGTAATAATCGCTGTAAATTCTTTACAAATTACCTGAAAGAGTTCTGGCGTAGGGACGCCCATGGCCGTGGCTGCACGCGTGAAGTTATTGATGTTTTCCATGCATTTGAACGCCATTTTGCTCGTCTCGACTTTCTTCACACTTCCTGGTTGCAGCGCATTAGCCAAACTGTTTATATACAAATAACAACACTGCAGACAGCAGTCACTCATGCGTCCATGAATTATAGCACTTGCGAGCGTTCTTGTACACATTAAACGAGCAATTTAGTAGCTAATACTGTTGAATAAAACAATCGCTGGTCATTTATCTGGCGCATAATCCATCTGCCGGCTTACTTGCACAAAACCACTCCGTCCTTCAGCGCTTCGTAGAAGTCTTCGGCCTTGCCGCTTGTGTTGACGCTGCCGGGTCCGAGTACGTCGTTTATCCATGCTAGCGCTTCCTCGGCACGGGTTTCGTCATACTTCCTTTGCAGCTGATAAAAAAATACACAATAGAAGTGCCAATCGATAATGGATAATTATGACTTGTGACTTATAATTACTTGTAATTATGACTTGTGCAAACTATAATTAGCCTCTAAAATTAATTAAGTAACATTTTACAGTTTAATTTAAGGACGTGTGAAATACTAGAGCAGACAAAATATGCATTTGAGCATCACAGAAAAAATCTGAGGCTGTCGAGGACAATTAGTACATTATTTATATTTACTTTTGTTAATGAAGCTTAAAAAAAGTTAATACTGAGCAAGCAGTAGAAAAGTATTACGTTAATGTGCGCATTATTAAAATATTAAAATCATTGTCATTTTACCAGTCTGTATGGTTTTGAAATAAAGTCAAGCATATTTTTTGCTTAAACCCATTAGGATATTAAAATGCATCCTCGATATCGTGTTCCCAAAAAGATTGAGGGATGCTAGCAAAACTGCATTTGTGGCCGCACGTCAAGTTCAAAGGTTGAGTGCGGATAGTAATAATAATATTAATACGATGATCAGCGTTATATTGTGGTTATTACCATATTCCAGCATTACGCCATTGATTGTCTGCTTATTACAATACTTGATATGACTGCTTGTTCCGGCGCGTTGTCTGGGAGGTCGCTGCACTTCATATTGCCGCATACATAAATACGCTCATATAACACTGTGCCATCTCGGCATTTAACGCATCATTGTCCGAGCGTGTAACGCTGTCATCGTAAAATTTTTTTAACGAACCAGGACTAAATTTCCAGGTAAGTAGGTACGAGCATTTGCAAAGCTGACACTGCTGTGACAACAAAAATGAATGTATTGCTTATTTTCCTAGGCAACTTTCAGTGGTATTCCCGTAGTAAGCGTAATGCCAACGGTTTTTTATAAAATAATGTACGAATAATCGTATGTCGTCAATTTTTATAAAAGCGCAATAAAAGTATGAAAGGATGTAGCACATATTGTTCTTCACCGGGTTCTGATGCAAAAAAATGGATTCTGTTTATACGTTTATGTACATGTTGGTAAACAACATACGTTATTGTTAAAATAGAACCTGTGCATCTTAAATTAGTCGTACATGAATCGTCTTGACATTTTTTTCTGCGCACCGGGTCCCGCCGGGATATATATTGTACACTTTGCTGTTTGTTATTCGAGCACAACAAATTCTCTTTGTTGACAAACGATTAAATGCTGGAAAAGCACATGTCGAATTCTACAGTTTGACAGAAGTATTTGGGGCGCTTTTCTGACCGACTGATTGATTGCTACATAGGCTTATCACTTTTTGACTCGCCGTCTCGATTCTGTTTGTTTTGCATATTGAGCGTCATTAGTTGAATAAAATAACAAAACTAAACACTTTTCAGACCTGACACGGAAATACGTACATAGTCAGTGTGATGCCGGCTTGCACATCGACAGCACTGAAAAATGCCTTAAAAGATTCGGCACGGGCGGCATAATTGTTGAAGTTTTTTATAATTAGTACAAAAATATACGTACTTCTATATGTAAGTACAGCATATGAACTACACAACTAACAGATACTAGGTAAGTATTAACCCGCATTATTTACTGGTCAGAAAAATCCCTCCGCCAAGGGCTTAGGTTGCATCATTTTAAGTAAAACGAACGCACCATTACATGAAAGCTGTAAACAACAGTATGTCTATGGTTCTGCAAACAACTACGTTTTGCCCCTAAAAAAATCTAAACTATTTACTGTACTCGTATATAGACTTGCATCGGGGAAGTCATATCCCGAAGTTTGCATATTTGCCCATCGTAATTTGCTAAGCACAGCACGAACAGCGATGCGTAAACAACTTATGGTTTGCCGGCTCGCAAAACGATCCGTGCTTTGTGACTGCTGCTCGTATTGTCGATTCAGAGAGAGTATAGTAATCCGTAATATTCCACCGTAGCTTGACATTTTATCTCGTAGTAGGCAAACAAATGATATTGAGACAATATATGTTGGTGAATAACTTGATCTGCTAATTAAGGAAGTATTATATAAATAATGTAAAATCTGCAACTACCTACTGTAGTACCTACAGATACGCTGTACTACGACTAGCAAACAATGCATTCTTTTATGCCACCGCATATCACCATGGCAGGAAAACATTTAAGTTATTTCAGTTTATTCTGTACAGGCAGGCCAACGCCCTGTTCTGGTAAATGCTTCTATAGTTCGAAATCGGCAAAAAGCCTTTCAAGCAGACGTTGCATTAAATCAAGCTGTACAAAAAGTGCGAATTAACATTTGTAATTCCAAAGAAAAGCCTTACCAAACTGGTTTATGTTGACAATCTGTAAAAGAAGACGACACACAGAACCGCCCAAAGATAGGAGTTCAAGCATGAGGTACAGACAGGCAATGTCAGTGCGCGCTTACAAAAAGAACATACCATTTGCACGCGCTGATTTGTCTAATAAATTATATTGCCACAGATTTTGCAACCAAAGCTTGCATCGATTTTCGTTTTGAATTATTCGTGCTTAAACCGCCATATATATTCTTAAAAACAAGCGCAGCAAACACTAAAAACTGAGAAAAGAAACAGTACATATGATTAATTCGAAAGAGTTTTTTGCTAGCACTACTTTATATTTCAGTCACAAAATGTAAAAACAGAATAACGCTTTCAAACATGTGCAGCTGAAAGATTTCATGTTTGATTACGAAAGCATTTTTCAAAGTACTTACGCTGTAGTATACCAGTATTTTAGTTTGCTACTACTCTGTACATAAATTAATGTAAACAGGTCGCATCATACGAGCAGCGTACGACTGCTTTGCGATTCCGATTTTAAAATAAGCTGGTATAAGTCGATTTATTTAAGGTAAGTCTATCTACATAACGCGGTATCCAAAACGTGCATTTGCACTATTCACAGCGTCCTTACATTTTGTATAACAAGAAAATTATAAAATTTTTCTCTATCGTCCGTCTGTGCAGGATTGTAAGATAAATTCGTTTCTTTTGCTGCATACCTTCATTTTGATATTCGGAGCCAAACGCGCACTATGACTGCTCGTCATTATGCACACAATGAGGAATGATTTATGGGCAGATTCCAAAGTTTCTCACAGCGGACATGCTTAAAGAATTGTAATTTACATATGTAACAATTCTTATCTGTTTATCGTACACATCCTCCATCGAATCATACGATAACAATTATTTGAGCAGCGAAGATAAGATATACATCCAGACACTTGACGTGTACACAAATGCAGCGATAACACTAAACGAAAAAGGTAACAATCTTCTAACAATGCGACGATCGTTTTGACAGTTTCCCCACTTTCACGGCAAAACCTAACATTACCGTAGAATACTGCGCCCGCTATCACAAGCAGGCAAATTATATGTTCTCAGCTATTTTTGCACCATAACAAGAAAAAGTAGCAAGACTTGCCAGAAATACGGTTAACGAAATGTCACAGTGCAGTGTGCCGCAATGGATCATCCAACGCGAATTAACTTGTTTCTACCGGCAATTGACCACTATACGACATATTAGTGCACTGCATGGCGCTGGCCTAGAAAGTTGATATGGCACTCGACCAGTTTAAACTTTAACACACCTGAAGCCGCAGTTTAAGTACGTTTTAAAATCGAAATATATTACCTTGTTGTGCGCCTCGGCAGCCAGACCGCTCTTTGTGGCACGGCCAGTATATGTTCCCGACATCGTGATTATATAAATAATTGATCAAGGTAAATCGCTTTTTTCGCGCGGGGGATACCGATAGGTATTTAGATAGATAGATGGCGGAAGAAATCAATAGAGGGACAATTAGCCTATACACACAATTGCGGTAAATAAAAACTGTACTGGCCAAACGTTAGTAAATCATTAACTGCATGCAGCGCCCACAGCCTACCAACACGTTGCAGAAGGGAGAGCAACAAAACGGTTGGCAATGAGTCACACAACAGCATATATATGACTGTATATAAAATTTTTGTCTTTATGATTACGCAGTAAAAGGTTACGCATCCGCACGGCGGAAAAATCTGATGGACTGCCTCGGTGCGCGTCTGCTGTTTGTGCGAGAATGCACTCGGAAATGGTAGGTAGCGTTGGAGGTAGGTACTTGCGATAAGAGCCCGGCGATTCAAACTTTTGTTACGTTTCAAGTATGAACTTCAATAATTCAGTGGGCGGAAATGCTGCTTCGTATATGATCGACGATGGACGGATGGATAGCTTACCGACCTTTATGATTTTGTCGTCTGTCGTCATACCTGTACAGTGCATTGGTTTAATTATTTTATCGTTTACTTGCTGTTTTATTGCGAAGTATTCTGGTCTAATAATGTGAAGATATTTAGGAAATTAGTAAGATCTTCAATTTAGATGATGATTATTATATGTCCTAACACCTAAGCAAGTTATTTCGCTAAAAATTCGTTGCTGTTAATAGCTAGCTATAGGTACGTTCCATAAATCTTCGCAAGTAAAGTAGAGGAGCGAAATACATAAAATTATCTGAATCTCGATTCACTATGTTTTGGCGGAACATTTTTCTGAACTCTCCGAATTTATGTAAAATAACCTGGTAAACACACTTTCGGTTAATAATTGAAATCAACCGGCTGCAGACACAAGATCCAGCGCACGCATAATCAACTGTGAACCATCAAATCGTATAGCGAAACACTGTACTTATAATATTAAAATTAATGCTATAAGAAATCACCGTAACAGAGCAATGCAGATTTTTTCAAGTAAAAAAATGCGGAATTGTCAGTCCATTGCTGTTCGTTGCACAAGGAAAACACAGTACAAGCGGTACTTTCTTCTTCGCTCTAAAGGTCGGCAAATGGCAGAAGTTTCTTATTACAAAGTTTTGGGAGCTACTACTCATCGAAGCACTGTACTGTACTGTGAGCGGAAGCCTGCAGCTGGAGAATGATTCACATCCGGTTAAGAGCAGCGTCATCATATCGTCGATGTTTTGTCGGCAATATCAAAGCGCCGATAACGGACTCTTGCAGGCAGCCATATTCAACGAGCTTGTTGTCAACAGCTGATGCCCATTTTTATGAAAACAAATGAATCCTGAGGCTGCATTTTAAACTCCATATTATGCAGATAAAGGATTGCATTTGCCACAATCAAATGGTGCATATGTGCTTGTATGGGTCGGATACAACAATATTAAATCTGTACCTTTCCTCGGCCTATCGCACATGCGACCGTAGACGCTGCACTTCGCGGTGGAGTAGTTATCCAGATAAAGATAATATCATTAGATATACACCACCTAAAATCAAACTGGACACTATAACTATTAGACTGTTAGACCACTTATAAACTTTAAACACTTTCTAAGAGTTAACGTCGCGGAGTACCTAATAACATTTACAAGTTAACAGATCCAATTTTGGGGGCTGTTGCAATTAAGCTTCTTATACTTACCAGAGTTATTAAACGGCAGATGCGTATGGCAAATTTAAGCTGATCTTAAATGATTTATAGCCTAATAATATTAATACTAAAAATGCGTTTAGATTCCAGACATCTATCGTACATAATAAGGTGCTAATTTGCAAAAGCTATATCACAATAAATGCACAAGCCATACATGCAAAACTGCAAATTATAATTACCAAGTATACAATAATTATTATACCTTAAATTAATAAATTTAGACAATATAGAATATTACTAGTTTGTGCATATTAAGCAGAAATCAGCAAAACTCTAGATTGCTCTAGGCGTCGCTTTTAAACAACAAACCTGACCGTGACCTTAACGTTATTGGTAAAAACGAAAGACAGCTATGTTGCTGCCGGCAATAGATTCGATTCTGATAGTTGACAGAGTTGCAGCACTAATGCCTTCGCGCATTGGGATAATGTTACTAAAGGCGCCAAAATTTCCCGTTTAAGCTTTACAAAACTGCAACAAAATTTCGATACATGTCGTGCCTGTAATTTTGTATACATGCGTCAGAACCTTGTTGTTATCTCTTTTAATTACTGAGCTTGGTTTTGACTGTATCTTCAGTTTTGTTCTGCAGCGGCTTTAATGCTTTTAAAAGCGTTACCAGGTTTTATTATTTATTTTTTAGCTCGTGCAAGTTGCTGTTATTTCCGTCTAACAATCTGCACAATAAAAGTTCTCGTTCTTCTACGCCTCGCGATCGGGTAAGACCAGCCGGATACTTCGCGTATATACGCAACCTGAAATAATTAAGTACTGTACGTATTTTGCACGGTGATTCTCGAGATTTCCTTAACATTCAGCGTTAACACTAATTTTGAAAATTAGATTGCCGTATCCTTAAATGTTTTTTGATAAACAACAAACAAATTTTGCTGCGAAATTTTATATTTAGTTTGATCGAAATCTGGTAGTTTTGAATTTGTAAAATGCTTGGTTAATACTGTGCACATCAACATCAACATTCTTAGCGGTGTGTGGAGTCTGTGGGTATAACTCATACTGCGCTAGATTTGTACCAAAAATGCTGCCCAACGCCTTCGACTTGTGCATGCTGACTGACATGTAGTGATTTAAAATACAGTTTTGAAATTCTGATTTTCCTTAACAGATGACCGGCTGTCCTGCAAAATCTACTGGAAGCCATGCCACCCGTCAACTCATCGCAGCGTCTCACGAGAAGCCTTCTCTTGGCAGTGTTTTCCGTTACCATCGGCACATGGTATCCCCTCGGCTTCAGTCTAACCAACATCAACGCTCCGGAGGATGTCATCGTGCAATGGATGCGCACGGTCGAATGTCACCGTTCCCTCCACGCCAACGCGGACGACTCAACCTTATGGTGCCGGCCGGCGTATTACAACGAAACACACCAGCTCCTGAAAGAGAACTTTGTCCTCAATTCCTTGTGGGCATTGGTCGGGTGTTCGCTGATCGTTGGCTGTTTTGTATCCATCTGGATTGCCAATTACATGATGGCGAGATTGGGCATGAAAGTCACCTTTTATATCTGCAATGCGGTGGTGGCGGTGGGCGTGGCATTGTGTGGATGCTGTGTCGTAGCGAAGTCGTATGCGTTGTTTATCATTGGACGGTTCGTGGTGGGCATGGGTCTTGGTGTCTCCATTTCCGCGGCCAGTATTTATATTGCAGAGATCAGTCCAGTGCGGCTGCGGGGCGCATTGGGAACAGTGCCATCGCTACTGTATGGCAGCGGAATGTTGACAGCGGCAATTCTTGGTTTGCCGCAAATCTTGGGAAGCGAAGAGACATGGACCGGTTTATCGTGGTTTCTGTTTCTTCCGGTAATTCTGCATTTTGTTTCGCTTCCGTTTTGCCCTGAAAGTCCGCGGTATCTGCTACTGAATAAAAAAGACAAAGTCAATGGAGAAAAAGCCCTGCAATGGTTGCGGAAATCCGCGGATGTCAAAGAAGAAATCCGTTTGATCGAAAACGAAGGTCATGCCGCCGAAGATCAACCCATCGTCTCGGTGATTGGTCTGTTCAAAGACAGCTTCTGCGGCGCAATATTCTAATTTGTGTGGCGATTATTATTGACCAGCGGTTCACCGGCTATGTCGCCGTGTACACGTACTCGACGGCTATTTTCTCCAGCGTCGGATTGGCCAGACTGCAGTCCATGTACGGGACCATTGGACTAATGTTCGTACAAACCATGTCCGGTGTATCGGGCATGCTGTTGATGGACAAAGCGGGCAGGCGGAAACTGCTGATTGCTGGCAATATCGGGTGCACGTTGGCCATGGTGTTGCTAACGGTGTTCTCACTGTTGGTCAATCGCGGAGTCTGTCCACAGTGTCAGTGGGGTGGATTGGCTGCGGTGTTGGCGTTCATTATTCTGTTTGGTATCGGACCGGCGTCGGTTCCCTGGGTTCTGACGGCGGAAATGTTCGACAAATCTTCGCGGTCGTCGGCCATGACAGTGGTGATGGCGTGCTGTCACGCGGCCGGAGGAACCGTCGCGGCGGTGTTCCCACTCATGATGACGTCGCTGGACGCGTGGACTTTTCTGGTTTTTGCCGGGATTATGACGGTGTTTACCGTGTTTTTCTGGTGGACGGTTGTGGAGACTAAGGGCAAAACATTTAGTGAGATACAAGCAATTTTATGGCAGAAATACAATAAGCAGGACTAATATAAGAAGTACGAGTAACACAAATAGCAGGATTGTGGTGCGTAACGGCTCGGATGTATGTATTGTACCATGCTGCTACTGCTGCTTGGTATAATGAAGAAGTGCAAAAATATCATAATGGCATTCGTGAATGACTGAACACCAAATAAAGTCTACTTTACTGGCTGGTTTATTTTTATGGTTATGAGTAACAATTTTATAACTTTCGGTTTTCTGGCTCTAGTGTACTCTGTGTATCTGTGTGCTCTAGTGGTGTTACCGTGTTTTAAGTACGAGTCCTGGAATCGTTTACAGTAAAATTAGTACCGTAATTTATAACTTTCTCGTTTTTATGTTTCCGATGCAGCATCATTTCTGCCGAATTATTCTTTACTGAACGTAATGATTATGAGTAACAATTTTATAATTTTCGGTTTTCTGGCTGGTAGAGGGAGCAGTCGGCAGATATCTGTGTAACTAAAGTGTATACTCTAGTGGTGTATACTGAACGTAATGAAACTCACTGTCAGAAAATGCGACGAACAAAAAAGTTAAGTCTTGGCAAACTGATATCTGTTAATATTAATTTCACGTTTTTCTGTGGTCGGTCCCAGGTTTATGCTCAAGTTATAATTGGAGAAAAAATTGGCATGCAAAAGTTGTGCATGCTGGCACTGGGAGTACCATTTTGCTTTTGGAGATCGTTATAAAATCTCGTTTACCAGAGAGATCATTTCTGCATCACGATTACTAAGCTAATATACGCACCTTTACAGAGTTGTTACTGCGAATCTGTGACCGTTATATGTTTTTCTTAATCATAACATTATCGCTTGATCTCTCTTAATTATATGAGTCTCGCATGTTTATACATAGAAGTACTAATACAAACTGTGCTTGCACATCTGCCTTATACTACGAGTAGTACTGATGGCAAAAATAGTTTTCGGTATAAAATTAAAAAGTACTTGTTTAATAGTCAACTTTTCATCAGTAAAGCTAAAACATCGCTGATTACACTTCCCGAAACATGTGGCCTAATCAGTAATCACAAAAACATTGAACCTGAATTGGCCGAAGTAAGTGTTGTTCGAATGACAGAGTTGAAGTTCGATGCTGATCCGCGCTGGCGAAAATTCTTCGTCGCCAGACCGTATATGTCACCTGTGTTTCGTGCCGTATCATCTTCCAGAGACTGGTGACCAAGGACGAGGCTTCCGGTGCGTACGGTCCAAGCGTGTCCATGCGTACGGTCCAAAATGTCCGACACTTTTTGTCACTTTATCGTGCCGGAAATTAATAGAACTGCAGAGCTGGTGTCCACCGGAGAAGCCGCTCTTATCGCTTACGTTTTAATTAACTGTTATTTTATCCCATAAGCCGGCAAATAAACAAACTGATGCCAATTTCTCCAATATAAAAACGCCAAACGAGCGGTTTCGAGAGAGGATACTCCGACATTGTCTTATATTGTAGATGATCGAAAAATACGGAACCTCTTTTTTAGTGGCGCAGCTGGGGCCTGAAACATGTATGTAATCAAACTAATCTATATTTTGCAGCGTTGGTGTTACGTTTTTTTGCACACGTCAAAATATCACTTGCAACGAAACCCATCAACTTTCTGAATATGACAAAATCAACCCTTGTTACCGCACTACGTCGACGCACAAGTAAATCAGGGGACAGATATATCTGCCAATCAGTGTTACCATAGGTATATATCAGTCATGTTAATCCCGATTAAAACTGTGCTAAATATCTGTACAATAAAAATACAGTCACAAATATGACAACACTCGCATACCTAAGGAAGTAAACACTTTAAATCAACAATAAATTTTTTGCGGGTTTTGCGCTACAAATCCGATATCGTATACGGCAAGGTGTTCCTCCGGGTGAACATTCGACAACGGCCGTGACAGCTGATAGAATCGGTCAGATCTTTAATCATGCGCACAAAGGCGACAATTATGCTGTCGGCCGAGAAATATTAATTAACCCACGCGATTATATTGGCAAATTCTGTTTTCTGGTTAGCGTTCAGGTGTTAATCCACAAATGCATTACAACCACCATGTTATTAACTGGCACACGCGTGTTCATAAATCATTTCTTAAATTTTAATCCTTCGCGCCGCTGCTTCGGCAAACAATCAGTTCCCGGTAACGTGTGCTGATTGCCACAGCATTTTTGAATATATAATGATATAATGCAAAGTTTCCACTTTCTTCCGACATTGAAAACGCTTTTAAGCTGAATAAGCGCGGTCATAGCGTGCCGAACCTTTACAAGTGGTGCACATGTTGCTTAATGCGCAGCATAAACAATACCGGCGAATGATTCTTGTTGCAACGTATTTATGCGCCGACTGTTGACTGGATGTGTATATAATGAACAAAACCCTTTCCGGGTCAGTATTGTTGTGACAAGTTGACAAAGTGGCGGTTCTTGGATGTCTTTATCTAGCGGCTCAAAGCTGTGGCGACAAGAATCCGACTCCCTCGTGCAGCGCCACCACAACATGACGGCCAATACTAAATCGCCGGGACTGACGAGCAATCTGCTGCTGGCCGCCTTCTCCACCACCGTGGGCACCTGGTACTTTCTCGGTGTTGTCATCACCAACATCAACGCGCCGCAGGACGTCATCGTCAAATGGATCCGCTCCGTGGAATGCCAGCGACGGAACTATACGCATGCCCTGGACAGTGACCTTTGGTGTCACACCGCGTACTACAACCAGACGCGGCAACTCCTCAAGGAGAACCTGACCCTCAACTCGCTGTGGGCCATGATCGGCAGCTCCTTAGTCATCGCCTGCTTTATCTCCATCTGGCTGGCCAACCTCATGATCTCCCGGCTGGGCATGAAAGTGACCTTTTACATTTGTAATGCGGTGGTGGCGGTGGGTGTCGTGATCTGTGGATGCTGTGTGGCGGCGCAGAGTCACGAGATGTTCATCGTCGGGCGGTTTGTGATTGGGATTGGACTGGGTGTCTCCTTGCCCGCGTGCAATATCTACGTCGCCGAAATCAGTCCGGTGCGGTTGCGCGGCGCGGTGTGCACGATCCCGTGCTTTTTGTACGGCGCCGGCATGTTAACAGCAGCTATTCTGGGTTTACCGCAGATACTGGGTGGTGAAGACACTTGGACAGGATTGTCGTGGTTTTTGTTCGTTCCGATTATCTTGCACTTTATCTCACTGCCATTTTGCCCGGAAAGTCCGCGGTTTTTGCTGCTACTCAGGAAAGATAGCCATAGTGGAGAAAAGGCGCTGCAGTGGTTGCGCAAAAGGTCAGATGTCGGCGAGGAAATCCAGTTGATTGAGAACGAAGGCCACGCCGCGGCGAAACAGCCGATCGTTTCGGTGATTGGTCTGTTTCGCGACAGCTTTTTACGGAGGAATATCTTCATCTGTATGGCGATTATGGTTGACCAGCGCTTTACCGGCTACACTGCGGTCTATACGTACTCCACGGCCATTTTCTCCAGCGCCGGACTGGCACGTTTGGACGCTATGTACGGAACGATCGGGTTGATGGTGTTGCAGATTGTATCTAATGTGGTAGGCATGGTGCTGATGGACAGAATCGGTCGACGGAAATTATTCATTGCGGGGAATATCGGATGTGCGGTGACGATGATCATGTTAACGGTGTTTTCGTCGCTGGTCAAGAGTGCCCTTTGCCGGCAGTGCCAGTGGGGCGGCTTGGCATCGGTGTTGGTCTTCATTATCCTGTTTGGCATTGGACCGGCATCGGTGCCTGGGTGCTGACCACAGAAATGTTCGATAAATCTTCGAGGTCATCGGCAATGATTGTGGTCAGTGCGTGCTGTCATGCAGCAGGCGGGACGGTGGCGGCGGTGTTTCCGCTCATGCTGGCCACGATGGATGAATATTCGTTCCTGATGTTTGCAGGAATTATGGCCGCCTTTACGGTGTTCTTCTGGTGGGCGATTGTGGAAACAAAAGGAAAGACTTTCAGCGAAATTCAGGAAATTTTGTGGCAGAAATACAACAAGCACAGTTGACGGGACAAAAAGTGTTATTAAGCGATTTATGCGCGCCTATAGCACATCCCCGAATGTCAGGGCAAGTTTGCTTTATTAAATTTGTTAGTTCTGCGTGCTTAATTCGAGGTTGTACAAATTATTTCATTTGATACACCGATGTGTAATCATGTAGCGGATAAAGTTATTAGCCTTTATACCAACTTTTCAACATCTCTGATATGCATATCTTTAATTGCCCGTAACTAAATAAATTTCAGTTACGTTATTAGGACCTGGTTGTTCGCACATTTCGAAAGTAAACCACCCAAGCGATATTTCAAAGGATTAAGAAAAAAATCGCACATTTAAGCACATTAAATCCTGAATCGGTCTTGGAATCTTGAATTTTAACAGTACTCGTTTAAATGTGAAGTGTCCTGCTTGGCGTTGTGGTTATTAAAAATCGAAATAAGGACAGACCTTGCGAATTGGTTAGCGTGCTACAAAACTTCTGGATGTTTACAGTACTTGTTTCTTCACTTTTAGTTTACGATGATGTACAATAAAGGCTGCTGCTGACATTAAATACGAGGTACTTTGTAGAAATTTGTACCTGTAGATCGTAGAATCGTAGTTAAGCGACTGCTACCGAGCCAACACGGCTTATCCCGTACTAATACTAACTGTCAGCATATTCCTTATGGTCAGATAAAAAATTTTTATTAAGTCAAGATGATATTAAGCGTTCCAATTACAACTTTTTTTCTAAGTTAAAGAAAGTTACTGATCACAAAATTTGTGAAAAAATATTTAATATTTTTTTATAATTACGAAAAGGTCATGCCCTCACGTGTCAGCAGTTATGTGCTCTCTCGCGTGAAGAATAAGAAATCTGTGCAAAATGCCATGAATAATAAAAAAGTCGACAAGCAAGTCAAATTACAGATCGAACTATAATTAATCATTCCACAGCCAACTTATATATGCTTATTTGTTTTCGGCTTTCTGTTAATGTTGTTGAACGATATCATTAAAACGCCATTAATCAAAAAATGCACCCTGCGGTACAATAATTACTGCGCAGACCAGATAAATTTACGGCTGAAATTTACACCGCCAATAGGTAGGTATTCGGACTGTTCACTGCACAATGTTATCCTTAGAATTAGAATACCAAAGCAGTCTCACTTTTATTTGTAGTTCGAGTTGCAATTGTATTTGGAAACATTTACCACTTGACTCCGATATTTATTTATTCTTGCCATTAACAAAAGAAAACAAGGCGTCAGTGCTGGAAAACTGAAACCGTTGTCAGCATTAACACAATAAAACATAACAATGCAGTGACTGAAAACATGCAGTTGTGAGCAAAAAACTTGAGAACAATACTGTCATCATCCATACTGCCAATACGGAAAAGTCATCAGGAACAATGATATGCAGAAACTAGCATAAGGATACTCAGCATTAAAAGCTGAAAAAGGCACAACAGATCTGAAAGACACCGGCTGTTGCCATACAGGAATTGACGTGCACAATGGAATTCCCATACACGCTGCGGAATTAAATCAAAACGGAATCCAGGTTTAACGCACTCGATACTCCTTACCAATCCGAGGGCGAATTTTCTCATAGAAGAACTGCTGGCCCCGATCCACGTAGCGGCCATTGCGCAGTACTAATGTTCGCTTCTTGACAAACTGAAACTGTTCATAAGCAAATCGATAGAATTCCGCCTCCACTTTGTAAACATCCGACTGCTGCAGCTTGTCCAAAGTGGCTTGTAACGGTGTAGTTTTATTATATGTCTTGCGTAAATGGGATTTGTCACCCCGTTTGTACGCATTCCAGGCGCCGCGGAACATGGACGGTAAAGTGGCCTCCAACATGAGGACAAAGTCCTCCATTTCCTCCGTGACACCGACCAGGAAATACTTATCGACCAGATTCCGTTTGGCCTGCTCCAGCGCCCACGTATTGCCTGCCGGCTCCCAGCAGGCTGCGGCATGTCCGCAGAAAAATGGCACTGTTCAAACAACAAACGGCTGTAGGATTTTTAAAGCTAACACTAACTGAAAGGGAGAATAATTCAATAAAGATAAGTGCCCAACCGAAAATTTGCGTTCACTCGGCACGATAGGGAAAGTAAGGGAAAAACATCTATCTAATCTAAGCGATAGACCACTATAAAATTTGTAATACACACTTTAACAAACGTCCATAAAAAGAGTGGCTTATAAAATAGTATATTCACATAATCGACTACATTGCATACGGACTTCAGAAGCGGCAACACGACGGCATGGAAAATTTGCGCTGTCCATTATAATGCGATACTGTTACAGTACCAGTACAGCCTTTACAATGAAGCAATAAAAACTAAATTTCTGCAACACGTTTAAAATGCATGGAAATTAGAGCAATCACACAAGATCGTGCCAGCACTAAATACCGCTTAACGTTTACCACTTATCGAGGCCGTCAGATGAAATTGTAGCTTATTTACAGTCTGCAGCCTACATTTACCTTGTAACCACATATTGCTGGGATCACAATCCTTTCCCTCTGGAAAGAGAAATACAAATTGACAGTAAATCGAGTATAACCGCGGAATTTCATCACGGCTAGCAATCAAGTGTAATAACGTGTTTGCTTACGGCTTTCCACACAGTCATCGATTGATTTTCGATCGCCCTGTCTTCGGCGGGACAAATAGGGACGAAAATCATCCCCATAGCGGAGAAAATAGTAATAACTGACCATCCGATCGATGGGTTCACGGATAATGTTGATAAAGACCGGCTTCATTTCCGTGCCCAACGTGGCAAAATCCAAGAAGGCCACATGACCATGGAAGAAGGCCGGATGCTTATCCCGCCATCGTGTGACGTTCTGGGCAAAACGATACCGATCGGCCAGCGACAGCACATGCGAGTTCTTGCTGACATTTAAATGGAGCACATGAAATTTATTCCGACTGCACAATTCATAAGCCAGACCGGTGAAGGATGTGCTGCCGGTTTTGGGAACACGATTATACACCACAATCAAGCTGGATTCGACAGATGGTCCATTTGATAGGACGGAGCCTGCAAGCGCCCCAGAATACACATTTTATCCCTAATTCACTATCAGGATCAAAATGAATTCCACGCATTAACTTCTAAGGGTTTCTCTGGATTAACTGGCATCCACCAGAAAATTATACACTATCAAAATACACATTGCCAATGACAATTTCTATTGGTTTACAAATTAGAAGCTATCTAAAATGGTTAAAGCGCAAGCGTAAGGCAATCCATTCTTTCAGCAGCACACACAGACTGCACAGTATAACAAATAAGTAAGCTACAGTACGTCATAACAAGCAGGAAAAAACTAACAAAATTATATACAGCAATAATTACCCACATAATAGGCTAATACAGTACAGAGTAATAAATCGTCCGAAACTGAAACATACAAACAAGACAAGCCGGAAGGCAAATTTATACCATTAATTTGTACACACAAATCTTGGTCAGACTTTGTTATTGTACTTGCAGACGTCCACTGGCCACTTACAGTAACATTTCAAAAACGGTCTTGATGTTTACCGGTTAGGTATAAAATTTTTACGAGAATTCTCTTAAGCACATACGAGACATCAAGAATTTAGCAAATGAACGTAAAATGCCTAAATCGATTATTACACATTACAAGCAGGCTGTTTATGTGCAATCTAAATGTTAACGTAAATAATGCAACCCACCGAAGCCATCAAATCAATACTAACTTCATACTGCTTGCGCGAAACAAGATGCCTGATGCTTCATTAATAAATAATTACCTCCGTTTAAAGTGGTGAAATTGTAAGCAAATCCGTTTCCAGTGGCGCGAAATCCCTCCAAATCCAATCCACTCAGTCGCACACCCAGCAAGCCCAACACGAAAACACCAAAGCCCAGCACGAACAACACCAGCGCTTTAAACTGCACCATTCTTATCCCAGAACGCTCAAATAAAACGCAAATGCATTGCACAACGCGTCCGCTCGGGAAACTGCAAGAAAGCCCATAAAAAACAGCCCATCTATATCCACTCAGCGTAGTTGATACACATCTGTCAAACACTTGACAGCTGTGTGTCTCCAGCAGGAATTCAATCCACTACCGCAAACCCCATCCACGATGCTATCGATCTCATGCAAAAGGAATCATATTTTTTCCACATCATTGACAAAAAGGTCCTCCACGGGCTAAGGATAAAGGCAATTAAGACCTGCAGGCCATTTTTCAAGAACATGGGGTTATCTCTCCGGAGTAATGGAGTTATTCCGAGCACGCATCTGCCACTTCCAGACAATCACTTGGCCAAATGCATTGTGTATGCAGTGTGCGCTGGATAGAAACCGACGACGGGCAGCGGGGACGTCTGGAGTTGAAATCAATCGATAATTAAATATGCGTTCGGGTTGGTGCAATTCAGATACAACAGCTGTATCAAGATTGCGCTCCGATATCAGATTGATTCGGACTTGTGACAAGAAACGAAATGACTGCGTACAGAGATTTCAGGTAAAACCTTATCATATCCATAGTCCAACCACTACAGCATAACCAAACGGTTTTGGGGGGAACCTAAACAAAATTAGGAGCAAGAAACAAAACATCAGGAATAAAAATAACCGATGGTGATGAATTACTAACTCAATTAAATTGCCTGCATAATTACAATTTTATATAATAATATTAATTATAAATCTCGTATTATACCGGAAGTGCATATTGGAATTAGTGCCATAATCTACGCCTCGAGGTAGGTCGCAATTGAAACCGAACTCGCTGGATGGTAGTCGGCTTGGCTTGCCGGCCCGGCGGCTGCGCAACAGCATCGCCAATGTTTTTGTTGCTCATCATTTCGCAGCTCACATGAATGATGCGCAGATCGGACATCGATAATTCCATTCTCTCGGTTTTGTTGTCTTTTTTTCAGCGCGACTAGTGTGTAGATATCGCTACGCGTTTTGTATGGGAACGAAATATGGATTTATTGTCACTAATGTTGCTAATTACTTACTCGTAATAGATACAGCGCATGTTGCCAGTTCTTGTTGTCAGCTAAAAATTTTGTTAAGCTTTTCCAGCTTTGTGACACGCGGTGGCGAACTGTGGAATTGCTAAAGTCCGCGATCCATATATTTTCTGTTCTGATAGCACCTAGCAGACAGATACACTCTGATACAGTCTTTTGTCGCTGAATATCGTTTGACAATGGCATCCTTCCAGCTTGCCGCCGATAACTGCGAGAAAATTGCGTCACCTTTGGCCGAGTGGATCCTCCCGTTGGTCGATAAGCTGCATGCCAGCAACAGCATCGAACAGACGGGTGCCGTTCTGGAAGAAGCCAACACCGCCATGGATTCTCCCGAGTTCCATATGAATGTCCTTCTGGAGCGGCAGACACAGCAGCAGCAGAAGACCATCTTGACCATCGTTAATCTCTTGCTGGAGGAAATCCCCCACATCTTCCCCACTCGCAACGCTGCTCGTCAATTTCACGACCTTATTGTTAGTCATTTACATGCCTCTGGAGTCAACAAGTGCGTCTTGCCCAACGAGCTGAGCGACGCTCCTGTTGGGCATACGCTTGATATACCGAACACCTTCAACAACATGGCGGTGTTGGCCGGCCGATGCCCGCTGGATGGTCTTCAGAATTTATCGAAAACGGAACCGATGCAGAAGATTCTGGACGGATGCGGCAACAGTGGAAATTGCGTGGTTATGCGCATGGATGCGGCTGAGGCAATGAAATCGCTCGAAGGTCTGTCGGAAAATGTTCCTGACGTCATGCTTTTCATGAAGAAAACCCGTGTTCGGATTGGGAATCGGGTTTTGGATAATGTGGAAGGGCGGCTGAAAATTCATTCCGGACTGCGTCGAACGTGACAAACACCTTGCCGATGTTGTCCGTTGTACAGTACGTACGTTTAAAGCGTGCTTTTAAGCTACTCATACAGAAACTTTGACAATTATTGTCATAGCCGTACAGCTTACAGCAGATTCGAAAATCGTTGATTGCCAAGCGCAAAAATCGAAAGCCGTTAGGGGTTCGTGTTTTTACGTCAGTTTTTTAATAAATGGTTCTATGAATCGTTTTGTCACGTTGGTATCACTTCTCAATAAGCTGGAGTTTTATTGATTGTATTCTGTTCGGGTAAATCATCAAAAATAGAAACCCCATCATTTCATTTCCTTGTAAATAATTATCTACAGACTCTGTACAGGAGCGAGTTAACAGTCATTACACTTCACACGCAACCTGAGAAACGACTAAATGCACCCTTGTTATCGTCGGAACACTGCTTTTGAATTAACGGGAATGCTTAAAGTTATTCCAGGTCAGCAGAGTGTAGGAAATCAGTTTCTTCCTCGCTGCCCAATCCTTCTTCGTCTTCATCCACTAAGGAAAAAAATCATCAGAGGTCTGTCCGAACAAGCTAATTTCGAAAATGGCCTTACTGCTCAACTCTCCTTCCTCGTCCGACAAATCTTGCTCATCCGGTAATCGTACTTCTTCCCGTTTTGGTAGAATATGAGCAGATTCGTGTTGCGGAAACGCGGACTGTTAAGGTTCACGAAGTTTTTAATTATTAGATACCGGCATACACCAGCGACACAAAAATACAATTTGTAGAAGCGATAAATTAAACGGACACTCACCGCCGCAGGTAAAATTCCCAGTGTTTGTGCACGTTTGGTAATGGAACCATCTTTTTCCGTATCCGCGCCTGTGGGTAAACGCCGCCGCAGATTATCCAGAAAATCCACAGACTCGTTCCGTAGTCTGCAAAAGTAATGAGAAGCCGCTTTATTTAAGCCGACATCAATACTTAATATCGCGCAAAAGAGAAGCATGCAGTCTGTATCAAAAGACTTTTATTTCGATAAACGTAAGATCAGTACCTTCTACTTGAATCGTTTTCCGCTAGTTCACGCAGTTTCACTGCCACATCTTTCGCACGCAAAGCAGCAATTTCAGCACATCTTGAGATCTGTATTTGACATCCACGAAAATGTTTTCAACAATGCAACAGGTGGTTCAGCATCTCAACTCACAGTCTCGACTGGAAGGGCAGCCATTCCGTGCTTGTACGTCCCGCAGATTTCTCCATTCTGATTGACAACAATGGTCAAGGCACCGTTGAGGACTATTTCTTCCTTTCCGCTAGGATCCACGATGGCGAAATGGCTACATTATGAAAATTCATGCTTGAATGAATACTCAACAGTTAGAATAACGTAAAATTAACTGACCTTGCCGGTTGGAAGCCAAACGTTGTGGAAACAGGAATATGGTTAATTTGCAACGGAATTGGGGTTTTGTCAAAAGTACTAAGCTAAGAAAATTCAAATCCTTTGACGCAGTTCAGTCGCAAAATGACATCTAATGACACTTACAGCGAGAATCTGGTTGCCTTCAACTATAATCTCGGGGCGCCTACGAAAGTGTAGTAGAATCATAGCAGGCGGACACATGCAAACAAACTAGCACGCAGGCAATAAAAAAATTAACCGAAAACTACCAGAAGTGTTTACATTCCTAATTTCCTAATTACAAATACAAGAAAGGCAAATAACAAATGTCCTACGAAGTAAACGATCATAACAAAGAAATTCATGAGACAAACAAATCGTGATATATTTACTCAAAAGAAAATCACAAAAATTCCGAAAAAGACAGCGCGATTAGCTTACTGTGTATTCAGCAGACACGCTACCGCCGCCATGCAAGTGGCATCGAAAAGATTCCCATCCGCGTGGATTACGTCTATGGAAATGTGCACTTGGAACACCTTCATAACAAAAATTCTCACTGTACTGCTGTAAATCGGGATCACCAATTACCAATCCAGCGAAAACGATCATTTTCCACTAACCGCTTTCCCCCTTGAAATGCACAGGGATTCGTCATCCACGCATTTCGACCAGAAAATACTGGATTTGATATGTTGCCGCAGCTGCTTTCGTATTGTTCGCAACCTTCGACGAAAACGTAAACCAATGTATTTTAAGAGGCAAAAGTTGCTTGCTGAAATGATTAGCCGCATGAAACATAAAATAGTAAGCTAATAACTGTCAAAAATTTTTTTTTAAGATGGCAAATTTTTTCAGAACTTTCTAAACGCACAAAAATACGGTAAAAAGCAAAAATCAGAAATTACAGCGCTTGTTGATTCCGCTTGCACAAGTGATTTTCGTGCGGACTGACAACAAATTTATCTTTTTAAGAAAAAGTAAATTGCGATACAAGCCATTGCTGCTGAAAGCAAAAATGCAGCTAATTTATGGTTTTATACCTCTGTCGGCTGGGCTGGAATTTGGAAAAGCTCATGGCGGATAAGCTGAGATCCACACGAGATAGACCACGCACTTGAGTAGTTTTCCAGGTTCTCTTAGGTAACACTTTCACCGTGCACATCACACTATCGAAACAAAACAATGTGTTTAAATAACAACACCAAATTCAACAATAAGCAAAACGACCACAAACTACAAAGCATGCAAACGATACGAATGTAACTGCGTTATCAAAAAACTTACGTAGTATTTCCCAGATAAACCACGCAAGTTCCCGGGTCTTTCGTGTAGAACACCTGCCAATCCCGATAATCAAACGCCGCGCGCTTGTCCTCTCGCTGCAATATTCCGCGAGTGTTTTGCCAGCAGCAAATGAGGAATTCGAGAGCACAAGAAAGGGGTTTGTACCTGGCCATATTTGAGAAAACGCAGGTACGTATCTTTTTCCGCGATGCTCACGTACGAACCATCCATCGTCTTTCAAGAATCAAGAGTCAGATGCTGTTGGCGCACGGGGTGAGTCCAAACAAAACGAATACACAGAGTCACAGGCGAACAGATTTCAAGGAGTCGTGCACCTTCCACTCTAAATAGTGCAAAATTAAAAAATTACTGGAAGTGCTTGTAAACAGATCAAAAAATCGATGATATGCAAAAGAACATAGTCAGAAACTCAGACAAGTTACAAAATATCACAACATGATCATTGTACATCCAGTTATGAGTTATGCGACTGATCGACTTCGAATTTATTGAAGTTTGCCGGCGCTGCTCCGCTTTAGCTAGCTCTACTAACTGCGTAGTCCATTCCATAGACTCCATACATTGTTGCCCCGTACGAGGTAAGCCGGTTTGTTCATTTTGATGGCGAACAAAATCGACTTTACTAGCTATAGATTAAAAATCTGATCAGATTTCTTATGTAGCACAACGTACTCCTGATAAACAATAAAGTGTTATATCACTTATATGCTCGTAAGTTTCACTTGAAACTTGCAGAAGCGAAACTTCTATAGTTGTACAGATACGAGTAAAAGTGTTGCACTTGGGCCGGCTAAAATGTAAATGTTATGAACTTATGCAAATGTATTTAAAATGTACTTGCCCCAGCCTTCTGTCTCAGGTCCGGGGTCCCTATAGGCGACCAAGATACACTTTTAATTGTTTTACGTATTTTTTAATCTAATAAATCTAGGCGAAAATTATTGGGAATTTGGGATGCAATCTTGCAAATGTTGGACGTTATTTTTTCTTGGCGTCGTTACATTTGATGTTGGCGGAAGCAGAAATATGCATCATCGCTCTGGTTGACGTCATCGACGTTGTGCAAACTGCAAACCGATTCACGACACGTGTTTTTCCTTGTTGCAATCGATAACGAGAAGGAGAGTTTCAGTCAGCATTTCAACGGTCGTAAAGTCTACTATGTACGTTCAATACGTTGTATTATGTATACTTTGCTTTTCCTGGCGATACTTCATTCGATTTTGGGAATTACGTAACCGCTATCGTCATTATTGCGAAGAATTTGTGCAGTAGTTTTCGTGTGTGATTCCCTGGAAATTAGTAGCTTCCACAGCGAGTTGTACTTGTTACTTGTACCTTCTGGCGCGGACGACTATCTCGTGGTTTTCCGGACCAGCACACATTACCACCTCAACCGTCTCAACGAAGTTTTCCTAATTAGCTCGATCACCCTGGACATCACTCCGAAGAGCCATCAGCGTTTTCAGTTTTGGCAGAGCACATGCTAAATTTGTCGGTCACGGTTAATTTACATTGGACAGACGCGTGACTGAGCGATCTGCTTACTTCGCTTCCAGCGCTGTTTCTTTAAATGTATGCGAAGCATCGTCAGCTTGCAGCGTTTTTCTCATGACCGCAAAACCCGTGTAGCCTGTTATCTTGCAGAATAAGGTCAGTTTTGCAAAAGTAAAATTTCCTGAAATCAGCCAGCCATCAATTGGGATGTGAACGATATACTATTCGTCGTCCAACGTCATGTTATTGTTATACAGTGAGATATGGGAATCTTATTTCAAGTCCTTATCTTTTCTCTTTTGATTTTCATTGGAATTTTCCACAGGTATGTTATGTGTTTCAAGTGCTTTATTGTAAATGTTACATTTTATTGTAAGTTTAACTTATTTTAAATATGGTTTATTTTATTGTAATAATTTTTAGTCATTTTAATGTTATTTATAATTTATTTATTGTATTTTCTTGTAAACATTTTTGCAGGGGTCTTCTGACTTCGTACGGAACTGTGATTTCTGAGCCCGTGGATCCATCGGGTGCGCCTGTGATCTCCGAAAGCAAAATGATCCCACACCACCAGAAACACCTTTACAGAAAACGGAATCTGATGAGGTCTCCGTGTCAGAAACATCCACAATTGCTCCTCCAGAAGCAGTTATCGCTGCACCCACCGTGTCACAAACGGTTTATTCCCTCCCGATACCCAACGTGTTTTTCCATCCGCCCCTTCTCGACACTTTTTGGAACGTCTTCCTGCACTCCGGCAGACGTGGTGTTGGTAAAAACACCCCGACCCACGCGGTCGACGTCCCTCCGCCGATTCCGGCCGTGGATGCACCGAGCAGCACCATTTCCAAAGCGGAGGAGGATATGCCGCCGTTCGAGGAGTGGCGACAGCAGAAGCTAGTGGAAAAGGAGAAAAGCGGAGCGGGGAATAATGGCACGGGCAAGCGGCGACCGCGGACGATGAAGAACACCAACTACGCTTCCATTGCTTGCGGAGCGAAAGTCATCGCGCACAATGCGGAAGCGGAGAATCCGGGTGCGATATTGTCCTCCAGCCGCGATGAATATATGCTGAATCCGTGTAAAGCGCGAAAATACTTTGTGGTGGAATTGTGTGAGTCCATACATGTTCATGGATTTGATATCGGCAATATGGAATTGTTTTCTAATATTCCTCGACAGATTCAGGCAAGTCAGTTTTCCTTTTTCCCTTTTTAATTGTAGCAGAATAAATCTAACTTGTAGGCGGCGCTAATATAATATGGGTAAAAGATGTTATTCTTCCAGAAAATTCTTCCTGTATGTATATTATAGTAATGACATGTGACTGAGGTAAACATATTTCAGAAGAAACTGAATGAAAAATTTGTTTGTGACATTGACATTTCTGGGAAGAGTGTTGCCTTATTACATAATCTGTCACCAGGCGATGTTTTCATTGTGGTCTTAAAAACCTGTTTTGCCCAGTGTTATCGAATTATCATTTACCTTCTCTGTGAACGTTTGCCGGAAACTCGGTTATAAATTTCCCACAACTTGCATTTACGATTTTCATGCATACGGTATTTATTATCAAATTTTATCATTTTATGTTAGTATTTGGATTCATTTTATATAAGTATTTGGATTTGAAGATTGGCAGTTATTACAACAATGATTGGCAGTAATTTTATTGTACAACAATAATATGTAGATCCTGCCCTGAATATTAAGACGAATAACTTTCTTGTGGAATGATGCCGGTTTGTTGGCTGTACAAGGTTAACATGGCAAGGCTTGATAAAAAAGATTGAAGGCATCTGAGTTTTTTTAACTTCTGGAAACGTCGTTTCCTTATTAAATTAATGAACTAATGCAGTGGTTGTTAAATATGTTGAATGCACAGAATTTTGATTTGTCACACGGGTGGTGTTTGTGATTGTATTCCGACTATTCTGTACAGTATTTACTAATAAGTTATGATTTGTGATGGAGTATTTCTTTTTGTTTTGCATTGTCCAATCACACAAAACAAACGTTTAGGTCTCTGCATCTGTCCGATTTCCAACCCGTGATTGGATTGATCTCGGGCGGTACGACATGAAGGAATCTCGCACAATACAGAACTTCAGTGTCGCCGTCAAAAGTGGTTTTGTTAAGTATGTCAGAGTGGAAATGTTGGAGCATTATGGCAAAGAGCACTACTGCCCGATCAGTCTGTTCCGTCTCTTTGGGACCAGCATGGTTGAAGAATACGAAAACTCGGTGGATGATGACGACGACGACGGTTCCGGGCATGAAACCGGTGTGGATGAGGATGCGTATATGGAACAAGATAAGTGGGGACAAGACACACTAAGTACCGGTGGATTCGGCAACGGCATCACGGATCTGGTGGTTAACTTCGTAAAGAAAGTGTCATCTAGTGGGTATAGTTTACTTAAAGGAAATGCCAAGAATTCCACACCGGCACCCTGCCGTAATGCGACGGCGATCATATCGGTAAATTTTGTGTTGTCGTAGTTTCGGTATGAGTTCGGGTTGATTTAATGATTTGGACTTGATTCTGCATCACGAAAAAGAAAATTTTTACGATGTTTACGCAGCCTGTGCAAGCAGTTAATTTTTTACGTTTTATTATAATATTTTGCTTGCATTCATAGTTTTACTGAAAGTAACTAGTAATTTATCTGTACAATTGAGCTCTTGTTTTAGGCTTTGCATTCAAATGATACCGAACATGGGGATACATCACCGCATGATTCTCGAATTGCACCGAATTCTCCGCTTTTGCGTTTGTGTTTCTCGACATCGAAAGGATGGGATGCCACCACTCCAACCTGCCAGTACATTTGGTGCCTCCTGCAAGCTTCTAACTCCACTTTGTCGTTCTGTCCATTATCGCCGGATAACAGTAATCCCGTCTTCCAATTCTCGACGCCTGAAGTTTTCGAGTGCGAGGAAACAATGCCGAAATTACCAAATGAGATTGGTGTTGCTGTGCCATCACCTGCTGCGCACAATCACCACGAAACGACACCGGAAGCTCCTGCAGCGACTGTACCTGTTTCCACTGTGCCTATCACTACAGGGGAAAGCCAGATTGCACCTGCTAAAGAGATTATTAGTGAAAATGCCTCCGGAACGGCAGCGGAGACTGTCCCAGAGATTACAAAAGCAAACGCAGAGGATTTGAAGAATGTTAGCGACGAAAAAGTGGAGAAAAGAAATGTCAATGCGACGGTGATTAACATGGCAGTTCCGGTTCAACCTCCGGTAAACGCGACGCCGGGACAGAAGGAATCGGTGTTCGTTCGCTTGGGTAATCGTTTGAAGACGCTGGAACTGAATATGAGTCTGAGTGGACAGTATTTGCATGAGCTGAGTCGGAGATTTAAGAAACAGGTACGAGTACTGTCTGCATATTTTCTTACTTGTCTGACTGAACAGTTTTCGATATTTTGCTGACAGGGCGAGGAGAGTGCCAGGAATTTTACTGTGGTGTTTACAAAAGTAACCGAAATCACTAAATCCACCGCCGACAGCCAAAACGAATTGAATCGCCGTGTGCAGCAACTGGAAGCACGGAACAAGTATTTGGAGCAAGCCTTGCAGGACACGGAGAGCACGTTGTGGATGTTGCGACTGGTGTTGCCGGCGGTGATTTTGTGCGTCATTTTGGTCAGTGTGATATGCTTCATCGTTGGATTCTACTTGTTACGTCGGTATGTCCTGCGTGCGGTGATCGATGATATTAGCAAGCGCTTGATAGTCCATCAGAATGGTTATGCCAATGGAGCGGTGGCCAGTTCCTCGCGTAGGCCGAACGGACTAGTCAAACACCGACAAAAGGTCGTTGTGCGACCGGAAATGAATGCAGACGATGCAGTTGTTCCTGGTTAGATGTCAAATGTTTTTTGCACATGTTTCTTTTTATTTTGTTAGTGGATCTGGAAGTTTTGCTCAGTTGGAAACAGGTTGAGGTTGTTTTGCTAGTCTGTATTTATGCTCCAGTGTTACTAAACGATTTCCTGTTTTTGCAAGTTTGAAAGTCACGGTGTATAGCGTTTACCCGTTTTTGCCATTTTATGGCATCATGTAGCATTTGTACGGAAAAAAAACAGAATGTGATGTTGTGTTACCAACTACCAATGTTCATTAGAAGATAAGTACGACTACAGTACATTCATTCTTTGACGCCAGATGCACACATCAGACATATGCTGGTATCGTCAAAAGAATTCCCAATATTCGTAATGACATGGACCAGCGCTACGTACAGGCTTAGCAGAGCCTACGGCCCTACAGAAAAAACTCGCTCAGTCAACAGATCAGTTATTTCACTTTCGGTCAACCTGAATAAATTTCGAACATTTCGTACTATTCTTGCAGAATCTCGCTTAATCATGGTCAACAGTTTCCTGAGCGAAAATAAATACAATTCAACAAGCAAATGGTGATTGGGGGATAATCTTGACCGGAACACACAAGAATATTTACAGTGTGGTTACCAAAGGCGCCAATAAGCAACATTTGTGCACAATGCACATACATTATTAACAACTTAAACCAACTCTCTAACAAACAAAATCTACAGCTGCATTGTGATTGAAGCAAAAAAATAAAGGAGATTCTCATCAGGACGAATAATTATTTACGAGATTGCACAATGTATGATGAAAACCAACAGCAATGCATTGCGTTACACCGGGCCACTTCCGGGCGCGATAAATACAGCCAGCATCCGCAACAAAACAGGCAGTGTTCACCGTTAACCACCATTCCATCTCTACTGCTTCATCGCGCGCTTCTTCATCGGTACTGCTTCGTCGTGCAGATTGTGGTGATGTTCGGGTGTCTTACCCAGTATGGCATCGATCTCCACAGCCCAAGGATGGTTCTTTGTGCGTCCGTACTGGATATCCAACAACTCATCATGGATGCGCTGCGTGACGCTGTTACGGCTTCCGGGCTGCGGTAAGTCCACATTTTTACCTTCATACAGTATTCGCGACACGGGGCACACAACGCAAGCAGTGCCGGCACCGAAAATTTCAAGTAACTGCAAAAACAAGCAACAATGTGGTCAATCACGAATGAATCCAGCGACAGAAGGCAATGTTACCCGGTTCTCGTGTTTAGCTTTCAGAATATCTTTCATCGATATCGATCGCTCGACCGCTTTCAAATCACTCTGCAGAGAAGAAAGCGGTACTTATATGAAAATGTTGTTACGACTTCACTGAAAAACTGTGACGCATTCTAAAAATAACAAAAGGCGAAAAATATAAAAATTCGTGAAAACAATCAAAATTTTGTAAGCGAAGTTTGGCATTCGATAAGGGTTCAGATCACTTATGACGCTTTACCCAAGTTTGAGTCAGATCGAGAATGCTTTGGCGGGTTACACCCGGCAAGATCAGTCCGTCCAGCGGAGGTGTGAGCAATTCTTTTTCTGCGAAAAACATTCAGCGTAACAGCCCAAAAAGTCATAAACTACGCGAAGCAAAATTCATTTACCGCCTTTTTCGTTAATCCAGTACACGAAAATGTTCATCGTGCCCACTTCGGTGAGGTAGTGTTTGTCTCCGAACAACCACAGGACTTGTTGACAACCCTGTTTGGCGGCTTCCTTCGCCACGTGAATAGTAGGAGCATAATTGCTGTTAAAGAATTAATACAACATTGCACTGAAAGCCATTCTTTGTGATGATCGTTTCCTGATAAAATTTTTAACTTTGCCACACCTGCCCATCTTGTAAGCACCAGCACCACCCGGCCATGATCTGACAAACTTCGGATCCGCCAACAGCGATATCGGTTTGAAGCCCGACGGGAAGTACGGTCCCACTGGACCGACGATAACGTACAGCAGCGCTTCGCTGGATTTAGCCACACCGAGTGTTGGCTCGGTGCCGATTAGCGTCGGTCGGATGTAGAGCGAACTATTCGTATTCTGCGGCACCCATTCACGGTCGACGTCGATGAGTTTGGCAATGCAGCGGGTCAATTCTTTTCCATCAAATTCCTACATGATTACGGCATTTTTCAGTAATTCAAATGAGAAATGAATTCAAAGCCCCTATAATTGAACAGCTGAAAGGGGAAAGTCTGTCTGTATAAGCACAACAGAACATTCAAATTCTCACCTTAAAATTAAAACGAGTACAAATTTAATTCTGAACTACAAACATAAGACTGAAAAAAACTACAAGAACCAGCTCTGTGCCAGTTCAAGTATTGTACCAAATAATTGTGCGGATTACCGGAAGTGCCAATCTTTTGGAAGTGTTCAGCATGCGCGCCATATTCAAATCGGGACGAAACAGACGGATTTTGTGATCCACACCAGTGTAAGCTTTCATGCCTTCGAACAGCTGAAAATTACATAAAAAAATAAGTTTTGATTTTGTGGTAAAACGGTGGAAATCGTCACAGCTGTCGTAATAATAATTTTGTTGCTCGTCTAATCCTAAGGAAAAACATTTATTCATACCGGCGCATGACGCGAATAATACAACAACATAAAAATATAAATCGTACATGACACATTAGCATTACGGTGTATATGCACTAGCAAAAATAATGGCCAATCGATTTCATCATTTTCATGTTCGAAGTCTCATGACACCTGTCATGAGATCGTGACCGCATCATTTATGAGTGTCTGCAGAAGCAAATGTACTTACAAAACTTAGTGCCCATAAATGAGATGATTTTCTTGAAATTGTGCTGTCAACAACGCCATATGCAATTTATCGCAAGCAGCACATCAGCTAACCTAACCACGACAGGGAGAAATAGTCGAAATCGAAAAACCATCCATCTGTACAGTACATTTTTAAAAAAGGTAAATTATTCCCGCAAGCCGCTCACAGTGACGTTCAGTACCGCTGTCACTGCCACGATGGAATTTAGAAATCTACTGCTTTAAGTGAATCTTTGGATTAGTCTTACTGCACACACTTATTTACTAATCATGCGATCCCTCCACTGATATTCGTTGTATCATAAACGTAATACTTAAAGACAGATTATGATTTCGTATGCGGGTACGGAATTCCAAAATGCAACAAATTAACCGAATTTATTACACCTATAAGATAAAATTAATTTGTTAGATGGATTGCAACACGTACTCTAACATCGATAATAAAAGATTATTGTTGTCTGATTAAGAGTAAAGAATTCATTTGCAAAAAAAAGACATGCGTTACACAATTAACAAACTCAACACTTGAGTGCCAAAAATTTACAATTTAAATTACAGTTATTTATATCAGCCTGAAATCTGCATTCGTGCAGAGTACGGTTAGAAAAACAAATTCGAAAATAGTAAGTTCATGAATTATTTAGTTAATTCATCCCTCGATGACGGCTGGTTTTTGAATGTGTACTTGTACAATCCATTGTCAATGCAAATAAGTATCAAGATAAGATTACAATTCTCAGTGTATTTAAATTTTACGCTAGACAGACGAGCCGATTAAATAAGCAAGATAGCATCGCTAACGACTTCAACCCTGGAGATGTTAACTTGCAATTAGTCAGGTCTTGCGTAACCGGAATTCCCTTCTGGCCTTAGGCTATTTTCCAATAAAAATTTACATCGACTTGCTTAAAAAAATAATCGCAATACTGAAACATCCCGAAATTTATTGTGCAATATTTGTGCCCCTAACATCTGCCGGGAATAACAAAATTCGAGTAAATGCTAATCTCACCTCCGATGCATAATGCAACACTTTAGCTGCCGGATGCAACTGGAAATTGTGGAAGGGAACGATGCGCGGAGTGCCCCATCCTTTGGCTTCCGACCAAGCCACTTCGAACATGTGATCTGAGAAGTGGTTTCCAAATTTCAAAGTGCTAATGTCTGGTTTCTGCTGCAGTTTGTCCTCTAGCTGTACACGGATGTCGGCAAACTAAAAGCAAAAATTATTCCTGTGTATCAGTCGTCCAACAAGGCGCATATCGCCAATACCATGTAAAAACCCACGACACAGTATATTGAATGAAACCGGGAGGAAAATAAAGCCGCTGTAATAAAACTTACCTTAAATGAGCGCGAACTGTCTCCAGACAAGTGGGAAGCCGTTCGAATTTCCACCAAGGTTAGCTACAATTTATGTATCGTTGGTCAATACAGATTACGTAAAGCTAGAAAAAGGTTTATAAAGCCACGTCCTACCGGACAGAATCTCTCCAGAAGAAGACCCGTCTTCTTAAAAGCCTGCATGGTTCTCGAAGCTATAGCCATTTACGGTTTACGACCAAAAAACAAAAGTGCAGAGCACTAAAATTGTGCTGTGGACAGATTTGTGAGAAGAGATGAATCAATTTTCTTGGGACAAAGTGAACTACATGTAGGTATCCGTATAACTCAGTTAAAATTAAACACTCAAACACAAAAAACGTTTTATTCCAAGGCTCACGTGGCACAGAAGTATGCAAAACTCTAGTAGTTGGCAATGGTATATCGACGAGCTAGAAAAATTCAACTGATCTTTTTAGACTGAAGTCAGCTGTCTGTCGCCGCTCTCTTGCGACAGCCGCTACTGTGAGTCAGCCGCCGCTCGTATTAAGCTTTCGGAATTGTACTTACATGCCTACGGGCCACACCTACGGTTCATTTGTTCCAATTGGCGGAAATCCAATGCGTACTTGTACAATACTGCGTGATGTTGCAGTTAAAGTAATAATACTTTCTGCAGTAATGTTAGTGCTTACGATAGCACTGCTTGTACTGTAAAATTAAATTTTACAATAGTTAATTTAACTTACCATTAATTCGTTAGTAAAAAAGTACAGGTCATGCAGTCAGCAGTATTAACATTTTTTTCGTTATTAGCACGACTGCACGAGGCAGCAAGATTATTGTGATAAAATGGAGAATGATTTAGTAAGTCACCATTAATTTTAACAGCACGATGGTTGCAACCGTTTTCGAAACTTGAACGAACGTTAAAAGTAGTCAAACACTGAAAGTTTGAATAAAATTCTATAAATATTGTACTGTGCTTTATATTAATTTTTATAAAGTGCAATACTACAGGACAGTAATTCAGCGACCATCGAAGGTGAGTCAAGACTGTCAAGTGATATTGTACGAAATAATGTTGGCCCTCTAACCTATCGCTTCGCATGCTGAAATCCCGCCACAACTACTTCCCTCTGCGCCGGAAACCGTGCTCGAAAAAGCTCTGCCGACTGGGATACAGTTATTCAGCTCGTACGACGTACAGAATATAATTATGTTTCCGGTGTATGTGTGCGATTCGGCAACTGGGCATGTGATCTCTCGTGATTTTCTTCTGATTCTATTCATGTTCTTTAAATAGGTGACGCAGATGGATGGCAATTTTTAACTTGATCGTTCCTCCAGTGCTCTACGGATACTCTGCCACAAAAACGGCAGAAATGCCACAGAATATCATATAAAACCACAAACACATTAATTATTACATTTTTAAATAGATTTATAATAGAAACACACTGTGTATAAAGTTCGGCATCATGCCACGATGACTAAGGACAGTAATTATAAGACATGACAAGAACTTAGTACTTTAATTAGACATAGCAAGCTACTCACACACTCTACATAAAACACACTCATACAATTAATTTCAATTAAATTACAATTAACTTAGTGTCAGATTTTTTACACACACTCACAATTAACTTTAGGTAAGTAGAGTAAGTGTGCTTACTACGCACTAGTTGTGGTCAAATTCATATGGTCAAAGGTCAAGAAAGGGTTCCTTTTTGAATGTTCCTTTCTAAAGAGAGTACTTCTTCACAATACGGGGTGCGAGTATATACCGTTGGCATATAAAATGGGCAACTGGAGCAAAATATGGCACGGAACTGCAGCGTGTAGACTAGTGTACAGTCTGTAGATGACCCTAAAAATTAATAGTGTACTCATACTGCCGCCCATTTGTTATTTATGGCTGTGAGAACTACGAAAGCGGAATTTGGACTCTAGAATCGAGACAATAAAGCAGACGAACTGATTACAAGTGACCCTTTGCCAATCTGATTTATTTTACACTGCATTTATAAGGAGATGGCCGGCAGATCAGCAAAAAAGTAGCTCAGGGAATACCACAGAACAAAATTCAAAAATTGAAAAAAAATTAAATCTTGAGTATCCTTCTATAACAGGCGGCATACTACTAGTACCTAAAACAGTTTATATCATTTATTGAACTTACGAATTGAAATGCGCTCACAAGTCAGTTTATTTTGTGTATCTGTGTCTATCCACTTGATTTTCCTACACGGTCTGGACAGCGTCGTAAACGTTTAGGAAATATTATACTTATTGGTTTTGCTGTTTGCAGTAAACAGTTAGGTATTCAGGAGCGGCAACCCGAATCTTGATATCAAACTTGCAACAATACCGAAGAATCATGTTAATGCTTTTATAACTTGACAAAACAGCAAGCAAAAATAAAGTTATTATTACACAAAAGTCACCACACGATTTAACATCATACAGCTGATTTAACATCAGCCTAATAATAATTTCAAAGCTAAACTTTCATCTTCGGCAATGCTTAACTGTTCACGCTTTCTCCGCTTCAAGGTGCTTTCATCAGGAGTTGTTTCCGAAAGCCGCTTCTTTTTAGACTTCCTAGGTTCTTCTTGAACAGCTTCATCTTGGTATTCCTCAAAGGCCACCGGCTCATCCTCTGGATCGCCTTCATATTCTGCCAACGTCACGCCTTCATCAGCGTCTTCGGCCTGTAGACGCTCATCTTTGCCTAACGGCTGACCGGGTTTTCTCCGCAGTGCCTTTCTTTTTTTCCTGTCTTCTTTGTGCTTTTCTTTAATCCTTTGTCGATATGCCACACGGTCCTGCACATCGGCGTTTATCAAAGCTTTCTTTGCTTCCTCCACATCCAAACCTTTTTCAGGCACTTTGTGTTTTCCATCTCCAGATTCTAATGCGGATCCTTCAACTTCCGCAACGTTCCCTTCGTCATCAAACTTTATACGTGTATTAACAACGATCCCTTTCTTCATTAGACGATTGGCTAGCATAGCTTTCGAAACTAAACGATTTTTGTTTTTGCTATTGCTCCGCTCTTCCCGGCTAGGTGCAATCTCAAGAGTTTCTTCTTTTTCGAAATCGTGCTCTTTTCTTTGGGATTTCTTGGGAATCAGTACTTCGTCGTCCGATTCATCATCAAGCTCTCCATTAAAAGCATTGGATTTACTACTGCTTTGGAGTTTTTCAATTGTAGCCTCTTCCGATTTCTTATCCTTACGACGTTCTTGTTCCTTCTTAAATCTCTCAAAAAAGCGGATGCGTGGTTTATGATGCAATCCTAATGATCGGGCATAGGCATCCAGATCGATATTCATGCCTTTTTCTCCATGTGTCATCCAAATCGATTTTAAATAAGCTTTGAAACATCGCTGTGCCGATTCGTTCAGGCCAGGAAATCGTGCCAACATAGCCTCAAGATTCAGAGGCTTCAAGTGCCGGTGATTGGTTTCCATTTTCTCAATGGGGATTTTTTTATCTATTAACTGGGGAATAAATCTTTCTTCCTCGGAAGGAGTAACCTAAAACAACAAAAAACTTGTAACAACAGCAGTAAAAGCTGAAAAAGGTCAAAATGAAACAAAACCCTTGCACGCAACTGTCGAAAAAGTCACAAGCTCGAAATCGCTAAACCAACTTAAATTTTAACAGCAACTAGTTTCAAAAGGCATCTCTGGATCTGATAAAAAAGGAAACAAAAATTATTGCAAATTATTAACGAATGACGATTTGACGTTAAATAGAAGCCTACAGTATAAAAATTACTGGCATTCAAAAACAAATACTTTTATCGTTAATCTGTATCTGTTGGCTGCGGAAACGCAAAAGCCACCAAAGCAAATATTTATAACACGTCTTGTCCTCACAATTAAAACTGCAACTCCATTCAAGTTAAACCGCGCCGTTCTGCCCGCACGATGAATATACTGAACCACATTATCCGGACAATCTAACTGAACAACGTAATCCACATTGGGAAAATCCAATCCTCGCGACGCGACATCTGTCGCTAAGAGAACCGCTTTTTCCTTCCTATGAAATCTATCGTAGATCTCCATTCGGCGCAGCTGATGCATATTGCCATGTAGAGCATACAAACTCACTCCGGGCTTGAGATGCCGCAGGGCTTCGTCAATGAATTTCACCTGTTTGCATGACGCTAGAAACACCAGCGTCTTCTTTTCTTTGTGAAATTTCAGGAATGACCATAGAAAATTGAGCTTGTCTTCGACATTAATGACGATATACGTCTGGGTTAAGGATGCCGGCGTCGCGTAACGGGAATCTTCGTCAGCGGATACAAACTCCGGGTTGGTTAAACTCAAGCGGGCTAAGTCTTTGACAGAACGGGTTTGGGTAGCGGAAAACAGCAGGGTCTGGCGAGAGGGAAGGTGCTGAAGGATTCCGTTGACTTCTTCAGCGAAACCCATATCAAGAATTCGATCCGCTTCATCCAGTACAAGGATCTGCAGGTTGGAGCACTCAATGTTGGGATTTTTGTCCAAATGGTGGCAAATCTGTAAAATAAACAAGAACTCACTTTTATTTTCAAGCAGTCATAACTCTTAAAAAATTCTTCATTTACAGATATAACCCAAGCAGTTAACTGCTTTCGACAAAACATTCTTAGTTTTCGCGTTAAGAACAACTGCGCAATTGCATTTGCATTACTGAAACAGTCAAATCAACAAATTTTCTGTTTTGCTAGTAATGAATAAGTACTACCCTAGTACTTAAATTATGTTATAGGCAGATTAAATTATAGACAGATCAAATTAATTTAGGGTATGCACTTAAAACTTTAAAGTGTCTACTTTTTAGCGTACACAAATTAGCCGTTAATATACTCGTACTAACTGAAACGGCGAAAACGCATCTATTTACGGTGGCTTTACCCGCCCTGGAGTTCCGATGATAATGTTCACTTTGCCCATCCGGGGCGTCTCAAATTTCAGATCCTTTCCTCCAATAATTAATCCTGCAGAAAAATTATGGTGCTTGCCGATTTTCCGGAGAACTTCATAGATTTGGTAGGCCAGTTCGCGTGTTGGTGTAATAATCAAAGCTCCCAAACCGAAATCCCGAGACCACTTTACCGCATCTAACTTTTCGAGAACAGGAATAAGGAATGCTAAGGTTTTCCCCGATCCAGTGCGCGCAGCACCCAGGATATCTTTCCCTTCAAGCGCAAAGGGAATGGATTTGGACTGTATGGTTGTTGACTCCTTGTAGTCATTTTCCTCCAGACCATCCAGAGTTGCTTTGGAGAGGCCAAACTCGGGGTCCGTAAAAAGTTTCGGTGTCCCCATTTTGCTACGCGCACGAGAAAACCTACAACCTAATGAACAAGGTCTCACATCTAAATTTAAAAATTGGATCAGTCGTAAACGAACGAATCTTGGAAACCTCTTACCGCTTACGTTAAGCTTCTACAATATACTAGCGGTTTAGTGGAACAGCTTCCTAAGTTTTAGAAGTAAAAATGACTCAAAATCTGAAAATCTTCAAAAATTTCTGTCTGCTGGTACCAGACGAAATACCATTCATAGGCGCAAGGGCTAACAGCCCTGGTACGGCGGCGTCTTAGAGCAAGTCTTGTTGGTGCGATATGGGCAACGCAATCATTTGCCTTCACACGGCCGGATTTATCACATCTGTGTCTTGCCGTGTGGTTATAAATTTTGTTTATCCCGTTTCTAATACAGTGGACGACTTTCCTTCCATTTTGCGTTCCACGCAACCTTGTGAAACCCGTGTGACAGATTGAGGTATCTTGACGTTAGTTTGCCAGTCGTTTTATGTTAAGTTAAAGTGTGTTACTAAAGCTCGAAGCTGGGCGCATCGTAAATGAAAGTGTTGAAAAAGCCTACCGTGTTGTGTCATCTGTGATAAGGAGAACCTCCTTGTGAAACGGAAAGTGGTTACATATTTCATATTTGGATCCCATAATATAGCAAGGACAATGCTGGCATCAAACGTCAAGAACATTTACCTTCTTCAAAAATTCTTTCCGGTATGTAAGTCGCACATGACTGCACGGCGCACATCGCTTCTTGCGCTGAGACTTCGGATTATCAAGCAGCCAAATTTTGCAAAACCTGCGAAATCGTTGTTTTCTCAGCTTTCCTGTGTTCTCTACCTTATTTCTTCGTTTTGTTGAATCGGGACTCTTTTTGATAACCTTCTGTTCTTTTAGCGGACTTCAGTCCAAATTCAGACTGCTTCGAGCGCATCTGCTCAGAAGCAGTTTCCCCATCCCTCACAGTCAGCCGTAGTGTACAAAACGCCAGCTGAACAGGCTGCCAAAGCAGCGCAGGATATACAAGAATGTGCGCCTGGCACTACTCCTGGACCCGATGTGGTTCCCATTAAAAAACGACCCTACTCTCCATTTAAACCAACCAGCAATGCGGAGTATGCTCTTGCCAGAGTGGACGACCTTCTCAATTTTGCGCGCAAGGTGAGTGGGAAGCTATCATAATGTCTAATGAATAAGAATAATATAATGCAAGTAGAGTCTTAGTAGACTGTAGAATGCTGGATTTTGGGTCATAGGTATTTGCGTGATACACCTTTCTCATTCTCGTTAGTTATTTGTTATTATTCAGTTATTCTACTACTTAATATTGTATATGCATTTATGTATTAAATCAGCTTTTGGCACTTTTTTTTAACCGTCTGAGCGTATTAGAATGTGCTGAAAAGCTAAAGATCATCAAGTTGTTTAATAAGATCAATCATTACTACGAGTACCGAAATTTTCCCTCTCGTCTTCTGATGTGTAGCATGTGTATAAATTCAGTATGCAGATATTCTACAAATCATTCGATTTAAGTATCTGTATGATATCCGAGTTTGTTCCACCGCTGTCTTTTTGGTTTATGCAGAATGCAGATTATGTCGGTATGCGCAATGTGTGTGATAATTGTTTTAATGTAGTTGTAATTTAAATTTCGTTTTTTATCTCCAGCTATAAAAATGTGTGTATGTTTTATGACTGCAGAAGACTGAATTTACAGAACTGGCTTTTCCTTTTGTAAACTGTAAGCAATAGGCCTGGTCTCCTCGATTCAGGCTGCTGAGAAACGCTGCCTAATATCTTCCGAAAAAGAGCGTCGTGTGTCAGTGACTACTGACTCGGCGTTCGGTTTTGGGAAATCCAAAATAAAAATACTGCTTGCTGATGATTTCTTATGCTCTGCAGGGCTCTTTGTGGCCGATGACGTTCGGCTTAGCATGCTGCGCTGTGGAAATGATGCACATGGCTGCTCCTCGTTACGACATGGATCGTTTCGGTGTGGTCTTCCGAGCCAGTCCCCGTCAGGCGGACTGCATCATCGTGGCCGGCACCCTCACCAACAAGATGGCCCCCGCCTTCCGTAAAGTCTACGACCAGATGCTGGAGCCAAAATGGGTGATTTCGATGGGATCCTGTGCCAACGGAGGTGGATATTATCATTATTCGTATTCGGTGGTGCGAGGATGCGATCGCATCGTTCCCGTTGATATTTATGTCCCAGGTCAGTTATGTCAATGTGACTTCCTACAGCGGCAGTGCATCGAATTTTTGGTGTTGGTGTTATAGGATGTCCTCCTTCCGCAGAAGCTCTACTTTACGGTGTCTTGCAACTACAAAAAAAGATTAAACGCATTGCAAAGGCTCAGATATGGTACCGCGAATAGATTTAGGCTCATTTCGTCGGATGGTAGACACCGACTAGCTTTTGACTGGTGATTCAGCTTTGACATCTGTACAAGTTGTTTACATGTCTGTTGCATCTGCTTGATCACAGTTTACCTGCAGATGTGTATGCTGTCGGAAATTCGGAATGGTTTATTTGTCACTTTTCATGTGTGTTGAGTGTTCGTGTCCAGATTCCAGAACATATGTTGACTTTCTGTACCATATTCTCTGAAATAACCCATTATTATAAAGAAGACTTTGTGATCAAAAATTTTAAATATGAACTAATGTCTCGCACTTCCACCGGCTTGAACGAAGTTTATAAACTTCCGGTGAGGATGCATTTTGCTGACAGAGTCAAAACTTGTGGACAAGCTGGACACTGCAAACATTTACAGTTGTCACTGAGTTGTGGAAGTCTCTGGTTTACTTTATACACCCGGACACCCGATGCAAATAAGTGCGTTCAAAGTTAACGAGCAATAAGTATTTATTATTAAGCTGACAATGAGAGAAACAATTTTTTAATACGAAGTATTAAAAATTAATACGTATTCAGTTTACTTACTAAAAAATGGTCACATTCACACATCCAATACGACCAGGTGTTTTCATTGGCTGCCCGCTGCCGCTAGCTACCGTATACGGAACCGTAAGTACTTCGAAGTTTGAATGGTACAGTACAGTGATTTAATGGTATACTCACTATACTGTAAATCATTTCCTCCATTCGGTAATTGTCGAAGTGTCTCTTGTTTTTCCGTCGTTGTTTACACTTTACTGACATAGTGACATTCGGTTGAACTTGATGAAATTGATCAAAGTGTACTGATTCCAAGACTTGTCAGATCAGATGAAACTGCACTGAGTGGACTGATTTTCCTTTTATGCAGGACACTTTCAGGAAGAGGTTGTTGAGTGCTCACTGCTCACGGTTGAGTCTTTGACTGGCTATTGAAAAACAGTTATTACAGCGTTACTGTTGTTGTTTTTGTCCAGTCCGACGTTGTGTTTATTTTCGGCTTGGGAAAATGGCCAGAAATTCTCCTTCAGCGTCTTTTGGTGCTCCTTCAGCTGCTTCTAAATCTCCGACAGCTGCTATTGCAACACTCCAGGAAGCTCAGTTCACCAAACCTCTCATCACCTTGGGTAATAGACTCTCGTAAGTACTAATTGTAAGTGACACAGTGTAATGGTGTTGCATCGCTGCCTTTTATTTTATGTTTCCGTTCTACGCCACTCCTCAGTTACCGTGTTTAATAGTCCGTTACTACCTGCTTGTGTACGAGTAGTTTAAATTGTGAACTGCCAGTAATTTTAATGTCTGCTCGCAATTTCAGGGAGTTTAACGGAAATTCTCTGCCTCCACAGTCGCAGGCTGCGCAGCTGTGCCGTATACTGGCCGACGTTTTGCCAGAGATTCAACAGTTGAAGACCAACATGACCAAATGGCATCAGGCTATCGACGACATTCCCGGAATCCAGCGTAATACAGCGCAGCAGATGGAGCGGCTCGATAACCTGAATTATGCTGTAACGCGACGGTATGAGCTCCTGCAGCGACACCGAAATCTCGTCCCTGATGGACTGGGCGAGCGTGCGGGAAGGAGTGGGAATAACGCTGGCAAAGCCTGGAAGCCTGCTCCCAGTATGCCGAAAAGATAGTCCCCCGGAAAGCCTTACACTGGTGTTAATTTCGTTTTTTAAATTTTCCAGTTCCAGATTAGATGTGTCATATTTGTTGATTTCTTCGACTCTTTTGTTGTTACTTATTAAAAATGAAGATTACAATTCCTGTAAAAAGTAGACATTTGCTCTTTGTTAAATTCTTGTTAAACATTGTTCACTTCTGTATTATGAGCAAGTTACATTTTCAAAGAATATTGCATTTTGTTTGCAATGCAGCTGCTGTTTGTTCCTTTGGTAAATTCACCTAAAGGTGGTACTCAAGTATCGATTTTCAGTTCTTTAACAGTTTAATTTCAACACTTGCATCATCACTTTGACACTTTGCAAATTATGGGTAGTTTTCAAAATGGTAGGAGTGACAATATTGTCTGCAGTCTCTGCATAGGCTGATATTTTATGATTATGGTATGTGTAAAAAATGTATTTACGTTAGTTCCCAGAAAATTTAAAAAACGAAATCAGGATTCAATTAACAATAAATAATGCACCAAAATCAGGTTTGCAAAAAGACCACAGTCATTCCGGAAGTGGGGTGACCGCATCGGCAGGTAGCATTATGTGCGTTTTAACAGGAGTTTTAAGCCTTTTCCGTTCTTTTGAGCGCTCTTTGATAAGCAGAGTTTTCAAAGCTTCGAGCAGTTCTCCTCCTCTCCAGTTCTTACCGGCCACAAAGTGCTCGATCCTGGTCAAGCAGCGCAAAACATCCTTGTAGCTATCCGTCGCCTTTAATTTTACAGTCGTCGTCCGCGATACAGACGCAGGCCCTTGCTCTGTCTCCGACTCGTCACTCGAACTCGTCTCAGCACCCGCAGAAGCCATGATATCATGTAAAATCTGATCGTACACTTCGGGACGGACGTCATCGTTCAGGCCCACAAAGCCAGCTTCTTCGGCCAGATTTCGGAAGGAAATATTGTGTCGCTGACGGAAACTCTCCAGCCATCCATTACTCGCAGCGAAATCACTGATACCGAAGTTGTCTGCAATCTGCTTAGCCTTACTTTTGAGCATCACACCGGAGACGTGAAAGTGTCGCGTGCGGCACTCACTGAAAAACCGCCACGCCAAAGTGTCCACACGTTCGAAACGCATGCGCGTGAAGATGCGCTTTCGGTTGACTGGTCTGTCTTCTTTGACGATCCGCTCCAGTTTGCGACGCGCCTTCAGGATAGCCGTCACGCTAGAATGGGAAATGCCGAATTTCGTCCCGATCTGGCGATAGCTGAGGCCTTCATCTACGGCTTGTATGATTTCCAGCTTCTTCTCCAGGGTCAAATGGTTCCGGGGCTTTTTCGGACCTGCACTGACTTCCACAACTTGGTAGTCATCAGACATGGTGAATAAAAGCCAAGTTCTTCCCTGTTAACCACTAAAAAACTCAATAAAAATTAAAACGTTCAAGCGCAAAAATCCCTTCTCTACGTAGTGGACCAGTGGGCAGGTCCATAAGAACCGTGAGATTTGCGACAATTCTGTATCTGTACAGGATGGTTGGCAACTGAGGGACCCAGCGACGCACTGCATTCAAGTCGGAAACTGGATGGCTCAAGCAGGTGTGCGCGTCTAACAGGGCGGAAGTCACGGTCAAATGCAGCGCTTCAATATGCTTGCGCTGAGACGGGTAACTGCCAACCTGAGCGGTAAATGTATACAATCTTCCGGTCAGTTCAAAGTCAAACCTCAGGGCACTTTCTACAAAATAATAAATTATCAGTTTCGTAGAAAGTTGTACAAAAAAGTACACGAACGTAAATTAACGTTAAAAATAAGCAGACATAAATGGTGTATTCCTGTTCTCGTTTTTCATGATGAAAACAATGAAAGTTGAAAATTATTGCGTAATTAATACTAGAAAAATGCACGTTGGCGTACTGCAATGGCAGACCGGAGCTTGGCTAACCAGTGTCAGCCATAAATTGCGTCAACAGTGTTGTTTCGATAAGTAAGCGCCAGTTTTATTTTTTAAAAAAATGTTTTTTATCAATATTATTATCAGTAATAATCACGAAAACATTTAAGTGCCAGAAAATGTGAAAATGTGAGCGGTAGCTGCCAGTCTGTCTCCTGGGCGGTCACAAACAGGAATTCGTGTAAAATTCTTGTTAATAGAAGTATTTAAAGTACTGATCATGCAACATATTTGGTTAATTGTTAATTTAATATTGTAGTTTTTAGTCGAAATAATTAATCAGTTCGCCGTGATCGGAAATTTAATTACAATATTATAATTACAGGCTTTACAGCTGATGTATCTTATCATTCCTGTGTGGTTTAAGTCGTGGTGAGTTAATAAATCTAACAAAACTTTTTTATTTAAAACGGGAATGAATGATTCATGTGCAAAATTCATAAAAATCGTGTGTGACAACTCATAAGGCATAATTCACAGATGTTCAGGAAATTTTGGATGGACTTAGTGAGTCATCTTTTGTTGCGAACATAGCACACGCCGTCTACAAACTCGATGCCGCCTCCGGCCACCACATCGCAATTCTGCACGCTCTCGCTCTCCCCTTTTCAATCGCCGATGTATGGCAGGCGTACGGTCTGAAATTGATTGTTGTGATATCGTCCATTCAAATTTTGCTATCGCTATCTTTATGAGTCTTGGTGATTTAGTCTTCCATATCGGATGCCTTTTAATCACTTTCGCAGATTTCTTTGAGCAGTAGTCATGACTGTGTTACTGGTGTCCACGGACCTTAAGAGGAATTTATCGATTTAATATTGTGCACTGTTTTCCTTTGGATTCAGTAGCTTACGGTTTGTTGTCCTGATTCTGTACTTCCTTGTTAATCTGCTCGGATAATCTTTGAGGGTCTTCCTTCCTTCATCTACAACTGGATGGGACCCTAAATCTGGACAGCAAAATCAGAAGCCATTTATTAGCGCGTTCTCAGTTGCGCAAAAATCCAACATGTCGATTCTGGACCGTCAGTTCAAAAAGTTTTTTGGCGAAATATAACGTTCGACCATGCTTTGCTAAATTTGGAACCTGACTGCTTTTCTCTTGATGTGCCGTGTCTCGTATTGATCTTGATAATCCCTTTCTCAAGTGGAACTCTTGCTGCTTCTCGGGGAATTTATTATTGAAATTTACCTGGTTGTATTCAGAATGGGAAAGAAGCTGTCGAAATTATTTGGTGGAAAAGAAATGCGGATTCTCATGCTTGGGTACGTCAGTGAGTTTAACTGCGAATATCGGTTTTGTGGTATTCATTAATTTGCAGGGTTTTTTCACATATTGGTAATTTATTATTTACTATTGAACAAAATTTTAGTAAGGCTTTAAAGTTAGGAAAGTTAGAAAACTTGTAAAATGGCATAAGCACTAGCTGCTGATTGCTGATATTTGATGTTTGCAGATTATTGTAAAAATACTGTACGGTAAGTAGATGTTTTCAGATTTTATTATGTTCACAAAATTAAAACCTTTCCTTATGAACGAAATTATTGGGCCATAATATAAGCTTGTTTTGCACGCTATACCTAGGGCATCCACGTAGAACAAATTTAAATTTAATGAAAAAATTTGCTTTTTCTTGCAGATTGGATTCCAGTGGTAAAACAAGTAAGTCCTTTTTAGTCTCTCCATGCTGAAATGTATGTGTTTGTGAACGTCAAGGTGTACGCGCCTTAACAAAACATCGCATAATTTGAAGCAGGTCCTTCAACGTGATAATTACGGTTTAGCACTTAGCAGTATTGCCAGTTTTGAACAATTTTACAGTAAAATGGATGCTTATTCCATTTGATTTAGTCGATAATCCTAATTGCTAGTCTGAAATACAGATAATTTGAAGGCTCAAGCCGCACTACATCAATAAATTATTAGCATCTTGATACTCTTGTATTCCGTTATGGCATTTCATGAGTGCGCTGCTGCCGGTCTAAATACTTACTTACCATTTTATTGAGCAGTAGCCTATAAGGCAACAAAAAAGCGCAGTGGGAATACCGCAGAGCGAAAATTTGAATATTAAAAATGCAATTAAGAACACGCCTGGTATCTTTTTCAAACGGCAAATTGCTTAAATCAGACGTACAGATTAAGAGTATAAATTTTCCATTTACAATTGCTAATTTGCCGGTTTAATAGGCATTACTTTAATTTTATTCGCATCGCGTGCGCACTGATGAGAAATTTGGACATCCGGGATGAATATTAACTTATGAGATGGCTTCGTTAATTGACGATTATGGTTTTCCGGTTCATGAAAGCGCACTCGCTAATTCATGCTGACAACTGGATTCGTTTGTTATAACTTAAGCCTGTTTTTACGCAATCTGCAGGACAAATGTCAGCATCAGCTGTTTTTAAAGCAGATATGCTTTTTACGCGTGCTGCAAGGTTCATGGCCATCACTCACAATTTATTAGATTGCCGCTTTTCACAAAAATTGATGCACTTGTACATAAATTACAATTGTGATAGTACGTACATAATATTATCGTGTAGCATATTTTGACTGTTCACACACGAAAGCATTAAAGATTGTGCGCATTCGTTCACGTCTGCTTTGCGTAAAATTTGTTTGCTCTCTATTATGCTTATTTATGGTTTAAAACTGAAAATTTGCACAAAGTTTCTTTGTAGCTATTCTTTACCGATTGAAGTTGGCTCAGCACTCCAACATTACGACCATTCCAACCGTTGGCTTCAATGTGGAGACGATATCTTTCAAGAAATTTCGCATGTCTGTATGGGTAAGATTATTTGCCGATCGTCTTTGCTTACCTGCTTGTAAAATTGATTGCGTGCTCGGTGGAGCCTTCTCGACGGGGAGAATGAAGTGGCTGATTACTCGGCACAAGTGCATAATGTTGTGCACAACATGTTTATTTGTTCGGCTAGGACGTTGGTGGACAAGATAAGATTCGGCCTCTTTGGAGACATTACTTCACCGGCTCACAGGCATTAATTTTTGTCGTCGATTCCGCCGATATTGATCGACTTGACGAGGCACGACAGGAATTCCATAGAATCATTAATGATCGCGAAATGAAGGATGCCATCATCTTATTATTTGCCAATAAACAGGTACTAAATTGACTACTTGGCATACGATACATACTTGTGCGGTAAATGGCCACTTCTCCGGTTGTGTCTTGGTTTCTCTTTATTTTTTTGTGTTTGATAATGAACCTGCGGTTTTTTTGCATCGCTGGAAACCTGCCACCTGGTAATCTAAATATATGTCAACGATTTTTTCCACGAGTTTTGATAACAGTATGTCTTCACATTCTGTCTTGCTGTTTAAGATTGGTACCGGTGCCGGTATGGATTTTTCTCATGTATTTCCATCACCATGTGATAAGATATTTTGCGTAACTTGCCCTTTTATTATGCTGATGATAAGTACTTCGTTCAACTTCAAATAGTACTCTCAGGGGTATGTAAAATTAAATGATTGGAAAATGTACGATTCAAACGGCTGTGTTTCTCATATACATAATTTGAAATGCGCGGTTTTAATCTGAGCATTTGCAGGATCTCCCAAATGCTGTACGACCACATGACCTGCAGGATAGGTTGGGATTAACGAGGCTGCAGAATCGGATATGGTATGTGCAGCCTTGTTGCGCCCCGACCGGAGATGGATTAACCGAGGGCCTCACATGGTTGACATCCAACTACAAACAGTAGTTCGCGTAGTCGTGATAGTATTTCGGGGTTTTGCGGGGAAGATTTCTGTTTGCGTTTGATGGAGGGTGTTGGGGGTTGGTTGAACTTTTTCTATTGATCGTATTTTGTTGCCACCTTGATGGTTTTTTGAACTTTTTTCCAACGCGTGAATTGATCTGCGGTTGGATTGGACTCTGATGTTGATTTTTTGAAAAAATTCCCCTTTTGTACCGGTTTCGTCTGCTTTGGAGTTTAGTCCGGATTGAGTGCATGTGAACGGTTGCTTGGCCATACATACAAAAGTTTGAAACGAATAAAGTTTCATCGTTTTACTGTATTTTTGCTCATATAGATATCATGCAATATGTAATAAGCCAGACATGGCAAACTAAATAACTATGGTACTCGTATGGATATGGTAATGGTACGTACAGTACTCGTACTCTAAATACGAATATAAGAGCAGTTTTCATAGCTGTTGTATGCAGAATGCTTTACAATTTTATCCCTCCTTTCGTGTTCGCACTTTACTATAAAAATTATTTAAAAAAACTAAGAAAATGAGAGTATTTTAAATAAAAACTCGTTAATTGCGTTCGCGATTTTATGTGTTTTATGGAAACCGTAGCATCCCGAAATTTTGGGACAAGTCGGGATGGATTGCAAACAACAGCATTTTGAATTTATTAACAGGAAAATTATTATAAAATTTGGCTTAATTAATCTTTGGCAATAAATTAAGTCCCAATTTAACGCGGAAATCCAGTAAAATAGCACCGCACATAACACAACTCACTGTAATAATGCACTCTTGCAGTGCTAGCAGCTTGTACGTATACGTACCGTACTTACTCTTTCCGGTTTCCCATCGGCCAACTTGGGTATAAAGCAGTTCACTTCGCAGTTTTTCCCCATTTTCTTTCAATCTGCTTTTACAGTTTTACAGCGTCGTTTTCGGAAGTGTAGTTTTCGAAGGTTATTAGAAAATTACAGAGTTTATCATTTATGTTCGTGTTGTAAGTGCGCAGTTTGATTTGTCGTTCGTTTACATCGATCAATAGAGATGCCAAATCGTAAGAAACCGTTTAGCGTCAAGCAGAAGAAACAGCAGATGTTACAAAAGCGGGAAAGGAAACGAAACCGAAGCGGCGAACTGCAGACTACGAGCGACGAAGGTGATGTGGACGATGCCATAATTCTGACTGGGGACTTTCAAGAAGAAAATCCGCCGGGATTGAACGTTCGCGTCGCCAAAGTTAATCAGCAACCTGGATCTCAGCAGCTTCATTCGAAAGCGAAGAATGAATATGATCCCAACCGTTACCGACTGCATTTCTATCGCGAGTCAAAGGTACAGACTGTACAGTTGAAACAAAATGTTGATTTCGATTTTTGTCATGTTACTGTGCTGATATAGGTAAACAGTATTCTTGGTTGCTGGATCTTTGCTCATATATGTAATATGCTTCTTAGGAAGAACTGAAATTGCGGAAGGAAAAAGCTTCGCTGCCAGTGGAAGCGGTTCCCGAGGAGAAGCTGGAGATGAGCTTGGAGGATATTTACCGACCTGGTTCGGAGTTGGACATGCCTCGACGCCCGCCGTGGGATTACACCATGAAGAAGGAGCAGCTGGATGCACAGGAGCAGAAGTACTTTCAGAGTTATGTCGAGAAGATATTCGCTGCTCATCAGGATTCCGAGGATTTGTCGTACTTCGAACTGAATCTGGAAACTTGGCGCCAGGTGATAATGAGCGGAAAATCAAATTAATTCTAAATGAGCGAAAGCATGGAAAATTTTGTATATAATATGGATTCAAATTTCGGGCGATTCGGAATATTAATTTAAATTTTCTTGAATGTCTGTGTCAGATCAAAGCAAATCAGCCATAATTTTCGGATGCCTTTTAATTACTTATTTTTATGTGCTGAAATTAGAAAAAAATTACTTGAGTTTGTGAATATGTAAGTAAATGCAATAATTATAACTTGAGTCTAGCGCAGCTGACTCACGTTATAACAACTTTTGATGCGTAAAAAATTTAATCTTCCTTATTATTTTTATTTTTAGTTGTGGCGTGTGATGGAGATGAGCGACGTGTTCCTAGTCATTGTGGATCTTCGTTTCCCAGTTCTACATTTTCCTCCGACATTGTATAAATATTTAATGGAAGAATTGAAAAAGCCGATCATTCTTATTCTCAATAAAATCGATCTGGTGCCTCCGCCGCTGGCCGTAGCCTGGCGGCAGTATTTCTCTTCGACGTATCCTTCCTTGAAAGTGGTTCTGTTCGGTTCCAGTCCTCGTACAGCTGCGGATCTGGAAAGGATGTTCAAAAAGAAGAAGCCAACTAAACGCAGCAAATACCAGATCTGCTACGGTGTACGCGAGATATTTGACTACTGTTCCGAAGTAGCCAAAGGGGAAGTCGACATGACGTTGTGGAAACAGCGACTGGATGCTGTTGAATCGGGAGGTGCACTTCCGGGTATGTTCATGAATTTCTTCACAATATACGGTATTTTTTGCGACGAAATGTAAGAACTGTGGCTAACGAAAAATCTGTCTTTCATAATTTGATTGTTGAGCTCCACCAATTCTAGTTGTGCTTTTCTTGTTGTGGAAGGTAATCGTCGGTGTATGCCTATGTAAGTGAAATTTATAATTTATAAGTGATCTATTTCGAAATTGGAAAACATAAGTGAAACTACTTATTGTGAAATCGTGTTTGTTACCGATTTTCTGTAGTACATATGTGTTATCTGTAAGTGGTATAATACAGTGTGTACTTATTACTGGTTAGTAAAATCGTTTTTTCGTAAAATATTATATAAGTAATTACTTCATATGTTTGGATTGTATGGTATTAGATAAAGTGCCGATTCCACCGGCGGATGTTCATCAGATGGACGGACACCATGTTCCCTTCAAAGACGGTGTGCTGACCATTGGTTGCATCGGAGAACCGAATGTCGGCAAATCTTCCGTGATCAACGCGTTAATGGGTCAGAAAGTTGTGTCTGTCTCGAAAACTCCCGGCCATACCAAGCATTTCCAAACCATATTCCTTGCTCCGAATGTTAAGCTCTGTGATTGTCCTGGATTGGTCTTTCCGGCTACTGCGCCCAAAGTCCTGCAGATTATCGGCGGAATCTATCCCATTTCTCAAGTATCGGATCCATATAACGTTATCGGCTATTTGGCCGCTCACCTGCCACTCATTCAACTGTTGAAACTGAGACATCCAAACGGGGAAACGGCCAAATTCTCGGCGTTAGACATTTGTGAAGCGTGGGCGTTGAAACGAGGATTTTTCACGGCGAAGGCAGCCCGACCGGATGTGTATCGAGCCGGCAATCATTTGTTGCGCATTACGCTGGAAGGGAAAATATGTTTGCGAATGTATCCACCGGGCTACGTGGAGCACAAGAAACATTTCGAGAATCTGGCCGAAACAAAACAGTTGACAGCGGAATTGGAACAATTAGAACAAAAGCTGCATGGTGGTGCTTCGGAAGGGGAGAGGAACCCAGCGAAAGGCTCAGATGACGATGACGACAGCGATACGCTCTCGACGGAAGAGGAGACTGACCGGCAGCATTGCTTTGAACAGATTGCGGGGAGTAACAAGTTTGCAGCGCTGGGAATTTCGTCGGATTGATTTTTTGCGGTGGTTGTATGATCGTATCGCTTTTTAAGATTCAAACTTTTTTGTTTGTATTCTTTTGGTTACTGTTTGCTGTCTCGATTTCCATTATCAAAACCAGTGTTCTGGCTTTCCGACTTCTGGAATTTCTTGCTTAAACAGCAGTGCTCCTTTTGTGGACGTTTCCTATGTGATATGCGCGTCTCCTGTGAAAGATCGGTTATTCTGCTTCTTGTACGATTTATGTGAAGTAATAACAAGTTTGAAACTGAAACTGCTCAGATAATTCAGAAGGAGATGGAAGGAAGTAATAAGTTTCGCATGACAGTTTTGCATTTTCCTAATATGGCGTCAATTCAATAGGAACTGTGTGCCAGGAATGGATTAAACGGAAGCAAAATTGAGAAATTTCCTGCGGTTTTCTCACTCATTCTGTGACTGTGGTCTCTGAGAATATACACAAATTGAATTAATATTGTGCAGTTAAATAACAAAAACTATGAGTCTCGCCAGATGTGTACTTGGGACTGGAGAATTGGATGGGAAGTTGGAAACATCCCTGCACAGTGCACGTTCCTTTGATTCTGAGCCAATTTATAGACAACACTACTTATCGTGCAACGTGGAACGTTATCGTGCATTGTTACAATAAGATTAATATCGGAACATCCTTTTCTTACTCAAGCCTGGAAGAAGTGCAAAAGGCAAAAAACTAGAACAGTCGGTCGTGAAAGACGGTACGAGTATACCATCGCTGTTACACCGAATAAGGACTCACATCTATTGCATCTTTTGGTTCGCGTCAAGTGGCCATGGTATTATTGACTGTAAAGTTGTAAACACTCAACCAAGAGTTATGTTTTTCTGTTATAGTTTAGCGCGTTTCTTTTTATATATGTGTACTGCGTTTTTGATTCGACCACTAAAGTTCCGAGACCAAGAGATGATATTCCGCGGGAGGGACTTCGCATAGAAGTACTGCAAAGGTTTTTAGATTACTAAGGTGACATTAGTAAGGTCACGTCAGAACGAAAAGCTGACATGGCGTGGGTACTGTAACTAAATACTGCATGTCGAAGCCGCAGTGAGATTTTAATGCCCCAGTGCCACTTATACAGTAGAAGGTCGGTCGACGTCGGAGAAGGACAACAGTAATCCAGTAATCTAATTTGGATAATACTGTTGTCCTTTTGTGAACGAACACATGCGGTATAATTTTGGTTAATTGGCGACGATTTTGGGCCGATGATGTGCGGCTGCTTCTGCTTAGTTGAAGCAAGCTTATCATTCCAGCCTATATTGATCAGGGAACTGGCGCCTGGAATACTGTTTGGGCACTTCTGTGCACAGGGGATGGCGACGGATGTGCGAAAACTCAATCGATGCTGCCAGTTCACGAAAATGATTATGCCTTGATGCTTAATTATGGGGCGGTGTTCGACCTGTTCGGTTCTGTAGGTCTGGAAGATGCAGGACAGAGTGCTACCGCAATTAGCCGCAAGTGCGCATTCCCATTCGCAATCAACGGGATTGGCTTGGCGGCTGACCTTTACGCGAAAACTGTTATGTATATAAAATACTCATTACAACCTTTTGTTTTAGTGTATACGTAGGTGTAAAGTCATTGCTTGTTAATTAATGTCGTTTTGTGTTTCATATGATTCTACATTTAGATATTCTCGAAAGTTACAAGAGTAATTTTACGTGCTCTAATTATTGGGTTTTTAAAGTTTAAATGTAAACGGCATTGGCTTGCACAAGTTGCTAATAAAGTTCTACATTCTAGGTCTAGCTATAGAATGATACTGTGAAGTGTTATTTTTGTCGGTTTTCTTTGGCTAACCAGAAGTTTGAGTTTTTTTGTTAACTGGAAATTTTTTGTAAATCACGCAAAAAATTTTGCTGGTTTAAGGAAATTTTTATGCGTTTCCTCAAGGTAATCCGTGAAATTTCTGTTAAAGGTTGGTTTATCTTATCGCACATTATTACAGCGTGTCAACAGTTGATAACAAGCAAGTGCGATTATCGTTGATCAAACAGTTGTGATTGTGCTTGCATCTAGCTGCCATGCAGCTGCAGTAGAATTACTCATTTGACCATTTGCGTAAGTTTAATTCTGGTGCGTCTTCCGGTGCGTGGTTGTAAAGTACGAAATGGGTCCAAACACCGTAATGTAAATTCGACATAAACAAGGCAAAATGCATTAGCTTGTGCTTATGCGACAAAGTATTTTCCAAACGTTTTTCCTATAATTCGAAAACCTCGAATTCATCATGCGATTCAATCCCAGTAAATCGATTATGGGATGTACGATTATTGCATTAGGGTCGTTGTCCGTCGGACTTGAAACTGGAGGTAAGGAGATCTTACTGTAGTTACTAGCATAATCAAACTGTATGAATAACGCAAAGGAGTGCGGTAGTACCGTACTGCGCATGTACACGGCATATTACATTTGAAAATTATGTGTCCATCAAGAATTAAAAAGGGCTAGTACCGATTTTAATGCTGGGAATGGGAAGGATTTATGCTAGTTAGCCCATAATAACCCATAATATATAGCCCATAATATATAACGTTATCATTAGCTTCACCTGTATATAGGAGGTATATTCATGCAATCACCTGAAATCATATTCTCTTCGATTGCCCCATTATTTAGTTTTGGGTCGACAGATTCTACGCAAGTTTTTTGCAGTTGTAATGGCCGGCCGCGCGGACAACCGCGGTGACACACAACTTCACGGACTACATCGTGTGGCCCCGGGAATATGGGGCGGATTCATCTCCATTGTGTCCGGCGTGTTAGGCATGATGGCTGACAACCGCACACAGATGCCGTTCAGGATACCCAAATACTATTATCCCTACTTCTGGGGTTTGGCCGTGTCATCCTTTTTGGGATTTGTTATATCTGTTATATCGCTGGGCGTCAACGGAGCAATGATAGGAAATGTCGCGAGTGATTGTTCGTCCACGAGGATCGATGCGCAGTTGTATCTCTATGTTGACCTGGTAATTATATAAGCAGGCCGGATACAATAAGCCGCGTGTTCCTAATAAACGAATTATGCCCTGCTGGAATGTGCGTAATATTTTATTCAAAAAAAAGACATAATGGAAAAATTTTATTCGTGCTTCTTTCAAAGAACGTACTTACTTATTAACTTACAACTTCATAAATGGGAGAATAAACTACGACAAACATTTTTCCCGGTTAATTAAATACGAATATTGCTTAATAAGTTAGCGTGCTATTAAACTTTCTTGGTGATATGTATTGTAAGTACTACTTTTTAATTAAGTACGCATACTATTATGCTTTGATTACAGTTTTGCTATGGCATCGTTGCGGCGGTTATACTGATTCCAGTCTCCTCGGTGTTGTTGATACTTCACGGGATATTCAGCTACTACTGCATATTGACCATTCGGCATGTGTTCTGGAACAGACAGTTCGAAGGCCGGCAGCGTCTGCACACGAATTCCACTTCCGGTACCGCATCCATGTCGTCCATCGGCGACGACGTCAATTTTGGCAGCAGACCGAAGAGGAATTTAAGCGAAGTCTCGGAAAGCTACGAGGAAGGCGTCAATCCCAATTACATAGGAGATTCTGGTGAAGAGATGCCGAACATATCGGCAGGCACGACTGCATCTGGTCGTCAGCGCGCGCCGAGTTCGCCCCAGCCGTCTTCCAGCAGAGCACATTAACTCCCGCTTTACTAAGACTGCAACATCGTTCGCTGGCCGACTACTTTGCGCATGCAGAGTGTCATGATCACAGTTTTGTAATAGAAATAACTTTTTAAAATTGGTCAAAATTACATACGATTCACGATTGTACAGCATGTAATGTGGGAATATCGGATTAAATTTTGTCATCTATCTGTTACTTATCTTTAATACGATGCATATCTCATATGCATATTTAATAAAAAAAGCTGTAAAAAGCCTGTCCATACTCTGCAGTAAATGCAAAGCGACCTGGTCTCTGTAAATGGCGGATATTAAATCTTCTTCTTCCCTCGTACGAGTATAATTATATATATTAATAATATAAATATTGGCACAAAATAAATCTAATGGTTTTATAACTCGTAGGACGTAATTACTTTAGGTGACCACTCCGTACACACCCTTTCACACCCTTTTACTCCGTACACAACCTTTTGCACTACCTTTCATTCCGTGCACAACCTTTTTGAGCACTACCTTTAACTCCGTACACAACCATTCCCATTCGGCACTACCTTTATCTGCGTGCACTACCTTTTATTTTTTTAATTTTTTCGCAGTAAAGTTGTTCTTGAACTCCCGCGTTTTTGTTAGGAGCAGTTATTGCTGCATATTTCAAAGCATCATCGGCAGTTACAAAATCGAAATCCGGAGAGGAAATAATTCTAGGCGCCCTTGTGCCGGTTTTTCTTCGCAGGGTTCGGAATTTGGACAGTGCTTTCCAAGCTTGAAATAGTGCAATCTTCGCTTTCCGAGCTTTACACAGTGCAAAAGTTTTAGAAAAAAAAAGAAAAAAAAAGAAAAAAAAGTTTTAGAGAAAATGCTCCAGATTATCATAAGTATACATAACAGTTATCAAAGAGCTTGAAAGACTCATTGCAGTAAACGTTTAATAAGACTTTTACTGATCGTTGATTGGTAGTGTACCGAGTGAATGGTAGTGTCAAAGGTTGTGTACGGAATAAAAGGTAGTGCCCGAAAAGGTTGTGCACGGAATGAAAGGTAGTGCAAAAGGTTGTGTACGGAGTAAAAGGGTGTGAAAGGGTGTGTACGGAGTGGTCACCATTACTTTAATCCATAAGCTGACCGCAGTCCGACTTAATTACCCTATACGGAAGATTTTGAATTTCTCTCGCAGGTCACACAAATTTACAGTACTACAGAAATAGAATATTGCATAGCAGTCTTTCTTACTTTCTTTGAAAATTCATGACAATGATACTAGCTTAGCATAGTTAATAAGAAGCTAGAATAAACGTCCCATAAATTCGGGGGGATTCGACATTCCAGACTGCCACGCCTTTTCCGATTAAAACACCCTTCCTACGGCAGTCACATGAATAAATGGTTTGTAAGCAAAGCCAACCGCCAATTTAAGCTCCTCATGCTGTTTAAACTGCTGAATTGGTGACTACAACTTTGTAAAATTAGTTTTTCACGTTTTTAAATCGACGGTTTTTTGTACTCTTTGAATTCTCATCGCTAGACTGATGCGCGTTAGATTTGCAACGGATTTATTTACTAGGTATTTGTAATGTTTAATTCCGGGAACCGCGGTCGCGGTCGTAGCGTTACAAATGCGCTGGGATCCAACCGAGGCCGAGGAGCGAGCAGCTCCTTCAACGGAGGCCGCGGAGGATTCAACTCGTCATCGAGCGCAGGCCGCGGAAATGCTCGCGGGGGGCGAGGATCCGGTGGAAATGCGAACGGGACGCCTGCTTTCTTAACCCAGTATACGAAATCGATGCCGCTTTCCAAACAAAACAGTGTGGAAGATGATGAGGAGATGGATTACGATGCGTTCCAGGATGACTTCGATGTCGATATGCCTGATGATGACATGGTATCTGGCGATTCCTTGACTGCTCCAGGTAAGAATCCATCTTATTTGACTTCTATCTAGTGCTAGGGGAAGTTGAGGAGCCAAATGATTTGCCATGCTTCAGTCATTTGTTGACATTAGACTATAAGCGCCCTTTAAACTAAATAATAATATAGTAAATCTATTATAAATTGTGAAAGTGTGATACCTAAAACATTTGTTTTCGTTCATATGTATGTTTGTAAATGTAGAAGAGAGCCCGTACTTAATTTGTATCACCTTATCGCTTATATTTACAGGCTTGCAGCTAGCCATTAAAAATTGATAGTTGATGATTTCCCAGTTTCATAATGTTTAATTTTTTAGGACGCTAAAATGTTTTGCAAATATGTCGGTTTTTTGCGAATCGCCCGGGATGTGGCTCGATTTCCCTGAATATTTTATTTGAGAAATGACCGGAAAAAATTTTTTCATTCAGATCAGGGAACGGATTCACTCGATGGGGCACTGTCGAAGGCGTGGGGCCGTCCTCAGGTTGCCGAGATTGATCCGAGCCGCGACACTCTGGTGTTTCAGCAGGTGGAAGTCGATCACACCATTGAACACGCGGTGCCCGGCCTTTCCAGTTTTCAGGGCCAGGGTCCCGTGATTCGCTTGTTTGGCAGCACGATGGATGGACGCAGTGTACTCTGCCATGTTCATGGGTTTCACGCTTACTTTTACGTACAAATTCCGGATGATATCGAACCGGCCAAAACCTTGCAGTACAGCAAACAGTTTCATGTAAGCTGACTGAAGTTATGTATAATATTATATTGCGTACATAAATGCAAGAACGAGCGTATGGCTTGAATGAAAAAAGGAGTAGCACTTATTTTGTTTACTGGTTCAATTCTGTGTTCGTCAGGTCGAACATGCTTTTCTTATTTCGTAAAGGGAATTTTTCAGGATAACATTAGTGCAGTGAGGAATATTCTTTGCAGTGCATTTGACTGTAATTCCATAAACTCCTTGCTGGTTACAGACGGATCTGAATAGGCGGTTGATGCAAGAAAGCACCGTATCCCGCGCACTCAGCTCTGGATCGCAAGGAGTTGCTTCCGGTGTGGCTGTGATTCAAACGGAAGTCGTGAAAAAGCAGGATTTATATGCCTATCATGGTGGTACCAACGAAATGAGAAATTTGAAGCGATTCCTCAAAGTTATCGTGGCACAACCGCGATTTATAGCACCGGCGAGACGAGTGCTGGAAGACGGCTCTTTTGGTCGCGTGTTTGTAACGTACGAGAGTAACGTGGAGTTTGAAATTCGCTTCATGGTGGATGCTGAAGTATACGGCTGTAACTGGATTGAGTTACCCGCAGGAAAATATAAAACTCGAACGACCTCCAGCAAAGTAATACAAAGTGACTTACGGGATTAAAAATCCGTGAAACCAACCTTCATGAATTTCACAATTTTGAATTATCTTAGAAATTTGTGCTAAGTAAAATACGTACTTTTGGGCTCCTAGTGATTTTTAGCGATTTGTTTGGCCATGCTTTGCTTCCTTTCTTAAATTCCCATATTTGTTTGGCTGTTAGTAAATTTTTTGTTGGTCAGCTTGTACTGCAGCTTAATTTCATCGCATTTTTGTAGTTTAGTCCAGAATTTCAAAGTGGAAAGGCTACAGTATCGCGCTGTCAGATCGAAGTGGACGTCAAGTGGGAAAACATGAAATCTCATTATCCGGATGATGAGTGGAGCGATATGGCGCCTTTCCGTATCCTCAGCTTCGATATTGAATGCGCCGGCAGGAAAGGAATTTTCCCGGAGCCAAATTGCGATCCTGTCATACAGATTGCAAGTATGGTGCAGCGAAATGGGGAAAAGGAACCCTTTATCCGTACTGTTTTCACACTGAAGAAATGTGCGCCCATTGTTAACTCCAAGGTAATATAATCTTCGTGTGCAATGTCACAAGATCATATGATGTAAATCAGTTCAAGCTATGCCAAATGCCATAGTTCGGTATTTTCGATATTTTTATTGGGTGAGACTATAGGCACCCCTTTCACCCCCGTTTGCTAAAGGCACCCCCTTTTGCACCCTGTTTTACTATAGGCACCCCTTTTTTGTTAGATAATTCTCACACCCCGTCTTTTTCCGCGGACTATAGGTACCCATTTTTATTTTTTTTACCAAAGCACTGACTAAGATTTTTTGAAAGTTTTTTTGGTTGACATAGATTTTTTTGACGATTTGAAGGCATCACATAAAAAGGTGTACTAAAAACTCCATCCGACAATGGGCCGCTTTCAGATCGTCTGACTATGAATGTTTAGAAGCCTTGAAGGCAGATTCGAATGTGGAAAAAGCCGAATAACTGTCCTGAAAGTCGTTTCCTACTTTTCTTGGATAGCGGTTGGATAGACCAGGTCACTGTCAGATCGTGATTATCTTCGGATGGGCTACTTATTACAGACTGTCAGACATTATCACTACAGAGCAGTTTTTGCTGCTTTATTATTACAAATTTTGACAGAAATTGCACCGTTATTATTACAATGCAGTTCATATTACAAGAGAAAAAATTCTGGAGCCGGTAGTGCAACGACTTTCTGTATTCTAAGGTCAAGAAATTCGACCTTAAAAATAGCATTAACGGATAAAATAAGGGTGCCTATAGCTTTCGCACGCAACGGGGTGCAGAGATTGATTAATCGAAAAGGGGTGCCTATAGTCTGCGGGGGTGCGAAAGGGGGTGCCTATAGATAACGGGGGTGAAAGGGGGTGCCTATAGCCATTTCCATTTTTATTTGACAGTGTGAACTGCTGCAGTGGATAAAATAAAAATTTACGTAAATTATATGCCTGTTAGAATGTGTAAAGTGGCAAAATATATTTTTCGCATAGGTAAGAGGATTTCTAGTTGTAATGGTTTATGGAACTTGAGGGAATTGGTGAAATTTTTTGTTTTATAGGTAGTTTGCTTTGAAACCGAGGAAGATCTCCTGGACAATTGGGCAACATTCGTCCGTCTGGTGGATCCGGATATCGTTACCGGTTATAACATCCAAAATTTCGACTTTCCGTATTTAATAGATCGTGCTGCCCACTTAAAGCGCAGTAGATTCCCATTTCTCGGGCGTCTGAAAAATACCGTCACGCGTGTCCGCGAAGTTCAGCTGCAATCCAAGCAAATGGGTGCTCGCAAGAACAAGTTTTGCAACATCGAGGGACGAGTGACTTTTGATTTGTTGCAAGTTCTTCTGCGGGATTACAAGCTCCGCTCGTACACCCTTAATGCCGTGAGCTACCACTTCCTGCAAGAGCAAAAGGAGGATGTGCAGCACTCCATCATTACGGACCTGCAGAACGGGAATGAGCACACGCGCCGACGCTTGGCAGTGTATTGTTTGAAGGATGCCTGGTTGCCGTTAAGGTTGATCGACAAGCTGATGAGCTTGGTAAATTATATGGAAATGGCCAGAGTGACCGGAGTACCGCTGTCCTATTTATTAGCACGAGGACAACAAGTCAAAGTGGTGTCGCAGCTGCTTCGAGCGTAAGCTTTCATGTCTGACTTAGGCAATGACTTTCAAGTAGTTAATTTTCGGGAAACTTTTTATGCTTTTCTATTAGTGAACTATAGATGAAAATGTGCCTTTATGGACTACGTTTCCATAAAGCAAGCGCTTGAAAATTGAGATCGTTGTACCATATTCGATGTTAAACTTAGGCGCTTTTGCAGAGCAGCAAAAGAAGCCTACGTGATGCCTGCCAGACATGTTCAAACTGGCGACGAATTCACCGGTGCTACTGTGATTGAACCAAAAACTGGATACTATACGAAGCCTATCGCCACGTTGGATTTTGCTTCACTGTATCCGTCCATCATGATGGCGCACAATCTGTGTTATACTACCCTGATTGAAAAAGGAAAACTGGCTGAACTAAATCTTTCGCCCGATGAATTCATTAAAACCCCGTCCGGGGATACGTTTGTGAAGGCCACCGTGGTCAAAGGATTATTGCCAAAGATTCTGGAGAACCTGCTGGCTACACGGAAAAAAGCTAAAGCCGATCTAGCCAAAGAAACCGATCCGTTGCGGAAGAAAGTGTTGGATGGAAGGCAGTTGGCGCTGAAAATCAGCGCTAATTCTGTTTATGGATTTACAGGTATTTGCTTCATTAATGTTGTGCAGAATGCTCGTGGATTTTGGATATTTTAGTGACACAATTTTTTCCATGATATTGTTATTACCGTAAATACGAAATCTGTAGGCGCACAGGTCGGAAAGTTGCCATGTTTGGAAATTTCCGGTAGTGTAACAGCATTTGGACGTTACATGATCGAGGAATCCAAAAAGCATACCGAAGAGCACTTCACAAAAGCCAATGGTTTTGCTCACGATGCAGAAGTCATTTATGGTGACACAGACTCGGTCATGGTCAATTTTGGAGTGGACACGCTGGAAGAAGCCATGAAGCTAGGGCGCCAAGCAGCGGATATCATCACGCAGAAGTTTGTTAAACCTATCAAGTTGGATTTCGAGAAGGTGTATTTTCCATATCTGCTCATTAACAAAAAGCGGTATGCGGGATTGTACTTCACCAACACTGAAACTCACGACAAAATGGATTGCAAAGGTGAGCAATGTACTGTTCATAATATTGACTCAATAATTTTATTGCTTGCGGTGTTTCGTAATTGTTAATGTGGCACTGTATTACATTGTAGTAGTTTGTATGTGTATCGTGTATCTCAATAAGGTGTATCGTTATTATTGTAGTGTGGCAGAGATGTGTTCTGAAAGCAGTTCTAATTCAAATTAATCGTTTCTCATTAAAATTGTTAGGTATTGAAACCGTTCGCCGCGATAATTGTCCGCTCGTGGCCAATTTGATCGACATGTGCCTGCAAAAGCTTCTGATTGATAAGGACAAAGAGGGTGCAATCTCGTATGCTAAACAGACCATTTCGGATCTGCTATGCAACCGAGTGGATATATCTCAACTTGTGATTACCAAAGAATTAACGAAGAAAGACGGCGAGTACAAAGCGAAACAGGCTCACGTCGAACTGGCTCACCGGATGCATAAACGCGATGCCGGCTCGGCACCTAATCTGGGCGACCGTGTGCCGTACGTAATTATTGCCGCCGCCAAAGGCACACCGGCCTTCGAGAAGTCTGAGGATCCCATCTACGTTCTGGAGAATAATATCCCCATCGATACGCAATATTATCTGGAGAATCAGCTGTCCAAACCTTTAGTGCGCATCTTCGGGCCCATCCTGGGCAGCGAAGACAAGGCGGAGTCTGTGCTGCTGCGCGGCGACCATACCCGGACGAAGACGATCGTTACGTCGAAGGTGGGGAAATTATCGGCGTGGACGGTGACCAGGGCGTCATGTATCGGCTGTAAGGCGGTGTTGAAGGACGAACGCGAGGCCTTGTGTGAACACTGCAAGAAGAACGGTGGCGAGATTTATCAGAATCAGATAGCTGATTTATGTCAGATGGAGGAGAAGTACCATTCCATGTGGGTGCAGTGTCAGCGCTGTCAGGGGAGTTTGCATCAGGATGTCATCTGCACCAATCGGGATTGTACGATTTTCTACATGCGGAAAAAAGCGCAGAAGGAGTTAGAAGAGCAGGGGAAGATAGTGCAACGGTTTGATTATGGAGAATGGTAATTGGAATTTACAAAATGCCGATGATGTGTACGTATTGACGATAATATGGCTCCTTCCTGTTTTTTTTTTGTTTAATATTCCGCTTTACGGTATTGAAGGATAGACTGCTCCTTTGAAATTGTAATGTTGTTTATTTTGTCATACAGTATGATGCATGACAGTATTTGCTTCTCACTTTTTTATCATGTAAAAATTTCCTCTTTACCAGAGTGGTCTACGTTAAGGGTGTAGTGCTATACATGCTGAAATTATATAGATATTGACTTCATTTCACTTTATACGAGTACTGAATGTGATTAATATATACTGGATACATGTTCAGTATAAAATCTTTGAATCCAGTTCGTGTCTGTCTCAGTTATCTATGATTCCAGGATTTCCAGCTCACAATCAGATGGTAAATAATTTGCATCCTAACGTTTTAGTATTTACATTATTTTAACCCGCACCGTTGCACAGCCAACTTGTTGTGAGAATAATTACGATTATCACTAACAATAGGATAAGCTCCAAACCACGCAACACGCGTCGGCCATCTGTTCGATAAAACTAATTTACAGTTAACACGGCCGTATGAACTTGCACACAATTATTAAAATGCCACACATAGCCAGATGCCAGACTAGCCGCTGCTGACTACATAACTCGCAAAAAATCTGCCGATTGCGGGAATCGAACCCGCGTCCTCTATACTCTAAGGCCGAGAGAGGCGGCCAGGTGCTTATGGCGGGCACCCGCCTTGGCGGGTGCGATGAGGCGGGTCTTAACCATCAGGCGGGCATTGCAGAAATGCATTTGCACAGCGCACTTTCCCACTAGAGCGCATCCTTGCCGCCAGTGCAAGTCATATACACTATATTTCCTCACGCTGCTGCACGCTTTATAACTTTGAGACCTTCAAAAATCACCCCTTGTAACATTGTTTACAAAAAAATACGCAGATCTTTCTAAATCGTTTTGTTGGGCAACTTGGACTTGGTTGTAATTTGAAAAAATGCGTAATGCAAGATGCAGGTCATGTCCCCAGTGATTGCTACTTTGGTAAACCACTTGTTTTAATGGCTTCAAGAGACTCACTTAAGTTGCCAGAGAATTTTTATGCCTCTAATTTCAGAAAACCTATTTCTTTTACACGATTGTTACCGTAAAAGGCATAGTCGCAAAATATTTAAATACATATAGTTTGCCTTCATAAGTTACCAGCCGTGTATGAAAGCGATTAAATCTATGACATTAAGACAAGCAGTACAAAACTACCAAATAAATTTGAAGCCCGCATTTAAAAAAAAAGCAACTTCCGGTGACTTGACCACACAAACCAATATCTACGACTGCTGTTTGCAACGACGTCCTGTTAATTTTGTCTTCTAATATAGTTGTCCACAGTGCTGTCAATTTTCAGCATTTACGCACTGATGAAAACCAGTATTACCATATAGCAAACCATAACATGCTCAAATGTTTGCAGTTTTGTCTTGTAATTTAGTGTCTAACGTTTAGCTCACTAAGGACCGAATTTTAATTTATTATAAGTCCCAATAACATGCAAAATGAAAAGACAAGCAGATGACATAGTTTTTTTAGCATATAATTTTAGCATGTTTTTAACATGCAGCATTCATTGCTAAAGAACAACAAAACTATTGTACCGGTATTTCGTTAAAAACAAGAAGCGATAAAAGAAACAATTAAAAAATGGCAACAGTTTTCGATAAAGCCGAAGAAAGAAGTACTTTGAATCACAGAGTATCTTACATCAGCTTAAAGGTAGTCTCACCGTTGAAAATTACATATGCGGAAGAAAATAAGTCGCAGCTTCTATTGACACAGAAAAGGGAAAGCTTGTAGTATACCGCAATAAAATAGGCTGCAACCTAAATTCCAAAGAATGTTTTGGAAAACAATAAAATAGCAACTTAGGCTACAGCCTAAATCAATAATTGTGTCTTGATATCAAGGAATGCATACCAAATAATTCTTTCTTATTTCGCTTGTACTCTGAGATAGAATCAGTTGGGAGAGAGTTTTTGTGAATGAAGGGAACGGAAGTCAGAAAACTTAGGCTGTAGCCTCTGTTAATAAAAAAAATCGGAAAGTTACAGCGACAAATCGCGCTTTACTCACCTCATCTAATTCATACAGATGGAACCTTCTTTTATTTGTGTTTCGAAACCATTGCGGGTGTAAACCGAGTTGTATGGGGACTATTGGGTATCGCAAGAGCTACATATTATATATAAACTGTTAATAGATCCATTTGCGTTTTTGGTTTGCATATTACTGACTGTTCGATTGACTGTCTCGCAGATTTTTACGACATGGTTGGAAGATCTCTTGAAGTTTTCCTATTAGCAATAGAAAACTAAGATTATTAGAGAAATAACTCCTTAACCTTCCGGCATTACGATATTGACGAGATTCGGAGAAAATACGGTCAATAGTTTTTTGAGCATTTAAATGCATTATGCTTGGTAAATTGCTAACATCTATAATATCGTTCTGTACGTATTGCGGCTAGTTTACGGTACCTACTGTTACTGTACTGGCACCCTGCACTTGGGGAAATTTTGTACAGTATGAGCAGCACGGTACTGTAGACAGGTGGATTTAAAGCCGATTGCGTTCAGCCAATAGCCAGCAGTCTGCATGCAGTTGCAAGCCGTGTATGTGACCAGTGAACGCAGTCGTACAACGTACGCGTGGCTGCACAGCAAAAACTTTCTCCGAGTGCAGGGTGTCAGTACAGTATGTTTAAATGTGGTCTTTTTTTCTGATCTGCGTGACTTACTATTTTTAATTTACCGTTAATTTTTCACAAAAGTTCTTTTATTTTGTTAGGTGCTTTGGAGTAGATAACCATTAACGGCTGCTTCGAAAAATTGGGATGCTGTCAGGATATGGTGTCTTCCGTGTTTAACTTTTTTAAATCTTATTAAAAAATCTGAATGTGTAAAGCGATCTATGTCAAATAGCTTTACATTATTTTCGGCTTTTAATCGGTCTTTTGCGTTAACGTAAAACGTGTATGAACCTGCTCTCTAGATGTATGAATGTCAAGAAATGTGTAAACGTTCGTTTTTATGACTTAAAAATTCAAAAAACTGTTCAGCTACGAAAAACAAAAAGTCGCGAATACACAAAGCTGTTTAAATCGAAAAGGCTCGTGACACAGTAGAAGTGCACTAGCGATTAGGCAAGTGCAGCGCAACTGATGCCTCAGTGCAGTGTGCAATTCGTCTGTGCCCGCCACTGATATTGATGCCCGCCTTATCGCACCCGCCAAGGCGGGGGCCCGCCATAAGCACCTGGCCGAGAGAGGCACCACTAGGCTATCGGCGTACAGCAGAATATCGTAAGATATTCTCCGTACAGCCGGCAACCTAACGAACAGAGCCACGCTCTTAACACAGACAACGCCGTATCGATCCATAACTCGGTCAGCCGCCAAAAGTACAGCAGGTGCCGAACTGTAGATCATTACGCCCTGCAACTATGGTGAGTCGCAGCACAAGCACATTGCCCAGTGTCCACTGCCAAAAGCCTACTGGGACGGGCATATAAATTTTGAATTTCTTCCTTTGGCTCTTACACTTAACACTTGAATTTTGCAAATACTGTACTGCTCCAATCGGTTTTTATTTTCTACGTTTATAAGTTTTTTACCATTGCTCAGTGATTGTAAAAAGATTGCGGTGAGTCCGTACGTCCTACACTTGCGAGTGTTGTGAAAAGCTTGTCTTATTTTACTTCTTTTCCAAGATTATCATATTCTAAAAGGTTGACTGAGGAACAAAACATAGTACGGTATTTCCTCCAGGACCAGTCCAGGTATTAGTACAAAGTATTGGTTGCCGGTTGGTCAGAATGAATTCCGCCAGATACGCAAGTAAGTGGCTAAGTGCACGACTGCCTTTTAAGTTTAATGTTAAACTGTTAAATTTTTGGGGGTTGTTGCCTATGGGATTGTTCCACAAACACGACTTTCCGTAAGTGCGACTTTACCGTTTTTTGGGTTTTTTTATTGTTGTACTCTGTAGATGTTGTTCTTTTCATACTAGATTGAAGTAGTAGTAGATTCGTAGACCTTGAATCTTCTGACAATGCAGTGCGCGCACACGTGCTCAAATGCACTCTTGCGCAGTCCAAGTGCAGCGTCCAACTGACAGATTGTAATTTGTGAATAGGAAATTGGGAATATTAAATCGCATTTGCAGGTGCTTTCTTTTATCTTTTGATTCTTCTCTTGCTTCGAATTTCTTCTGGTGATAACTGGGTTAAGGCCTGAGATTCATTATTTGGATTATGCGGTTTGAATCCTTCTTACGGTTAATGCTTTCACTCTATTGATTTGTCGCGACAGAAAAGCTCAGCGACGTTGCAGCGGAGCTCCGTACGTTTTGAGGCAGCCGCATCCTTTGTTCCGTTTGTTCAGCCATTTGGCCTTTGTAGACCTGCAAGTTATCTAATTCTAAACATAAATGACATACAGACTATTATCCTTATGATCTTAATATCTTATCCTGCATTTTGATTGAATCAGGTGGGGTCTGTCGATAACATCGGCTTGTTCGTAACGGTGCATGCGCTTTTGACTCACGAAGTGACCGTCAAGAGAAGGTAAGGATGAAATCATTGAAATTATTTTGAATCATTAAAATGACCGATTTCACTGTCAGTTGTTAGTTGTAAACTGCAAACGTCGAATCATTACCGTAGTATGTTTGGATTATCGAATACTGACTACTGACTAGTAACTAATGCTACAGACGTTTACATATGTTTACAAAATTGCGAAATATTTTTGGTACAGGTTCAGTAATTCTTCTTATTCATTATGATCGGATCGAGGAGAAGTCGTAGTCGTAACGATTCGATATGATTCGCCGTTGGGAGGTTCTCAGCTTTTGTTTTCTTTGTCGACTTTGTGCGCTACTTTCTTGTTCTGATAATCGTGCCAGAGCAGACCAGCGGAGGCATATCAAGTTATCAACCAACGCACCGGCGTTGCTGCGCCCATACAGATTTTCTGGTTTCAGTTTTCACTGTTTCATTTGATTACCGTTGCTGCCGTTGCAGTTTGCTTGTTTATTTCTTTTCCTCATAGTTTTAACGATTTGTTTGTACTTTTTGTTTTATTAGATTCGCCTAGTTTAGCAGTATGAGCGCGAATTTCAAACTGCCAGTATGCAAAGCACAACCAGAAGAAAACTTCCTGACGTTCCACCAAATGGGAGTAATGGATCGGTTTGGTGGACGCACAAGGTTAAAAGTGTTTCATGGTGAGAGAGATGGGGCGACGGACTGGCGGAATCAGTTCGGCCGACCATTCTCGATTTCGGAGAAGAGCATGAGGAGAATAAGGGACCCTCGAAATGGTACGGCAATAATTGTTTACCTAATTTTCGCAGCTTTGTCTGTGTCATCGCTGCAGTCCCGTGTTTGACCGGAGTGTTAACGAAGGCTGGCAGAATATTTGTTTTTGGTTTGGTGGCTTTTGTAAATCTGCTTAGTTGGTTTCATATCACTTTTACCATGTACGAAATTAATACCAACGAAAAAAATTTTTTCCTTGAATGGTTGTTTTTGCTCATGCTTTGTTAAATATCGTTTTTGCATGATTGGTTTACTCACTGGTCAGTATTACTTACAGTGATACAGCAGAGAATCGACGGCCGGAAGTGGATGTGGAAATGGTGGTGACCAAGGAGCAGCTAATCAGCATCGCGAAAAAACCATTGAAAGTATTAAATCAGCTTTCCTTTCCCGTGACGAAAGCCAGCCTGGGCCCAGCTGGACATAAACCGCTTACGATTGGGTAAATCGCACTGATTTCTGAATTAACCAGGAGTCTTCAGTTTTGAAAAGTCTCCGTAGTGTTAAACTGTTTTATTTATTCTTCTTCAGTCTTTTATCGTTGTACTTGTTTAATTAATACGAATTATATGATCGCATAAAGCATTCAGACAGTTTTAACTTCACAGTGTGAAAATTTTTTTGTCATGTTAATAGTGGCGCCTCAAGACATAAACGAGACGCCGGCGGACACTGCGTTTCTGAAGCCTTCCTCAGTTTGAAATTTGACGACTCTGCTTTGGAAGGAATGTAAGTGAGCTTGTGGAGTTTATCGTATTGCATTTGTGATCTTTACAAAGCTCGATAGGAAGCGATTCCTTGTATTTACCAGTGTAAACACCACCTAACCATAAGACAATTTTGAGGCAATCCGTGTTATTGTGTTCCTTCATATGTAGAGAACCACCTCGAAAAAGGCAGCACTTGGCATCCGTTGGGAATGCCGACGAAAATGTTGCATTGTCACCCGTGGTTTTCTCAGTTGGACCGCCCGCGAAAACGAATATTATTGGAGACCACTCCCGGGTAAATTAATGTTTTCATAAAGATATGTATCTCCGATTTCGCATTTTGTTCTTGCAGCCGCATCTTCTCCCAACGGTCAGCAGTCGTCACTGCGGACTGAAATGCATTACCGCCGATGCCGTAAGTTTTTACAGCTATCCGAAACCATTGTAGTACTGTCACAATTTTTTAGTAGGAATAACTGCTGTTGTAATGTAATTGATACAGCGTAATTAAGGATAAACAGCAGATATACTGATTGGAATTCTTGCGATAGGTAAATATTTGTTTATTAATTATTTAGTTGTCTAACCGTCGCGGCATACACGCGCGAATATTTTACTGTATACTGAATTTGACGCGGATAAGTTGACCGAGTATCGTTTTGTGTTTCTTATTGTGCATGAGCCATATTGATGATTGTTTTTATTTTGTACAGAGTAGATGCGAAATTGTAATTTGTAGCTGCCATTGATGTTATTTGGTTTCGTAGCTTAAACGCATGATTTTAAATAAATTTGCCCCGGATGATATTGAGCGGTTTTGGATTGTGGACTGCCGGTATCCGTACGAGTATGCTGCTGGCCATATCCGAACGGCTGTCAATGCCTACCACCGCGAGGATCTCGTTAAACAGTTCTTTCAGCAGCCTTACGTCCGTCAGAATCCCCTGAAACGGATTATCGTGGTATTCCATTGTGAATTCTCGGCGGAAAGGGGGCCTTTACTGTAAAGAGCGCGGCTGTTCGTTGTATTTCGCGTTGGTAACTTTGATTTTACTGCAGGGCGAGGTATATGCGGAATGAAGATCGAAAGTTGCATCAATATCCATACCTTGCGTATCCGGAAATTTACCTCTTGGAAGGTGGATACAAAAAGTTTTTCGAATGTGCCAAGGTAGACATGCAAGAAGATGTTTCGGCATTTAGCCATTAACAAGTTGTTAGTGAAATTTCGGTGGGAAATATTATGGAAAAACGTTAAATTAATTGCGGCGTTGAATTTATAGTGCAGAAGTTTTTTTTTATTTTGCTTTAAAGTGACTGCATCTCACTTGTCAGGAGTTTTACCATTTTCAGGATCTTTGTGAGCCTCCATTTTATACTCCAATGCGTGCGGTGCAGCATCAGTCAGAGTTCATTCATTTCAAAACAAAAGCCAAGTCTTTCCATGATTTCACCGTAATGAGCAGTCGATCAACACGGTCCGGTAATATGTTCGACATCCAGTCGAAGCAGTAAAGATACTGTGCTAAATCTAAGTCCAAGCTGTTTGAGCGGTTATACTTTGTTGTTGTAACTTGTACGCGTACTTTGTCTGAATTCCGTTGCACAAGTACAGAAGCTATCAGTTAGCGTTAATTTTGTGTCGTTTGCTGATGAAAGAGTGTTAAGCGCGTACTGTTTTCAGTATTTTTATATCTGATTTTGTTTATCCTGATAGTGAGTGTTATTATTTTTTATTATGGTGTGCCGTAAAGAATGTGACCGTCGGATCTTATTACTTTTTGTGTAGAAGTCTGCTTTTTGTGCTTATGAAAGATGTACACACCATGGGTTTTGAGCCTTTGTATTTTTTACGATGTTTACTCTCATTTGCATTGATCTTGACGGTTTAACCAAATTAAAACCAGTATTTGGTGCATTTAAAGGAATCTTTTCCGAAATGAACCATTAGCTACACAACTTGAAAATCATCACTACTTACGTATAATTTATATTTATCATTTCGTGAAAATAATATAAAGTGTTATCGTTAACCGCGTAATTTCCGTACTGTGTGACCATTTGCCACCCCAGTTATGCGTTTTTTTATCAGGTGTTCAACCAGTCGCAGAGAAAAGTAATCAGTGTAAACTGACTGCGAAATTTTCGGAGCGACATTCTAAAATTCGACTTGGTTTAATGGAAAATAGAATTTCGCTGGAATGTTTAAAATAAACAACGATTTTGGGTGCCACGGAAAAATCAAAAATGAGTTCAGTAGGTTAGGAAGGTAAATCGTTCGAGAGCGGAAGTGAAGATATAATCGCTGAGATAAGCGGATTGTTTTTCCGATACGGAATTACTGTTGTAGAATTACTACAGTGTAGAGTGTTAAGGGAAGCGCAAGTGTTTCATTTCCAGCACACGTTAGCGTACGTTTTATCACGATGAGGTTTTACTGAAGCCGATTAAAATTCTCTGCGGCAAACGGTCAAAAAATTATCATGCAAAAGGTTATGACTTGGAATTCGCGATTTGTACATACTGGCGATGCGTAATACATTGACACTTGATCGATGCCGGTGTGTTGAATCTACACACCGGAAACTCGTTCTTTGCCATCGTTGCGGAAGAAGATTAGACTCGAGAGATTTTTGTCGAGTGCAGATACTCAGATTAAATGACCGTTGTTGTTTTGGTCAGTTTCCCCGTGTTGAAATTTCCGAAACTGTCTTTGCCGATGCTTAAAGAGTGCACCGTTTTCCGGAAATGGAATTAGTTCGGATTTACATTTTATCTTGTTCAGCGCAGTAATATTAATTTTTTTTGCTTTTTCAAAGAATTTATTCAACAGTAACGTGTGTAACTTATTACGTTACTGACTGGGTTAATCTTTGATAATTCGCTGTTGGGATATTTAGCCATTGTTACTTGTTTGAGTCTAGTCTTTCATAACTATGAAGGAGAAATGGCTATTTATCGTCGCTAGCAGTTGGATTCTTTGACAATTAGGTTAGCAAAGTGCAGATGTATCGTTTATTCACACATATTTCTGATGGATTATTTTATATAGACAAATTTTTAGATATAAGTCAGAAAATGCGTAAACTGCGTGCACTTTCTAATGTTGCGTGGTTAACAAAGTGGTTTTATGTGACTGAAATATCTAACTTGTTTGAAATACGTACTCTGTACTCCAGTTCCATGCTGAATCTGCGTATTCCGTTCTTTGCAGGTATCCTGCCCGTGATCCTTGCTGAGTTTTCTTTTGAAATAAACCCGCGACTGTTAATCCATGTTAATTTCACCAACAAATTCCAAACGCAATGTGATAATGACAATGACAACGTTAACTGCACAAGTATCGGTAAGCTCTCCATAATTGTACGAAGTATGTCATTATTAGTAACAATTTTTATGACCGATCTGTATCAGCTTCGAGCATAACATTATGCTGTAACAGTATTATTTTATGTGATGGGTTGATTAGTACATTCTATCTATATACGAGTACATCGAATCCGATCTGATACCGCTTTACTCGATTTCCTGCAATATGTACTTCTGTGCATGTGGCAAATATGTAACGAAATTAGTAAGTGCTAAAGATTTGTTAAATTTTGCTGCTGATACCGAAAATCGGCACAACATGTGTACGAGCATCGCGTTTTACCATTTCTTATTGTTAGGTGCATTTTTTTCATTTCTGAAGTTTTGTTTTATTAAGCTGTAAAAGGTGTGATTATGTTGGGCATTTTTTAAAGCGCGTTATTGCATTTGCGGCATATGTCATTAAACCGTGAACGACCTTTTTGATACAGTGCCGGAGAAAGCATTAATACCTTCGGGTGACGGGAACACGATAGCGCCGACAATAAAAATTTGTCAAACAGAGAGGTGCCACGAACTGGGTATGTTCGTTGTGCGAATACATAAAATCATATACGAGAACTCGACAATTTTGACGAGCTTTTCACCGGTAGCATCATCCATGAAGATGGCCATGAACTTCTCCGTTGATCCGTGTGATAATTTCTACGAATATGCCTGCGGCAACTGGAGCACTTATAATCCAATTCCAGGTATTTTTCAGATGATAGCTGTCGTATTATAATTTCGTGTTTGACAGTTTGACAAATATCCTTTCATTATCTAATGCGCACACCGTCTGCTTAAAATTTCATTTGTGTGCCAATTGCAACTTTTAATATTATATATTTTCCGCAACTGCACGATTTCTTATGCGTTCCAAAGTTTACCGTGGTTAATTTAACTTATCATTACGCTGTATAGTTACTCATGGGAAGATTTTTATACAAAGTTATGTATACTTTTGGGAAGTATAGTTATGTATACTTTTATTAACTATTTTTTATAAACTATATCTATATTTGGTACAAAAAGAGCTTGCGGAAAACTGTGATGTTTAAATACGTCATCGAGCACGTGGTATGCAATTTCGCCGCATGCCAACTAAAATGCTTGTCTCTGATTGCAGATGATCAGGGAAGCTGGGATACTTTCCATGTGGTATGCGGTTCACCAGCATACGAGTAAATTTTATCTTAATTGTGAATTGTGCTTGTTTTTTTAAGGTTACGGAAAAAGTAACTTAAGGGTGAGATAGTTTAATTACCGTTAGAAGCAACTTAAGGGTGAGATATTTTAATTACCGTATGTGCATGCTTACAGAATCCAGTAAGAGACTAACATTGTAAGAGTGCAGCAATTAACGCAAAATTATGCATAAATCATAAATATTACTGCAGTTCCGGTTTTGCAGAAATCCTTGAACGCGAAGATGTAAGCGACCTTTCCACCTCTAGGCAAAAGGCGCGAACGTTTTACAAAGCCCGGTAATAACATGAGCAATAAGCGGCATAAACTACATAGTCAATAAGTTATACATATTTATTAACCAACTACAAAGCGTCCTCTATACTTGGCAGCATACTTAATCCGATCCGAAATACTGCTGTATAGTTTTGTTTTGTTTTAGTTATTAATTTATTTACACTATGTGCTGTTGATTCAGTGTACCAAGCAAGCATAACCATTAACCAATGTTGTAGAATCGTGAGCGAAGTGTGGAAGTTTTGCTGTATTGCATAATTCACTGCAGACATGAATTAATTTCTGTACAAAGACTACAATAGCGAATTAGCGAAAAAAGGGTATAATGTCTGCAAGAATTAAATCAGCAGGGTAATACACTAGATACATTTAGTTCGTGAATACACTAACCAGATTTTTATATCCAAATTTACGTAGAGTAACGTTTGCGTTTAATGTTTTTCGTTACGAGTAATGTTTCTACAGATCGCATGGACAGCCTCGGGCCTTGGCCGTTACTGCAGCTGCTGCGCAGTGTGTTGGGCGAGTGGCCGGTGTTGGCTAAACAGTGGGATGCCGGCGGTTTTCACTGGTTGAATGCCATTAAGAAAACGAAAAAACTGGGATTGGGTCTGTTTCTGGAATGGGCCAGCTCGTCCGACCCGGAAAATCCCAAGAAGAATATCGTTCATTTTGTGGAAGCCAGTCTGGGGTTGAACACGCGGAAACTGTACTTTGCAACGCCAACGGGAATACATTCGCGATGCGTACAAGGGCTTCATTCGCAACCTCATGGTGATGCTCAACGATGAATCGGGATTTATTGCACCGGATAAAGCGGCACTTATTCAAGCGGATGCCGATGCGGTGTACGAATTCGAAGTTCTGCTTGCGGGGGTAAAAACAATACGTACATATGCAATCTAATGTATATATTTAAGATTTTCGAACCATTTTTAAATTAGAACTTGATTTGTTTGTGTGAGACATACTGAAATATTTTTGTGACTTTTTAATAGTGCGTAACGGTAAATGGATATTGTGGTATTACAGAAATGCTAAAAACTGGTTCGTTGTATAGCTTTCAGGGACGGAAGAAGAGCGTCGCAATTTATCCTTGTCGTTGAACAAGATGACCCTAGAGAAGTTCCGTGAAAAATGCCAGATCAGCACGATGACCTTACAGCAGCTAATGGATTATATGGTGGAAATAATGCCCAATTCCACGCTGAAGGAGTTGGTCACGCCGAGAATGTTATCAACATGGCCAGTCCGAATTATTTTGTGAAACTACATAGTGTTTTGGCCACATATTCCCGTGAGCCACAAAAACAGCGTGTGCTAGCCAATTACATCGGCTGGCGATTGACGATGGATTTTTCCGCCAAACTAACGAATCGAAGAAATTGCGCGACGTTTCTGACGCATTTGGACGAGTGCTGGATGGGTCGAAGAAGGAGCCGGAACGCTGGAAGATCTGCTCGGGAAAGGTCAACGCGGTAATGAACACGGCGGTCGGGTCACTCTACGTTAAGAACTACTTTGACCAATCCAGCAAATGTAAGGTTAGATTAGTGGATTTTGTACAAAATGTACATTGATGTTTATATACGTGTATCCATGATGCTGTATTATGTTATACTGTATATAGTATAAAATTAATGTATGTATGATTACTATGTGTATGAATTATTTATACATATTTTCTGTACATTGTTATTAATTTGTGAGCACAGTGAAATTTCAGGCACCTTGCAGATTCGGTTGTTAATAAAAGATTTGCGAGCCTCTTTTGGCGCGGTGTTGAAGAAAGCTGACTGGACGGATGAATTAACACAACAGCGGGCACCTGATTTAAGTTATAAGCTATGCACGAAGACATCGGATACCGGGATTACATAATGGACGACATTCCAAGTCTGGACAAGGAATACGAGCGCGAACGATGGCTATCTTTGTGCAACAAGTAATTTTAAGACAATCAATCTCAATGCCATTATTGTGTTCCTTCTCCTGTAACGAAGCACATCGAAAAAGACTGCACTTGGCATCCGTTGAGAATGCCGGCGAATCTGTTGCATTGTCGCCCGTGGTTTTTTCGGTTGGGTCACCCGCGAAAACGGTTTTTACTGGAGACTACTCTCGGGTAATTTAAAATTTTCACAAAGGTATTAAAAGTGTCTTATTACAGCTTATAGTTATTGTTAACAAGGCTTTCGATAATGCTACGCCGGTATGTACTACAGTCTACAAGATGTAACAGATACTGGAGCAGTCCCGAATACGACCGTTTACTTGGCGGAATCGTAATGGTTAATGGATTATACCGTATTTGTTTATATCGAGGTACTAGGTAGTTGGAAAAGCTGCAATTACTCAACAATTATTTCAACAAGTGCATATCTGTACACCGAAGGTTGCTGTATCGGTAGTCTGTCTCAGATCATTTCGCAATTTTATTTTTCTTTGTCCTGACTACGAGCATTCAAGCAGCGCGGAAGCCACAATTGAACATGAAACAGAAATACAGAAATCGGTGGTACATCTCGTTCCTTTCCGGGATCCTACAGTCAGTAGATAACCTGCATTTTTTGGATTTTGACTCCCGGCACAAATCTGCAAAGTGACAAAGCAAAACTACTTATGGTAAATGACAAGTAATAGCTCACTTCAAAATGCAGATTGCTCATTCGCAAACTTACGCGGTGTGCTCCACATGCTGCTCGTATTCGGCCAGGGATGTGCAAAACAGGATGACATGCTGCGGAGCATCCCATACGAATCTTTGATAAAAATAATCTGCCAGCTGTCCCCCGTTAATGTGGGTCAAAAAGTCGAAAGCTGCATTAATGCCGCTGAACGCGTTGTTGTTGGCCATGGCCAGGATTTCGGCTGCAAAAGGATTTAAAAATTTGTTCATGATTTCGTAATCAGTTCAAACCGCTAATATACTGCAATTAACGGATGTTTTGTTCAAGCAAAGCACAGCAAAATTTCGCAATGTACGCGAGATACATGATAAATCTTACTACAGTTTCTGAAAAACAAGCAGTACTGACAGTCTAATACCAAGTTTATAGCAACCAAGGAGACCATCGTTGCGGCTATGAAATAAAACAGGAACCAGCTTGACCACCATAAAAATCAATTAACACTTACCACAATGAAAACTTATGCGTAATGTGTCACGCAAATATCTATATGATGCCATGACTCACCATTATGTATCAAGAAGTGGACTTCACGTCCAGGAAGATTTTGATTTCCCTGAGGCACGGGCACTGACATTTTAATCTAAAAAGAGAACATTATCAGCTGTTATCCCAGCATCAAGAAGGTCATGGTAAGCAATCTGCAATCACGAAAATTAAGAAACAAGAACTAATAAACAGCGGAACCGAAAACTTGCTCAGTACTTGATCCAGACTGCTGAAACTTCGGCGTTACTTCGCCTTTTATTGTCATCGATATAGCACTCAATCTTTATTATTTTTCGATCGCTATGGCGCAGTTCTGACCTACAATTTTCTGACAATAACAACGAGATCAGTTTTCGAATAAAAACAACCCGGATAGGTTTCAAAACTCGAGGAACCCAAAACTCGAAGCTAAAGGAAATTCACCAAAAGGATTAATGTAAGTTAGTCTGCTGGTAAAAATTTACCAAGGGTCGTTCGTAAAAGGCGTAAACAGTCCGAGAACAGAAGCGAGAACTCGAACTTACGTCTAAAGAAGAAAACGGGAAAAGGACGGAACGAGGAATAAGAGCTTCCAACGGCAGAATAAAGGTCTAATAAGAAATGAAAATTTGTCAAGCTGAAATGCAAAGATCAAAATTTCAAATGGAGATCTCACTCACCTCATGGTCAGCAACCTGACATCACGCTTAAACCGGTGTTCAGGCTGAAGTAATGGAAGCAAGCCCCACCTCAATAGCGGTTCACATTGCGACACAAATTCTTTATGTGTAGCCTTACGTACTGTACCTGACCATATCATGCGCTTGCGGTCAGTTGCCGATACCGGTAAGCACGTACTTACCTATTTTAATTCACTTCCAGTAACCTTCCAGGTCTGGTTCTGGGCATTTTGTTCCGCGTCATCTAGGAAGGTTTAAAGCATAAAAAGCTTGCTATCAACAACAAAGGCCTACTGGTAGCCATATCGAATCAAAAACGAGCCATATTTGTTGCTTTTTACGATTATATTAATGTAGCACTTGTCTGAGGGTTGATTTAACTTTCCAAAAATTGGTTTTTATTCAGATCGGCGGTACAAGTCACAACGTTCTATCAAATTAAAATAAAGAAGTACTAAAGTAGCAAAATTTAGTAAAGGATCAATACCTCTTTTTTAATGCAATCGCCGTATCAGTAGACATAGGTAGTCGCAGTCTCACACATCTGAGAAAACTGTCTTGATGCCCGTTTGGATGCAAACTCCATTAACGAAGAACCGACTTTTGTTCCAGTATACTCATTTTAGTTTTGAACGTTCAATATGCAGCAGCCACAGAAAACTTGAAGATTATTGTAAACACTGTACTACTTTGTAGTACATATATAAAAACTGCAATGCAGGTTGCAAGGTCTAAAGTTGTCCAAATTCTGCTTACTTTTCAACCTTCATATTTTCCAGATTATGCTTTGCATGACTTTTTGTAGACAAAACTTCACTATTTATTTGTTTTTTAAACTAATTTTATTTAATTTAATTTTAAATTTCACGTAGTGTACCGGCGCTCGCAATCGTTGTTATCTTGGCGGCTATTGCCCATTAAAGAGGCATTTTATTTAATTAAAAGGAGCACCTGCAAAGGTAAACATATATATCTATATATCTACGCCTGCTATGCGTACAGTACGTTAACTAAAAACATTCGAACATGCTGCCTGCACGTAGACAATTCAGGCAAATTTACCGCATCAAAAACTGTTTGAAATTCTATTACAGGTACTAATAAAAAACAAAGAAATAGTTCTAAAAACAAATAACATCGCGCATACCAAGACTATGCCACTGCACTTACTAGCTACATGAGTTGACTGAATATCTATTGTATATAGATATTAAGAAAATCGATCTAGGCACTGTACATGTACAACCCCGGTCCCCAACGGTACCGCAATAATTTATTATTATTACTTAAATAATGAAACTTATCTAATGAAACAGCAAAATCGGTAGGTCGTTAATTTGAGTTGGAGCTGCAGTGTACAGTACTCGCACTCGTAGCTGTTCCCCAGCAGCATGAGTGCTTGTTATTGTAATTTGTGCAAGGGTCTGTCAATGCCGGTCTGATACAATAAAATGCGTATTACAGGTAATGCGATCCAACCCAGCGCAAAACGATGTTATTTAAAGGGATACCAGAAATGTCTCTCAAGTCCAGGTTGTCCCAAAATGCGCCAGTACTTCCAAACCCTTTGAAATCCAAGCTGGAAAAATATGTGCTGGCTCAATAACTTTTGAATATTATTGTACAGCTCTTAAAAACTTCGATTATGCAGAAGATAAAATATGTGCTTGCTAAATATAAGAAAACATTCCACAAATTTTCAAAGCACTAATTATAATGTACGTGTTGAGAAAAGCGTCGATAGTTCTGCCGGTTTTACTGAACATGTCACCTACGCTTTCAACATTCTCCTGAATCCCGCCCAACCCTCTGGATAGGGCACGGTGCTGAGCCAGCCAGCGTGGACAGTTTTGAATAAATCTTTTACATCCGCACACTCGACCACAGGAGGACAGTGAGATTCTAGCATAGCCAAGAAATGCAGCACGACATCTTGGGGATCGGCAGAACAATCAAACTTCATTAATGGAATCACTGCCAAATAACACCGCTTGACTGGACTCGAAATACTGTAGCAGGCAGGTGGCGTAGGACGGTTGCCGACAAATCCGATATGGCTGAACAGGGAATGCGTATAAGCCCAGTTAACTGCTACAAAACGCCGGCAGTATGGCAGTAAAACGGGAAAATGCAAAAATTCATTCCACGACGCTGCGGCGTCTTCCAGAGTCTCTGGTATAACGCCACCAGCGATCCTGCAATTTTTCAGCAAGATTAGGCTTAACTTTAATCCCTTGCGTCGCAGTATGAAGGAGATCAGCTGCATCATGATCCGGCCTTCTAAACGATGGCTGAGGTTGTCACAAGCTAAGCCCTTTATGTTTTTCTTAATCACTCGATTTAGTAGGAATACAACGTAATAAATTTCCGTGTCCATGTAAGTTGTCGGCTCCTTGCTGATAGTGCTGAAATCAATGCGAATGTGGACAGATGCCAGAGAACACGTTAATATCTTCTTCCAAGAGGAGGCCACACTAATAAAATATTGTACTTAAACAATGTCCTAAGATCAGTAAGATGCGTGCAATCCTGCATCCCGATATTACTCTGTACATATCTCAGATATCTGTATATGCCCCATTACCAGAATTCAGGTAAAGCAAATTAACGTAAATGTGTACATCAGTACATGTAGTTTACAGTTAGTATTGTAAGTGACTGCATGCAATATGGATTAAACTGCACAAAACCCATCGTCAGTTGATTGCAGTCCCTAAGCGTTGCTTTTTTGAATGAAAAGGTTAAGACAGAGTCTGGCCAATCTAGGGCGACAAATTATTAAAAAATTTTATTTATTTATATTCTGCTTACCCTTTTAACTATAAATATTTTACAAGATTTTTAAAAGTAGTCGAACTTACGTTCTTAAGATTGTGCATTCGCGACTAACAATATTTTGAACATAAAAACTCGCTGCAGTTCGAGAAACGGGTTGGAAAGTAGAGAATCGGTTACTTGTTAGGACGGTGGTCATATTGCACGTACATACAAGTACATGGCATTACATGCAATACGTAGGAGGAAGTACAAATTGCTCGTATAATAATATTATGATATGCTTGTACACCTAAAAACATACCGTCTGGCGGAAGTCCGAGAATGCATATCCAAATAAAGCAGGGATTCTGATAAAACGTGCCAAGGAAGGGTGATAAAGGAGATTTTCTCTGCATCTACAACAAAATGTCAAGATCTTGTAGATTTATTAATTACAAGCAAGTATTCGTACACCAAATTCGTAAAAATGTACAGGAATGCGCTTTTTGTACATTCCTAAACACTTTTTTATTGCATTTTGTAGCCGGCAGTATGTGCACTATGCTGAATTACTGATACTGTACTGAAAATAAAGTTTATAACAAAATTTAATATCGGCAGCCTGATCCGCAAGCCAAAATGTCAGTATTATTGTACTGATTCGACACAAGCGTCACAGACGCACAGCCTATTTTTGTAGACATACGTACATTCATAAGAAAAGCCGTTATTCTAACATTCTAGAGATTTATTGTACTCTGTACAATAATGACTGTATACTGTGGATGAATAACTTGCTCTGAGAAATTTCTGTTACTGCATTGCACATACCTGTTACAAATGGACTGCTCCGTGCGATTTCTGCGTTTGCCGGTTTGTCGTTATACCCGAAATACCGCATTTCCAACGCAGACCGAAGTTTGTTGGCCGATGACGGAGCAAAGACGCCAGTAGCGTCTTTGATCGGGTCATCCAAAAGGAAGATATGAAAAAATATGAAAATCATCGAACCTTTCTCAAACCTAACAAAAACGCGGTCAGCGTTCGTTAGAGAAGTGTCCCATAGGTGGAACGCCACATCGATGGCTCTCCGAATTCTGTGTTCGTCAATAGCACCACTGATGACGCTGGTCTCATCCAGATTAACTACATGCTTGAAAGGCAAGCCGCTATATAACTGTGGGCGCTGAAAAAACGATGCGTCCTGCCCTTGAACTGGTAATCGTCCAACCACCTGCCACGGATGCACGATTTCATCCTGCCATCCAATATCGTCGCCATTTTCAGTAGGATTTATGAACACGTATGTCGGATTAAGAAAGTCATAGTCTCGATAAGAGCCATGAAAGGTCACAACCTTTGCCGAACGGAATACATAGGGACCGTCTTCTTCTTCCCGTTTGGCAACGTATACATCTGCGATTCCCTCGGAATCCATACCTCGGAAACGTCTGTGGTACCAAACATACCGGGTGTGTATCCACGAAGGTGGAATTTTAGCGCAGTCCAGGTCGATGAACACCTGATCACCATCGATGTCTTGTAGGTAACCCAAGTACCATAAACCTTCTGCTTCCTCGCTCAGATTAACCAACACAGTGTTTGCCACATTGGCCTGCAACGGACAGCGTTTTGGTCGTGAAAAATAATTGCAACCGGCTGACATTTCAGAAGGTTTCCTGTAAACATATGCTTACAATAATGTAATTTGTAGGTTGTATGAATTGTGTACGGTATGGGCAATTGGGCATAGAGCATTAATTTTATGGAATTCTATGCAAATAGAGAATTACATCTGCATAACAATTGTACTTATTATAACGCAACTTGATTACAGTATTATTACTATTTTTTACTGACTTGATTAAAGTATAATTAGCTTCTCGCCACATTGTTCGTCGCTGACAGATAAAAAAGTAAAAAATCGTATGTTATTCAAAAGCTTGCTTTAAGTAATTACGACCTTTTGTGGAAAACCAATAGCAATAAACAATAAGTACAGTACGTAATCAACTGCAGATCATGAAATCAACTCGCAGGCTGGCAGGAAAAAAATTCATCGTGCTACTTGGATTAAAATACATAATCACAAAAGTGTGTTTTGCCTGGGATCTCCATATTACATACTGCAGGTTTAATGGATTCTTATTAGACTACTAATCAAGTTGTTCTTGATGCGAAATTTATCCACCGGTTCTCTGTACTGCATTCATATTTTGCTTCGTGTGATATGCTTAAAAATAAAAATAGGATCCAATGACCAATCTACGAGGGTACCTAATCAAGTAATGTCGTTCGCATATAAGTTATGAAATAAAAAATATGAAATCATTTTTAAAAAATAGGGCATTCATAACTGTATCAGTAGGCTGATGGCCGAGTCAATGCCCCCTCTCGGTGGCAGTCAGCATGAGTCAGAGCAACCCTAACTCACATAAAATTTAATTACCAATTAAAAACTGGCGCACATTATCGTAACATGGGTTTTGCACTATTTTACATAAAAAATTCCTGTAGAAGTGGGACCCAACCCATTGACTTTTTGACGCGCCGCTTGTGTTTATGGATGAGGGTCGTTCTTTATAAACTCGTAAGCAAAGTGCTTCTCGTCTCCGTTCTGAAAATTTGACGTGGGACAACAGGAGGTGGTCGGAACAGTCTACTTTTGGAGGAGCCAAAACTTGAGCGCCATTGTAAAGCGTCTGGTTAAAAGCCATCCCCGATTAAATTTATTAGGTAGACAGCTAATCAAGCACAGATTATTGAGGCAACTCCGAAATCCTTTCTACTCATCTACCTGATTTTCCGCAGTGTGGCGTACCTTCGGGTACCTCTTTTGCTGACTTATGGTGGTACGCTTTCTTCAGTTTAACTCCTCAAAGAATAGCCAAGTTACTATAAAGTAGCCATCGGTATAACATCTACAACCACGAAAGATTCTGGTTTTCATACCGCGATGCATGATGGAAGCTGCAGAAGAGGACAAGGTTCTGATACTGCTGTGCAAAGCCTTGAATCGGGGAACACTCCGCAGAACGTTTTTGCTTCTTTACAGCGTAATAACGATTTTTGTAACAAAATATTTTTATGCCGTGAAACTATTATTATCTATGTATAATAATCTGCAAATATTTTGGAAACTTTCTTTGAGAAAATTCAAAAAAAAGGGGACGGAAGGTGATTTACCGGTGCAATTTGGCATAACGACGGACCAAGACCGTTGCTTCTAAATACTAAAAAATTTATGCTGATAAGCCCGATGTATAGATACTTCCGTAAATAAAATTAATAATTACCTTAGACTTGCGCAGTTTAAAAAAATTTCCAGATCTAAACGATTTTCTGCAAGGTAATTAATTAACGAACGAAAGACTAACTCGAAGAAAATTTTGATGATGCCATCACTTAATAATTTTGTAACTTTTTTGCATCAACATTTCCAATCGGGACACAGATGCAATCTATGTGTAGAGAGTGTATGAACAGTTTTTTGAAAATGTTGGATTAATTGTATGAATCTAGGAATAAATAAAAAATATACGACATGACTTGATTAAGCACCCTCGTAATCTGATAGGTCGATAGGGAAAACCGCCTAGCAAACGGCACGCAGCAGATGTAATAATTTATGTTCGACCAGACATGAAGTCCTTTTTCGGTTGTCTGCTCTTGTGCCGTAATAATAACAAGCAGGACGCGCGGCGCTTACGCGCCGCGCTGACGCGGCCCACGGTTTCAAACGGCTTAAAAGTGTAGGTACCGCACGCGTGGCCTTCGGAGACCAAAAGGCCTTTGGTGACCAAAGGCTTAATAAGGCGGGTACCGCACGCGTGGCCTTCGGTGACTTAAGACTTAAAAGGCCTTCGGTAATCAAAGGCTTAAAAACCTTCGGTGACCAAAGACTTAATAAGGCGGCACCGCACACGTGGCCTTCGGTGACCAAAGGCCTAATAAGACGGGTACCGCACGCGTGGCCTTCGGTTACCAAAGGCTTTAAATGGTGGATCCCGCACACGCACCTTTTGGTTTCAAAAGACGTAAGTCAATCACTAAGTAGGATTGACCGCGTGGCCTCCAGGTTATAAAAAGCTGGAAGGCGTCAAAGCGGGTTCTTAAGGTTTCGTTAGCTTAGTAAGTACTAAAACTAAAGGTGTAATCTGGATGATCTGAATATTTGGACTGATCATCGTACGGGTGCTAAGAATTTGAAATCTTAGTACTAATGCTAAAGGGAGGATCTGGCTGATCTGGCTATCCATGCAATCTCGTACAGGTGCTTAAGCTTTGGATGGTTCTGGATGATTCGGTAGTTCAGGCTAATCTGGTAGTTTAGACTGATTGGGCAGTTCTGGCTGATCTGGTAGTTCTGGCTGATATGGCTGTCCTGGCTGATCTGGTAGTTCTGGTCCTTCTGAATGATTCGGTAGTTAAGGCTGATCTGGCTGTTTTGGCAGATTGGTAGATTTTGCTAATTATGAAAATTTGCTACGGTGCAAAGGTTTCAAAAGCTTAGAAAGGACAATTGCAAACTATTAAAGAAATAGGTATGTATCAAAAGCTGGAAAGCTCAAAAGCCGTAAGGCGGGTTCTGGCCAATCAGGAAGATTTGGAGGCGGGAGTGTGACGCACAGACAGCTCTGCTTTAATTAAATGATAATTATGTAATATGTATTGTAGTATTGTACTATGTAGTACGTACATATATTGTTAATCGATCAGTATTTTAAGCTTATTGGTGCGAAATACCTATTAATCTGCAGTGTTTTTGTCTTCAGGCTGACAACAACATTGCATAGAAATTTTGAAGTACTGACAGCTACAGATAATGCAGTCATAGATCTGGGCACTGGGAGTTGCGATCACAGAAATAACGTGGACTTGCAGTAATTAGTAACTGTTAAATTATAGGTATATTTATATAATCTATACACATAATGAGCATTTGTAGTCTCAGGCTGAGAATATATCTTTATAATCTATGTGTACTGTACATCCGTTTTTGTGATCGCAAACATTTTCTAATTTGCACCTTCCAAAAACCTAAGTAAGAAAGCGAAATGGTTAGTTGTAAAGAAAACTAAATGATATATGTGTATTCCCATAAGACAAAAACATAAACTAAATTAATAAGGGGCTCCCTTTTACTGTACGAGTGCTCAGGATGTCTTAATGTTTCTTTTAACAGGCAATAGCCATCAAAATAACAAAAAACTACAAACGCGTGTACACTAATTCGCATTTAAAATTGAAATATTAAAAAAGTGTATTTAAACATAAACCCTTGGGCACTCACACGAATGGTCAGTACAGCTTTTGCACAATAACATAAAAAACAAACAAAGAATTCACAAAATGTTCGATTTCAGCCCGGCAGAAATGAAAAGTTGGAAGAGTGAAGCTTGAAAATAACCACAGTCCACATCTAAATCGAAACTTACTTGCTGGTTTACGACATAACATTATCGTCCTTTTCGATTAACAGTCGGCATTATTCGTGAGTAAAAAAAGTGTGCTGTGTGTCTGCTGGGCATGAAAAAGTGTGTTAGGAAAGTACAACAAATCCTTCTAATCTGAATTACCAAGAGATGTTAATTGGAATAAAAGATGCAGGAAACTGGAAACATCACAATTAAATTCTATATATCTGTATGTCGCAAATGCGGCGCAGTTTGCAGACCCAACGGTCGATTCCATATATGCATACAATTATTACCAACACTACCAGCTCGCCGAAAGCGTCTCTAGATTGAGCGTATGCACGTGTTCGGTGCGATAGCAGCTACAAAGTAAGTACAAATCAGACGGTTATCCAAATGGTTACGAATGGTGGTTACAGATCACACGCCGCCCGGGGCTGAATAACATTATAACAGCAGAAACGACGCCATATGCAACGATTGAGGCGCAAGCCCTGTGTAACTAACGCCTGCTCCTTTTAGCAACATGAAATAACTACAGGCCATATGCTCCCCTCTTCCCAGACCTCGCTGCGGCCATGCATACTCACGAGCACAGTACAACTCGTTTATGTCCACACAATGAAAATTTTATTCTTAATACTGAACAGTGCTGGGCCATGGCTGCACGCCTGCAAATACAGATCAAGTAGGTTTCCAAGGGATGCAGCCGGAAGTGCTTGTAGCTATGCGCTATGCGTTTAAACTTTGCTGCTGCTGGGAGCCAGCAGCCGCGTCTGTCCGGAGATGTCGGTTAAAGTGATGTAGCACTCGCTGTAATTCAGGGGCGAGGATTCTTGGCCAGCCACTATTTCGCGAAAGCGTCAGCAAAGCAAATCTCCGTTTCAGTGTAAGTGTTCTCGGATCGGATGTAGTAGAGAAACTGGTCATGACTAAAGACCAAAGCCAAGAAAGCCGGAAGTGCAAGCTTACCAACGCTTCGAGTGCCGAGACCACCTCACGAAACGGAAAGAGAATCCTGCGTCCATTATATAGAGTGTATCCTTAGTCCTTACAGAATGCACAATTTTTCATACACTGTATGAACAATGGTACATAAACACCGATCACAGAAGTTTGTTAAACAAATCACAGTAGTCGGCAGTACGAAATCACCTAACCACACCGAAAGTTCCGAAGGAGGATTTTCAAATTCGATAAGGTGCACTCAGAACTGAAAGTCCGCATGTTTGTATGGTATAAACAATGAAGCAGACAACCATTTTTGGTTCCACCGTCCACGGAAGAACGAGTTCAGTAGGTCAGGAAGGCAAACCGTTCGAGAGCGGAAGGGAAAATACAATCTCTGAGATAAGCGGATTGTTCTTCCGATACTGTATTAAGTACGAGTACTATTGCAGAATGTAAAGTGTTAACGGAAACGTAAATGTTTCAGCACACGTTTGCCACAGTGTGGTTTTACTGAAGCCGATTAAACTTCTCCGCTGCAAAGGGTCAAGAAAATTATGATGCAAAAGGTACGAATTGAAATTCGCGATTTCTACTGGCGATGCGTAATGATTTGACACTTGATCGATGCGGGTGTGTTGATTAATGGAACCGGCAACTGCGGATAAATCTACACACCGGAAACTCGTTCTTTGCCATCGTTGCGGAAGAAGATTAGACTCGAGAGATTTTCTCAAGTGCGGAGAGGCAGATTAAATGACCGTTGTTGTTTTGGTCAGTTTCCCCGAGTTGAAATTTCCGAAGCTGCTTTGCCGGTGCTTAAAGAGCGCGGCATTTTACGGAATCGAAATTATTTCGGATTTAAAATTTATCTTGTTCAGTGCAGTAATATCAATTTCGGTTTGCTTTCCAAAGAATATACGGTATTTAGCAGTATAATGTTGTGTTTGTTATTATTACGTTACTGTTTGGGTTAATCTTTGATAATTCGCTGTTTGGATAAAGTAATTGTTACTTATTTGAGTCTTTCTAACTACGATGGAAAAATGGATATTTATCGTCGCTAGCAGTTGGATAGTTTGCGGAACAGGTGAGCAAAGTGCAAAATAGCAAATATGTTATTTACACACATTACACATTTCTGATGGATTCTGTTTTATAGACAATTTTTAGATAGAAAATGCATAAACTGCGTGCTCCATCTCCGTCGCTTTCATATGATCGGAATATTTTCCATGTTCGAAACTGATACATACTCCAATTCCAGGCTGTATCTGTACATTGCATCCTTTGCAGGTGTCCTGCCAGTGATCCTTGCCGAATTTTCTTTTGAAATAAATCCGCGACTGTTGATCCATGTTAATTTCACCAACAAATTCCAAACGCAATGTGATAATGACACTGACAACTGCACGAGTATAGGTAAGCTCTGCCTAATTGTATTTATATACAGTAGTATGTCATACCTGTTGTACTTGACAGTTTTTATGACCGACCTGTATCTAATTCTCGGATTTATGCTTCAACCATAGCATTATGCTATGATAATAATACTTTATGTGACGGGTTGATTAATACAGTTTTATACACCGAATCCGATCTGATAGTTTATAAACATATGCGTATACACCGGCAAGTACCAAATACTAAAAATTAATTAGTTCGTGATAAAGATTTCTTAAATTTTGGCTGCTTATATCACTTATGTGAAAAGCAGCATAACACTCTGCATGTACAGAGTATATCGCGCTTTGCCATTCTTATGGTTAGGTACATTTTTTTCTCATTTCTTGTGTCCTGTTTTATTAAGCTGTAAATTATGCAACTACTAATAGTATGTTGGGATTTATTTTAAAGTGTGTTCTACTAGCTTGTTGCACATGCGGTATATGTCATTAAACCGTGAACGACCTTTTTGATACAGTGCCGGAGAAATCGCTGATACCTTCGGGTGACGGGAACACGATAGCGCCGACAATCAAAATTTGTCAAACAGAGAGATGCCACGAGCTGGGTACGTTCGTTGTGCGAATACATAAAAATAACATACAAACAATCGAAAATTTTGACCAGCCTTTTACCGGTAGCATCATCCATGAAGATGGCCATGAACTTCTCCGTTGATCCATGTGATAATTTCTACGACTATGCCTGTGGCAACTGGAGCACTTATAATCCAATTCCAGGTAATTTTCGGATGATTATTGCCGTATTATGATTTTGTTGCCGACAAATAGCTTTTCATTAAGTACATAATGCGCACGCCGTCTGCTTAAATTTTAAAAGTTCGCAAACTGTAAATTTTAATTATTATTTTCCGCAACTGCACAATTAATTTATTTTTTATGCGTTTCAGAGCTTATCAGGGTTAATTTAACTTATCATTAAGCTAATGTTACTCCGGGAATTACAAACTATGTACATGTTTATTTTTATAAATTGCAGTGGATGCCATAAATGTCGTTACACCGGTAGCCAATAGAGCTATGCATATGCATAGTTGCATAACCACATTAGTGGCGTCCATTGTATGTATGTAAATTACCGCATGTTTAGTTTTATAAAATTTATAAACTGTTTTTATAAATTATATTTAGTGCAAAAAGAGCTTGCGGAAAATTGTGAAGTTTATATCCGTCATCGAGCACGTGGTGTGAAACTTCTGGTTATCTTTCTTTGCAGATGATCAGGGAAGCTGGGATAATTTCCACGTGGTATGGGTTCACTAGAACATGAATAATTTTATCTTAGTTTTTAATTACGTTTGTTTTTTAAGGTTACGGAAAAAGTCACAAAGCAACTCAAGGGTGAGTTACTGCAACCAGCATGCTAACAGAATCCCAGTAACAGTGATGGCAGCGCAGCAATAACGCATTAGCATAAATCATAATAGATAATGCAGTTTCGGTTTTGCAGAAATCCTTGAACGCGAAGATGTAAGCGACCTTTCCACCTCTAGGCAGAAGGCGCGAACATTTTACAAAGCCTGCATGGATGTCGGTAAATAAGACGAGCAAAAGACGGCATATGCTGCAAACTTAATTTATTATACGTATTTAATTAAACAATTACAAAACGTCCTCTATACTTACAATTTTGTTAGCAGTATCTTATTCCGATCTAGCATAATGCTGTAGAAGTTTGTTTGTGTTTTCGTTACAAATTTATTCAGAATAGGTACTGTTTCAATGTAACCAGCACAACCACTGATCGATGTTGTTGAATCGTGAGGAAGTGTGAAAGTTTTGCTGTATTGCATAATTTACTGTAGATATCAATTAATTTCCTTAATCATTAGATACAAAGACTACCATAGCGAACTAGCGAAAAGAGTGTATAATGTACGTATGCAGAAGCAAATCAGTAGGGCAATGTACAAAATACGTACATTTAGTTCGTAAATACAGTAACCAGATTTTTATATCTAAATTTACGTATACTACCATTTGCGTTTAATTTTTTTTCGTTACGAGTAATGTTTCTACAGATCGCATGGACAGCCTCGGGCCTTGGCCGTTACTGCAGCTGCTGCGCAGTGTGTTGGGCGAGTGGCCGGTGTTGGCTAAACAGTGGGATGCCGGCGGATTTCACTGGTTGAATGCCATTAAGAAAACGAAGAAACTGGGACTGGGTCTGTTTCTGGAATGGGCCAGCTCGTCCGACCCGGAAAATCCCAAGAAGAATATCGTTCATTTTGTGGAAGCCAGTCTGGGGTTGAACACGCGGAAACTGTACTTTGCACCGCAATCGGAATACATTCGCGATGCGTACAAGGGATTCATTCGCAACCTCATGGTGATGCTCAACGATGAATCGGGATTTATTGCACCGGATAAAGCGGCACTTATTCAAGCGGATGCCGATGCGGTGTACGAATTCGAAGTTTTGCTTGCGGGGGTAAATACACTACATAGAAATGCAATCTAGTGGAATATTTCAGATTTTCGAACTATTTTTGAATTAGAACATCATGTCTATTTATTAAATATTGGAAAATTTTTTGTGACTTTTAAATAGTGCGCCACGGTATATGAATATTGTGTTATTACAGAAATGCTAAGAACTCACTTGGTTTCGATTTGTTTAATAGCTTTCACGGACGGAAGAAGAGCGTCGCAATTTATCCTTATCGTTAAACAAGATGACATTGGAGAAATTCCACGAGAAATGCCTGAGCAGCACGATGACCTTACAGCAGCTAATGGATTATATGGTGGAAATAATGCCCAATTCCACGCTGAAAGAGCTGGTCACACCGGAAATGGTTATCAATGTGGCCAATCCGGATTATTTTGTGAAACTGCACAGTATTCTGGCCACATATTCCCGTGAGCCACAAAAACAACGAGTATTGGCCAATTACATCGGCTGGCGATTAACGATGGAATTTTCCGCCAAGCTAACGAAAAAACTGCGCGACATTGTCGAGGCATTTGGACGAGTCCTGGACGGGTCGAAGAAGGAGCCGGAACGCTGGAAAATCTGCTCAGGAAAGGTCAACGCGGTGATGAACACGGCGGTCGGGTCACTCTACGTCAAAAATTACTTTGATGAATCAAGCAAACGTAAAGTTAGTATAACGTATTTATCATTAAAGTTTACATCAATATTTATTGTATAATATACAAAATGTAATAGTGAGTAATAATATTATACAGTACATACTTGTTATATCTATATAAGTATTTTCGAATTGTGATCAAATTGCAATTTCAAGCACCTTACAGATTCGGTTGTTAGTGAAAGATTTGCGAGCGTCGTTCGGCGCGGTGTTGAAGAAAGCTGACTGGATGGATGAATTAACACGGCAGCGGGCACTGGATAAGTTAGAAGCTATGAACGAATATATCGGATATCCTGATTACATAATGGACGACATTCCACGACTGGACAAGGAATACGAACGCGTACGCTGGCCGTATATAATAATTACACGCTTTTAACGCAGCAGTTATTTAAACTATTGAAATCACGTGTAGATCCAATGTTAAAATTTGGAAATATTAATTTTAAGTAGTGTAAACTATCACTGGTTTTTTGTTTGTTGATTAGACATAAATAAGGAAATGAATTAAATTTACATTTCTAACGGTCTATCAGCAATTATCACGCTGAGCCTGCACACGAAACGCGTTTTGATAATCTTTTCGTAAAGTAAGGGTTGTAATATATGAACGCAGCAACTCCGACGTTCACGAAGAAATTTGGCTGGAAAATGCCATTGAGAATTACCGTTTTTAAATTTCAGTCCTTTGCAGCTGGAATTCGGTCGGGATCATGCGTACAACTGCATGAACGTCAACCGCTTTAGTGTGGAAACGAATCTCAAAGACTTACTAAAAGTCAATAATCGCTCTTTGGATGAATCTCTAACGCCGGCGGATGTCAATGCGTTTTATGATCCTTCCAACAATATTATCGGTAAGATCATGGCTATGAATTGCAAATTTCAGTACTCGTACCAGGTCACTGTTCTTGACGCTAATTCCAAGAATTTTCGCTGTTGTTATACATTTCGCATATCTTTGTCACTGTTAAACGGACAAAAAATTCGGGTTATTTACATATTGCACTTTGCAAAGAATATAAGTTACGATGATTTTGTAGTGTCGCGGCAGTGTTCCAGCTGTCTTAGTCCTAGGTTGTTCATAATCAAATATTCGTAGGCAGGCTAAGGCAGCTAAATGTGGAGATGTCGCATTTTCGTTTTCCGCTAGTGTTCACCTAACGTTGTGTTTTTTTTCTATTTTTCTTGACATTCGTATTTTTGTGCATGTATTTTCAGTCACTGTTGATCACTCGTTTCGGTTTTAAGCATCTCCTGATTCGTTTTACTACTTTGTATGTCTATGTATTTACGTGAGCCGTTTGTTTCCCGGTTTGCAGCATTTGTTGCCGGTATTCTTCAACTGCCATTTTACGATGCCAATCGACCGGAATATTTGAATTACGCTGCCATTGGAGCAGTAATTGGTCATGAGATTACCCATGCTTTCGATGATCAAGGTACGTTTCCCCGTTGTCATCAAGTATTTATCAGTTAACGCCTGTTTAATTACATTTTAATTACATATTAAATTGTTCTATTCCTATATCATTATGTGCTCAGCACCATGCTTTGCTGCTAACTGCCACTGTTTTGTAGGGTCACAGTTTGATGCAGATGGGAAATTCCATGACTGGTGGACGTTGGAATCGCGAGCCCGTTATGGCATGAAAGCCAGCGGTCTCGTGCAAAAATACAGCAACTACGTATTACCCCAAGGTCAAGTTAATGGGCTTTTGACGCTGGGGGAAAACATTGCTGATTGTGGGGGCGTGAAAACAGCCTATCAGGTGACCTCGTGTTTTTACTCGTATTTTCGCGGTTTGCTGCTGCACATTTGTAATTATTATTAATTTTTCCAGCACATGAATTTGTTCTGACTGGTTTGTATTTGAACGTTTAGGCATATAAACTGTACGTTCAACGACGAGGTTTCCTGGAAGCAATTCTGCCCGGTTTCGAAAATTTTACAACAGAGCAGCTGTTTTTCTGGGAGTAGCTCAGGTATTGTGTAAATTATATACAGAATAATTTTGTTTTCGAGAAACTTAGCACGCTTCGAATCTATCGTGAGTAGCAATTATTTGCTTACTAAGTTTTGAGAAACAACCGATGTTTGCCGTCTCGGTACCAGATTTCAAGTATAAGGGCTGTGAATTTCAGTTTAGTCGAACATATGCGCGTTCAAATGAGATAGGTTATTTAAAAGTACATTAAAAGTACATTTGAGCTGGCAAAACCATTTAAAATTATATTACAAAAAAATAACTTTTATTCGACAGGATTGGTGTGGTTCCGAGAGGGACAGAATGACCATGGTATCGCTGCTGTCCTTTACGCACAGTCCGAAGATGTTCCGGATAATTGGACCGCTGTCCAGTATGCCCGAATTCGCTGATTCTTACCGGTGTCGAGTTGGATCTCGTATGAATCCCCTTATTAAAGCTGCTGTCTGGTAGTGCACATGTTTTGCAAATTAACGTATTATATTTTTATTTTTTGTAACTGATGTTCAGCTTGCTTGCATAAGCAGTATTCTAGAAATTTAAAGCAGGAACCATGGATTCTTAAAAAAGAGAATCTAAGACATCAAAGGAATAAATAAAATTAAAAGACAGGCTCCAGTGCCACACAACAAAAAGTTCACGGATAAAAGATAAAAACACCAATTTATGAGATTCGCAATTCATAGACAGCTGCATAAAGATTGACGAGATCGTGGAAATCGTAAAAAGTAAAATTTTAAAACATTAAAATCCCTTACTTAAAAACACAGCACGGACGGGAAAAATTGGTGCACAATGGATATGTCGAAGCAGTACAAGGACGGAAGGGTAAATACCGAATCCAGGGAACAATCAGGGAATGCATGTATTTTGGCCGAGGTTCACTAACGCGGCTCCAATCCGGAACCAAACATTCGGATAACTTGGCAATAAACTCTGCAAATAGAGCATCCTGTGTTTTAGTCAGCAGCTCGCATCTGCTAAACAGAGCTTTGACAATGCCATGAAAGTATTTATACAATTTTTTAGGGAAGTTGAACTGCGAGAACAGAACACACACACGACAATAATCGTTTATAGTAAAACGGAATCAATTTCACGGTTCTGACACTTAATACTTACTTAACATGAATATTGGGTTCCCTGATAATCTCGCCATCACAATTCCAGATCGTTGTCGATGAGTTACCGGTAGATTCACTGGTGCGAAACAACAGCTCGTGCGCCCGACATGCGTGGAGATTGCTGCCCAGGGACTAACAAAAACGACAAAAAAATTTCATCCCGACCACAGAGGAAATGCAAAACGGATTTCTGTAACATACTCGCTGTGGTCCAATGCCCCGCTGTGTGCTGACCAGATAATGCAGCAATCGGCACCGCCCAATAGAACGCACCACCAACAAGTCCAGACATCCGTCACCGCAATGGGAAACCGGCACCACGCCTAAAGCAAATCAAACTTTCCGTAATGAACGAATTGTGACCGTTTGTAGGCACGAATTTCGATCCAAAACTTAAATGTAAATTCTTGCCTCTCGGCGACATTTCCGAACGACAACTCATACTGGCGGCGATAACGTTTGTGAACTTTCCATCCAAAGTTGACCATTCCTCCTTATCCGTACTGCCTTCTGGACCGATGGAAATGTCTGTAAACAATACAACTGTACTCTGTAAATGATCTTATTCCAATTTGCCCTACATTCTACGTCATCGAGCGTGAAAGACTAAGCTGAAATATAACATGTTCCATTCAATTACTTATACTTCCGCTCACAGTGCTACGGTTTAATTTACAGTAAGTACCATAATTACACCGTTGTTATAATTATCTTGATCGTGGTGCTTAGTGATCGTCCGCTAGTAACTAAATAATCCCTGAACATCACTGCCACTAAAGTTATTGCTGCAACGTTGCAAACGCGAACACGAACATACAAGGTCATAATAAGAGCAAAGTACGTACACCTCAACAGTACGTCAGTAAACTCAACACTTACGACTTTTGCTGGCACCGATTTCCTTGCAATACCGGCAATCCTGATAGCATTCATCACCCTCATCGGGATAACCATCAGGATTGACTGATTCCAGAGATTTGAACGATACCGAGCCATGGTAGGCTCGATTCACCAGGAATGTCTTAGCACCGGCCAACACGTATCGAGATTTGCCGAGATACCGTCGCAACCACTGCTTCTCACTGTTCCGCAGTGTGTCGCTAAAGAAACCATATCCCAGGAATGCGCAGAAGAATTTCAGAAACTGCCCATCAGATGCACGGAACACGGTTCCCACATCCAATCTCATTTCCCTACCTAAATGAAAAATTAATCATATTAGAACAGATATAATCCCAACAGTAGATAAAAACCCGTCATCTACTGTAACGTTAACAAAACTGCGAAACACCTGTCCGGCTATTTTCTATTCTCTAACCTAATAAGATGTTAATAAGAGCCGTAACCACATCTCCCAGACCGATGCAAAACCCGATAGAATCAGTCGATCCTGCAAAATACATTGATTAAGCAAATACCAAGGTGCATAGACCAATTATGAGAATAATGCAGTGGGTGCCCCGCGCATTACCTGCGGGTATTAAACCAATTCGCACTGCCGGTGCCATCAACGAAGAACACGGCCGTAGTTCGTTCACTTGCGCCCTCAACAGTACTCCCTCCATGATTTCATTAAATATCCCATCGCCACCGACAGCAATGATTCTGCGAAACAAAATCAGTGCAATCTCCTCCCAAATTCAATAATGCAAAATATTATCCAGAAATTCAATTACCCGAATTACCACCTACCCGTCGTACGGCTGAAGATGCGGATCTTGTTGCACGATCCACTCCTTTGCGTGTCCCTGATGCGTGGTGACAATGAAGTCGTAGGATATTCCACATCCCGTTAGAATCGGCGAGATAATCTTGGTCATCACACGCACAGCACCACCATTTCCGCTGATCGGATTCACGAAAAACAACAAGCGCTTTGGCCGTTCCTCGAAATCTACAAATACAATACCTCCTCCATAATATTATTACAAAATTCACTACAAGTAAATTCGTCAAGAGTTGCAGAAAATTAGCTAGTAAATTTTAAGTAAACATGAAAAAAGCAAAACTTTCACCCCCCCCCCTACAGCGCACATCCAGGAATCATGTCAAAAAGAGGTAAAAACGAATGTGTAAAAATTAATTTGCTTAACAGAGAAGTCTACAAGGAGGGAAGGAGAAGGGGAAGGAGAATTTGCTTAACAGGGAAGGAGGTAACTTAAGGTAATACGAATCAATTCGGTTACCCTCTACAGTACTAGCTAAACACAAACTCATAACGGAATGCAAACGACATAACGAAAATCTCAGAACAACTTTGATTTTCAATGCAAATTTGTTTATCGTAAATTTTCCGCATACGCCAAAGCCAGTAATAGCGTGGAAATTGTTTGTCTTTATATAAATGACCAACCAAAACATCGCGGAATATGAAGTATTCACGTAACGGAAACAGCGGAGTAAATTCCACCTGCAATCTTATCGCAGATTCCTGACAGCCTTACGATTACCTGATTGTCACATCACCCTAGACTAGCGTATCTGATTAAATCCTTTCAAACAACATTACGTCTGCAATCCGGAGATTAAACTTGAAAACAAACTAGATTTTTCCGTTTACCTTTCAAGACATCCAGCAGCGCCTTGTACAGCTCCTCCCCCTGTTCCGGGACTTCCGGTTCCAGCAGGACCTTCTTCGTTCGCCACTTCTGGTGGGAGACATGCCGGGCCATGTGCAGCAGCAGCGAATGGCTGCGGGCTGGATCGTAAACGCCACTGCGACTGAAACATTCCAGTCTGCGCAGCGACCATCGCGCACTGGACAACTCACTGTTGTCCGTCTGCACTTCGACGCTCAGCACATCCCGCAGACTGATAACGACGGCCTGTGCCACTTCTGCAACAATTTCGTGGAGAATTGTCAAAATGTGGGAGCGCAATAAGCAAGAACAAACTGTTACACACAACAAACACAAATACGATGATTTTGAGCAAACTCGGAAACCAGTTTGATGTTGTCTCCGCACACTAACGTAGGCTGCAGCATTGCGAATCACACTGAACTTCCAACTTGCATCAAGCGTTTGCGAGTGCAAAACTGTCGTTAGCTAAACATGATAACGATTAAAGGAGAAGCCATACCCGGAAAACCAGGCAGCGCTCGCAGATGAAGCGCTTCGTTCTCCAAAGTTGCTCCATAACGCACTTTGTTGCATTTAACGATGATGTGGGATTTGCCAGGCTCAATCAACACGGACATACTTCATAACCAAGAATCCACACATATATCAAACTGCACCGTTAGCTTACTACGCAAGATCAACCATTAAAAATTTAAAATTATTCCCGACATCCAAAATATGGGGAAACCAAAAGCAAAACAAACAAAACCACCTAACGCAATTCAAACTAGCAAAACAACGTGAAGTCCGTGAACAGCTGACGAAGTGAAAAGCAGAGCGCGCCTGCGCGAAACAGCCGCGAGTGGTTACCTGTCTGTCTCACAATCGATATGCACTGCAGCCGTGCAGCGTGCAGCTACCGTATGTTACATGCACCGCGCATCCCTCCGCTTCCTTCAGTTGATCCCATTCTCCCGGCGCTCAGTACGGGACAAATCCTTTTGTCGCCACCTTTTAAACACAATGCTTCATTAAGAATCGAAGTAAGATTGCGACGGAATATTTTATATCATTTTAAAATTAAATGCAATTTTTTCCTGTGTTTTGCAAGTTCAGGGCAGAGTTCCAAAGTGTGCTCTTCCGGTCAAAGTGCAATTGTGAGTTGTGGAACCGAAAAGCCGCTGTAATATGGATAATTATTTGGAGGCGGGGAAAACATTCGTCATAGACTCATAGTCGCTTCCGCGAGCAAAGGTAAATCAGCTGGCCGACAGGCTACTGGCTACGAAAGCGTAGTTTCAACTCGACGTATTTCTGCTTACTGTTGCCAGCGTTTGCCATTGCATTTCGGTCGTATTTAAACGAACAACGTACTGTTCGTTCTTTCGTTTGTTCCTCGTTTTCAAACTTGCGATAGTTGCTGCTAAAATTTTTTTTCCCCAAGTGCGTGATTTGTCCATACTTTTGAACCACAGAATACTTTATCATGTAGGTTACCGCCAAGCATTGCCAACTGACTGCAGCCAAACGTTTTTTTGCAGATTGTTTGAATTTGCTTTTTATGTTTGCAGTTCTGCCTGGTAAAAATGGCAGCCGTGGAAATGCACAGTTTCGAAGCCGCATACAGTGCGCAGATGAACGGAGTGGACCACAAGTCCAATCAATTCGTGCAGCGCGTTTCCCATCTGCCGATGGTGGCGCTGTCCCTGTCGCGTCTCTCCGATGCCTACCAGAAGACCAAGGTGCGCAATGCGCTGCTGAAGCTGGTGCTGGAGAAGGGAGAGGAAACAGTGTGGGGATCCTACAACCTGGCGTCGCTCATTGCCAGCAAAACCGGCCTCCAGGGTCCGCGTAAGTACCCTTAATCGCTTATAACTTACCTCACAAACCACAATTAATCAGCAAAAATGTGAAATGCAGTTGTTGACTTCTACTTAATTTAATACCTCGTAATGAGTTCAAATTTTAACGTTACTTATCGTTAGTATGTTTGAATTTTATAAAGTAGTGTATCAGCGCTTGAAACTACTGCTAAATGGGTGGCTTTTGTCAGTAAACTGACAATGCATACTGAGTGTTTAACCTCACAGAAATAGCAACCACATTTCTTCTGCATTCAATTTATTTTTTAAGGTTTCTGTATATAGGTGGGTGGTGTGCGTTTCCTTGTAGTCGAATATTTTTGTGATTTTATAAATAGAATTTAAAATAAATGTTGAAAACAAATTTAAATTAAATACGAGTACGAGTACGAGCGGTGTTTGCAGATTGCAGTTTGCTCAATGGCCTAAAAAAATGGCCAAAGTGTACGAGTCTGTCTGCTTTATATAATGATACAAAATCCGTATGGATTTAAGTCTCTCTTGTGAATCCAGTTCACAGCTTGAAATTTAAGTGAAGTGAAGTGTTTCCCCAAAATACGAGTGCGTGTACTTACAAGGAATGTGCTGCAATTTAAACAAAATTATCTGATTGGGATTTTCGCAGTGAACAAAGTGGATATGTCGGCGTGTTATCTGCTGAGCAAAGTCGAAGAGAAGCTTCCGGTTATCACCTACACGCCGAACGAGGTACGTCTGCACGCCATCAGTGCTCTTCGGACTGTGCTGTTGTTGACCTTCGCTCTTGATGGATAGCATCGTAATGCGCTACAAATAGTAGTCAATTTATACCAATGCTTTGCTATGCTTATGGAAATCCAGCTGTGGGCTTTAAACATAGAAGTATGGATTTCGTGTGTTTAATTTATGTAATGACGGAAGACATCGCTGTTGCAGTTGATGGATTCCACCATGCGCATCTATGATGACAATGTTCGTCCGCAAATCGATCGTATTGCGCACATCAAGGACAACACCGTGCAGAAGTATCAGGATGCCAAGGAATTCAGCGCCGTGAAGCTGTCGGAAGCCAAACATCTGGGTGCTGCCACGGTCAAAACGGTCATTGATTATCCGGTCAATCGTGTTAATCAAAGTGTGGAATGGAGTTTGAACACGGCTGATTCTCTGGTGGATATGCTGTTGCCAGAAGGTATGCCGCCAAATAGAATGCAGGTGGTTGGCTCGTGGTAGAAGTGTGATAACCGCGTGCCAATTGGCAGTTGGCACTTTTTAAGCGAGCTGCAGTATCCCCACATTTGCGCCATAATCAACACCAGATTTATTTTGATTTGCACGTAATCTTAATATTTTCGAAAAAAATAATAGCATTTTCACTTTCTTGTAATTACACAGCCATTGCCAGTGTCTTAATTTGGAAAATATCCTATTACATTTTCGTCTGGTTTACCAACCAAATATCGGATTTTCGCCTGATTTACCAACCAACCAAATAACGGATGTCTATGCAATGATGCGCTCTAAAGTTCTTACTAAGTTAATTCTGGAATTCGATGTTCCTGTGCACGAGTTTTTTCCACACGACTTTGTATCGTGTTGATCTTTGTTCATGTGCACTGGACTCGTATAATATAACTGCAGCATGCTTTTAGTGGATGTTGGACTTTCATTGGGTGTATACTTAACAGGCGGACTGTGTTTTAGGAGACTCTGACCATGTTAATATGAACAACCACCCGGAAGTGTATGACGGCAACATGGACCATGCCCGCATCATTTCGCTGAAGCTGCGCCAGCGCGTAGTTCACCGCCTGGCTGACAATGCCCACACTGCGGCTTTACTGGACCAGGCGCTGCACATTGTCGAATCCCTCAAACACTCGACGGCCGCCAACTCGGTCAACCATGTCCTGGACAACATTCGGCGTCTGTCGGTGGCCAGCCGGACTAACGGCGTGCACCACCAGGAAGGCGTTGATGTAAGCGTGTTAGCGGTGGCGTTGGTTAAGAATCTCACTGAGCAGCTGAAGGAAGCCATGGAACTGACCAGTCAACAAGTGTCGCGTTTTCTTCCCCAGCCGGTCACTGACAGGATTTCCAGTGCCACGGAAGTGGCCCGTGATATGTACGCACAGGTGTCGCAGGTGAGTTGGCATGGCGGATCTGAAAGGAGGGCATCAGTGGCCGGCTGATTGCGAAGGAGCGACCTTGTACAGATTGTCCTCTCAACCAGCGTAAACAAGCTACCACAAAAATAAAACTGATTTCTTGGGTTATTTTATTTTGGTTTAAAATAAGGTTCGAAAACCAGAAAATAAGGTTTAGAAAAAAAATGCAAATACTCATTTGATTCTGAGTATGGCGTACCGTGACTACCGTCCAAATTAATATTAGCAGCTGTTTTTAAAAGTTTTTCGGTGTTTAAATGGAATCTTGATTTCGCGATATGCTACACTAATTGACGTAAAACATTCTGTTTCTAAACAATAGACATCAGTTTTAGTACTTGTTGGGTTCTTCTTTACTGGGTTTCTGAACTCGTTGCGCTCTGCAGTGTTAGAGTGGTCGGCATTAAAATTAATTTGGCAAAAGCGGCGTTTTGTTATCGCGATTTCGATTTGAATATGCGCAGATGTACGGTCAATACGAAGAAACTGATTATTTTGGCTGATTGCAGGCGCATCATGTGGATGACCTTTCGCACTCCCTTCTTGGCCAAGTCCAGGGTTATGTTGCTTCCGTCCAAACCACTATGAATGCTGCACTGGATGTTTTAACCGAAACATATTTGCTGAAATGGCTTATTCCAGAGTACAAAAATATCGGTTCTTTGGAGATCCACATGCAGTAACCCCGCAAAGACCTGTAGTTAAAAAAGTCCCCGGTTTTACGCGTTCTTCTTAGCATGTTATAGTGCTTACATTAGTTTACCGCTGCTTCATTATCTAAATTCGGCTTGTTGAGCCTGTGACGATCATGTTTATGTCAACAGGTGTTTTGTCACATATTGAAGTTCGTTCTTTGAGAAATATCACATTTGTTGAAATTCATTCCATGAGAAATGTGGTTCCGTTTCTTTTGGAAGCTGTTTGCTTGGTGTTTCTCGTTAGGTTTAGGTTTCTGATGCTAATTTCAATGTTCTTACTCTCGCGTGCGAATTATCTGCTTGCTGCGCTATGCCTACGGCCCTACATACCTCAAGATTCTCCATATGCAATATAAGCAAAGTTAGCAAATAGATGAAATTTGTTCATTCCCAGTAAACAAGTACTTTGGATAGTGCATGATTAATAAGGCTATGAGGCTCGTGTGTTACTGTCACCGTCAAGAAGAGATATATCAGTTTGCCCCTAATACTGCTTCGCTCTAAGAAGATAAAAATTAATTATTTGTAGCACTGCCATTACATTACACCTGACAAAATTTCAGCGAGATTTTGAGAGTGAAGGGAAATTGCAAAATGCGTAACTGCGTATAGTGTACAAGATATACGCATGATTCGCATCGCAAAGGGCGATATTATCCCTAATTGTAAGTTGATGTACAGATAGAATTTGCACGACATCTACCGCTTCGAATAAGCGTTTCTATTGGGTCACAAAATGGTGAACTATTCTGACGTCGGTAGCATTGTAACCAAGTAAAATATATCTTTCCTTCAAACCGCGAATCGCACATGTTAAAGCTGGTAACACCTTTTGGAGCGCGTGCATACTGTAACTGACATCAACATCATGCCGATAACAATTAAAACCATCAATACAACATCCATTTTCCAGCATAAAATTAAATAACAAAAACTGGGATAAGAAAATGGCCAGGCTGGTTACAAGTCTAATTTTGCAGATAGCCGGGCAATTTCATGCGCATGAACACCCAGCACATGCCAAAGGAGACCAGAACACAAATAAATCCGACCATAATCCACAGCATCCTGTTTAATTTGGGCATGAGCGGACTGTTGGTCTGGTCGAAGATAACGAAACCTAAACTGCCGAGCGTGAAGAGGAAGCTGGCGGCTAAACCTTCCATGATGTACTGTCCGTTCACTCTCCACGGCATGAACGCCACCGGACGCTGGTGGCCGTGCTCATCCGTCGTGCTGCCGATGCTCGGCGGCTCCACAATAACATCATAAATTACACCTGCAACAGACAAACCGCCATTGTTGACTGAGCTTTTCAAGTTTTAATTCATTTATTACTTAACATCAGTTATCGGGATCAGTTCCACAAACCAATCAACCTTTCGGCATAATTAACAACGTTTAACGTTGAAGTTCAAATCACAATACAAAATATCAAGCAAAGCTAAAAAATGGAAAAGAGGTACGTACTTCTATGGAAAAATTCCAAATCGGTACGATTACATGCGTTCTCTCGCGGTAATGCAACAAATAATTCTCGTGAACGAAAACGTAATGCAGTGTTAAAAATGAATCTATTTGAAATGTGCTCTACAGGTGCAAATATAAATAAAATACTGCGAGCATAAAAACTATAACACATAGTCTACGAGAATAAATACGAGTACTAAACGAACCCGAACGGCTATTACAACTCAAGCTAATAATAATATAGTTTCCTCTGATTGCAGACTACGCTATAATGTTTCATTGTTCACTTTAGAAACATCTAAAAATTGTTTTAAAAACGAGAAAATATTTTGTACACTGTGCAGCCGAAACCAAATGCGCGGTATACAGCGTGCACTTCAGTGTTCCGAGACACAGGGTATTGACTCTATTTCTTCTAGCTACGTACCTCCAGTTACTAGAAAGTAGGAAAGAAGGATCATGGCAAAAACCGTCATGGGCGCAGGCGCGTGGAGCCAGCTGGGTTTCTTGATGCGCAGGTTGGGCACCTGCAGCACGCTGAAGGGGAACGCTTCGTACACCGTGTCCAACATTGTGCTTGCTCAAGGGAATCTGTCAGGGATGAACGATACTCGTATATTATGAGCGGATACAAACCGCGGACTGATATAGAACCATGCAATAAAGAATTCACCAAATCGCAGACGGCGTAAACCATGAAACGGGATTAATATCCAGTTGTCAAATAACTCAAACTGAACACAAACTGAACGACAGAAAGGAAGAACCGGTCGGTTTCACCGTGTACACTTACCCCCGCAAACTGATATTCACAAGGGCACCAATCCTTATCCGAGCAAAAAAAATGAGAAGAACCTTGCCTGGATGAAGAAAGACTGCAGGACACAAAAAAACGGGGAAATCACGAAAAAAACAAACAGGCAAACAAAATTTGTATTTGCGTATGTAAAGTTGTAAATGTAAACTTTACTCCACGTCAGCGCAGTTACGGTGGCGTAACGAGGTATAAAGTCAGATTGCCATATGCTTTTCCTTGCACTAGCCCCTTGGGCGGTTGTGAACTTGCCAGTTAGCGTGCGTGCTCGTATGCAAAAATTTAAATGCATATTAAGTAGGACTCCTATTTTCTATAGTAGAATAAAATATAAAATACCCATAATATGTGTATAATAAAATAAAATATGTAGAAAGTTCATGGTGCTTGTTCATTTTTTTTAATAAAAGCAGATAAGCCAAGTATTGTATGTACAGTACATAGGTCGATTTGTTATTAGAGAGGTGCAGCTCTAGGATCCGGGCATGGGCCTGGACGACCGACAGTTGCATCTGACTATAGGGGAGAAATACGTGAAAACGTTTTCCGGAAATCACGAGAGTCAGTGAATACTTACTATATAAATAGAATTCTGCAGAACATAAAAACGTAAACAATAATGTTTGCAAAATATGTCTTCGCCTGGCCGGATGGTTCGAATGGAATAATTATTATGGCTGGTGTCCCTGACCTTCCCTGAAGGAATTATTGTGCATTTCCTGTTGGTGAAAGCGCCGCCGTTCGCAATCTGCTGTTCATGTGCTCATAATATTATAATTATAATCGTACACTTTTATATAAACAAAAAACACCTTTCATTCTAGGTTGCTGGGATTGGCTACTTAAGAGACTCTAGCGTACCTAATCATTCTATGTGGATCTGCATATATATTCTGCACTACATGCATAATGATACTGTACATTATCGAAAGATGTAATACGTATACAGTGAAATTGTTTTTTTAGCCAGGTTTTATGCTTCCGGGTTCGCCAGGGTGCAAATTCCTCTTCACACTTTTGTATTTCACTACGATAAATTCTTTCGTGATTTGAGTTTTGTTAACCATGAGCTCGTAGCAGATAGTTATGTAATACTTAAATACGACATAATATCTATATAATTATTACACATACGAGGGTTGTTAGTTATGTTCTGTCGTATTACTTTTATTTATTTTTGGACTCATGCAATTATTATATTATTTTCATATTACTATTACTGAACTCCTAAGGCATCGTTTTCATCTGTTGCCAGATTTGTAAATACGACACAAAAAAGTTATAAATTTTTTGAATGATGGCACCTTGGAAATTTCGTTTAATTTTCTTATTTTTTGTTATTTCATTTCTCCGCAACGAATCTTTCCGATTCGGAAATTATTTTGAACCTATGCAGGATCAAGCTTATCGAATATTTAGGTTACACGAATATCCGAACTATGGATTAAGTAAAACAATTTTTTTAATATTTAGAGGTTTTTGGTTTGGGTCCGTCGTGGTGCCAATTACACCAGTCGACCACCTCCCGCCTCCAATTTTTTGCGTTTTCTCAAAGAAAGTTATCAAGGTATTTGCAGATTACTGTAAACGCTTGATAGTTATTTCCGACAGAAAAGGCTTCTGGAAATAATTTCATTGCGGGGAGGCGCACCAACATAAACGTTTCTTCGAATGCTTTTTGGCTCTTGGTCTCCCACTCCATTGACAAAACCCTGTTCTGTTATGCTGCTTCCACCAAGTATGGCGCTAAGCAAATCAGGATCTGTCGTGAGTGTAGTCTTAGGATTGATAGCTAAATGAGAGAAGTTTGGCTTTGCTAAGGAGCATTAAATGCAAAAGCACCAGTAACCACTAGTCAGCGTAAGTTGTGCCCGACGGTACTCCGCCTTGCTAAAAATCAGATCCACGCGCAATACGGAATCTGTTACTGGGGATCTGCTCTATGCTTCCCTGTCCATCCATCGGACAAACACATTTGGGGATCGGTGTCTGCCACGCGCAACAGAATGGCTTGCTATTTTAGGTTCCTCAACAAACAGACTGTTCCGATCTCCTCTCGCCATGCCTTGTTAAAATTCCAGAATAAAAACCACAAGACAAGCGCTCAGTAGTTCACGCAGAAGAACATTTAATCACCAACATAACAAGCACTTCAGATAGTCAATGGGTTGCATCCCAGTTTTTTTAAAAAATTTTAATGTGAAACAGCGCAAGCCTACGTTCGGGTGTTAATGCGCCATTTTTAATTGCGAATTAAATTTGGTGCGGGTGAGTCGTGCTCTGACTCACGCTGACTGCCACCGAGAGCGGCCATTGACTCGGCCATTAGCCTACTATTACAGTTATGATATGCTCTACTTTTTAATAATAATTTGATATTTTTAGTTTCATAACTGATATACGCACGACAGAACATAACTAACAACCCTCGTATATACAGTATTCATGCATGTTATTCCGCAGTACAACTTACAGTATTCGGTATTTAAGTACAGTACAGGACAACTGCTAATTGCGCATGGACCGGTACGTAGATGCAATTTAAGCGATGCCGGACGACTTTGTAAAATTGTGCTAAACTAAAAGTGCATGCGGCGATGGTGCAGAACGTGCATTTCCTCAAAAAGCTGATTGCTTTTCAAGTTGCGATTACAATTTTAATTTAATTGCGTCCGTGTTAAATAGCTGCTCGTGCTACGGATTTTATTTACCTATATTTTAGAGGCGAATGTATATAAAATCCTTAGCAGAGACAATTCAGTCAACTGTTTCAGAGCTTAATGCTGTCAAGCAAAAATCGGTCAGAGGAACGTTAACAATAGAAACAGTCGACGGCAATTAGTTATAATTCAGGATTTTCTGGTTTAATCACAACGTTTTTACTGATCTGGTCAACAATACTCTTGAATACTGCATTCATCGTATTATTCGCATGGCACTTATTCGATAAAGTCCGAAAGACAGGATTATTACCAATTGGATTTTAATCACTTCCGGTACACCGAGTACATAGCATGCGCGTACGCCGCCGTGTACCCGGCACCCGGCAAATCACTTGAAGCCCACTTTACTATATAACCATCTTTAGCGAATTGTTAACGGGAATCTACCGTTTATGTTTTTGCGAGACAGTGCTCAAGATAGTTATCAAGTAAATGTTACAGCATAATCTTCGGATGATCATTGTTCAATCATAAAATACTCGAAGTTGTTATTCTTACACTACTAGTGACTAGTGCCATATGTTGCTTTCCATGGAATCATCATTACGCGACGATTGAAAAGCGTCACCGAAACGGAAATCAGCATCGAAATAATAAGCCTTATTGTCAGTTTTTTACTGAAGTTTGGTAAATGTAGTGTCTCAATTTTCTAGTGGCCCGCGTTGTTTAATCTTCAACTGCAAGCGGTCTGGATATTGTGAGTTTACGGTTTGTCGGATTATACACGTTGAATACACCAGGCAGTTATTTTAACTTCATAGTTCTGGTTTGATTCACCATTCGCTGATTCGAGTACTTAATACCATTGAAAATGCTCCGCCTAGCTGTTTTTGTATTGTGTTCATTATTTGGATATTCGTTATGTGCTCATTCCTGTGAACCAAACAGCGCATTATGTATGGAAGCGAAAGGTCAGTTCGCTGTGCCCAATGAGTGCCGGAAATTCGCAAACTGCTGGGATTCGTGTGCTACACTATCGTCTTGCCCAGGAACTTTGGTAATTTATTGTTTAATATACAGTAAAAGTAGGCAGTAAAAATTTCAGCTCTTAAAATCAGTGAATTGTAAGTACCGACGTAAATGACAACGAATCTTACCAGTAAATTATACTTACCACTTGTTCACTTCACTTCGCTGCTCACTTTCAAGAACGTTCTGAAATCCTGTGCAGCACGATTAGTGCTTCTTGTTAGATGAAAACTGGGGCTGTTTAAATTAACCACATGTTTGGACAGTTCCATAATTGATTGTGCAAATACTTATGGTTAGGTTAATATGTGACAAGATTACGTGTCTAATTTGATTTTAAATAAACAAATTGCAAAAACTGACTTACAGAGATATATGTAATTCAGAAAATGCGAGCAGACACTGAACAAACAGTATGCACTAGTCTGGTGCACCACTGTTCAGGACTTCAGATGTTAATCGTAATGTTAATTCCTGTGCACTTGGACTTTCAGGTGTTCAGTGATGCTTTAGGAAAATGTGACTTCTCCTGGAACCTGGCAGCCGACCATCCGTGCTTTAAACCAATGGGCAACATCGGCGGCGGCATAATTGGTGACATTCCAAAAATATCGCCTATTCCACCCCTTAATCCCTTGTTCCCGACGTTCTCCCCACTGGGAAACATGCGTCAGCAGATGAATTCCGACGGTAGCATGTCCCAGAGCTTTAGCAGTTTATTTGGTTTCGACCATCAACAGCAAGCGTAAATCGAAAGGCCATCGTTGTAATAACCCAGAATGGAGTTGCATTATTCATCTTTTAATTTCACATCTTGGCTCGCACTAACAGCGCTTTAAATAAACATTACAGGATCTAAAGCAGAAAACGGATTTCTAAAAAGTACTTACTCTATGTGCTTACGTTCAGTCCCAGAATGCGAACACTGACAATTACAGTAAACTGACAAAATCAAATTTTGCGCTGCACACAAAATAATGCGGCAGTTATTTGACACATGCGCGATAAAGAAATAAAAGCCTCACAAGCTCACATCGTCCGGCTTGGTACTATAACTAGGTATGCTGGTTCATAAAATGGAATAATAGATACAATTCCAGACAGACTACACTTCGTAACATCGGTCAAGTTTTAATTACTGCGACGTTTTCGGTTTCGTTGCTCGTCTTTTTGTGCCAAAAGCACCAGAATGTGCTTGAAAAGACTGACGGCATCAATGAAGAGATCCAACTGCAAAAGCCAAAATGTAAAATAACGGAAACTTTCAACTCAAATGACACCGTAAACATTTACCGGCAAAAGATAAAACATATAAAAATTAATAAAAATAACTTACCGCATGTTTAATGTAATCCGTGTCTCCCATTCGGCGTTTCATGACGATCATCTAAAATAATAAAACTAATGATTTCGCAGATGTACATTAATAGCAGAATTAAGACAAATCTAACAGAAAATATTAAATATTAGATTTTGCGGAAATATTATTACAACCACCGAAAACATTTTTTAAATTTTATGCACGAAGAAGTACCGACAAAGGCGCATTTAAAGTAAACGTTAAATAAGGAATCAGTATTATGTCGCACAGTGTAATCAACGAAAAAAAGCGAATGTAACAAAAACGCTTTCAGTGCGCCTTGGACGTATTATTTTAACAAAATCAACAGTCAACTTACAGTCCCGTTGGCCAGGAAGACTATTTACTCAAAAGCCGGATGTATATGCATACCTGCGTGTCGAAAAGGATGAATCCACACATGAGTGCCAATCCAAGGTACAATGTCACCTACAGAACAACAGCCATCATTATACCGCCGCAGCTTCAATTTCCCTGGGATAATGCTTGAGCAAACTCACATCCATTGCCATTCGCCATCCAGTCAACATCCCGATCAAACGAATGATCATCAGGGAGCTTAGACCTGACATGAGAATTCCTGCAACGACAACGAAAGATATTGTTCCGTTCCCAGAACAAGTAATGCACTGGACAAAAATCTTGTATGAACCGCAGTGGCATATAACATTAATGTGCCCTACCAGGCCAAATACAAAGTGTAATTCACAACCGAAAGCAAATTTTTCTGCTGGATGAATGAAACAACTTTTTCGTATCTACCCGGGTAGTGCATTATCTAGTGCACTGGCACATATCAGTACTTACTCTTACACATATTTACAATAATGAAAATGATTTATTTTAAACGCTGGAAAATGTTTTCATTCATTCAACAACGAAAACATTAGCAAAGGATAACGAATACATCTCACACACCAAATTCAAAATCAAATCTAGTGTGCTATCTTTAATTACAAGGTGTTATCCCATGCCGATAATACAACGGAAAGCGCTTACGCCAGCTACCTCACAAGTTCACAACTGAATAATAAAGTCATTAAACTATTACCAATGCATTTCCAGACTTTTCTGTAATGTAAATAATCACGCATTTTTACCTCCGAGGTATAAGAAGCTTCGGGCATTGCCGGATAAAAGCGATGCCAACGTGAAGCACACAAAAATGGTCGCTGTCATCAATAAGGCCGTAAATATGATCTGTGGATTGATCTGGATAACCGTCTGAATCAAGGGTGTCATGTTGATTCCTGTAAAATCAATGGCATCATTAACCATAAGACTGTCCGTAAGTGTACAAAAGCAATGCTGCCTTTTAATAAGTAACTGTGCTCTGTGCACCACCTATTTAAAATAACCAAAAAAGTTCCATAATTAAAGACCACTGCGCAAAAGGAAGTGCAACATTTTTACGAGCATCTAAATGGTACAATTCGATTCGACAGAATGACAATAATGCGGACCACTTCGTGTGTGTTGGTTAAAGAATTCTGTGTCGCTTTTCTGGCCAGCTATGGAAAACCGAACACGCATCCCGAACTTTTACTTACCCATCATAGCTGCGATTCCCATGAAGAGACCCATTCGTTTATCTTGGTTCTGCATAGTTGGCTCCATCGTCACCAGAGCGATGGTCATGCCGAAAATGGCCAGGATGAACAGGAAGTTTCCGGCCAGAAACGCTGGAATGATGCCCTGGAGTGTGCAATACACACCAGCTGTGCACACCAAACAGGCCATTGATAAAGCGCCATAAACACGCGTTAAATGGGCTTTCACTGGCTTCTCTAACCTACAAAAGATCAAAAGTATTATCAATTATGTATTGAGTTTTTCAGTGGCCGTTCTCCTTAAACTTTAAATTCAAAAAAAATTCCGAAAACAACAAAACCTGCATTTTTAAAAACAGATTACTAACTCATGGGAATTTAGCTTGTATTTTTAGTCGAAGATTCCTTGTAATGCCTTTGTAAACCAACCGATAGGCTACCGGGAACTACCGCTACGCAAATTCGCAATAATAATTTTTCTTTAGTCATGTCATTCCACAAAATCAATGCCGTTTTCAAGGTCGATTCTACAGCTTATGGTGACAATTATCGGGCCAGCTTTTCCCCCGGATTTTCACAGAAGGGTAGATAACTTTTAACAGTTAGTTTGCTAACCAGTAAGCTTATTAATAGTGCTAAAACAAAAGCAGAAAGGGATTTAATAAATTTATTGTCACTTACGCAGAGAAGTCCAACAGCCCTTCCATACTGAAACGCGATCGCTCAGGCGATGTAGGGTTCCTCATAAAATCCATTTCGATTGAAAATCCGTTAACGTTTCAGAAATTTGGTGTCGAAGAATCAAATTAATTCACATAAAATTGATAAAAAGATATTAAATAATTTTCGAAGTAAACTGATCAACACTTTTTCAGTAGGCCCACTAGTGCAGAACGTCGGATGTAGATTCCAATGTGGAACATTCTGTATGGTTGGTTGGATTGTTGTCTGTTTGGTCAAAAAGCGTTCTCATGACGGTAGGACCGTACGAGTACGTACGAGAACGTATGACTTTGCAGGAACGGAATGACATCACAAGAGGCGTTGCTTAGAGTCTGACACGTGATGCACGTATTTTATTTGTTTTTATTTTAATTTTTTGTTTTAACCGTAGATCTACCGCGGTGCTCTACGTAAGTACAGTGCTATGCACTGTAAATTTGTGTACATATTATAGAATTTGATAATATTGCTATTTGCAAATTTTGAATAGTCTGCTGTAAATTTCAGGTTATTAATTATGTAATTTATAACTGTTGCCCGTTATCGCGAAACAAAATAAACCAAACATGTATGCATACGATGGCCCTATCACATATCGCAGCAACATTCACGCAAGCCGGCGCAGCAGCGGCACAAGCCGAACGGAAGAAAATCGGGAAGTACCAGAACATCACACAGGACTATCTGTTCCTTGTGGTGGGCGTTGAGATATTGGGGCCACTCGGATCAGGAACATCCCAGCTAATCAGTGAAGTTGGCAAGATGATTCGTCAGGAAATAGGCAAGATACTTGCAACGGAATATCTGCGCCAGAGGTTCAGCATCGAAATCCAACGTGGAAACGCGGCATCCATCTTGGGAACGGCACCAGCCTCGGCTAATTTAGATCAAATTTTTGTCTGTAATTCGGCCGCCGGGCGCCCGTTTCCGCTGCTTGTTAAATTTTTAATCTAATGTTTTTTTGTTTCTGTTAGATTGTCTTTTGTATTCGCTAATCAATAAACAATCACTAATCACAAACATGGAATAGTACATAGCATTAAGGGAAGTGACCCGATACATGGTGTCAAATTTGTGTATACTATATTTATATATTTACTATACGATTAGATATATTATGTATGTACTGTATACACGAGTGGTTTTGGCCTTATAGGCATGATGACTATCACTTTCGCGCGTTCCCAAACACTTTTTGCTATGTTTTATGACATTCTGTACCCAGAATCATGTTTTGTACCCTATACTTACAACTGAGGACATAAATTATATATGGTGAGTCTTCAACGCCTGCATATATGCTGAAAATTCTAGTTTCTCTTACGAGTTAGAACAATGGAGCAAGACTTCGGTTCATGGTTTGCCGGTTTGGAGTGTGTGGACCCTGCAGCCCTGCTCGGTTGTTCTTGGTGACAGCACCTCGGCGTCGCGGCTGGCTCATTATGCCGGGCTGGGCGATTGCCAATACAGCGTTTCCACGGAAGCGCTTAAATGGTTGATTCGTCCCATACTCTTTTTATACTGTATTTTCCAACTTCCTGGTCAGAAAGGTCAACTTAATTTCGTCACACGCTGCCATTCTGCTTGGAGGTGGGCGTCGCTGCAGTATGTTTCCGGGTTGAATTCGTGATTTTGGATGCTGGTTGAGTAAGCCGAGACGAGGAATTGCGGAAGTGGTTATTGTTAATTGCGCTACATACTTCTTAGTTCTTTTGTTTATGTTCAGACTTTCAGTGAGAGTATAATTGTTGATTTTCATAATTTAAGCGAAGTTTAAGAACCAATACAGACGATTCACAAGAGATCAGTCATTGTTAGTTTTCCTAATCCAGAACATAAAACTACACTCGTGCATGCTGTAATGGGATACCGCAACAAATTGACCCGTGAAGATCCAGCTGCACTGCATAAAGTTGAATTACAGTTTTTCTGCGCTAACAGTTTGAGTTTTCCTCTTCAGATTCCATCTCGGAAACGTCGCGATTACGGATTAATGTTGTCATAATTGTTTTCCTTCATTCTCTCATCCTCTTCGTATCCGAGTAAAGTGCTGATAAAATCTCCTGATCATGAGTTGTAGAGCGTACAACCCATATTTATATTGTTCAGTTTTTTTTAGCTTAATAAAACCTCTGAACATCATGATCAGGTACAATACATTCACGAAGTACTCAGTATTGTCAGTTAACTCACACTCACAACGTTTACAACCTTGATCTTTCAACGTGATCATCTGTATGGTTACGTTCGAAGCAGCAGCAGCGATAAAACGTAGATATAACAAAAACCACTTCCTCGATGCTTTCTTGAGTCGGAAGCGTTTCCATTACAGAAATGACATTTTCTCGTTGAATTTGAATTGACAGTTGCTGCCGACTATATTCTTTCGCCCGCTTCTGGCCGCGGGTGATGACTGATCTTTTCCACTAGCTTCTTGGTCCCATCTCCCCAAGGTCCGTAGATCTCGAAGGCTGCGGCAACTACTCAGTAGGTGGTATCTTAGTGCGATGCTCATTTGGAAGGATCGGAGTTGTTTTCCGGCAGATTACCAAGGCATATATACTCGTATATATAATAATATGCATGCTGCCGATAGCGCATGGATCCAGATTCCGACACCGCTTTCAAAATCTGGAGTCTGGAATCGACATTGCTTTCAGAGGGGCGATTTCCTCCTGCGTTGTGCCCAGTGCGGTTAATCTCGAGAATGCTGAGAGTGGCGCGGGAGTGTCCCATGGCCAGCTTTCGGAACGCGAAGAAGAGCGACCGAAGGAGTATATTCAGTATTGGCCATTGTCTCCATGTTCGTGTGGCTACCTCTACATCTGAGATCAGTGGCCGTACCGAGTAAGCCGATGCCCAGTCAAACCGCCCAGGTGAACGAGAAGGGATGCTTTTGTAGCCAGCTGGGATGACCCATGGTTACATTAATATTAGCGATAGTTTCAACGGCGTCGCTGCAATACATAATTATGCGTATCATTGTAACGTGTACGTACTCTGTATGTACTTCTTAGACTTCAGCGACGTCTTTTATAGGCGATCCGCGATGACGTGTTTCTTGCGATTGTTTAATGCCGATGTTTTTATGGAAAGTGTAATTAACTGCGTTGATATGCAGTGAAATATATGCCGCACATCTGGTGCGGCATCAGTAATGTTATGTAATAACAATATGATGGTGCGTATAGAAGTATTTTTGTTTTCCGGCATTCCGTTTCATGCATATTAGTATGTGGATGTTGCGTTAACCCTGACGATCCTTAACACTTGACATAATTCCCGAAAGACCCCCACACTCGGTGAAGTGCCCAGCACTTTCAAACAATAATTTATTGGTTTTCTGGAGATGATCGATAAATCTCCGTTCTCGCCATCTGCAGACAAACCATGTTTAAGCCTTTTCGGTGCAGTTGCTGATGCTGAGCAATGAGAAGAAAAACGTGTGCGTATCACTACTGGCTACGCACTGTAAAGTGAATGATTACTGAATTATATTGTTGACAGCCAGGATTTCAAACTTACGATTGTCCGCAACTTGTTTCCACTTATAAACCCATACGCTGGTCCCTTTTTAACAACAATTCTGACGTGGGCGACATAATCAAACATCCATGTTGCTGTAGCATTTCTTATGCGGAATTTGCGCTGAATTTATAGCTTCAATCCGAAATATATTTTTTCTTTGTAGAGCTTGCGCAGTTACGGAGTCGGCAATAGCGCGTATTCCTAGCGAATGATCAGATTATTGGAGTTTAACAATGAAGGTGAGATGATCAGCTGTTTCAGCGTGCCTGCATTAAAATTTGTAGGTAAGTAGCGCATGCAGTGTAAGTAATTGTGTTTACCTACTGTATTGTACGAGTATCGTAAACAAATCGCTATTAGTAATTATTACTGCTGTTTTTCTGCAAGGAGTTCAGGAAACTGAATTTTCTGTAGATTTCGGGTTGCAAAACTGTAATTTCTTTTTTCAAACACCGCGCATTTAATACTGACGATACACGTCGCATGTCCATCTGTTCAATAATTCGTATGTGTTACCAATATTGTTTGTAAACTTACAGCCAGATGAGCCGAATGAGCGAATTACAACACTATACATATTGCAAATGTCACCCGAAACTGGAAGCGGCAAAAACATGGTACGACAAGTTCATTAATAACAGTTTAATGGATTAAATTTCAGTGATGTAAAGTGTTAAATTCCAAACCTATTTTTGGCTGCAATTCAGCTGTGCAATGGCGAACCTTGATGGTGCGCAAAAAAATAATTTGTACCTACGTGTTGTTCTGGCTGATTAATATTGAAGTGGCTTTGACCTTTCCCAGGCATTGTACAGTAAACTATTCTCAAACAGTCTGATTTTATATCTGACAGTTTTAAGCAGCTTCGTATATTCTTGTACCGTGCATTGTTACTTGCTTATATAGTATACTTGTATTTTACGCTGTTTTTTAACTTAAAGATTTTTTGCTACTTTAAATTGTTCTGTGTGACGTGCATCAACAATTCAACATTATCTGTAGGCAGCGTTTTATGAATTTCACGCCAATGCAATTTATTGTGTCTTAGCGTTCATATATTTACTGATATCCATTATCCAGTCACTGATTATTCCTGTTAACTTTGTGTTTATGACTGTAAAGTAATTATTCTTGGGAAATTTGTCTTGTAGAAATGACGCAATCTGGCGGTACAGTATTAATTGCACAAGATGGTAGCCGTGTTGTCCGAGTGGGATTGGTGGGTGTACGAGGCGTTTCCGGTGGGGCGACCGTGTTAACGTTCCCTTAAAGGATGTGGCCGGCCTGCTGCTGGCTGTTGAGCAGTTTCCGCCAAGTGCATCCTCAGACGCCTTAAGTGTCTTCTCGGGGGAAGAAACTGCTGTTCGTTCAGATTATCAATCGATCTCGATAAACAAATCATGCCATTCAGTGTCCAGAGAGTTCTGCTGTTCTATTATGGTAAGAAATGCAGCCGGGAGGGAATTTATTTGGTAAAAACTCACTGCTCATTCAGTAGACCATGTGTGCGCTCATGTATAGACTATTCAAGAGTAGTTATGACTACTTATCAGATAAAAATCGATTTTTGTTCCGGATATAAACCCGAATATCACCAACACGAATCACTGTCGGCAAAGCAAAATATTACCATCTGGATGGTTTTCATGAATAATCGATCCACACTCCCCAGCTACTGCTGTTTAAACTTTTAAAACAGTTAAACTTTTGGTTTTGAATAGATTTCGAAAACAAATTAAAAAAATTAGAATATATATACATACGAATACGTATAATCGAATACGGATACGTATTTAAAGAAACACTTTGATAACTTTTTTAGTACTATTGGCTATCGCAGAAAGAAACATTTTCGTCCAATCAGCAGCCAGTGGTAGCAAAACGCTAACCGTGGTGGAGAACATCGTGCAGTACTCGGAAGCGGCCATGGACGCCAAAGCCAAGTCCAATCCGGCGCGTAATGCGCCGCCGGCCGTAGTTGCCGGCGGCGACTCCAGCCGTTTCGTCACCGCAGGGATTCCCCGGAAGACGGCCTCGAAATTTGCTATTAGTATATCTCGTGCCAGGGAAAAAATTGCCCAGACATTCAAGTTCATTGTCCGACCGAAATCCAGCGTGGCGCGACCGGCTGTGGCACAGCTGATTGCGCCGGTTTACAAGATTGACGGAGGTACATTAATCAATAACGTGATATTTGGGTGCGTATCTGTTTGCATAATTAGTCTAAGGAAATTAAAACGTGGCGTTTAGATGTAGATATTCAATTCAATCTGTGTAGACACACAGAATACAGCAATGGCACACTAAAATAAAATCACTGTTGACTGAGTGCTGCAATGATTATTTATAAATTATACATATGTTAAATATACGTAAATATGTACCCGTAATTACATTCTCGCAGGTTCACGGAATAATCATATCGATCAGCTGGTGAATAGCATAATGATGCATACGAATCGCAGTGTTTTGTACGACGCGGAATTGAAGTCTATGATCGTTACACAAGCGGAAATGCGGACAATGACGGCGGAGAATGGCCAGAGTAACATTCTGATTCACTCCAAATTGATTGATGTTTGTTGGTTGTATCGGTGGAATTTCGAGTTCCCGCTAGCGCGATTACCCGGCGTAATCATCGCTTTTCTGGCTGATGACACCATTTCGGGCAGCAATTTCCAGGACAAGGCTGAGTACGTATCGAGCATAAATTCTGACATGGTAGTAGTATCACCATGAGTCTGACTATAAGCGCGGTATAATTTGTTGTTTTGCTCTATCAGTTTGAATACGTTCAACTGTCTTGTAAGTTGTTTTTGCAAATTGTGGTGTTTCACGTATGTTTCGCTCGCTTTTTTTAAAGCAGTAAAAACTCTTCGCTTTCTGTACTTGCAGCTTCTTGGCTGGATTTATGCAGCATGCACTGGATGTGTACAATAAGATGCGCCAGAGTCCGGAGAGACTGTTTACCGTTTTCCAAATTCCATCGGGTACAATTCTTAAACACTGTGAAGCGGTCGCAGCCGAGGAACCGTTCACGATTGCCGTACACAATCTGCTGGGAATCTATTCGGCGCACACTATCCACAGGGAATTTCTTGCCGGTACTTACAGTTAGTTAGAAGAAAACGACAGCAAATTTAGCACAATGACATACGAATTATGAGGATCTAAGTTATGCGGGGGAAAATAGCTTTACTGCGTCTGACGTATCTATACACATTTGCAAACTTCATCTGTGCAAAAAAAAACACTGATTCTTGAGCCTAGATATGCATGTGATTAACGTTGTTAGTACGGCACCAGTAGGCTACGCTATAAAGGTTCATTAATCATTAATACAATTGTATGTTCCAACATATGGCTCAACAAAGGGACACATACTGTATTATTGCTTTCAGATTTGGTGGAAGCCAGCACAGTTTGCACTGACGAAATCGCCAAAGAACCTGTGTTCCATGAAGTTAGCCCATGCTTCTTTTATAAAATTAATGTCAGCCAGCTTCTCGATTTGAGAAAACCTGATAGTATATTCCGCAACGACGATATCTGCCGGTAAGATGCCAATGCAACGCAACATGGGCGAAATGAATTAGCAAATTAGCGCCTTCCGTATCTGCAACAAATTATACAGGCAATTCTAAATTAAAGAAGAATGAAGGTGCCGGTATAAAGTTGTTTTACGAAACTTTATTTCATACTGTACGGAAAATTAGCCAATAAGCGATTTTTGTACAGCTTGTTACTTATTACGGTTTACATTTCTTGGATGTAAACCGTAATAAAAAATTATTAGTAATGATTTTATAACTCTTCTAAGAGGACTTACTTTACGCATACCTCATGGGCTGCGTTATAAAAATCATGAAACAAATGTTCAGAGGTAATATTGATCTTTTAGTGAAGTTTCCTAATTACATATTTGTTAGGTATGTTACGATTTCGCATGAACTTGACCTTTCTTACAGGTACTACTTCAGTCCTCCTATGTTATCCTGCATTTCGCGAGCTTGGTCGTCGAACTGCACAGTCGACATGCTGTTGACAATCAACATGTTCATTAGGAATTTCTTTCTGTGTGCGGAATCGCTTCCTAGGGACACGGTATTGTTGATTGCACTGTTATCATCAGAAACACTTTGTTTCGTTAGAACAAACTTCTGTGACGATAAGGCTGCTAATTTGTCTAGGCAATCTTACTCCAGGATGATGAATATTTACGAGATTTCGAAAAGTTGTACGGTTCAGCTTCGCCGATCTGTCAAATAGGTGAGCGGTTTGCTTACTTGCGAACAAAAAACAAATGCATAAATTTTTAAGTAATTCTAGCCGATACGTTAAGGTATCTGCTAGAATTCTGTATTTTTCTGATAGTTCTTGTAAGAAAAACACATTTAAAAGTGTTCGATCTATTGTACACTGACTGTTAGACTATTAGCGATGGAGAAAATCATCAGATGTATGCCAAATACGCTGGACGGGAGCTTATGTACATTTACCTAGTACATTTACTTAATTAAGAGATTTTGCCTGCGCCTGTGCCGGCAAGTCCCGAGGCGAACATTAATTTATGGAAGTATTGCAAATATTAATTTATGGAAATATTGCGAAAAAACTCTTACCGGTGTTCTGTTTTTTAGGAGTGTTTGGATTTATTCCAAAAACCGTACTGTGCGTTTCAACTATATTTTTGCGCCTGAAACTCACGCTGTGGTAATGCACACGGTTTTGCAACTGACTGCTTTTTTAGCATTTCCTTAAATTATTTGCAGAATCGAAACAGTATTTCAAATTGTTTTTGACAATTACGAATTAGCTCATGATCAGAGAGCTTGTTCTTTTTTTAACTTTCGTTACATGTTACGTGCCTTACAAACGTGTAAATACTGTAGCTGCAGTTTAGCGGTGTCTTTCTATGGATTTGGTCTCTGTTGTGATGCACAAAGAACAAAGGTGTAGTCCATCTTCGTATGACCAGTTTTTATTATACTGAGTTAAACAGTGATAGATAGTTATACCTTATAACTTGTAAGTACATTTATTTTATTCGCACCCTTATCTATCTTGGTAATCTTGTTCGCATGGTATTTGTACAAATATACTAATTAAGGAAAGTCGAATTTAATAAATTGTTACGTAGTTTGCCTTGAAATGACAAAACAGGAACACATGTGCGACCAGTTGATGCAAAATAACAAAACGCCATTTAACAATCAAGTTAATACGGCGCTGCGTTAGCGCAGTTGTCTAAAGTCATTATTCGAAGACAGCCGACGCCAGTTCTGCCGGAAGTGTCCCGCGCTAGCACCTGTACCGGCTGTATTGTCTGGCGCGCGCGCAGCGGAACAGCAGCATAGATTGTTCCTGTACTATCAATCCTGAAATTTGTGTTTGGAGGCGGAATTGAGTACGTAACTTTAGCGGTCTCGTCTTCCATCCAGATAGTCCCAATTGTAGCGCCTGCTCCACAATTTCCTATGCAGTACAATAATTTACAATATTGTTGTGGTGAAACTTTAAACTTCCCACAATGACATGGTTATATTGTATGAGTACTACTTTATTAGTACTGCAGTGTAGCTGTGGTCATCCAATGTTTCTAATTACTCATGAAATCATAAAAATACGGACCATCAATTACCTTCCGTTTTCACGGTGCAGTATAAAAATATAAATCCGATTTTATTTTCTAGTTAATTTCTAATGCTTACTGGTCATCAGAAGAAACTCCCATTGACCAAATTTCAAAGTGGAAGGTGATGCCGGCGTGGCGACACACTGCGCGGCTGTCGTGGTCATTTGCGTCGTCGATGTTGTGGTGGTGGTTGTGGTAGTTGTCGTTGTGGAAATCCGTGGACAGTCATTACTAACAGTAACATACGCTGACGCGGTTCTCTCTGTTCCCTTCATGGCCGTCACCGTAAAGGTCACGCCTAATGCAGGAAACGCTCCCGTTAAGTACAACTGACCATTAGGATACAGCTTTATATATGATGGAATATCCTGTCCGGTGTACGTCGTTGTATACACCGAACGAGCGTACGGCGCCACCGAACCAATATACGTCCCGTTGGTACAAGTGGTAACACTGAAGCTATACGAAGTCTGCCGGAAAGGTGACATGGTCGTGGTGGTTGTCGCTGCACTGCAGGGCGCGATGTTGACTGTAACGAAAGTGGTGGTGGTGCTGCCCGCATCCAGATCTTGAGCTTGAACGACGAATATAAAGGAACGACCGGATGAAAGAGGTTGTGCGATGAACAACTGACCGTTGGCCGGGTTAATGGCGAAATTGGGATCGTTGCTGGGAATATTAAAGCGCACGGCGTTGGGGAAGTATGTGAGAGCCAACTGGTCGATGAATGTTCCGGCAGTTGTTGGGTTGCTTATGCAGAATGAGTAGGATGGGTTTTGGAAAGAAAAATCCGTCGGTAGGGCCGCCTGGCGGGAGTACCTTTCCTAGTAGTACAATTCAGTATAAATTTGAACTCGAAATTACACCCATGTATTCGGCATTTTTGTGCCACATCCATTTCTAGGTCACAAAAAACTTGGAACAAGAATGTGGCGATAGCTGATGTCGGTTTTGATAAATTATTTTGATGGAGCATTAGTTCAAGAAAGTACATTACTTAGATGTGGAACCACATTACCCACATGCATAAAAACGATGCAGAGATATATACTCGTAGATACATGTGCTCGCCTGCATTATTCTATGTGCCAGTTCAATCCGATTAGTTTAGCGCTGGCATTTGCAACAAATGCATGACGGCTTACTTACCGTGCTTTGGATACCTAGGATTGATGTAAATATGAGAATCAAACTATAAAGGTGGATTCGGCACATAATACCGGTTGGATCCATAATAGGCATATCCCGCTGAATACAAATTGTAAAGAACAGGAGATGACAAGAGAACAGGAGATGACTTATGGTGATTGCTTGTGATAACTAAAATTGCCAATTTTGACTTAAATCTGCTCAGCTTTGTACGGAAATAACGATGCGGGAAGTGTCATTTCTGTAAAGTTGATGCTGAAATGAGCAATGAAGTCGAAAAGTTATTCGCAAGTAGTGTTTTGACTGTTTGCTGGATTACCGGTAGCAGACTTAGAATTCAGGTTTAGCCGGAAGTTCGCAGCATTCTCTAAGGATCGCACTACCACTGCCCTGTTCATCTTTGTTGTGCTGCAGCGCACCTGTTCTTTACAATTTGTATTCAGCGGGATATGCCTTTACAAGAACCAACTGAGTCAGCAATTCTCTATAACAGTTACTCATGAAAAATAATGTTCGGTATATATGCAGGCTTAACGCTTCCAAAGAATGTGGTCGGTCTACAGTGGCCTGCTCGTAAGGTACAATATATCACATAATAAAACATGCAGAAGTCAAGACTATTTAATGTACTTAAAGTCTTCTAAATTCTCGTAAAAAAATTAGTTACGAATGTTTATAAAAGTATACCATAAAAAACTATCTGCTTATTAGTTATTACTACTTCGATTATCTATGTAAAGTGTATGCATCACCGAAAATTTCTCAAACAACTGCATGACTGGTACAAAAGATACAAACCAAACAACTTTGTATAGACTATAGAGTGAACAATCAGATGGTAAGATTTCTATTTGAAGACTACATATTTGCAACAGTAGGTCCCAGTGCTGACCGACGGACCTCCAAAAACATTGTCATACTTATTTCCGCGCGATTAACTTTTCATTTCCTACCATACACTGGAAGTCTGGAACCGATATACTACTCGTGGTACTGCAATGATACACTCTAACAGATACATGCTTTGTATGCAAAAATATTTCAATCGATCGATGTTTTTATTAGCCAATAATGTCTGGAGACGACTGGGATCCGTAGCAGTTTGCCGGTATAATAATAGTAACCGGCACCGCAGATGTTTGTCCGTCACTTGTGGCCATCACGTGCAGGGTCTGTGTTGTCCCGGACAACGGTGGTGTGTTGGAAACCAAGATTTGCCCGGCGGGGTTGATAGTAAAGTACGGACTTCCGCCCAACGCATAGGTCACCGCTGACCCCGTGCTCGTTGTGACCGTGAGTTGTCCAACGATTGATCCGCTGTCGCAGTTCGTGGCCGTGAATTCAAAGGCAGGGTAGGTCATCTGGGGTGTAGCGGGAGTAGTCAGAACCGTGTTGACTGGTCCACATGGCGATGTGTTGACGGTAATATAAGCGGTCGCAGCGCTGCCGGTGTTGAGGTCCTGGGCTTGTACGGTGAAGGCATACGATTGGCCGGATGGTAAGTTTTGGGCAATCACTAGGTTTCCCTTGTCGGGATCGACGACGAAATTGGGATCATGGCTGGGAATGGAGAAGTGGATGGCGTAAGAAGAATATGTCATGCGCAGTTGGTCGAGATATGTGCCGGCTGTTGCCGGACTCGGCACGCAGAATGTTCGAGAAGGATCTTGGAAAGATAGCTGATTGGTTTGCCGACGTGACCTTTCGGTTTTCGTCTAATAATATGCACAATCGCAATTTAAATTTACTGAAAGAGCAGTATGATGAAAAAGTTAAAAAAGCACGCAGTCAATCGATGCATATACCGTATTTCATATCTATTGCTAATTTAATATTATCAAGTGTATCTCTCAAAATGCATTGCTGGGTGTGTGGTTTAATGGACACAACGCACCGTTTGGATGCACAGCAAAATAGTGCATACAAGGAATATCAGCCAAAGTGGACTGTGCCACATAATGATGTCCGCTTTCTAAAAAAATTCGCACATTCAAGTTCCTGCGCGGGCGCATTAGCGGTAACAATAAATGTTTTAATTACATCGGTATGTTGAAGATAACTGACCTGGTTAATTAGCTGTTTTCTCTTTATCCTACCGCAAAGTTTTGGTATACGATTATTCTGGGTCAATTCCTCGATAAATGCAGAATTCTAACATATACATGTATTACACCCTCCGTGCTGATTAGTTATCGTACTCGTAGTTCTGCGTAGGTGTTGGCTTTTTATGTAGGGTTCGCGTACTCTGTCATGCTTAGTTTGCGCTCTTATTTTCGCCTCCTGTTGTTTGAAATCAGAGGAGGAACAAAAATGGGCAGGCATAATTTTACAAGATCTATCTGCAATAAAAATCCTTTATGTGAACTTCCTGACGCGGCATCTCCCAGCTTACGTTTTGCCAGATAAACGCGAATGGTAAAGGCAAAGCTTGTTACAAATCAGGTACAAAGAACAACTATATTCGTACAACTTTCACGCAGTTGTGCACGGTTTTCCTTAATTGTTAAATATCGTATACCATGCAATATCAGTAGTACCTCCGTGTTCTGATGAACTTGACTTTAACCCGGGCACTACGTAATTTTGCTCCTGTTTGCAAATATTACTCTCTCATTATTTTGGCACACACATTCAAAATTAAGTAAATGAAAAATGAATAAATTTGAAAAATTTGTCTGGTCAGCAGAATAAAAACAATTGCTCATATCGGCCTGCAGTCTGTATATTGTGCTGATAAGGCGTAGATTTGACCGTTTGGCTCATGTTTGATTACTTGTTCATCGCTTTTCCCTCCATACTGACAATGAGTACTGAGTAATAACTATTAAAGCTGTGAAATTCTTTTTCGTACATGCAATGCCAGTCCAGAGGAACTGAACATGTGTCTGAGTGCAAAACCCCAGCAAAATTCAAGTAGTGCAAGTGCAATGTACAATTAATGCCAAAAACACATTTTTGATGATACTTTTTTAAAGAAGGAAAATTAATGTGAAAGGTTTTCGCGATAATTATTTGTGGCTGTACACTGTATAGCCTGTACTAGCCCTACATATATATATATAGTGACTCGGAGAGCTTGGATGGACAGTTTTGGAAAGCTGATAACTACAGTATAAAAGTTTTTATTTGCAGTGAGACAAAAATAGATGCAGCGTTGCAGAATGGGACGCAAAACCGCTGTACGCTTTTTAAAAAATACGTACAGTATTCTCTGCACTCTGTACATTAACTGGCAAACTGGCCATTAGCCAATATCCGGTCCCGATTGCGATCCATTGCAAAGCACCGGTATAGTTATCATAACCGGCACCATCGATGATTTCCCGTTACTGGTATTTGTAGCGTAAACTTCCACGGTCTGGGTCGTTCCGGAAATTGGGGGAATCCCGGACACCGAAATAACACCGGAGGAATTAATCGTAAAGTACGGGCTGCCACCCAGCGAATAGGTCACCGCGCCGGAAGTAGACGTGGCCGTCACTCTCCCGATAATCGATCCGCTAACACAGTTTGTCGCCGTAAAGGCATAGGCGTTTTGTGAAAAGGTCGGGCTGATCCCGGTTGACACGCCCGTACATCCGGCAGTGTACAGGGTCACCGGCACCGACCGACTGCCGGCGCTGTTGGCGGCGATGACGTTGACCACGGTGGGACTGTTGGGCGGGGCGTTGGTCAGCGTAATCTGGCCGCTAAAAGGGTTAATGTTGAAGTATGGGGAAGCTAGGGAATAGTTGGTGGCACGAGCCGCGGTGACGACGCCCACGTAACTGTTGATAGGGCACCCGTTGCCCACGGATATACTGTAGCCGGTCGGCTGGTCGAAGGCGGGAATGGAGATGGCGCTGTTGGGGCACGATGTTTGCACGGCTACGTTGGTGTAGGGATTGCCCCGCTGGGCGTTGCTAGCACGCACGATGACGTTGTAAAGGCTGCACGGTTGCAGATAGTTGGTAGTTATCTAAGAAATGCAAATAATTATACAAGATGAACATGTATCGCAATAACGTGGCAAAAAGATATTTTAGTATTTCTATGTAACCGCAAACTATAAATTGCAGATCGCTAAAACCGACCGATGATTGCAGAATGACGGCAGTATGTTAGCTGGCGTATTAATTTTATGATTACCGTGCCGTCACGCAGATGCCTCACGAATGTTGGTTGACATATGAACTATGACCATAAAATAATCTGCATGCCAAACAAACCCCTGATTGTGAAGCCACCAAACTTTCAAAAATAAATCTTTGCGCATTACTTGATTTTAAATTGCTAAATGGTCATATTTCCAATTGATACTCGTATATCTATAATATTATATGAATCAAAAACGTGTCGTGCAACTTTTCGCCACACATCCGTATTATTGTTCGTATAATAAGTTCTCGTACAACTGGGAAGTTGGGAACATACCAGTGTTCCGTTAAGATAGTTGATGGCAAAATTGTTGGTTGCATAAACAATGGTCCATACTGTGGCAGACGGATAATTAACAGACACCACACCAACAGCTGTGTTGAGCTTAACATCGCTCGCTACGGAAAATGTATAGCTAGGGCTTGAAAAAGCCAGTGCTTGTGATACAGCAACCGGAAGGGCGTAAGACAATAAAAGGACACCAAAGGTCACGCTTACGGTTGAGTGTGTGAACATGCTGATCATGACCATCTTGCCGGTATACCCTAAAGTCTGTCCCCTTTGCAATTTGCGTTACTGCAGATTGACAATGAGTTGTTTTACGGTTTACCACGTGTCCTATTTATACAACTATTTTCTGTTCGGGAATTTTAAGAAATTTGTTGCATTTTGTCGAGATAGCAGTTTGTGGCAACATGTGCTATATCGTGCAAATTTTCCCACAACAGTTACTAATACGTAGAATAATAAGCCAGAAGTTGCGGTGAACGCTTAAATCACTCACGTTTCTCCACTTCATTTTTCTGTTGAGGTTAAGCGCACTTCTACAGTTTTGCTAACTACCAGCAAAAGCAACGCTCCATAGTTTTATGACGTATTTGTGCGTGGAACAGACCATGATGTAAAATGTACCGTACTGTAATAGTATCGTTCGTATTTACGATAAAACGTGATCTGCGAATAAAGTTCAATAAACATCTGTATGTTGTACGTACGTACATCCAATTCCACAGATCCTGATTTTATTATCCTCTTCCTGGCCAACGTGCCAATTTCTTATGCAACTTTACAGTATGTTAATTTTCCGGACGCCTGAGGTGTGCATACATTCTTCATAAACAAGCTATTTTCTCAAAAATTCGAATCCAACTATATAGTGTAGACTATAGTCAGCATAGTGAGTGGGCCTACGCTTAATTAAGCTTATATGGCTGCTACCGCTTATTTTGATGCACAAATTGTCGCGCATCAACACGCTACAATTATGACCTTATTTCTTCCAATTTCCGCAGTTCCAACCAAATAGCAAAATTGGAAGAGAGTTTTCCCAAAGTATGTAGTGGAAAAAGTTTACGGTCTTGCGTTCGTTGCGTTCCTGCGGTCAGGCCGTGCAATATAAGTGGACTTTACGACGGACAGTTCATCAGTTCCATTACAATAGAACTGTAAAACGTTTCATGTGCTGAAACCGATGCGGCCAACTTTATTGATTTAATTGTAAGTGTACATCAGGGACATATTATTGAAAATATGTATGCAGAGAGTATGTAAATATGTAATTCGATACAGTCACGCTACTTTGATACTTGAATAAACGTTGTGGTATAATTAAACATGGTGACTGAGGCAGAGTGGAAGCAGAAAATGTTCGAAGAAGCCCATGCAATGATGCAAGTAGAAGCCACAAAAGCTAAATCAACCATGCACATGTGTTCTTTCAACAACACCCGTACACGCGAAGAAAAAACCATTTCACAACAAACGAGGAATTACACTCCGTTGCGGAGCGAGAGAGGAAGGGAGGAAACCTTGAACTTTAAGGTTGCAAGCACCGTTGGACACGCTGTATATGTTGCCATTGCGCATATGGTCATTTCCCCGTAGCTATATATGATAAACCATCCCGTGTCGGTGTGCGCCGCACTCAAGGGCTAATTCAATGTCAATTCAATCTTGTCCACTGCGCGTAGTACGTTATGTATAAGTACATGTGTGTTATGCATCACTGGCTCGTTGTATCTGTTTGTTTCCTTTTGTATAACACCCCACGTCAGCGCGATGGGAGCGGGAAGCGGGATAATAGTCAGCTGAACATCTGGGCGCATGTGTTGGTTTGTTTATTTGATGCGGCGAAAAGGCAGCAGATTTGTTTTTTGTTCTGCCAGTGGGCTGCTGCTCGATATGCAGGAGGAGAAGCCGGTTTGTGCAGGCCAACACTGCATCCGGTCCCGGATGCGTTTTTGAGCTTTGCAATGGAAAGGATCGGTGTGAATCGTGTGATCTATGTCTTTTACGGCGAATTAACTCTATTCTGGTTGTTGTGATGTAGTCATACAGGAAATACTGGACCTGGAGATTACGGCTTGGCATTGATTGTATTTTATTAAGATTTGATCTGTTTTATCACGCATTTGCCTTGGCGGGAAGCATGCATAGAAGTATGGATATGTGGTGCGTCAATATATATTAATTCACTACGGTACAAGTACAGCAATTCTTAATTTTTGTGGGCAGGGAAATTTACTTGTACTGTAATCTTACGCACTAACAAGCTGCACTTTCTGGTTCAAAAAGGCCGCAAGGAATTGCCTTGCAAATTATTAGAACTCGTTGAACAGGATTGTAAACTAAGTGCATAGATTTGGATACCACCATTATTGTTTGCATAGAATACGGATTTATATAAATTTAAAAATCTGTCTTAATTATTTCGTTCGATTCTTTTGTGCCATTTATACAACGTAACCACCTGAGCACGAGTCGTGCTACTTTAGATCATGAAAATACGAATAATATCGTTGTAATCTTATTGATTTCTTTTAATTACATAATGATGTTTTAAAGCAGACTTTACGATTAAAAACACATATGTATACCGTAATTTCACCTACGCTATTGTGGATTTCAGTGTTAAGCGTACTTCTAGTATGCAAATCAAAAATCCTTGTTCGATGTAAATACCGGAAATGCTATGTCTGTGCATGCAGCCGTGACGGATAACCATCATGATTGGTTACGCGAACGCTTTGGTGTTCACGGACACATTAGTTCCGGTGGCATCAAGTCAACGATAAAATTCGCTTCCAAATGGATGCGACAGAAAATAAGATTTCCAGAAAATTCCTACGGTAATTATCACGCTTCGGATCGAAAAACAAAAAGACTGCTTGCAAATGGAAATTTTTTTCGAGCTCTCCTACAAGTAGGCACAATCGAGCACCAATATTTGAATTTATTTTTAGGGTCAGTTTTAAAACATACGACATAACACTAGAAAGAGATATCAGTTAAAGCTTATTTTTAATGTCTGAACGCCAATTAATAATCTGGTTGCAATAAGCACTTTAGCGATCATTTGGTGTGGCTTGAATTGCTTGGGTTAAAACTTAAAACCATTGACAGGAATACAGTAGAATAGACAGTTCCAATACAAGTGTGGAATAAGTACATCTTTATTATGATAGAAAAATTGTGTGAATTTTGTATGCCGCCAAATAAAATACATACAAGTTTATTAAACTTGCATGTAATATGTAAGAGATACCACTGTAGCTGCATACAAAACCATATGTCCGTTTTACCGTTCCGCGGGTGTTTTTATGGTGGAACGGTAGGGTAGACACAAAATGCCACGAATAATTTATAATATTAATTTAGTCAGAGGCCACAGAAAATTAGTGTTCGTGGTTAATAACTGAACACTACCAATTACCAAACAATCACACTATTCGCACTTACTACTTACTTTAATCCAGGATAATGCAGAATGGCGGCAATAGCCAGCAAACGCGTTTGCGCGACGGCTGTTGCCGGAAATCCACTATTCTAATAAGACGCCGGTTTAATACTGCTAAATCAGGAAGACTGTCAGTGTCACTTGCTTTTATAACCTCGCAAATGTAACAAGTTTTTCATGTATAATATCTAGTCATCTTACATAGTCATACTGTACTAAGTGTACCACTAATTGCAAATGTACTAATTAATTCTAAATTTAATTTATAATTTGAAAACTATATTTTATTGATAAAAGCCATATCTGTAACGTTAACACTAGTTACATTGGTGCACTACTTGATAAATAACATTTTAAAAAATCGAAATACATTTTCGAAAATAAGCTGCCCCCACAAATCGCTATCAAGCCTTAAGTCGTGACGCCAATCCAAAAATACGCTGTTTGTTTAACTTTTTGTATGAACGCATACGGGAAGTTTTATTGCGTTGGTTTTGATTTCCAGTACGCTGTACAGATAAGTGCCTGTTTATGTGTATAAGTTTTTGCTTTGTTTCTACCTTGTAATCGCAATCCAGTTGTCGCAATCTGAGTAACTTAAGCTGAAAGCAAGAGTTTTTCAATGCGAACGGATATTAGAGCACTTTCGAGACAACGACTTTGATGGCAGTGTTTTTTTACGATCATCCCCTGCGGGCTTTTGCTGGCAAGAGACACCATCGATTGCCAATAAAGTCGTCCATCGCGACAATAGCATTCACACTGCCTGCCGCTCATATCAGCTGTATGACCATGTAGTCGAATAAAAAGCCCCTCGGGATTTCGGTGGATTTCAATTCTGCTCGTCACCTGATCGCTGAATTGTCTCATAAAAATCAAATTTATCTTACTACAGCACTACCTCCGACCGTGACAACGATCCGCCGTCGTACCTTGCACATATGATCATCGTTTTTGTTTAACAGGAAATCGGCCGCAGCCAGCCAGCGATTTATGCTGACGTGGATGTGCTTGATGGTGGATTAGCACGTGTGCGGCGTGTGTGATAGCGGCGGATTAGTGTGAACGAGTGCGCGCGGGAGAGGCACGACACGGGCTGCTGTTGCTGCTGGATGAGGGGGATTTGTCGTTGTCGTCCAAGCGGGTGTCTGTCAGCGGATGTGGGTTTATTCTGGGATTATGCTTGACAGGCCAAGGTTGCGGTCGATGTCCATGTGAGCAGCAATCAGCGAAGCAACAGGTTTGTTTGATTTGTGTTGCCGTTTTTCAGCTTTGCTTTTATAGAAGTATTGCTGATGCAGAGACTTGCAAAGTACGGAACTTACCTTTTGAGTCTGTACATCTACTGTTGAGTCTGAACGCTCACATCACACCAGTGTTGTTGTAGACTGTTATTAGTCAGCAGTCAGTTGAGCAGTTGAAGAATTGTTTTGTCGGTTTCGATTGTTTACGCATTTTTCACTGTTTGGCGATTAATGTCTTCGGAAAATTTTTGTAAGGGTTTGTCATGCAGATTATTTACAGCTTGCGTGGAATGATTATTTAACACTGGGATTTTGTTCAAGCGCATAAGTTTTGTAGTAATGACTAATAATTTATTGTAGTTTTTAAGTCCTTGTTAATTACTCTCCTTTTGTTTTCAGAATGAAAATAAAAAAGGTTGCCTGATGAGTTGGTTTATTTTTAGCCGAGGTATTTTTGTGAGGACGCCGCATTCTGCTTTAAAACTGAATCCTCAAGTCAAATAATTTGCTTGCTGTAATTCTTCTGCGATTTGGTTTCGTGCCGTAAAATTGATGTGCTGTAATGCTTACAGACACATTGTCGAAATTCTACTGTTGTACTTTTTAAAATTGTTTTATACAGTAATTTATTTTTACCGGTTACAGTAATTGGCTTTTCTGTAATTTGATTTTTTTTAAGAGTTTTCGTTTAATTTTCCCGGCATTGGATTTGGCTTACTAATAACTGTCCAATGTAGCGATCACTCTTCCATAGTGCTTGGTTTGACTCTTTGGGCTGGTCGTTATTGATGATTGCGTTTGTTGCTGAATCTGTTGTTGTGTACCGGAATGAGCATGCAGCTATTTCCTTGAAAACGCTCCAGATTCACGTTTTTATCGGTCGAAAAGTTACCATTATCGCTATATTCTACTATCGGCATTGTAATTTTTCCCTCGTAAATTCACGGATGTGCCGATATATAGTTTCACTAAACGAAATATTATATACCCGGTTAGCAAAACTCCACCGGTGCATTATTAGCGATGAACATTTCTCCGGGAGAGAACTTTATTTAAGTTGTTTTAGTCTTCTATGACTTGCATATTGAGTCCATCGTTTTGGCAATATTGTATAAAACTTGTCTTTGAATGCCCTTTTATGTGGTTTTGCTTTCTGTATAGCATCTGGTGAAGGAATAATATTTGTAGACTGTATGACTGCGGATTTGACTGCTTGAGACGCGTTTTTCCGATGCGTCAGGATTACCGTGCGGTTTCTGGTTTCCGCGTGTTGGAGTATTGGTACGTAAGTGCTTGTTGTGGTAATTGTTCGGCGTAAAAAGTGTGTCTTCTATGTTTGGATCGCGTGCGCAGACAATTGTCAAGTCTCGTGAATTATTTAGCACATTTGCCGTATCATGACACACTGAAGGGAAAGTATCCGGCGTTATTTATATGATTAATGATCGGGAGCATGTTTCCTTAACTGGCTGCACTTTTTGTGCGAGCGCACTTGGTGGAATGTGTCGGCTTTTGAGTGCCTGCAAATATTCGGTAGATCGCCGATCAATATGACCGTTTCAAAAATGTCGGATACTGTAATATTGACTGGAAAATTGTAACATCATAATTAGTCGACTTTGAAGCATTTAAATCTACTTCTAAAGCAGTTAAGCAACAACATTTGCACCGAAGTAAATTTTGCTTGGATTAATAATTTCGAATAGGTGTATGTTAACGCAGTGGCTGGCAGTCAGTTTTCTCTGTACTGGATCCCGGCTCGTTTAGAAAATCACATCAGATGGTTCAACATGTACAGTATACTTTGTTTGTGCAGCTTCGAATTTTATATTTCTAGTTGATTATTCTGAAATTTTTAAAGCGGTGCTTTTAGATTCATGTCAGCACTTATTTTTGTAGACGTTACTATAGTCAGTTTTAATATTGTAAACAGATTCGGTACTGAATTTTTTGCGATGACTGGAAGGAAAATAGTGGCACCGTTGTTTCCGGGACCAAACTGTATACGAGCAGTTATGCACATTAGTGCAGTTATTTATTATTTCGCTCATCTGTCGCGCATTGCGCTTTTCATGCACGAGACACAGTGGCATTTGATGATTATGTAATCCACGGGTCTGATCGTCATTAAGCACCGTTCCGACTGTCTGTTTGCATATTGGCAGTGAGGAAAATTTTATTACGGTTAAAAGTGCTTTGGCAAGCTAGAAATTTTATCGTTTATATCCACTTGACCGCCGCGATAGGAAATTTTATCTCTTCCACACCGCGATATTCCGTATCGGTACAAGGAGCTTGCACACTGTATACGGCGGCGCTCGCTACAGCGGTGTCTAGTCGTTTCCGTTGACGATCGTACTCACGCTTCATACTATTGTATCGCATTACTTATCGAAATCAACAGCAGCCACTTTCCAAGAGTTTTTACCAAGGCCATATACCACATTGCACGTTGGGTTAAAGGTGGTAGAAATGGGTTTCGACTCATCGACGGAAGCTTTATGGCTTATTAGACTAGCAGGATTAGGATTAGGTCTCGTCTGAATTTTGTCTCACTTTTTATGGCCCACCGGAAGTTGGAAGGTTATGGCCTTTATTTTGTCATAAGTGAAGAAAGGCGGTTTTCAAGTGGTTTTGTTTAGCAGACACTCTCGCATGCGGTTCAGTCTACTCTAGGTAAGCTTTCTATGGTTTTTAAGCTGTTCATTATTATTTTTGAATTTGTTGCTTGAGTGCATCATTTGTAAAGTTGTGTAATATGTATTGCTGAAATAATGTTACTAACCGTAGGCTCACATTATTTACAATTTTATACTGCAGGTTGTATTCTTTCTTTAATAGTTTGTGTTCTACTCACGTGCATTGCCTTTTCGCTTAATTTAAATTGTTAACCCGGCAACGGCTCGGGTTTAAATTGGGTTCGAACGGGTGTGCTCATTGTGCTGCTGGAGTCAGTGGCTTTGTGACGTCTTATGCCTCTATTTATTTTTGCACATTTCTTCCTTATCATTTAATCTGCGACTGTGGTCAAAAACGTTTCCAAAGAAAACTGTTTCTAAATAGGGATACTTGCCTCATCAGCTTTTAACCGGATGGCAGAAACGTTGCAAACGCTGGCTTTGGTTACAACTAACTTATTTATAACTTGGAATGGAAGAATAACAGGCGATATTGTTATAGCAATAAGTTGAAGATCTTTTCATAACCGGTATCCAGTTTTACAAGTACTTTATATACAGCTTTAATCTTTAAGAGTCAGTAGCAATTTAGCAGTGGCGAAATGTTCTAAGTAGTGCATACAGTGCAGTAATTGTGAAAACTGATCGTTAAGGCAAAACCGGTCGTTAGAAAGTGTATCGAAAAAAGATAAATTTGCTGGGCTTATTTTTAAATAAGCTGGGGCTGTCAAATGCATTCCCAATTTGCATCCCATTGGAAGGAGTGCTTAGCAGTCTTTTGTTTATTATGGAATCCGACACCCACTTGTAACGTGCTATGAATACTATCAACATTTCACTGAGGTGTCCCTCTTGAATTGTAGATGGACCTGATCAAGTGTCGCGTTTTTCTGATTGTGTTGATTGTGTTTACGCATATGGAGATGCGTCGTACATCTTTTTGTGTGAGAAATTTAAATTTTATTGATGAACGTGCAGTGCTTCGCTTGTGGATGTACGGTGTGCTTATTTTCTACATTGCTCGGTTTGCGTTTGGAATATCTAATTATTAAGTGTTTTGATTTTTAGATCGCTATACAAGAATTTTCCCTGTGCCGCCATTTAATTTATTATGCCTGTTTTAGGTGTTTCCTCCTTTAGGCCTTAATTTGGTGAAACAACCGGCACAATGTACAACCATTCCATTTTGCTAACCAAAATGACGCGGAAGAAGGAGACGCAGCAGACCGTCGAGGGTCTACAGAGAAACCTGAAACTAAAAGATGAATACATTGAAAAATTGGAGCATGATATCCGGGAGAAGAATGAGCAGATCACACGATTGACCAGTCTTGTGGACAAGTACCAAAGCGTGTTCACAACCAATCAGAGCCTCCTTTCCGGGCCGAAACGTCGCCGAAATCCCGGCATTAGTGCTGAGCCAGTGCGCGCTGACCGGGCACTCGAATTCAAAAAGGAGTCCGTCAGGAAATATGATAAAGGAAAAAAGTAAGGAATTTTTCTAGCTGGTCATTTCTCTCCTTTTCAAAATTCTCGAGTACTCTGTACATGTACGACAGATTTGGAGTTGAAATAGTACTGCTGTAAGTTTCAAAATATCCAAAGCATATGCGGATACAGACTTGAAAATTACTCTGGCGTTCGAAGAAACTGCATGGACGTCAGTATACGATTTATCTGGTGATCGTTCACATTCAGTAGTTGCTTAAGGGAAGTGGCTCGGTACATGGTACCAAAATCGTGTAGATGCACGAAATATTTCACTTGCGACTTTCAAACCCTTTTTTCTCTTGTTTTATGACATTTTGTAGCCAAATGATTTGTATACAGGAGAAAACCGTTCGTGTAACATCAGTTCGGGAGTTATGGCTCTTAGAAAATTCCAAAAAGTTTAAATGCATTCAGGTGTACCAAAAGTCTCATTATGGACCGATCTCCTTCAAATTTTGCACGTAAATGAACATAACCACGAAGAACGTTTTTACACCGATCCACTGTTCTAGCATGTTTTTCAAATTTTAAAATGAATTTCAAAAAATTTAAAATTCATTTTAAAATTTTAAAAAAATCATAGAACTCTGGATCGGTGTAAAAATGATCTTCGTGGTTATGTGCATTTACGTGCAAAATTTGAAGGAGATCGATCCATAATGAGACTTTTGGTACATCTGAATGCATTTAAACTTTTTGGAATTTTCTAATAGCCATAACTCCCGAACCGGATGTTGCGCGCACAAACGGTTTTCTCGCCTGTGTATACAAATCATCTGGCTACAAAATGCCATAAAACAAAAGAAAAAAGGGTTTGGGAGTGCGCAAAAGTGAAAGATTTCGTGCATGTACACGATTTTGGTACCATGTACCGGGCCACTTCCCTTAAGGGCGTTAGCGTTGAAGGTGTTGTTAAAATCGCGATCTCAAATCTTACCGTAATCTTAAGCTTTTGCGAAATCGAAAATCGTAGTGAAGAAGATTCTCTTGCACTTCTCGCTGGATTCTCTCTCTGACATCATGCTCGATCTGAACCACTTTTACAAGATTCGAAATTTTTAACGACGTTTACAAAATAATTTGATCAACAGGTGGTCAAAACTTTAATATTGCCATACTATTTTCAGTTGGCATAATACAGGTATCTAATTTGGTTTGGTTAGTTACAGTAGTTTCTCTTTTTTTGTTATTTAAGGTTGCTTCTACGTACAGGCGTTTTGGAAGTACTGCGCTTTTGTGCCGAATCAGTTAAAATTGCCATGAATTTCGATAGGTGTATCACTTTTATGGCAAATTTCGTTATTTTTATTGTCGCTGTTGGCATTCACGAACAGTAAAGCACCATTTAATAGTTGGGTTAAAATAAAATTGCGGGACAGCTTTTCTGTGGCGTGTATCGTATAATTGTACTTAATAACTAATGGTCTTTCTTGCTTTATACTTACCTTGTTAGTCATACTTAGTTAGACTGCACGTTATCTTCGGCTTCGTATGCGACTTAGTTTTAAATAATTATTAAAGCTCTTGTTATGTTATTAAAAATTTTGTAAATTTACCGAATTTGGTGCTATACTTTCTAACATTTCTAACAAATGTGGTACAGAACTGCCAGATCGAAAGGCAGTTTGTACTTCCGTACAGTAATAAGTTTGCTGTATGGTAGATATATGCTGTATACATAATCGTGTAAGAAATATAATCCAAACAATTTCACATTGGTCGTTTGTCAGGTCGACTACAAAATCTAATATTCGACCAATTTGCAGGAAGACAATGCACAATGCACGGTTGCGTATATATATTTTTTAGGACTTAAGAGTCCACAATAACCCCAATGGCTGTAAGATATTGATTTGTCATTACTACGTAGCAAGGCGTGTTGAGTCACGCTTGTGGGCGTTATGTTTGAGAGTCGGCGTTTTAAGTTAATTATTGCGTATCCTTGTCATAACGTTTGGAGTGTAATTTGAAAACTGACGGCGAAATATGTCATCTGTTAAAGGCATTCCTCATAATTTGACCGCTTATCATCGTTCTGCCTTCGTCCACTGATGCGATGCTTTTCTGCATCCTGTGTACGGATACATGTCGCCTCGTCTTGTTGACGGACGAGAGACGGTGTTTAAAAATTGTCTGTAATCCGATCCGGCTTATTTGTTAGTTGTTTATTTAATTTAAGGAATTCAGCATCCTTTTGAAGCTTGGTAATTTGATAAGCAGAAAGAATGTTGCAGTTTCTGTACAGTGTTAAAGTTTCAAAACTTTTCGCCCTCGCTACAGAAAATTCGCAAGGCACGGAAAATTCACAACTATACGGCTGGGTAACTTGGGTTAGTGTTGAAATGGGCTCTCCTTGTGCGCTACTTCGGGTACCGTTAAAAAAACTTTCACAAAGGCAGAATGTTTAATAATTTTCCTGCGCATTTATTCTTTCGCGCGGCTATGATATTATGTACAGTAAATATTGTTCGTGCCTTAATATTCATAAACTGTACTTTCGACACTTTTATGTCAAGCTCAGAATACTAATGAAAACGTAGTAGGCCGATCCAGAAGCAGAGATTCAGAAAATCTGTGGGTTTAATTTCGCGAAAATTTGATCGCGTAAATTTCTGATCCTTCCTGTAACGAATGTTTTTCGTTTCTCCATATCTTAACTCGTAAAAATCCATTGATGATGTAATTTTATTTTGTATTAGCGACCGGTGGTGGTCCCTTGGTGTTTGATGATTATCTTCCCTGCCGGTTCAACATCAGAGTTTCCAGTGGTTGGCAAGCCGAAACCGCACCCGTCCACAGCTTGCACCATGCATCGCAAACCGCTATAAATCTGTCTGTAGTCAATCGAGTTGTGACTGAACCGTGTTATAGACGTCAGCCGGAAACTTGTCAGTTTTCTGCCAATTTTTATTTTCAAAATAGCACCCGCACAGTTAATAACTGTAGACGTGAGTGGGAGCTTTTTTCCTCTAACGTGCACAATTAGTTCGGGCAGATAAGAATTTTCCGATGGGGTCATTGCGTGAGTTCCAGTGGGCGCTGCTGCATAAGATTCAGGAACTAGAGTACAAGGATATTGAGATTAATGAATTGCGGAAGATTTTGTCACAAAAGGAGGAACTGCTGGAATATCAGAAGCGGGAAATTGCCAAGCTGAGAGAAATGCTGAAAATGGCTGCTGCCATGATTACGTTGCCGGTATCACCGGTTGTATCTGGTGCGGTTGTTGTGAAAAAACCCGCAGCCAAAAAGCGAGTGGCTATTTCGGCTGAACCTATTGATGCGCAAGCAGTTGCCACGTTGACCTTAAACCTCAAACGTCCCGTTACTTCCCGCAAATTTTCACAGTATGTACGCCTTATAACTTTGAATTTTTCATAAACATCGTTTTTAGTTATTTAATTTATTAGTTTCTGCGCGTTGTTCTGCGACCGCAAAGTGGTAGTTATTTTATTATTGAGCCGTTTCGAATTCTGAACCATATTCTCTTATATTTTCAGTCTGTTTGACCTGCAAATCTGTTTGACCTGCAAATCTGTTTGAGCTGCATGTACATGCATTTTGAAGTTGATTACAGTAATTTTACTAACATTGCATGTAGATTCTGTATACATAATCCATATATTTCAGCAAGTTATGGGATTAGAATATTTTCTAATCTTGCTGTTGTGTTACTTTTTATGGATTATGTATCTGCATAAAACTACTTAAGTGCTGCATGCGAAGTGGTTGATTTGTTTTTTCAAAAACCAGATCAGTAGTTTTGTATTCCTGACCGGCACTTAGAAATCCTTAAATTGTTTCACTTTCAAGTTCGATAGCTCGCAAAAAGAGCACGAGTATTTTGGATGTTTCAGTAGAAGGTGAGTGATGTTTGTACAGCAGTAACGAAGTGGAATGCTAATGGTATTGAATGCACTGGGCGTTTGTTTTTAATTTGAAGTTCTGACGCAGTGATGTGTTGTTTTAGTAACATGATACCGAATTTTCCTCTATCTATGTGCCTTACGTTAATACCAAGCGTGCTGCCGGTATATGCCAAGCCGACTGTCTTTAAAATAAGTAAAGTAGAAGAAAAGAAAAGAGGGTTTGAATTGACAATTTCCATTTTAATCTCGCTGAGTAAAGTGATACGATCGAATCAAAATCTCTTTGCCTATGGAAATCGGTTGGTAATCTGCTTGCCTAATTCGTGATATTAAGTGGTTTTATTGCTGATTCCTGCTTCTAGAACGGCACAGTGGTAGGAAGGGTCCATAATGCATATGGTGCAAGCAAGACTGCAGAAACGACTTTGATGACAGCTGGAGAATGAAAAAACTTCAGATTACAATGTTTAAATGTGATTTTCAGTGTATGTTATCTAACATTCGAGACGGTTCTGAAGTTGTTTTAATTAAATAATGTAAACCGATAACCAGATTTTTCAAAAAATATGTGTGATATCTTATGATTAATTTGCTGAATCTTCGTATTGCAGTAAGATTATTTATACAAGTATGCTTGCAACCGTGCACGTGTATAAACCATTGCTAACAAAGACCGTAATTTTTTACGCTGCTTTTACAAAGTAGTACATGTATACCTAGACAAAATGAGGAACTCTTCTGAAGGAACAGTAAGCTAAGCGTTATAAAATGCGCTGTGCAGCACAGAATTTCTGCTTAAGCAGACAAATCGGAGAATTTTGCTTTTGTACCATAAAAAAGGGTAAATTTTGCCGAAGGGTCGTGCAGTAATGCTAATAACCATAATCAGTTTCGAACCTTTCTGAATTGTTCCGCATAATCGCGATCACCATACGTTCTTTGGCCTTCCAACCAGATTTAAGACGTTGCGATAGCCTTCGTTTTGTGAATAAGCAAGTTAGTTAATTGGATTTGATACTGCATAGTAAGAGAGCGGAAAAGACTGCAAAAAAGATGTTATGCAAGTGATTTTTCCGGGTTGTAAGCTAAACGCTAGCCAAACTTGTTCTGCTGGAGTAGCATACTGAAGAGTGCTTTTGGTCAATGCAGATCAAAAGCCACCATCAAGCAAGCCATATTGGAGAATGATTTTATGAAGAACTACGATCATCAAGAGATCTCGGAAATTGTGGATTGTATGTATTATGTGGAGTATGCTGCCGACGAAATTATCATACAGGAAGGAGAGGATGGCAAGCTTATGTATGTTCTGGAAGGTGAGTGCCGAATGCTGCATTATATACAGTATCAGTTTAAATTATGTATTTCTGCATTTAATCATGCAGGGCAAATTACCCAGTTCATATACGTATTACCTACATATTCTACTGACTATTTTGTGCGGTTCAGTATTTTATCATTGGCGATCGTTGCTTAACTTTTAACTACTAGTACCCGCACAATTTGTAGCTGTTTCACAGATACATAATAATTTCCATTATTGTTTTACCAGTAGTAATACATAATATTCATCTCAATTCAATGACAAGGTACAAACGCCACCCAGCAGGGCTAAATGAGCAAACTGATAAAAACGACAATCAGTTTGCAATAAATTTTGTGGAAGGTTAAACGATACACGAAATGCGGAAACAGTTACATTGTACTTTCGTTCGCGATTGTATGCATAAATAAGCGTTTTGACACACGTGAAGCACACGCGCCGCATAAAAGAATAAGTAGTGAAAGGTACGCTGTACACATGAAACGGTTTCCAGGCATAAGAATGTTGAAAAAGTGCGAAACAGGACCGCAAAAAAATGCACTACCATATTTGATCATAATCCTTTCCGCCCTTAGCAATGTTATTCGCGTTTTTCGCTTAAACTGTCCTTCTAGAACAGCGGTTGCAGAAGTTCGGTTAATTGTTTAATTTGTTTTCTTTGAGCGAGTTTCTTGGTAGTGCCGCTGGCATTAGCCAGCAACAGCTTATACGCTGTGGCATTCTCGAGCCGCTGCAATTAAAAGGTAGGCAGCATAAAAGTTTCGAGTTTTCAATTTTTTACGTTTGAATCACAGAAAAAACGTCATGCGCTATGTAAACAAGCAGCATCCACCAGGAACTGACATTTTCCCATGATTTACGCCATAATAATGCCGAATATTTACCGGAGCGCGTCTGTTCCCTATAATTCAGTAGAATGTTTACCGTTACCACTGTTGGTTATCTGTCGCGGCGTCGATTTAATCCATCGCGGCGTCGATTTGCAGACGGTGAGGTTGAAGTCACCAAGGATGGGAAGAAACTGTGCAATATGGGACCGGGGAAGGTTTTCGGTGAGCTGGCCATATTGTACAACTGCAAGCGGACAGCCACTATTCGAGGTGAGGAAGACAACACTTTGTGCATTATGCTGTTGGTTTTGCGATTTCATTATTATGGGAAATGTTTATCACCGAAACTCTTCTTCCTCGCAGCTGTTGTGCCTTGCAAAGTATGGGCCATCGACCGACAGTCCTTCCAGATGATTATGATGCGGCAGGGATTGATGAAGCAACAGGAATACGTTGCCTTCTTGAAAAGGTTAGTTTGGTTTACGATAATCATGAACTTGTTGCTGTTTGAAATTCGTACATGAACGCTGTCAAATCTGATTGCGCCAAATTGGTTTCCATTTCAGAGTTTTTTTATATAGGTATATTCATTAGGCGCAAATGCAAATTTGATTAAAGGAATTAACAAGGTTGCAATTATTGCAGTGTTCCTTCAATGAAAGGCTTACCGGACGATACGTTGGCACGTATTGCAGATGTCATCGAAGAGGTGAATTGGTTTAGTGCAAACCAGTTGTCTATTGCATGAAACTGACAGGGAATAACGCGGTGTCTTTTGTTTTCCATTACAGTACCATTATAACTGCGGGGAGTACATTATCCGACAAGGTGCTCGCGGTGACACTTTTTTTATTATCAGCCGGGGCAGGGTATGGCGCTTGCATCGCTTAAATTGTAAAGTGTGGTTAAGTCTGAAATGTTATATTTACACCGCAATGAATATCAGGTGAAAGTCACGAGGAAGGCCACGGAGAACGAAGAGGAGAAGTTCATCCGGAGCCTGGAGCGGGGAGACTTCTTCGGCGAAAGAGCTCTTCGAGGGTCAGTTGCCGGTGTTAGATTTCTTAGTATTTACGCAAATCTATGTATTCATGTTTATCTTAAAACTACTTTTATGACTGCTTTCACAGGGAGGAAATTCGAACGGCCAACATTGTGGTCGAGTCGAAGGATGGCGTCACCTGCCTCGTTATGGACCGAGAGTATGCTGGATTGCAGCTAATTCCTGCTACAACTTATATATTATATTATTGTATCGTTTTACAGCAACTTCAACCAGATGCTCTGTAGTCTAGAAGAATTCAATCGGCAGTATGAAGACGAAGTGGAAACGGAGCGATTTCGGTAAATATGGATTTTAAGTTGGCTTACTGTGTAGTAATTAACATATTTTGTTCAAAATTCGAACATTCTTGTTTCTGTTGATAAGGTTGGTTATTGAATTTGTGTTGCAGTGTGCGTGGTGAATATGCTCATCTCAAATTATCTGACCTGCGCGTTATTGCCACATTGGGCATTGGCGGCTTTGGTCGTGTGGAATTAGTGCAGCTAATTGAGAATCCCGAGAAAAGCTTTGCGCTGAAAGCCATGAAGAAAGCGCACATCGTTGAAACCCGGCAACAGGAACATATTATGTCGGAGAAAAAAATTCTTGAAGAATGCAACTGCATGTTCATTGTCAAGTAAGCATAAAGTCATCGAGTGTTCTTCCGGTTCCTAAAGAAATGAATTTGTATTTTGCAGACTGTACAGGACGTTTAAAGACAGAAAGTACTTGTACATGCTGCTTGACCTTCTTCAAGGCGGTGAAGTGTGGACCATACTGCGTGACAGGTGCGTAACACTTAAAATGTTTTTGCACCAAAATCCGCTGGAAATTCCGTAGGGTTCATCTTACGGAATAATTGACATACTTTTTTAAAAATAATTGGTTGTTTACCAAATTTTACAAAAATGTTTATCCTTTGCTTCAGATTTCTTTGCATCGCATGTTTTGCACCTTCGGATTCTTGTTAATCGTGTTGCGTAATTTTCATATCCGTTTGGCAGGGGCTGCTTTGACGAGCCAATTGCCAGGTTCTACACGGGGTGCATTGTGGAAGCCCTGTCATACCTGCACTCACGCGGCATTATCTATCGTGATCTGAAGCCAGAAAACATGCTGCTGGACGCCCGCGGCTATGTGAAACTCGTTGATTTCGGCTTTGCCAAAAGGCTGGGAGTGGGCAAGAAGACATGGACATTCTGCGGTACACCGGAATATGTGGCACCGGAAATTATTCTCAATAAGGGACATGATTTGTCCGCTGATTACTGGTCCCTGGGTATACTGATGTATGAGCTGCTCACCGGAAGGTAAATGCGAAATGTGGGACACCTAGTCTGCAGTATTCTGTTCATGCACCTAGTCTGCAATATTCTGTGCTGCTGGGTGTATGTTTATAGCTTTATGCAGAGTTGAAGATGCCGGTTTTTCCGTTTTATTCGGTATTCATGTATAGTTGAATTTTTTTAAAACAAAAATACGCAGTAAGAAGTAAGAACAAAGTGCCGGTTGTAACGGTTTTGGGTGTGACATGCATCCCAGTCAGTTTCTTTGTCTTTTTAGTCCTCCGTTTACCGCTGTGGATCCGATGAGGACGTACAATATCATCCTGCGTGGTATCGATGCCATTGAATTCCACCGAAAAATTACCCGCGTTGCTGCTAATTTAATTAAGAAGTTTTGCCGTGATAATCCGTCAGAGCGACTGGGATGCGGCAAGGGTGGTATGAACGATATTCGCAAGCATCAGTGGTTTACCGGTTTCAACTGGGAAGGACTGCAGAAGGGTTCACTGGAAGCGCCCATCATTCCCAAGGTATTTAAAGCACACTGATGGGAAAATGGTTGATTTCGATAGTTTTGCGAAACAGTTTTATTTATAAATCAGCGACATATGGGAATTTAAGTTTTTGTCTGATTGGTAGATTGGGTCAGTTACGGATCATTCAAATTTCGATGCATATCCTGCTGATGACGAAGTGCCGCCGGATGATGTGACGGGCTGGGATAAAGATTTTTAAAAAATTTCGACGTTTCTCTGTTGAATTTTATCAGTGACGAAACTAGTTGCATGACCTGTGAATGGTTGACATTCTGATGGCTCAATTGTGACGATTGTCTATATTTTTGGAGAGGTTTATTGACAGATATAGCCGAATGCGTCCCGTTTTGACATGGACGTGCGGGAGTAATTTATTGGTGGAGCCGCGGTTGATCGGTTTGATTTTGTGGATTGATCGGGCTGCACGGATCTTGCCTTATCCCTATGTTTTCCTTGACATTGTTGTGCTTTTATAATGACAGTGAAGTTTGCAGATATTTGGCAGTTTTGCTCAAAGTTGGTCGAAATAGTAAATGCGCCGTTTGCGGAGTGTTTATGTACGAAAGTCTAAAAAGCACGGTATGGATTACATAATTACCTAATAATTACGATATAATTTACCACGAATACTTACGATTACGTATTTGTACACTGCGTATCGGTTTTAAGGTCATCAGCGAATTTCTCGAATGTGGTTTCTCCCGACACAGCTGACCTGTAGCTGCAGTTAAGTACTATAGTAAAAAAATACTTATATGGCTGGAAATCGGAAATGAGCCCTGCAGTTGCACTGTGAGTACTGCTTATTGTGACGTATGTATTGTCCACGGGCTGTACAATACTCGTACAAACAAAATTTGCGGTTTTTAGTCATACAAAAGGGTAAATACTGGTCGAATGAGTCAGCTGCCCACCCGACTCCACCGGGTCCGATGGTGAGTCAGGGCTAGGAGCCAGAGAAAATACAACAAGTGCTAATTAATAGTACTACTCGAAACGCACTTTAAATGCGTTCTGCAAGATACAGAGCCGGGAGTTCTGTAAAACTGAATCTACCAATGGTACAGCGCTGAATCTTATAGAGCGTTACAGAGCAACGAGACCTCGGACTCTAAAAGCGCCCAGTTACCGTTGACCAATTTGGTCAACGATTTATTTACTATTCACAACAATTTTGTGGCCGTTTCCTTTCTGTTTTTCTGGCGATTTTAAGTTTTATTAAGCTGAAGAAATCAGACGACTGGTGAAAAAGCGAAACGCAATTGCACCTAAAGTATTTACGTCGAGGTGGTTTTACCATTCCTCGCGCTGACGACTATGGCGAAGTCGCCTGTTGCCATCGATATAAATTCAAACATGCACAGCCGGAGGCAGCATAAAAACAGTGAACAAAGCAGAACTGGAATGTTGATTCGATAGAAGCAATTAAATTCCCGTTACTTACACCCTCAAATCTTGAAAAATAGGACTTTAGACGAATTAAAAATAGGACTTTAGACGTACAGCGGACTGTGCATCCACATCAAAAAATAAATTTGACATAGCAAGAAATGCGAGTTCTGTATCGTAACGGAGCCAGGAGAGTTCCTTTTAGATACAGAACACTTTAACTCAGTCGTCCAATCAGCGGTAAGGGGGTGGTATCAAAAGTTACAGAACTTCCGGCTCTGTATCTTACAGAACACAATTTAAAGTGCGTTTCGAGTAGTACTAATGTAATTTGCGACCGCACTATACGTACGTGTGGGGTCAATTTTTGGTTTTGCTGTACGCATTAAAACCTTATAATTATCTATAGTACATGCCATTTAACGCGGGATTACCGAATTTACCGTACATCGGTGGTGTACTTATACAGATAAGAATCTGTGCTACCCACGGTGCACGGGTTTACACCGTGCCTAGATTTCTTCGGGTCCAGTCAGTACAGTAGATTTGCCAGCTGCTCGCTGCATCCGCCATCTTCGCACTTTCGCAGACCGCGATAGATTCTGGCATTATTCGCAGTTTTTTCAGCCGCTGATCACCCTCCTTTTCATTGCGCCGATCTTCATTGCTTGTCGCCACGTTACAGTAACCTTTCGAGAATTCTCTTTTTCCTCCGTTATTTCTCCACTCGACCTTTAATCATGCCTAGCCTGAAGGATATCGATTCCAAGGACAGCATGAAGCGTCTGCTGAGCAAGGCTGGTGATGAGCTCGTCATTGCTGAATTCTACGCCACCTGGTGTGGAAGCTGCACGAAGGTGGCTCCCGCCTATGAACAGTTGGCCGAGAAGTACGCGGACAGCGCCCAGTTCGTCAAGGTGGACGTGGACAAGGCCGATGATATCCATCCCGAGTACAAAGTTACTGCCACTGTGAGTAGCGTTCATCGCAAGTTTTGCCAGAAATCCCCTTTTCTGCAACAATAGCATGGCGACCCTCGATCTGTAAATTTTGTACCTTGCTCATGAAATGGTGTCGAAAACATAACAGCATATGTTATAAAAATATTCTACAACAAAATCTCGGTAGTGCAATGCTTATCGGTAATTTTACAGCATTATTTGTTTTGATAAATTCATATTCTTACAAATACCATAATGTGCGTTCTAATGCAAATATGTAGTGAATTGTAAGGGCGGTACGGTATACTTCCGCATTCCCAGTCGCAGGTTGTTGACCTTTCGTTAACTGTTTGTCGTAGCCCACGTTCGTGTTCATCAAAGATGGGAAGGCCATCGACCAGTTCCAGGGATCCAACGCGGGAATGCTGGAAGCGGCCATCCAGAAGCACGTCTAGCGAATAACCTTTATCCTTGATTGCCGACGTCGATTTTTTGTACAGTTTCTTCAAAATTGTGTGTTTTTGTCCCGGTTTGAAGGTTTTATTGTGTATATTTCTGGCAGCCACTTTTTGCCTGTGACCTGCGTTTGTCGTTTTTGCAGCTGTGATTCGAATTTCCGTATTTATGGAGACTTCAATAATAAAGTGAATTACGGATTCGGTGTTTGTTTGGTCACCTTTCATCTACAAAGCTTTACGAAGTAGTGGCAGCATTTTTAGCCCAGTTTCACACTGTACTCTTAATGTAGTTATGTACCGTATGTGTGTGCGGCGTGCGCTATGAAAGCGCTGTTAATATTGGCAAAATGCCACAGAACTGACAGAAGCACGTTTCGAACTTTCTTCGAATTCCAAAAAAAACGCGAATCGTGAGTACTTAAATGAAAGACGTACCATCTAGAGAGCAGACATTAATATTTAATGCTCGTACAGAAGTACTACGAGTATATGAAAGCATGAACGAAATTGTCTGGCACAGCCTCGATCTTTACAGTTGCACGGGTAAAAACAAGCGATGATGATTTCGCAAATTTCCGAATTGTTCTCTTCCCGCCAATAGGTAAATGCGTTTAATGTGTTGCCAACCCGAAACACCCGAACGTTTTACGAGTAAAACAACTTCTTTTCTCGGTATTCTGTGCAGACCATGATGATAATAAAATATAACAATAACAATGATGTAACACAAAACCATGTTAACATCAGAATAATTTACAATAAATAAAACGTCGACACACAACAGTTACCATTAACTGCATCGGGATCCGTCATTTCTTAGACTTAAAAATAATTCCATCGAATGCCGCAAAATTGTATAAAAACGGGCTCAAAACTGGTCCGCCAGCGGACAAACTGGCTTCGGCAAAATAGGAAGATACCACCTGGGAAGGTATGACACGGTTGCCGGAAGACAGCACGACGCTCAAATCACGGTTGATGCGAACAAAGTCCACGGTGCTGGAATAATACAACGGCGCGGCGTGGGAGATTAATACTGGACGAATACGGGCAAAAACGATGTGGTCAGCGTCGCGCTGATACACATTCCAAGCAGTGCCCCCGTCATCCGCCACCGGAGCTTGAAATCCATCCGAGATTACAGAATTCCTGTAGTTAATAACCAAATTAATTTTATCAGTGATTAACAAAGCAGTGGGCTTTAAAAAAACTACATTATTTTAACAATCGAAAAGCGAAACAAAAAATTTCAGTGCCAAATATCAGCAGTATCGTTTCGAAACAATCGAAAGCACACTTTGTTAGAACTGCAATTAAACACAATTAAAAAACTAACACCGGTTCTAACAAGTTACCATATGTCGCTAGGAACGATTTCTTCGATCGCTTCCGTTCCGGCAACATCGTCATCCTTATTGACATCCGCCATTTCCTCAACCTGAACCACCGGAGTTTCTTCGACAGTGGCTGTTTGAATAACAACCGGCTCATCAACGGGATGCTCCGGATTCTGTTGGTGATCGTGGATTTCTTCGATCTTCTCGGCTTCCTCGATCACCGCGTGGGAAATGATCGGCACCGACGGCGTCGGAGCCGGCGGTGCAGTGTGACTGTCCTTGCCCATGGAAGGATGTTTCAGTTTGCCCAGGAATTTCTTGGGGTAGCTCCCCGGGCGGAGGCGCGTACGGCAGACGTGCGGATGTTGGTCGATGTCAGCGTCGTCAAAGTGCCGCGAACACACACGGTGGTGGTTGGCAAATTCCGTCAAATCCAAACGGGAGCACGCGCTGAACCATTTATTATACAAATCCCGCTGTTCTTCCGGGGCTTCCGGTGCCGGTTTCTGGGGGCATTTGAAGAAATGCAGGTTCTCTGCTTTCCGATCGCCAGCGTATTTATTGCAGCCCAGAACGGCGCAGATGCTGCCTTGTTTACTGGCCGCCCGCCGCCGGGAGTCACGCGATAAACCGGATTCTGTTATGGTTGTAAGTGCACTGAAATTATGCAGCTGTAAGTATCACACAAAGAATTCTAAACCGACCGATACATTAATTGTACTTTAAAAGCGGTACATCAAAATATAATAGAAATTCAATACCTCAGACAACAGACTGCAAAAAACAACCAAAAATCAAAAAAGTGTGTGTGTTTCGTTTGACAGCCATAAACGCCAACCGCAGCATATTAACGTAATTTCAAAGAAGTACAGTACAATGTACTTATCTTACTATCTGTACTCTGTAGTGTATACATATGAATTCATCGGCGCTGAAGCCAAATTTTATCACATGAAAATCAAAATTTTGACAAAGTAAGACTTAAGAGAGTTATTTAAAACTTACTCAGAATTTGAATTAATCAGATTCAGCGATGGTCGCGCAGATCGCAGTAAGGTCCCACTTTCACTGAAATCCTCTGGCGTAAAGTGATCCGAACAAATTGCCGACTGCTTTTGAAAGTGATGTATTCCACATAATCGACGAAATTCGTCGCGGGCAACGAGATCGCGTGGGATTGGAAAGAATTTTACATCTTTGTCGAAGGAGTAATGCTTGCATGAAGGGACCACGCAGGGCTTTCCTCGGAATACACCATGCCGTGAGATTTTTGTCATTGCTGCATGTCTTGCGACATAATTTCAGCACCACTCAACTGACTCAAAACATTTAATTTATTTCACAATTTCAAGAAGATAAAGAGTTTGATAATATTTAGGAACTCTTTTTGAATTAATTTAAATTTAAAGCTTTCAAGTTCAATTCAAGAGTTTGTTTGGATCCGTAAATGATATTTTGAATGTGTCCGAACCTTACGAGTGCACAATAATACTGTGCAGAAGTGGCGTCTTACTTGATTTTATTCGTGATTTTACAGCCATTGCACCATCTGTGGACCCTCCAGTTGTTAAGTGACAACGTAACAGAAGCACGCGTGCGGTGGCCCATGCCACAGGCTGTTTTAACGTAAATCTTTGAAAATTGATAACTTTGTTCATTCCTGCATTAAATTTTTATGTATAATCTTGAAAAATGCAGAATAATACACAGGATTAGGCAAAATAAATTCTTTTTTGTTTTTCTTTCAGGGTTATGCACTGTTAGCCTGTACGGCTAGCATAGCCGCCTATGGAGGATTTGTCATAGGCGGCTATGTTAACCGCGGGGGCTCCTAGTGCATTATCCTGAAGAAGAAACAGAGAATCATTTATTTTGTCTAATGCTGTGTATTATTCTGCATTTTCCAAGATTATACATAAAAATTTAATGCAGGAATGAACAAAGTTATCAATTATTGTATTATTGTGCACTCGTAAGACGCCACTTCTGCACAGTATTATTGTGCACTCACCTTACTCGCATCTGTCCGACTCTGTCTCTGATGAGCAAAATACGCGTCCCCCTCGTACTGCAGTCTCCTATAATTGGTGCTGGATGAGCGAAACTGGATCAGCGAAAACTTTTTCGCATTGCAGTTGCATTTCTCGATAAAAGTAAAATTTGTTTGCTAGTTTGCTACCAGTTCCTTTGTGATTCATCCGGATTCAATAAGAAAAGTCGGAAACAAATTCTCACGATAGAAATTCATTTTTTCAAATTATTAGCAGTTATTCAGCCCAAGTTTATCTGGCCCCGTCCATCCTGTGCTCTGGAATTAGTGTACTCGTACAGAAGTACAACTTAATAGTCAAGTGACTCAAGTAATAAGCTGCGCGACGTGAAACTGAACTCCGAAGGTACCACAGCCCGTTGGGATATGTGTTAATATTATTATTGTGTTATAAATGTTATGATGATACTGTATTCCTGTGAATGTAAGTTGGTCGCTGTAAATTACTTGTACTGTTCAGCACATCGTTTCTAGCTTGTATCATGCCACTAAATTACAGGACTTTGACTGGCTGGGCTGATTTTCCAGAGAAGTAGCACCGAAGCGGTGAACTATATCGGAAGAATTTCTCTTTCTGCATATTTTGGCAACTGTTCAGGAGAAACTGCCAGACTGATGAGGAACTGGATGATTATTTGTGAAGGAAGGAGATGTTAACTTGTCTTTAAACGAAGTAGGTAACTAATTTATCGAATGTGAAACTGGTTTTGACTATGATTTTGAACGTTTCGTTTAAATCCTGGTAAATTTAACAGCTCCCATTGTATGCACTTCGATATTTTTGTGCGATAAATAAATTATTAAATTGATAAATTGAAATATTTAATTATTAATTTACCATTCCGTTGGTGCGAGAACATAATATGAATTAACTCAAAGTAGTGGCTTTTTACAGCAGATATTATCTGCTGTAAAAAGTCACCGAGTTAAGTAATTAACAAGCAGTGATGCTGAGTTTGATACCAGTGCAGGAATTATACAGGATTTTTTTGCTCATATTTTTTAACATATTACCACTTGTTCGCATACTTACGAAATAGTGAATAAATCATATCGTACTTATTGTTAGTGGTAATTAACAGATGTATATATTTGGACAAAACAAGAGTTTGATGCCATTTGGAGGGGGCTATTGCAAAATGACTACGTAATTAAGAGGATTGCGATGCCGTACAACTTGCTTAATTAAATAGTATATAATTAATGTTGTCTCAACTCCAGAGCAGATTCCGTGATATTATCATCATATTTTTCGTTCTTTATGTTTGGTTATACTTTCTTTATAATAAAATTAAACTGTAACCACATCAGCTTTTTCTTGATCCTGTTAGTCCAGCAGTAATCCCGTTACGCGTTGTTTGTTCCCAAAATCTTCCATCGGTCAGTGACAGCGGCCACTGCCGGCAGTAATATTCCCGCCACTAGCACTGTGGAATAATTGCGGCCTGGGTATCGCTGCTGGCAGTGTTGGAAATTTGCCGGCCAATCCAAGTAAATTGACGTAAACTTATTCTGAGTTTGTTTGATTAAATCGGATTAGGCACTTTTCTCTGGTGGTATACGAGTATTCCAAGTGGATACTGTGCCCACGTGGGTTTATTGGGGAGTTGTGTTTGCTGTTGGACTGGAAAGTTGATGTTAATAGCTGACAGCGGCCTGCTCGTCCGGATGGTAGCGGATACTGTACTTGCGCGGTAGGGAACGGCATATGAAACAGCTTCAGCCCCTTCGCCTGTTTTTGTCATGCAAAGTTTTTCTTTAATCCATCTTTATTGACGGTTGACTTTGAGTGATTACCTCCCGGTGCCCGCCCACAAAGTAGCAAAAACATTCATTGAAAGCACGGAAAATTTGCCCTTGTGATCCTTTCGTGGTCCGAAAGCTTCTTGGTCCTTTTTTATCATCGGTGGTGCTCTTTGGTCAGTTATTTGTAGTTTGCTTTTTGCCGTTTTTTAAGAGCAGTAATTTTTAATGGTTATCGTAAAAGACTGAGCAGTCCAGAATGTGTCTATATATGTACACGTTGTTGAGCATCAGGATTAGTCTTCCATGGTTGAACTACGTACAACATTTTTTTTATGTAAGCTTGTATGCTTAATTAATGATGCCCATTGTTTCTTCGTGTGTTGCCCTTAATAAAAACGGCTTTACGGTGCATTATTGATTGTTTATGGAGAAAGTTCATCGTAAATTAATTTGGACAATAGCGTGGTCGGATGTCAGAGTGATGGATGAGAATAGCCAGTCGGCGGCGCTCGCGATGACTCCCGTTGGGATTCTTTGACACGCTGCCTACGTGGCTGTGTGGGTAGAAGTTGTCAAAAAGGAAACCTATCGCACTCTCGCACCAAAAGGGAGCGTGATTGAATTTTGAATTTCGCCCAAGCGAATTTTTATCGAATTAAGCCGTGGTATGGAAAATAATGCCCAGCTGATTGCCGCCTTCGGCTTTAGTTGCTGTGGTTATGCCATATACGCTGGTGAAATAGGATAACAACAGCTGAAATTATTCTTTTATTCGCCACATATTTTATATTTTACTCAAATAATTTTTCGTTGTAAATATTTATGCATATTCCTTGCGACTATTTAACAACAGTGTAACGCGATTTGGTAACGGACATTTCCAGAAATCGTGGCCCTAAGCCCCCAGTAACCTTTCTTATACAGCCGTTGGGACAATCCGGCAAATCAGTTTTCTATCAGGTTACGAGTAGGGATTTTTGTTTAAGAGCAGTTGTGTTCGAACAATTGTAAGTGACAAAGTTTTACGGCATGGCGTCAGTCACTTCCGGCTTCGCAGTTTTTAATGCAACGGTTGTTACTTACAATAAGAAATAATAAATTGACGATAAACAACAGTCCTATTCTAAAAAAGTAGCGGTGGTCGCTTACGATTAATCATTTTGCACTGTATTAGTGAATGTATATATTGGAAGAGTTGTGAAATTTCGTAAGATCATTAATGATTCATTCTGGTGGTCATCAGCGGCTGCTATCCGCTCGGAAATGTTGTGAGTTGGCGGGATTATATGGGTCAAAACGTTACTCAACATGTGGGTGGCCGATAAGGTTCGATAGGATTCCGTGCTGTTCAGTGCGGCGTGAAATACGAGTTAAACGCGCCTGTCTAACGATAAAGTCCTTAGCAAGACTTTGACTATTTGTTCAGTGTACGGGCACAAGATTATTTCTAGCGCTGCGCAATTCATCGATAAATATTCAAATATCGTCGTCTGCTGAGAAACGATACTTGTGTTTGTGAAGTTACATCTGTCCTTGTGCACTGTAAACCCTGAAAGAGCAAGCGACTGTATATTGATTTAATTCTCGTTTCTTTGTTTGTTAACTTCTGCAGAAGTTTCTTGGATTTTTCGGGTCGAACAATCGATCTGCTTGCGTCCTTTTTTGAATTGCAGTTTTTGAGTATTTTTTTTATTTGTGCCGGTAAGTGGCCAAACAGCGCTTTTGGGCACGTTTCTGGTTCGTACTTACCATAATCTAATGATTTTTAACAATCAGAATGTGATCGTATTTCTGCTTAAATACTATAATTGACCGGAATTATTCGGCATAATTTTGCGAGGTGTGGGTGGATTGCTCTACTTGATGAAGCAAGAAATAGACAGTAGAGTGGTGTTTACACGACATCCTTATCGGGCTGCTGTAGAGTGCGTATCCATTCCAATCATCTCGTAAACCGCTGAATTTCCGGATGGTACAGTAGGAGATAAATGATGATATAGCACGTAAATATTCCACTGGATATTGCCATTGGAGTGGAGAGTTGGCCATAAATATTAGATTGGGGTTAAATGAACATACGGGAAAAGAGGCGCGCCAGCTGGAGATCGCACTGAGCAAGTTGATTTATTTACCAATGTTTTGGAGTAGATGTAGTAATTCCGACTGGAGCACCGGATGAGCTGAATTACATCTTGCATCTCCATTCGTTTCAGGAACAACGCACTTTAACCCGGCGTTATGCTGTATCGATGCCTTGAGTTGTAAATAAAAAGCTTTTCTGAAATCGAACCCGAGGAGTTTTGTTTATTGTTCCCTTTGACAGTTGGACGATCCTCGTTGGTTAATCGATTTGTCGTCTAAGAGCGCAGCTTGGTGTCAACAGTGAGTTTTTTATAAGATGAATTTTTCAAGGATAAGCCCTTTTAATTTCCACTGGATATAGTGTGATTTTTGCGGTGGAGTATAAACGAATATCGATTGCAAGAATATTTCACACAGTGTGTTGCGCGCGTAACGAATGTAGCCGGCAGTTTATTAACGTTGCTGTATTTTCGCAGAATATTACTTTGATCATTTCCGTTTTTTCCGTTTTCAAAATTACCTCGTCCGTTACCTTAGATTTAGATAGACTGGGGTTCTAATGCAGACTGTTTTCATGACGAAGGGAGAATGCTGTAGTTCGGATTTCTGGTGAATGATGAGAAAGTTCAACAGTCCATTGTGTAGGAAATTTTATGGGCCTTTTTTTAATTGAATGTGCCATTCCTCATCAGGTGCATGAATGGCGGAAGGTGTTTTATGGGGTGTTATAAAGCCTGTTATGGAATGGGTTTGATGCGGTAATGGATGTGTTCGGTTCTTTAAGCATGCATATCAGGTCTAAATTCTGATTGGATTCACTGCTGCGGATTTCCGTTCTTTCCATATCCGCTCAGTCAAGCTCGTCACGACGGGCAATTTCAATCGGGACAGTCACCATGTACCGAATGTCACTGTTTATTTAACGCTGGCCTTTACATACGCCTATCTCATTTTGATTATTCTATGATTTGATCTGGTGGTCGTTTAAACGAAGATGGATTGACATTTTTTCGCTGATGGATTACGGTTTGCGCGTGTATCGATTTAAATGCCTACTGTAGATTTTTTGGAAAAGCTATAACCATTCGTTTTATATTTAACGTTTTATTCACGACTTTCTTAATGTCCTTCGTTGTGCGCGTTATCATTTTTCATTCTGGACTACGAGTACCGATTTGTTTGACTGGCTTCGAATCTTTAATGGTAATTGCTAAAAATTAATATCACACATGATTTTCTCTGTACCATTATTTTTAAGCCTTTAACCTATCTTAGTGAGTCATTTCTCGTTGGTTCAAAACGCGAGTATCAAAAGAATGTTCCTTATGAATCTGCTGCTGAATTCTTAGAATGCGAAATATTTTTACAGGAATTTTTTAAAGTATCCGTAGTATACGTATTGTTAAACCGCAGCATGGAGTTGCTTTAAGAGTAACGTGGTAGAAGTCGTACTCTTGATATTGTGCCGCAATGTAAACGAATGTTTAAGTGCATTTTTAAAGTCTTAGCGTAATCCATGGGTTTTAGTGCTGACGTATTAAGTGGTTGTTCATCCATCAAGCTTAGCGAAAAGTATGAGATTTTTAGCGGTAATCGATATACGCCAATTTTTTCCTACCATCTTCCTGCTGCACTTTAGGAAATTGCTTTTATGCCATACGGATTTTCCTCTAAATTAAGCATTCTCTTCCCCACAGGATGGAATGACTGACCATGACAAGTCTGTGTTAAACACACCCTGTCCGATTAATGTCGGCTGACATGTCGCCGAACGATTCCCTTTTCGCGACATTGTATCTGCACGGTGATGATTCCATGGGAAAAAATGACAGGAAACGGCTACAAATCCGGGAAAATGAAGCCAGCCGTCAGAATGGACCAATCGTGGTTAATGCGCTATCTGCGCGCCGCAGCCCTGTCACGGAGCATCGTGTTGACCTTTATCGTTGGACTGCTGTCACTCTTGCTGCTGGGATGGTGGGTGGCGGTCAAACCCGACGAAATCGCTATGAAAACTACACCAAACGGCCGTGCTGACGATATCGGCGGGCCGGATCCAGTGATTGAACTGCCCCGGCCCGTCAGTGTCACTACGACGTTGCCACGGTTAAAATACGAACCCAAAGTGTTGGTGTTTGCGGAAACGCAGTATTCGCCGCTGGGAAGGGATATTGTGACGGTGTTGGAAGCGGTGCGGAAGAAATTCCGGGTGGAGCTGGGTGGGAAGAATGTGCCGGTGTTGACGTCGGAGGATCGGGGAAAGTTCAGTCTGATTGTTTTTGAAAATGTGGATAAGTATTTTAAAATGGATAAATGGAACCGCGACTTGCTGGATCGGTATTGCCGTGAATATCACGTGGGAATTATCGGATTTCCACCGTTGTTGGAGCACACGCTGATCGGCGCCACGGTGCCCAATATGCAGATGCTCATGCACACCAATGTCCAGCTGCAGGATTATACTGTCAATGTAGCGAGTCCTGTACTGCATCTCACTAAAGGGGGACAAAGTTTAGAAGGCGTTTTACCAGGTTTGCATTTAAGTAAAGCTAAACTCTGTTTGTTGGCAACATTGCTACCAATTACTCTTTTTCGCTGCTCAGCCTCAACGGACATAGTATGATTTATAACTTTATTGCAGATTTGCAATTGTAAAACGCGCTGTTGTGTGTATGACAGGTTCGGTATTATATTGTTTTATTAGTTTAGCATAAATTTGCATTGCGAGGCGTCGAAGTATATAGCCTGATAAATAATTTTTTTCTTGTCTTTTTTTGTTAACAATTTTTTAACATACTTGACATTCATTAGTTACATTGAATTAATTTTTTAACAATAGTTACTATAATAGAAATTTGGTCACAGGAGATGATTGGACGGTTTTCGTTCCAAAGCACGAAACGTATGAGATCGTCGCGTGGGCTCTTCTTTCGTCGCCATTGAATTCGACGCCGAGCGCTAACAGCACGCAGTTGCCGACAGTGGTATTAGATACCGGTAAACTCGACGGAGTGCGCCGCGTGTTCTTCGGGCAGTCGTTGAAGTTTTGGTTGCATAAGATGTTGTTTCTGGATGCGATGGGTTATCTGATCAATGGCGGACACCAGCTGATGCCCTTGACGCGCTACATCCTCATTGATGTGGATGACATTTTCGTGGGACGGAAAGGGACCCGTATGAACATCAGCGATGTTCAGGTAAAAAACTAGGATGTCAAACCGCCGACGCTCGAGACGGTGGACTTCAATTATAAATCCAGCTGTTTGGATTTTAAATGCGATCGTTTAAGTTGTCCACATAACAGTAGATACATAATAATTGTTAGTTGATAGCAAATGTTAAATTTAACCTTGTGCAGGCCATGATTTCGACGATGATGCGATGGAGAAAAACCGTAGCGGGTTTTCGGTTTAATTTAGGATTCTCGGGAAAATACTTTCATGCTGGATTTGAGGAAGAAAATAAGGGGGACGATTTACTGCTAGGTAATGAATTTAACATCAAAATCAAATCTCATCTCTGTTCGCGTGTTTCAGCGAAACAGATGGCATTGACTGTTAGGACTAACATAAATCGTTATTGTCACCGTTGTTATCGTTGTTGTATCGTTGTTTATTGTAATTACAGCTAATGCGTCCAAGTTCTGGTGGTTCTGTCATATGTGGGGACATTCGCAGCCACATCTTTTTAATGCCAGCACCGATGTAATCATTCGGGAAATGCAGCTGAATTATCAGTTTGCGAAGGTAAGAAACCCACATCCTGGAGAAATACGATGATTATGATATTGCAAATCAAATTGAAAAACCTTCGATTAGTACTAACTTTACTGTTACGGTACTAACTTTACTGTTACGGTACTAACTTTACATGGCTAATCTTTTGTGGAATATGGCTTGCAGATATCTAGTTTTCCACATTATAATTTATATACTGGTTCCACTAACAACTGCTGTTTAGATTTTTTTCGCTTTAACTTTGAAGTGCTTACCGTTTTTTGTGTCGGTGTCTATCTATTATCCATTAAAATTACTGTTCGATTCGTGACGTCAGTAGAACGTTTTGGATGTAGGAAAATGGCATTCCAACGAATTCGGGCTACGTTATCTCGCCGCACCATTCTGGCGTGTATCCGGTACATGAGCCACTGTACGATGCCTGGCGGCGCATCTGGAATGCACAAGTGACCAGCACGGAAGAGTATCCCCATTTCAAGCCGATGCACATCCATCGGGGATTTATTTATCGCGACATCCGCGTCCTACCGCGACAGACATGCGGTCTGTACACGCACACCATCTTTCTGGAAAGCTATCCGGGTGGAAAAGAGCGATTAGAACGGAATATCTTGGGTGGCGATCTCTTTATGACCTTCCTTTATAATCCCATCAACATCTATATGACCCACTTGTCTAATTATGCAAATGATCGTTTGGCGCTCTACACCTTCGAAAATCTCTTTCAGTTTATAGGTAATTTGTTTAATCGTTAAGCAGGCTTAATATCAGAAAATACTTATTAGCCGTATCGCTGGTTTCTTGATATTCCGACCAAAAATTTTAGTTACTTGTATTTCCAAAGTCTGGAAGTTTTGTTTCTTTGGTTAAAATTAATTTAAGTCGTTGTTTTTCAAGTCCATTTTTCGATTTGGTTGCTTCTGTTTGTAGCTTTGTTAACACGTTCCCTGAATTTGCATGCTGGTTTCTTTCTATTTGACACGAAACTTTTTAGATTTTGTTTAGTACGATTTTTATTAAAAAGTTACGACATCTTTTGGTTTGGTTTGTTTTTCGGTTCATTTTTTGTGACAGTTGCAGGATCAATGGGCTTAATTTGTTGTTTCGGTTAAGATTGCTTAGAAACTCATTTGCCATTTTCGGTACAATGAGAGGGAAATCAATCTGATGTAAACCATGTCAATTAAGAGATTAAGCATGTTGTTGGCTTTGGCTTAATTTCCGGGCATCACTGTAGGCAAATGGACTAATTTGGAGCTGCGATCCGCACCGCCCCTGGAGATGGCCAAATTGTATTTCCACATGTTTCCGGGTGATGTGGATCCGGTGTGGCACAATCCCTGCGATGACAAACGCCACATGCAGATCTGGGCCAGCAGCAAGTCCTGTGAGCGACTGCCCAAATTCCTCGTGGTCGGTCCACAGAAAACTGGCACCACGGCGCTTTACAGCTTCTTGTCCATGCATCCGGCCATTAGGAGTAATTATCACAATCCTGAGACCTTTGAGGAAGTGCAGTTTTTCAGCGGCAAGAATTACCATAAAGGATTGGACTGGTATGTCGTTATATGGTGTAAAATAATAGTTGTGGTGCTAAAGTTATGATACACTTATTGCCCTTAGGGTTAAAATTAGCTACTCGTTCATTGTAAAATTTACATTTGCATACATTGCATGGATGCAGTAATCTTGACCAGTCATTTCTGCACTGATTGAATATTTTTGAAAGACTTGCGATGGTAGTTTTCGTTCCTTAAAGCGTATTTATGGGTACAGTTGTGAACTGTGATGGTGGTTTCAGCATTTGCTTCGTCGATCGGGAAAACTGTTGTGTTTTGTGCAGGTATATGAACTTCTTTCCCTTGCCGGATAATTCTTCTGCTCAGTATTTGTTCGAGAAAAGTGCCACGTATTTTGACGGTGAATTAGTGCCAGTGCGTGCCTTTTCCCTGATTCCTCGTGCCAGTATTATTGTGATTGTCATCGATCCCGTACGACGAGCCTATTCGTGGTATCAGGTGGGAAAATGTCAAAAATATAGTACTGAATGAAATTTTTTGTACTGGGTTCTGTTGTCTGAAATGTTCATGATTAATCCTAATTGACTGGCAGATTTTTTATACTTGTATGTTTCTACCTTATTTTCGGTCTAGTACCTGATGTTTAATCGTATGTCGAATTGCATTCATTCCAAATGCTTTTTATTTCGAAATCTACTCAAAGTATGAATTCATTTTACTGTCGCTAGCAAGCATTGTCTTTTGGTATAGCACATGCGAGCGCATGGCGATCGCACAGCCCGGCAACACAGTTTCTTGGATGTGATATCGGCGTCTCGGGATTCTCCGTTGCCATTGCGGAATCTGCGTAACCGCTGCTTGAAGCCGGGCGAGTATGCGGTGCATATTGAGAAATGGCTGGATCATTATCCCGCGAATCAGGTAAGGCTAGCGAGAAAAGAGAAGCAGAACGACTAGAAAATGTCGAAGGGAAACCTTTATTTTGATCTGTCCGATTTAGTAGATGCCACGGTTTGGTCGGAGATGCAATTCTTTGCTTTGTTTTTAGTTGCTCATTTTGGATGGTGATGAACTGCGACGCAGTCCCGTGTCGGTGATGCACAAAGTGCAGCGCTTCCTCAAAATTAAGCCTTTCATAGATTATACGGATCTTCTAAGGTTAGTGTTCAACTTTGTTACAACAGTCTTGTGCTGTGTAATATCAAGTTATAAGTGTGTCGTCAATATCTGTAGATACGACGCGAAAAAAGGGTTTTATTGCCAAGTGGTGAATGGAGAGAGTAATCGCTGTTTGGGCCGCAGCAAGGGGCGTCGATACCCGCCCATGGACGCGGAAGCGGAGAAGTTCCTGCAGCATTATTATCAGCCCTACAATGTTGCCTTACATAAAGTGCTGACGAGGCTCAACCAACCGGTTCCTCTTCCTAGATGGTTGCAAGCTGATCTGCACTGATCAGTCGAGTTTTTAATTTTTTATCGTTGATGTTCCTAAGTCGCTTTGCTTGTTGAATTTTAAAAATGGAAAATGGTTTCGATCTAGATGTCCCTGGATGTCTGCAGACGAAAAAGAAAACTTACATTCCAACACGACGCATAGAGATAGAAAATGTACATAGAAAATTGTGTACCCACATCTGCAGATATCTGATGCCATTCACACAAAATCTTTTACGTTAGTAGAGAAAAATAGTCTCTTCAAAAATTGTGCAAGGATGCACTTTTATGTATCTGTATTAGGTAGGTTGCCTTATACTCTTTCAACTCGTATACAATATTTTCTGTTTGGTACTGCAGCGACCTGGCGCAAAAGCCATGAACTAATTTTGTGTGAATTATTTGCAGGTACAAAAACTAACCTTATGAGACGAATAAGAGTGTTTCAGAAAATGTAATTTTGAGAAACTGTCAAATAAAAATGCTTTATAAAATAGTGTATGAATTATTTGAGCAGTATATGCATTCATATTTCATAATAATAAATATTTATTAGAAGCTTGGTTAGCATTCCAAGAACTGTCAGATGTGTTGCATGATTTACGTACTTACAGAGTACATCTTCCGATATTCGGCGGAAGACGATCACGCGCCGCAAGGCTCCTTTATTTGCGAATGAATTATGGAAAGCAAACAGGTTTTGTGGCAAGACAAGGTCAATCCGATACCTCCACTAAAACTGTCCGTGTTTGTACAGTTCGGCACCGCACTGGATTTTTACGATTATGAGCAAGTTTTTTGGAAGGCATTACATTTCACGGATAATAGTTTAGTATAGTTTTGCCATTGTCGAAGAACTTGTGGTTGACGTGTACACGATGGACATCGATGACAAAACAGTACTGGCGGAAGTTGATACATTGAACTTGGATATTCCGTTCGCATTATTCGTTAAATTTTTTTTAGGGTGGAATTGTCAAAAACATCTACAAATTTTTCTCCGCTACCTAATTCCAGTAGTCTGTTTCATCTTGTTTATTATTGATTTTTGTGATTGGGTGTACAATGGTCACGAAAGCACTTACGAAGTCGGCAAGGTGCTGAGTTATCAACAAAGTCCCATAATTTCTTTGTTAAGTTATATGACCAGCCAGATTTCGTATATGACCGCATCGGCTGTGCTTTTTGGATTTATTGCCAAAAGCAGTCACATCCGGTCCGCCCTGTATCAGATGACAAATGCCGGTTATTGTGGCACTGCCCGCCATGGAGTCAACAGCAACAACATCATGGTCAGTGCGCGCATTAAATGGTTGTACTTTGGCTACTTCTCACTGGCTGTGGCAGCGACCATTCACGTGGCGACCTCTCTGGTGTTTTTTTACGACGCGCTGGTGGCCACCCGTGACCAGTTCTGGAAACCGGAACCGTACTTCGTCTGGCATATTCCATCCGGTCTGAATGACCTTTTCCAGCGCATTCCGCTGTTGTTTGCGCGACTGCTGCCGTTTGTTTTCTATGTGCTTTATTATTATCTGGCGACACTGCTGACCAATAGAATTGTCAGTCTCAATGTCAAATTGAACTTGTCCATACTGGGAGTGAAACTGGATTCGGTTTGCTTTGAGAGCAGTTTGTTGTTGCTGCAAGCGGAAGATGAAGAATTGGCCACGATTGTTGGTTCGCTGAGCAGCGGCTTTTCTTTGGTATTAGCGGGAGGGATTTTTGGTAGTTTCCTGCAGATCTGCTCTTCGACGGCACTGTGTTTCGTGTCGAATATGTTTTCCACGCCATGGAGTTATATCCGGCAAGCAATTTTTATTGCCGCTACATTGATTGTGTTGCTGATGTTCTTGCTGTCTGGAGCTCGGTTACACGAAGCGGTAATACAACATGACCTTTGTTCCTAATTAAAAACAATTCCCATTTTTACGAGGAAAAGAAGTATTTAGTCACACAGAAAGGTCAACGGATCTTATTTCTTACGTTCGCTTGTTTTCATGCGACATTAATACTATTGTAATAGCATGACCTTTATAATTACAGGGAAAAGAAGCGAAACGCTTATGGACAGACCTGATTATTTCGCACCAGGACTATCGAAAAAAGGTATATTGCTTTTGTAATTTATGGATAATTATAAGCTCACAGTTTCTTTTCGTGCCGTCATTATGTACAATGTATTTGCTTCGTAAGTAGCTGTTAAGTAGACTATCTTTATAAGCAGAATAAAGTCTGTGCAGGTACTTTAACTACTTTTATCGACGTACTCTGATGTGCTTTTACTTTTTGAAAATCGAAAATTTTTTCTTTTTGTTTCTTCTAGATCTTGCCCAACGTAGACGATGCTAGACTGATGTTCTCCCTCTACAGAATTAGTCAACGAAGTGAATGTTTAACCTTGGCCGATTTCGTACACCTGACGAGAAGCATTGCAGCAACAGTAAGCCAATCTTTCTATTTAAGCAGATGCTTTATAGGCTTGTGTCGTTCAAATCAAACACGGTATTTTTCGGACGCTTAGAACTGACGAGTGACGGCAGAACTATCGCGATCGTCAGTTCTGACCTTTGATGCGACATCGTATTAAAATAAATCTTTAAAATCAGAAATTTGCGCCTTTTTGTTTTTGTTGTTTTACTGAGTGTGTACTCGTTTATATAAATTAGTAAGGCTAGAGTAGTTCACTGCACAGAAACAAGTTTGGATGTTACAACGTATGTGTCCATTCTTGCAGTTTGTCTTCGCATTTATCGGATATCTATGCTTTTTGGTGGAAAGGTCAGAACATTTCCAGACGGATGAAAAATTAACGGATGCTCTGCGGAACAATCTGACACTGGTTCATAACGTCAACGTGACTCATAGTTGACGATAAATTACATACTTATAAACTGACTGATTTAGCTGAAACTCGATCAAGCATGACAGTACAGTATATTGCTTCTGAAATTTATTAACTTGTCATGTTAGCATTAATACTGTGTCTGACGGCACGGTACGTATTAAACTACCAGTATAATTGCAAACCTGTAAATTATAAGTTAAAACTGAAAATGAACAATAAATTTAAGAAAGGGCATTAATTTGGATAATAGCACTTTGAACAAGACTGAGAGGATGTTTTTTTAACAAAACATAAATCGCCTTGCGCTGTAACAGAATAAGCAAACAATCTAGAGATGCATATATATGACGATAACATCATGGTTTTGCCACACACATGTACCGTATGCACATACAACGCGTTCAAAAAAAATATTCTGCTGCTGCTAATTACAGAAGTAATAGAATACGTAGTCGATAGGATTTGATGGCCGGTCACATCAGCTTCCGGATGCGGTTGTGTTGTGGAGACTGGCCAGTTTAGTAGCCATTCGGTACTGTTCGGATCTTTCGATGAGAAAACATAAGTACCCAAGAAAAGTGAAAACAAGCTGCAATTAGAGTACTTCATGTTCATATCGTTATTATCAAATTGTACTATTGTCAGCAATATTTGTTAAAGAATGCTCATATTACCGTAGCGCCTGCTTTTCTCGTCAAATGCACGAATCCGCCCAGCGTTAAGTAATCCACGCGATGTGTTGCTTTGTACAGAAATGTAACAAACTGTGCGTTGTTCCTCCATGAAGCATTCTGCGAAAACCGTACATAAAATTCTTGACCGCATGCTTAGACAGATGCATGTTTAAACCGTCAGGACGAAAACTTACCTGACCAGCACAAGAATCACTGTGCGTGATAATGATTTGCCGCCACAATTTCACCGTCTGTTGCGCCTAAAAGAAAATTACTGAGTTGATAATAATTATTAACGCTCTGAATTTCATAACTACAGGAACGTTAATTTGATTTTAAACCATACAGTGCGGAAAATGCATAATAATTATACTTTGCCCAAGCGCGCATTTATAAATGATTATAATGTACATAGTGGAACGTACTGATTCGTGCAGGGTTATGCCGGTTATTAAGAAGACAAGCAGAATGATACTGGACGCCGTAATGGGCAGCACCAGCCGGACATACGCCAAAGAGCTATTCAACATTTCCGGTACAAATGCTCTAGCCGATAAGGAACAAACGCTGAGGAAGTGGCCCGCCAGTGCGGATGCCAGTGCAATGGAGAATCCGCCGCTCATATTTTCAATCACTTTTGCAAGTTTTTCATCCACCCAAGACAATTTCGGAAAAATTTCATCAAATGTTATGGCTCGCGTTTTGACTTTGTAAACTGATTCGTATAAGACCTGGTTAAACGTTTCTATATAGCTGACCAAAAAGGTCACCGTTACAAAATAGGTTATATAAAAGCCGTAAGGGAATATTCGCGCCAAGAGGACAACCGTGCGCTCAAAAATATCCGATGGTCCATACGGCCAACTCCACAGAAAAAACGATCTGGGCGTATCAAACCGGCCGGCATTGGTGGCATCGCTGACCACCATGACAATGTGCACAGCAGTGTATAACCCACTGCTAAGTGCTAACGAAATACTTCCGTATGACAGCCAGTGTTTCTGGATTTTTTTGGTGGATCTTATGTAAGATTTTTTGCTGGTAAAGAAGCCGGAAATTGTAGCGATTTGTTGGAGGATCAAATCAAAGTCCATGACCTTGATAACAAATCCGAAAGAAATCATAGCGGCGGTGAAATAAGTGATTTCGCTGTCCATGTATATCAGCAGGGCGATAATTTCACTCTCCTGCACTCGCCGATCTTTGTCTCCGTGTACGGCGGCCACCGTGACCCCGTTAATCATCCAGTTACCCACGTCCATGACAAAAAAGAAAAAAAAGAAAAATGGAATAAATAGTCGAATCACTATTGGCAAAGCAACGCATATTCGTACTAACTGCGCCGTGAGTTGGTATACAGAAAGGAAATTATAGGTAGATATTACTTCGACATTCTTTGCCTCGTTTTTCCCCATACTGCACTTTCTTCTTAGAAAATCTTAGATATTCCGGTAAGTTGTCACGTGATAACAGGCAATGAGCAGCAAGCAAAAAATCTTGACGAAGACCATTAAGAAAAGTAAAGGGCATTGGAGTGGCAACGTAACGTGTTTTGTTTGGAGCAAAGCCGAATTCTGCTTAAAAGAACATTTTGATACTGCATTATTAAACATCCGCGTATTAAATCGATATAATTAAGGTGCACTAAGTAAACTGTTTTTAAATGCGGGAAAGCTTCTCGTAAACTCATTATTATTCTGTTTTCTATGTGTTGCGCACAGTGTACTATAAAGGATAACGTGCATTTAAATGACTTGTACGAGTACTTGTAATATGTATGCGGCAACAAATCGAATCGCGACGTTCCCCGTCCCTGCTGCAGAAACACACACGGTTTACGACCACGGTAAATTACTTTGGTCACCTTAATGAACAACACCAGTCGGACATCTGTCAAGGAACTGCCCACATTTTACGTTGTCGAAACATAAACGTCACGCAATGTTGCCACAACATTTACAAAGGCATGCCTACCGCAATTTGTTGTGAACAGTATATATTGTCAACATCGTTACGTTTTTTAAAAAATTATCCAGCACACCGTTTGAAATAACCGTATTTTAAAATTAGTATTTTGAAGCGGCTCACAAGTCAGCTGTGGGAGCTAGGCTCAGCTAGCATAACTTCGTTTTCGATAGTACTACGACGTTTGCGACAAAGTAGATCCTTTGCTGTAGATGTCTTTGCAGATCCTTGTGGATGCGTTAAGCTGTTTGATGTTGTACCGGAAATGACGTAAAAGTTACTTACTGTACTGTTATCCAGATGCAGCTAATGCAAGAGGTCATAAATAATTCATCAGAAATACTGTGCGTAAATAAATCAAAATGCATCTTGCATAAATATTCTGTTTAATCAACGTGGAGTTGACATCCAAAGAAGTAAGTTACATTAGATGGAACAACTATCTCCTACGTACCTATTTTAATCGATCGACTGCATTATTCTACAGATCAAGTAAATTTCAAAATCTGTGTTATTGCAGTTGTCACATGCGGTACCGGTCCCATTTCACCGCGCAATACGAGTGCGCGATCATATACAGCGACAATGGAAAACTTAATTAACATCCCGTTTTTCCCCTTAATTAAATTCTTCCTGGGCTGCAAAACCCAAAGTGCCTGGTGTTGTGTATTACGCCATTTGATTCCAGTGATTTTTCTAATCATATTCATCATTGACTTTGGCGACTGGATCATTAACGGCGAAACCAACAGCATCCAAGGCGAACCGCACCGTATTCGCCAAAGCCACATTATCGCCATTCTCTCGTACATGAACAGTCAATTCAGCTTCCTCCTCACCTGCACTATCCTTTTCGGTTTCGTTCTAAAAGCCCAGCACCTGATAATGGCAATCGAACGAATGATATCCGCCCATCTATTGTGGTTTGGACTAAAGGTCAACAAAAGGTCACCGGTGATATTCCTGGGATACATGGGAATCTGCACCTCCGCACTGGCATATGTGACGGTCTTTGTTGGACAGTTGTGTATGAACGTTGGTACCACCCAGCAGCGAGAAATGTGGAAACCGGTCAAGTATTTCGTATGGCGACCGCCGAATTTGGTGTGGGATGCCGGTTTTCATTTGGTGTGGTTGGTGGCGCGTCTTCTGCCGTTTCTCGTCTACATTCTGTATTTTCATCTGGTTATGCTGGTCATCCAGAGTGTGGTGAAATTTAATAGCCGACTGCAAAGCACCATTATTGCCGTACAGCAGGAAATAATGCATTTTGAAGAAGGCTTTAGAATATTGAGAAAAGAGGACACCGAAATTTACACCATTGTTCAACATCTTAGTGATGGGTTTTCCTTTGTGCTGGGAGCGGGAATATTTGGGCATTTTCTCATTATCTGCTCCATGACTGCACAAGCCTTCTTGTCGGACGATTTTGCCAATGTCTGGGAGTATGCACGGGAAGTGCTGCAAATTTTGCCATCAGCTGTTATTTTACTGATGTTCTTTCTCACCGGCACCAAATTGCATGAAAGTGTAAGGACATAAACCCGCATAACTAAACTGCTCTGTCTGATTGTCAACTTAACTATACTATATAAGAATGTGTTGGTACAGTGTTACACGAGCATTCATTTTGCAGTGTTCGGAAACCATAGCTTTGATTCGCGATTTGATCCTGGCGCATCAAGACTGCCGACGAAAGGTAACCAAAATGTGTGCATATGTACATATATACCGAAAATTAAAATTGAAAACGCTACGCCAGCTTTTTATATTCCTTTTAAATTCGTTTACAGTAATATAAATATGCGGTACATAGTATTCAGATTTCAGCCTTTATTTATACATCCAAATTTACGTTTTATCCAATAATCTGTAATGTTGTTAATATTGCATCATAAAACACTTTCATATCAGATCCCGTTGTGGACGGATGATGCGAAACTTATCACCTTTCTATACAAAATCAGCCAAAGATCGGGATCGCTTATGTTGGCGGGTTTCGCCCATTTAACACGAGGCACAGCCGCTACGGTAATGAAAACATTACCTTTGGATAAGATTCAAATAATTCTGTACTTGTCAGTGAATTCCAATCATTGACCGTACTGACGGTACTGTATTAATTTTGTAGTTTCTTTTTGCCTTCATTGGCTACCTATGTTTCTTGATCGAACGATCGGAGCACTACAAGACTGATGAAAAGCTGACCGGAGCTCTGAAAGGGAACACAACACTCGGACACTTGGAGAGCAGTAGCGAGTGATAGCGTTCTTCATATTTTGGTACATAATAATTATTTAGTGATATTCCGCGCCGTTAATTTAAAAACAGAACAGCAATAAGTGCAGCAATGCTGCAAAAGTCTATAGTTCTATAAACATGTATACTTCTACAAAGAGTACACTGCATCAACATTCAAGCGCTGATTCTTTTAACGGTAAAACTCAAAGATTGTTGCTGTGTGTCATCAATGCACAAGTTTTTATTAACTGCAGACAAGCATCCAACGGCAATACATAAAGTGGGTATTTAGAGTATACATAATCTGCCACGACAAAGCAGTTCATCTTACGCTTAAAACTAACAAATCCTAAGAATTCTAAGAATTCTAACAAATTCTTTTTAAACAATAACAAATATTCAAAAGAGGAAAGAACGCAGAAATCTAGAGTAAACTGTGCCCGAACAATGCAGAGATCAGAAAGAAAAAATACATTCATATCATGTTTCAAGTACCACAGTCTGTAAGAGGCAAAAGCCATTAAAATTACAGAAAGTGCTAGTTAAAATTTAAGCATTAATAATATATTTAAAAAAGTCCCATATAAATGTCGATAGCACAGGCTTAGCTAATTAACTAATTAACAGCTGCATCCACTGATTCTTAGTTTTCTCCCGCACAATCAGCTGCTCTGTTCAAGGCTGTAGAACGTTATCTGACCGCTGTATTCGCTGGCCGCTACCATACGCTGATCCAGCGTGTATGCCACACACTCGACGCGCTGCGACAAACCTCGGGCAGAGACTTGACCTTTCTTGGCATTCCGTTTCTCCTACTCACCAGCAGAACAAAACACAATATTCGACATTCAGTGTTTAATGAAATTATGCAACCACTGCATTGCGGACATAAACGCAGCTTATAAACTATGAAATATGTAGGTACATTCGCGCCGAACATATTCCGGTCGTGCACGGGTTACCTCTATTCCTCTTGTGGGAGCGCATATTTCGGGCCACTCGAGAAACATGACCGGGTTGCCGAGCTTGGTTCCCTTGGAATTGAACGGATCCCGAATACAGTCAAACTTTCCAAACCAGTCTGGCTGATCCGACGGAATACCGACGGCTAACGGATGACTGTGCTCCTTCCATTCCACCCTGCTCGACTGCTGGCCAACAACAAGCGACCAGATAGCGACTCTTTCCTTTAATCGACACACGAAGAAGAAATTATCAGATTTCTCAATATTTATCCACCGCACACTGTTCAATTCCGTCTCGCACTGCGTGGTGAAATCCGGAGCGGGTATGATAACAGGATTAGCCGCCACGGCGTGCGGATTCGCAGCTGCCGCTTGCAAAGCAGGGTGCTTCCCACCGAACAGGCTCCATACCTTTATTCGATCATCTCGCGATCCTAAATATAACACGCAGAGAAAATATAAAAACACTGCCATCACCATGCTCATTTATTTGGATTCGTAATTCTCACTCCCACAGCCACTAGTTCTTAAAATCAGCGATTAGGAAGTAAATTCTTATTTATCTGACTTGTTTCCTTGTTCCACATTACGATGATGCTGTCGGCATTGCAATAGTAACGTCAACTCACTTCATCCCTGTGAACTAATATATCAGCAATGTATAAATATACTAAATAAATAAAAAACAGAGATATAATAATTACAGTGAAATATCTATATAATAAGAAAATACAGATTCGTCAAGCACCACTGCGTTCAGCATGAGTTTGCTTCCTAGAGCTTAGTGAATCATCAGATCAACGATTGGTATCATGCATACGATCAACGATGCAAATCAGGAGTAATTGCAGTAAAAACGGATGCAACAGAGGTTTTAATCCGGTTTGATTTCCATGAATATTCAGCAGCAGCATTGACAATAATAATAAAAAGTATTACTTTGTATCTCACCCGACACGAAAAATCGCCCGGACGGATGCATATCCAGCGTGATAATTTCCTTCACATGACCGCCTTGGCCCTTGAACAGCGCCAAACACACCAGCAAACGCACATTCCACAAGCGGACGGTGAAGTCATCCGATCCGGAGAGGAGAAACGGCGCCTGTTCCTCGCAGTAGGCCAGCGCCGTCACGGCACCCGTGTGCGCCGCCAGATAGCCCATCCGCACAGGTCTGACCGTGTAGTCGATGATGCGGATATATCCATGCCGTCCGCCAACGGCCAGCGCCGACCACGTGCGCTGTGTCAGGGGATCCTTCAGCCACTGCACGGTGTGTAGATCTTCCATGCGGATGCTGTCGTTCTCCTTGTTACTGTGCGGGCCACACGCGACTTCGGTTACAAAGAACTCGTGCTGCTTGGTCGTGGCAGTCGCCGTCAGTCTGATCACTACAATCTGGTTGCCGGACACCGCAGCGAGCACATGGGAGTAGGTGCCTAACAGCTGCTTCGGTGGGTGTGGATTGAACTGCAAGGCGGAGAAGTAGAGAGGAGTGTTTGGTTGGCTGTCCTCTTCGGATGAGGTTTCGTCGGGGAGGCAATTCCAGCTGATGCTCAAAGGATTTCCCGTAGGCTTCACTACGAGAGCCATTATTTTGGCCAGAAAAAATGAAATCGCGGCATAAAAAGATGCGTTATCACGCGGATAAGCAGATTAGCGCGTTTCTTTGATTCCGTAGCAGGCGTGGCCCGCGTAGCTACAAAAAAAACTCCTGCGACGGAGCAGAGTTAGCTTCGCCCGTTCGCCGCTATCCAGTATGCACTGGCCGTAGCTGGTGCCGTGTAGTTTGCTGTTCCTGTGGTCACAGGGAACGCAGATACAGGTGATGATATCAAATATCTATATCTATACAAATATCAAATATCTATACAGTAGAAAGTACGTACAGAAACAGTACTACGTACTTCAAATTATTTAATATGTCGTACATCTATACATCAATAGTAATAACTAATAAGTACTTACTTAATAATACAGTTTAGAGTTTAAACCTTCTATTCATTTCAAATTCTCATAGAAATTTTTGTATATCTATATATAATGTACGGTACTAGTCAAAGTACGAGTGCTCAAGCTGTATGATAAATAAGGAATATCCGTACTAAATTGATTCCGATTTTTTATGCTTATAAATTATCTATACAACGTCATATTATACTAACAAAAAGTATTAAAAACTGCGATATCTGAGGACGTTTCCTCCCGATCAATGCGCCCATCTCGTATCGTTCTGGAGTATCTTTTGGTGCATATCTATATAAAATTATAAGTGCGGTGCATCGAAGGCAAAGCTTAAGGAAGATGGCCCGGTACATTGCGTCAAAAATCAGATACATACTAGTAGTGTACACTAAACATTCGCTTTCGCGCTCACCGCTATTATTTCGGTTATTCTCGGTAGATACCAACAGCATAACCTAACTACACGCACCAAAGAGTGTGTTCATTGACAAATGTAACTGCATTACAAATTTACAATACTGAAAAATGGAACTAAATAGAAACAACAAACAAAAATACCAAAAATAACAATAACACTGTGAAGGCCACCAAAAATGTACACTTCTAAATGCATTTCTTAAAACAGTTTCTTTTTGGACAAAAACCGTTCAGCTTTCGCTTGATAATTCACCTGCAAAAGCACGCTTCGAAATATATATAACATGCAGTTATCGAAGGATCATCCTCACCTTTTGTTCCTCAGACAGGTCTTCGTAACATTTTTTCAGGAAAACACTGATCTCTTTTTCCGTCGCGTAGGGATGCTCTTCTTGTATCGCGTCCTCGTTGTCATACCTTACATATTCTAGAATCTTCGCTTCCAGGGCTTTGTCAGCTCGAGTCTTCTTTTTGGCCTGCAACAGATTCTTGCCGTTTAATGAAGCTTTCCAAAGATGCAAGGACAACTCCCAAAACAAACCAATTGCGGAAAATCATTAAACTAGACGGTTTACAGTCACTAAGGGCAGGTGGAAAACACTTCAAATGTCAAAGGTTGTTCGTATAACATATTTGGCAATTTGATTCCCAATCGGTACAACCTCGAACCTTTTAAAATCAGATGAAAGAATTATTGCTCTTATAAATCACGAGTACTGTACAAGGAGTAAAATACAATGCCCTTATATATTCGGATTTGTTCGCTCTGCACTTATAACATAATATCCTCTATCACCATGTGATTCCGATAATATACGAATGCGTCCATAAACCATGCAAAAAGGAAAAAGCATTTACTATTCTATCAACCCACAATTTTGCCAGTTAATCAACGTCTCACAATAAGTCACAGCCCACTCTATTCGTAATACATGATTGTCTTACCGAATTAGTGACGTCGTTGCTATCATCGTCGGAGTTAAAAAGGCGCACCATGGGCCGAGGTTTACTGTTCGACTGCTTCCCGAGTGGCATCGCTTGCTCCAGTATACGTCGTTCTTCTTCTTTCCGCTCTTCGGGAATTTTTTCAAGATACCTTTCACACTGCTCAATATACTCCTTTCGCATCTGGATTGCAATAAGGAAAAAACGAATAAAACAACTAAGATCCACACGAATTCGTTGCGCATGCCTGTCATTTGGCACTCACCTCCTCCAACTGATTCTGATACTGAATTTTTTCATCACTATCTAGGTTCTTCCAGGCGTCAGACGCCGCTTTCATCCATTCCCTGCTGTTGATGCCCGAACCCCGTTCACTGAATTCTTTACAAAACAGATGGTAAGTATTCTTGTATTTCAGTTCTGGACGTCCCAGAACGTGTTTATATATTTGTCGTTCGTCGAGGGTTACGCGGTTTCGTATGGGTTTAATGAGAACTTCCGGATGCTGTCTCTTGAAGAGTTCCAGTTCTTTCTGGAAAAATGCACAGTGAATTAGTACCACTCAAATACCAATAGCCAATGTGCACCGCGATCGCTTCAAGCCTTCGTACATCGTAGCGCTGTTGATCTTCGAGTGCCATCGTAATGAATTTCGCCTTTCTCGTGTCTTTCAATGCATTCCACTTTTCTTTGAATGCTTCTTTCCTTTCCTTGGACAATTCCTATAAAACGACAACACAAACCTTATGAGAACGTCATAAGTATTTAAAACAACCTAAAAGTTTCCGTTTGTGCCAGAATGACGCATTCGGCATAATTACTACAGCAAACAAGCCACACCATCCAGCACAATATCAACCATCGTACAATATGTGTCGCCATTCGGCAACAATGGGTACGGGCTAATAATGTCTGTAAGGGCAAAAGCTGGATACTTGATTTCGTTCAACAGCCAATGAGCAGATAATAAATTTGCAAAAGGTGACGAAACGTTCGACAAGTTGTTCAAATTAAAGATATTCGTAAAAATCGCGAGTACATGAAACAGCAGCAGTGAAGTTGCACAGCATGCACTTCTGTTTATATTGTATTCGCATTTACCGTATGTGCGCTACAATTATAACAAAATGTACGAAGCTTGCATGGGATTCCGCATATGAAGGCATCCATAAATTATCCAGACAGCAGCCGGTATTCTATTCTACGAACTATTCTTACGAGTACAGTACATTAATAAATCATGTATCATCATTCATCATATAGATACATGCACAATTTCCTTTGAAATCTACTTGTAGTTGTACCGTTTCGCCTTCTGCCATTTTCTTCCGACAATAATAGTCGAAGGCAAACAGCGGCTTCCTCGGTTGTGGAGCTCTGAGCTCTCTCTTTTCCGCGGCCTTCGTTTTCCTCCTTTTTTTGCCGGTACCGTTGGGAAGGAGCGCGACCGCGTATTCGGGATGCTGCACAAAAAACTCGCTTCTCAAGGCGGTATACTGCTCTTTCTGTCTCGCGTAGTCATCGTCCCATTCTTTCTATAAAAAAACGCCATTGCTTCCACATGTCACCAATAAGTTTTCCGAATGGATACCAAAATCGCTAAGAAAACACAAGTTAATAAAAATTAAAACTGGAAATGCAAGTGTGATATCCGAAATGTAACACGTCAATGTTAATAAAAACCCCACACAAAAATTGCAGTGACGCATAAGAACCAAACTCAAAAATCTCCATAGCAAAAGCCACTGTTAGCCTGTAATATGCAGCAATGCAAACACAAATCGTCTAAGCTCACTCTGCTTTCCGGTGCCAGTTTGTCATAGCGTTGTTTGATTTTATGAGTAAGTTGGGCGATGCCCAGATCCGGATATTTTTTCCTCATCTTCCGCATGATGGCATTTTTATAATTCATAAATGCATTCATCGGGTGCTTCGGGAATTCAGGATGATCTTGCTAACACAGAAGAAAAATAGCGAGCTGAATGCGTTATGTAGCATATGTATCACATTATTAGTTACCACAATATTACAGTAATACAGATTATCGCTTATATTATACAAATATTCGAATTTCAGTTAACATGTTGCAATCTAGTGAATCTACTTACTGGCCGGAGAATACTGCTATGTGGATCATTAACCCACGCTCTCGCATCTGTTACCAGTTCAGATAGAGTTCGATGTTTGCGAATCTGCAAAGATATTCCAAATGCAACGAATAAGCCACCAGAAGCGCACAAAAGCGAAAACTGCTTGAACAGCAAGCGCGAAGTTACATGGTCGTTCTGAAGAATCTTCTCAAACTGGCTCCGGCAATCTTCAGCAGTGCGGTTGCGGACTGTTAAGGTGCTCCAGTCTAATTTGTTCAGCCGTTTTTGGTAAGAGACAGAGTCTTTCTTGGGCAGAGCTTGCACCACGTTGGCCATGAGCTCCTCAACATGCGACACTGGCCAATCCAGCACCGATCGCTCCGTTGGCTCATCCACTTCCATCTTGAACGACATATTTCAACCAGAATCAACACAACCCCGAGAACTTGGATATTAAAAACATCGATAAGCCGAATCCAGATTATTACTGCTCAAAGTTAAGGAATATAGAAACTTTTATCTCTTTGCACTTCCAAGTCTTGCACTGACTTGTATACTGACGTAAGCGCATCGGCTTCTCTCAGGCGTTTTGCAGCAGCCCAGAGGCGGTAGCAACGAACCCTGCGGGGTAAATTTTGAAACATAATAATCGTAAACATAATAATTTTGAAACATAATAATTGTGGTACTACTCGTAGTATCAATAATTTGGTCCATTTTTTGTTATTTTATGCGGACAGACCGAGGCAGATGGCTTGCAAATACATTCTAAGCTTATACTTATCATTTATCAACGATGCAAAATAATCAGGTGCCCATATTATAAATACATATTTGCCAAGACAACTGCTGCTCACAGCCGATTAACGCAAACCCGGTATAAAGTGCTATTGCAAATTGCAATTGCGTCTACCGCCAGCCTTTCCCATGCCAACGCAAAACTGTGCTTTTTGAATGCATTGCACCCACAACCATCTTGCTTCGCATTTTTGTCCAGTCAGAGGCAAACACGAACAACCGAGTGGCGAAGAATGCCCAATTAAAATAGTAAACGCGTACTACGACACAACTTGTGAGATTCTTTTAAACCAGCAAAAACGAATTTCAAACACTAAAATACAATTGTAAACCAAAATCACAATTTTCTCACAAGCTGTCAAAGGCGTAAATGCAGCAAAACTTTCACATGCACTTAAATAAGAAAAAGGGTAAATTATCTTCTTCGCGTTCCACCGAATCCCGAGGCTTCCCGTGATCCACTAGAGCCGGTAGAGCTCGTGCCGCCTCCGAATCCTGAACTGTACGACGTCGAACTGCTGCCATAATCGTAGCTGGGATTGTACGGCGGAGCACGATTGTATCCCCCACCAAACCAGCTTCCGCCCGTATTCCGGCGTCCAAACAAATAACCCAACCCCGCACCCGCTCCCATTCCACTCCAAAAGCCCGGACCACCACCTCCACGAGCCCCGGCGGTTCCGGTATTGCGATTGGCATTACAGCTCTCGCCCGGAAAGGCTGACGAATCGCCGGGATAAGGCGGTGGAGCGCCGTAGGGACGGGAAGAAGACCCGAAACTGGAGCCCCCTCCGGAGGAGGGATTGTGGCCGGGGCCTTGCGGATGATCCGAGTTGGTGGTGGAGAACTGCCGCTGAGCCACACAGGTTCGGTAGATTTTGTAGATAAACCATATCACGCCGATGAGGAAGAGAGTGCTGATGTACCAAGGTGTTCTCAGACCATCTGTTGTTTTACTGCAATAATTCACGAGATGATTAGACAATTCCGCTTAGACAATCTGATGCAGCCAGCTTGTAAAAGTACTAACAACGGAACAGATCTTATTATCGTACGCCGAAAACAGCATTGACTATAAATTTAATAATTATTTAGATGCGCGTGTAATTACCCATTCGGTGGTGATAAACCAAGTTATTTCTTTACCACGGTCATCCTACTAGAGCACTCATTTTACGATTAACGCAGTTGCATTACTGCGCACAGTTAGCGATCGTACAAACTGCCGCGAAACGCGAACAACACAACGTACAAAATAATATAGGCATTTTATAACTTCTATTTTAGAAACTACAGCGCTGGCACTCTGTCGAACAATTCTCCCTTACGTTGTCGGAGACTTGGCATATGAATACGAAGACTGATGAGATCCCTGTGTTTTGCGATGCTGCACCCCTTCTTTCGTCAGATCCAGCGTATACTCCATCTAGAAACCAAACTACTATGTATGTTCGTATGATAGAAAACTCATTTCCACCGGGCACCCGATATTCTCTTGGTGGCCTAATCTGAACAGTCACATGCCAAAAATATCACTGTTTCCAGCCTGCTACTCTAATTAACATTTCTTCACAACAGAGTAAAAAATACGTTACAGATCTACGTAAATGCACGAGCAGGCCCTATATGGTACGTACCCCACAACTGCCTTTCAAAACGTATGGATCTTCGGGATGTTCATATCCTTCGCAAACGACTTCGATTTGTCCAAATCGGAAGTCATTATCCATATCTAAAACGAGCGAGAACTGTAAGAACACAGTAAACACAGCTCTGCATTGCAAGACAATCAGCCACAATGGAAAATTCCTTCGTCGTTCGAATGAAAATACTACGAGTATATATAGACAGTAGGCACCTGTTTTGCATTCCCACTGCACATCCATTCCATCGGAACCCCGGTTGTAGCACTGCACAGTCTGCGGAACAAACGCACTACATCCCGCCGTACCACCGACACAGGCCAACTGCGGAACAGCACGGGTTCGTCGTGCGGCCGTCATTTTTCCCTGGTGCAGCGTCAGAGTCTGCACGTCGCTCAACAGGACCCGGTCGTTAGCCTGGCGCCCTGCGATCAAAAGCATGACAGTCACATATCGATATCAGTGATCAGTGAGGCTGCTGGATTCCGAAGAAAAATGAAAAACGGTAAGGGTTGAAGAGAGCTAGAACTAGCGTAGGCTTACGCTTACCCCATTGCTGAGCGTTCCCCAAAGAAAGGGATGAGAACACCATCAGGAACATAAAGATGCTGACCAACAGTCCAGCCATCTTGTGACTGTACTGCTGGAGCCTGGGACTGTGAACTTCACACTCTGTTTACAGTTAACACAAATTATTTCGAGAAAACCCTTGATGTACAGATCATGGATCAAGATTCAGCACATAAAACAAGAGTGACAAAAATGAAACAGAAGAGGAAGACAGATGATAAAATCTCACTAATAATTATAAGTAACATCAAATGATTCTAGAAGGCTAGAAAAGATCAAGAAAACGAAAACAACGCTGTGGATTTTCGCTCTTTTGGGATTGGAGCACGTGTTTGTTTAGAGGAGGGCAAAAGTTATTCATAGGCCTTGTCCCGAATTCAAAGCGAATCTCGCTATGGTACGGTTGCTCAACCGCACGAGGTGGCTGTATGCAGTGGCCACGCCTACAGATACGGTACGCGAAGCCACCTCGCGAGGTGGAGTTGCTGTATCGCAACGAGATTCGCTTTGAATTCGAGACGAGGCCATAGACTCGAGTCACTCGACTTCAGTCCGCTAGTGTGTTAGTGCAGTGTCACTTTTTCTCATCGATCATCGACGGAAATGCTTCCCAAGCTTGACTCTCGTTTGATCACCTCTGTGTTAATAAATCTTCCTCATTAGTCTTTGTTAAAATATAGTAGTGCACAAGTCTATAATTTCCGTCAGAAAATTGAACCTGGAGTCTGGAGGATTATGTAAATGAGTAATTTAAATGAGTAATTTTAAAGGAGTCGGCGACTATCTGTATGCCTGCATCGGAGTGCATCTTTCTTTAAATAAATAAAATTCTTTTCTTACAGTTGCTGAAACAGTTGTTAGAACTGCTCAAAAGTACATAATAAAGCAACATTAAATTTTATCGTGCTGTCTGAAAATTGTCAGTTGATAAACTCCATCGAAAGTATGTGGATGAATTCACGAGATAACAATATTTTAAAGTTGGACGATAGTACAGGGTAAGCATGAGATGAATCCACGAAATTACGCTTTTTGAATTGTTGCGTGTCATGAATATTACAAATTTCAAACTTTTGAAGAACAGTAATACTGGCACAAAAATATACCGATCTGTCTGTACACGGATGAAGTCGGACTTTGCACTTCTTTTCCAAACATTCATGTTGGTTATTCTCAAATTTTCATGTACGTATTTAAACAAATTATGTTTTTCTCAACGTGGCAGATTCTTTTACACCGAAACAGCAAATTCGGCTTCTTGCGCCCGATTGCATATGTACTCGTAAGTCGTAATGTACGTAAAGGTTATAAATCAAACTGACCAGTTATAAAGTGTCATATTACGCTCACCGTCAGTAAACAACAGCCGGCGAAATCAAGCAACAATGCGCATATAGTAATGCCGATAGAAGAAATACTTCTTTACGTATGCCAACATGACGTTTATGTAACATTCTATCTGTACAAAGAATACAGTGTATTTAATGCGAATTCTATAAGCCCTTTTGTGGGAGTTGTAATCCTTTCCATCGCTGCTTAATGCTTTAGACGTTAACCGAAACAGCACACTTCGCATGTACCACTTTGATTTCCGGTCTGCTCAGAAAGTACTGTAAAATTAAACAATGTGCCAATATTTTTCATCTGGTTTATTCTACCTCTCTCTGTTAGCATATTCGCAATGCATATCCGCCATTTTAACCGGTCAGCAAGCGGTGGCCCAGCGTCCCAATTTTCGGTACATAAATCGCCAGTTTCAAGGATCCAGCGCCCCGACGTATGACACATTCGACAATAATTACGATCCAGACCAGGATTTCGATTACGGAACCGGCAATCAGCAGGAGGGATATGATTCCACTTATTCACTGCATCCCGAAGCCAATGCACAGTCGAACTATGATTCAACGGATGATAGTGCAGAAAGGTCACCGGTGGGTGGCACCGGCGGCAGACAGGATCCGGTGCGACCATTTGATCCAGCACGCACACCGACAAATAGCCAGCTAGATGTCAATGATCCTGGAGTGTTGTACTGGACATCTAGAGACTCTCCGGCATCTGTCAGTAAGTGACAGATTCGCGATCACATACTTTAACTTTACTGGTATAACAGATTACTCATAAGACATTAATATTATATCCATAATTTAAGCCTATTGCAATAACTACAATAGTTAGCTGTTAGCGCGTCACTCATACAGTACTACTCTATCCACACATCTGAAGTAACTTCCTGTCTTCTAACTGAAAATACTGTGACACAATCTAAACACAAACTTGTCGTTCATACTCGTGTAAAGGAAAGAAATTTTCTTTGCAGGTATAATTCCTTGTGTATTTTTAAATTAACTGCCTCCTTAATTTACTGAATTATTTTTACTGTATATATTTTTACTAAAAGATGTCATCGGAAATGACATTGGTTTTATTACTTAAGCAGAAACTTTGCTATTGCCGCTGGAATTTCTTGTAGGAAGTACAACGTTTTCGAATATTATCAAACACCATTTATTGGAATTCCGGTCCGCTTCGAATTTCCTTTTCAAAACAGCACCCTAGTTTTCCTTATAGGTGGCCAGATATATTCAAGCGGCAACCGTAACCCCGCTCCCCCTCGCTATCCAGGCGGCCCCGGCATGAGCGACGTCCAGCAACCGAACCGCCGCCCGCTTCTTCCTTGGCCTCAGCCCAGACCCAGTCAAAACACTTCCCGGCCGCAACCACCTAACCGACCGGTCCGGCCGCCCATGAACACCAACACCGGATATCCCATGGAGCGTCCCGATATCCTCCAGGACACCGGACGTCCTTCCTACAACCAACCCAATCGCCCACGACCGTCGTTCACTAGCAACTCCAACCGCCCATCGTACCAGAACACCGGCAATCAGATTCCTATCTGCCGCACTGAGCCCGGCTCCAATTCACAGCCGGTTCGACCTCCCATGTCCGGCAGACCAGGCCGCCGTCCCGGAACAGGAGATATTCTAGCGGATCCCGGGCGAGGGAATGTGTTCATTCAGGGCTTAGGACAAGGAGGACAAGACGAGACTGATGGATATTATCAGGGACCGGAGGGCTATAATAATCCTTACACAAACATTGAAAGCCAACAGCGACCGTCGTGGCCAGTGGATTATGGCCGGGATGGTGAGCAAACTGAGACGCAAACGATTGCCGGTATTAAAGCGGCAGCGGGATGGCTTTTGTTTCGCATCATTCCTGATGCGGTTCGTCGGCTGGGGCACTAAACAATCGATGCAAAAACTAGTAATTAACAACCAAAAGTGCTGGCTGAACCGCTGCTCTTTGAGATTGTTAGAATTACGTTGTTAAGGAGTCAATAAAAATACCCCATTTAACGAGGTAATTGAATCATGAGAACATAAAATATGGCATTTCATGGTCGATGATTCAATCTGTTAAATTTGCAGAAGCAACGGAGATAATATGATAAATGCTGGTGATAAACCAGGTCGACAAAACTGTTTTCCGATTGTTTAAGACCGCGAACGCTATCGACTGCACGCAACCATAACATTATTCCCCGAAACTCAATCACTTTTATTAATGTACTTAGCCGCCGCCAAAAAGGGCCAACCCGCCAAAACTTTGAACAAAGTTAAGAAATCTGTCCATTTCCCAGTCAGCTCCCGAAATCCGCATGTATCTGTACAATTCTAACAGAACCGCACCAGATCAAATGCTTCCGCAACAAAAAAGGAAACAGTGTCACAGAACAAAAATGTAAACCTTATACAACTAACCATCCGAAAACAATACCAGGTTAGAAAGTTCCGCATCACATGTGTCACGTGATTCGTTTTTCGAAATCTCCCCGGCCATAGTAAAGCCCCAGCCGATCTACAAAATCTACAGTTACAGTCAGTGTGTAGCACGGATTGGATGCTTATAATATGTAACCAAACGATCTGCAAACCGCAAACAAAAGCAAGTAAGTTTACAAGTCCTAAATATACGAGTATATTTCTGGAGGACACCAAAAAAGGAGAAACCACTTACCTCTCCAGATGCTGCCGCGCTGCGAGGTTTGATCGGAATCGGTCGCATCGCCACTGCCATTCAGAATGCTGACCGAAAACTGATGGTCAATAACTGTAGGAATGGTATTCTTTGCCGGGGGCGACGCGGTTAAATCAAGTAAGTCCGCTTCCGGCACGGAAATAACTTCTTTTGCGGTAGGCTCAACGACGGTATAATCTATTCCGAAAATCGCAGTTAAATGGTTAAGTTTTCCGACATGCTTTCAGCTTTAAAAAGTGACCACTCACCCTCGTTTTGTAAAGTGGATTCAGAGCGGTCGTCAGAGGGGCTTCCAACGGCATTCAGCTCTTCAGCAAATCCAACTGCAACACATTTTTATTACGGGAAATAAATACAGAAGAAGATCCGTAAGTAGAAGCCTCACTTCTGGACAATAAATTCATGTTGCAGCTAGCCAAGCTCATGCATGAATTTGATGCAGAACTTCCGAACAATGTTCTCCGCCGCAATTTGATGCCTCCCATGCAAACAGGGGGTGCCACGGTTTCTTCATCTAGCTGCTCAGACGTGGTGCAAGGCGGCACGGTACTAGCGGGACGGACAGGAGGCGCTGTGGTCTTCTCGCCATTCACCACGGAAGTCTGGGCCGGAGGAATTTCAGGAGACTGCGGAAGCTTTGCAGTTGAGCCGGTATTGATATCTCTGACACCGGAATCCGTAGAGGATGATTCCCGTGGAAAGACTTTGCTGACCGGAATGGCATAACCATCCTCAGATCCCGAACTGTTGTTATGAAACTCGTCTAAATAATCGCCGTTCTCGTCCAGGTCGTCCTGCACTACATCCGACGAGAGGCCGACTCGCCGTGTATCTACGATTTCCAACAGGAGCAATCGTAGGAAGTATTCACGTGCATATTTCATATGACAAAACAACTGATTATGAAGTTGCACGTCGCAATAATTGCACCCGCAAGGAAACTAAAATGCGCCTACATATTAACACAAATCAGAAAAGTGCTCGGCAGAAGATGGTGCTTCAGTGTTATCGTAAGCCTGAACTAACGAAGTACTACTACATAAGGTATCACAGGAAACACCAACTTACTTCCAGCACGTGACTTTCGAGCGCTGGGGCGCCGCTGGACGTTAGCTAACAGAAATTGCTCATTCGACATGCCAGACCGCTTTTCAAATTCGCGCTGCTCAGGGTTGGCACTGGCGGACCGGGGACGAGAAGGCATGTCCCAAGGGCAGGATGGATCAGCGCCGGTATCCCTACTTGGCTCCCGCTGATAAGTCGGCTGAACCGCATCGCGATCGTAAATCGGTGGAGGCGGTCTGTGATAGGGAAATGCAACTGGACTCCAACGATTATTCGATTAGAACTTTTTTAATATACCATAAGTAATTTTTCTACTGTCTCGCTCAATATTATACCATTTACTGATTAATTAAAAATAAATTTAAGTTCGAATCTTATCCTCTCTTCAAGTTCCTTTTTTTTACGGAATTATTACTCTTACTCTGCCGGAAACGGCAACCTCAGCGGTGGAGGGTACAAAACAGGAAATAACAAAGGTCGATAACAGGGTACAAAAATGTACCTCAGCGGGCGATCTGGGATGGTGCAGGAGTACCCAGTTGATGTCGGCACAGTAATTCGCTTCTCATATTTTGGATAGGGATTCCGGGTTGGATAGGCGCGCACAGGGGGCGGATAGTAGTTTGTCTGTACTCGTGGTACGTAAGGACGGACGAAAGGTTTTGGACGGTACGACGGTTGACTGCTGCGGTATGTGGATGCGGAACGACCCAAAGTGGGTGCTGATATCAAGCGATCGTAAGAGGAAGTCGGGTGGCTTGTGGTCGCCGATCCCCGGCCGTGACTTTCACATTTCTTGCCGACCACACCAGCCGATATTTTATGTCCGTCACGACGCAGACGCGCATGGACGAAACGAGACAGGATCCCCTTCTCCAGGTTGAACGGGTCCGGTTTCCGATGTTTCTGAGTCGTGCGGATTAATCGCATATTACTGGCGATCAGTTCCGGAGGTGAAGGGCCAGGATATAGCATTACTCCAACCTGGGTGCTACAGTTAAAACACAATTAAATGCTGAAGTCACCACAACAAACTTTGGCATCCCCAGTTAAATTTTAATTCATTAGAAATTAAATCTGGAACACACTCACTGACTCACTACAGTACTACGCACACTCGCACAGCATCGTACTTGCTCTACGTATGTCGAATTCGAATGTATGGAGGTTAAATAAGGTAGTTTTCACAGTTTTGCTTGATTTTACGCATAAAAACAATATGTGGCCTGTGGAAAATCAAAAATCAATGAATTCTTACAAATGGGAGTTAATGGGAATCATGGGAATTAATAAGTAAACCAATTCAGTATTCCTCCATACTGTGCACTGTCTACAAATCTCTCATGTCCAGTCAGAAAAAATCGAAGCGATAACTAAAAAAATTCGCAACTACATATCTAAGTAAATGTGATAGACATTTAAGCAAAAAAATTATCCCCCAAAGATAAGGTCATCTGTTCGCGACCGTTTTTAGTGCAGTTAAGCGCAGACTCGGCAGAGGACAGAAATACGTGCTTTGTCAATCATTATTAAATTCTATGAAAACATGCTATCATGCACATCTAAAACTGACTGGGGCGGCCCAGTCAGTCAGTTTTAGATGTGGGGGTATAATCGAAGGCAAAAACCACAACAAAATGAAAAATCTGAGTCATTAATTCACACTGATTGTGAAAATACAGCTTTCATAACAGTATGATGCTTATCGATTGAGAATCAATCTGGACACTGCGAACTAAAAACACGTACTTTCTGCAAACGATGTCCGAGGGATGGGCATCCACGAATTCCATGAGATTGCGGAAGCCAGCTTTCTCCAGTGCTTCATCCAGCATCAGCGGATCGTGATCGTTGAAAAACTGCTGTTCCGCCTCCAGGGTCGTGAAGGAGTTGTGCAACAGCACTCCACACACCAGTGCGTTGTACACCTTCTTCCGATACCGTTCCTTCTCACCGCTAGCTGGGTCCGAAATAGCCGGAGCCATTTTCCCCGTTTCCTATGCACAAAATCTTTTTAACAATTAGAAAGTTTACTCCGAGTCTAGGACTTACAGAAACACAGAACACAAAAACCAAAATAATCCATTTTAACGTAAGACACACAGTTCCGAGCCACAACAGGCCACAGGGCACGAAAAAATCTCCCTGTACGGAATAACTAAAATGAGTGCAATCGTACAGGAATTAGGACACCAGCCATGTATTAAACTGCTAAGGGTGATTCGAATGGCCGCAGTAAGCTTGGCTGCATGCATAACCAAAAACTATGCTAACTAAAATGCACAGTTTTCCTGCTGGATGGAAATTTTCAGTAGCTTCTACTCAATTTACTGCATTCTAAGATACATTATGGTAAACTGATTAACGTTAACAATCAGACAATACTTACAGCGAGAACAACCAAAACTGCAGGACCGATGAAATTACTTGACAACAGTCCCTGAAAGTTGGACAAACCACAAACCAAAGTGAATAAAAGTTTACTGCAAAGGAGATTACTGTTGCTCGTGAAAGATACAAGTCCTCTCAATGTTAGCGACTGTAACGGCTCGAAAAGTTGAAAACAACGAAACCAAAAACTCAAAAGAAAAGTGAAAAATCATCAATGGAATATGAACTCCATAGAAACGAATGATCATTCGGCAGTTTCAAAGTAAACGTACGTAAATTCTGGAAACGGAAACTATGACCGATTGCCGATTGGCTCTTTGATTGGCATTCGGCGCCTTTTGGTAAGTACTGTACTGTAGCCGCCCGCACAAGTTGCTCCATTGGCAGATCCGGCCGCTGCCTTCTCCCTGCACACACTGCGCTGAACAGCGAGCAATGTGAGGCCAAATATCCGTATACCTCACTCTGTGGGGCAACTTGTGCGGGCGGCTACAGTACTTACTCTACGTGCGCAGTGGGCGGGGTTTCGGCTAAGCACTGCCTGCACGTAAGTACAACTACAGTTCCGGTTAAGCTTTATTAAAAATCACTATGGCCGCCCCTTTTTCCCTAGTTTAATTTCATTTCATAGGCTATATATAGCCACCCCTTTATAGGTTTTTTATAGGAACCATTAATTTTACAAGCACACCCTGCTGTTGCTTTTCATAGACACCCAATTTAAGTTTTAATTCTACGGATCTACCAAACCTTTGTTCTGCGATGATAATGATTTCTGTGATGCGTTCGTTGTGCACTTGTAAGTTGTAACATTAAGGTATTAAAGTACATACGTACTATAATTATAGTGATATTCGTGACCTTTCCAGCAGGGGAGACCATGATGTCAACAAAAACGCTTCGGGTCTTTATTTTTTAACACGTGGCGGCTTAGCATACATATCTTCACCAGCTGCTAAGATGATAAAAAAATTATCAAAGGTGCACCAGACTGCAAAAATGGACTTGTGGGTGCCCATAATCTGGTGGTTTTTTTCAGTGTTTAAATTTTGATTGTACTCACGGAGTCACGATCAAATTGATCAATGTAGTGTGCTCGGGCTTCCACCTTATAATTTAAGTATATTATTTAGGTGGCTGTTAGTCCTGTTACAGTATTACCTATTGGCTATTAAAGATTTGTAAGAGTACTGTACTGTTATGCTTTAATAGTTTTACGGTTAGCATTTATCGGAAACGTACCGTAATTATCGAATTATAAGCCCAGGGTTACAAATACATATTTCAAATGACCCACGGGGTGGGCTCTAATTGTGGGCATGGGCTTGTATTTAGGGGGGGCTTCAATTTTTCAGACCAGCTTTTTGGCATTTTTTAACATGGGCTTTACGGTATTTAATTAAGCCCATGGGCCTCTATTTCGGGGGGGGGGGCTTATAACTTTTAAACCACCTTAGGGGTGAGCTCTAATTACGGTGGGGGGCGTGTATTTGGGGGGGGGGGCTTCAAATTCGATAATTACGGTACGAGGAGGAGCTACCTTGGCCCGATCAAAGGCGCAAACATGACCATAATCCGATCACTGTGCCCGCGTGTGTGCACAACGCCAAACCACCCAGGTTGGCAGCGACGTTAACCACTTGCCCGCCCGCGCGTGAAACATGGCTGTTCACCCAGCCACGGCAGCAAAGTTATTAATAAATTTAGCTCTCTAAAATTTCTTCTTTTAATAAATGGGTTTTTCGTTTAATAATAATATAATAATAAATGGCTTAATAACAAAATGGATTTTTCGTTTTTTAAATATGGCGGCCATAGCGATTGTGTCAAAGTTCTTGCCGATGTGGGTGGTTGGCCGTTTTGCGTATGCCGGCACAGTGGTTCATTTACTGCCAACCTGGGCGGTTGGGTGTTGTACACACATGCGTGCACAGTGATCGGATTATGGTCGTGTTCGCGCCTTTGATCGGGCCAAGGTAGCTCCTCCTCGTATTATTAAAATTTAACATACAAACGCGCTGCATTAAAAAATTAAAACTATTTATATGTACAGTACTTAAAACATATAACACTGTTATATGTTATAATAACAGCACAAATCTTTAATAAAGTGCCCGAAAATTTTTTCCTTTAATCGCCTGATTCAAGATTAAACTGTCAGTCTGTCAGGTCAACTGCCAGCACATCAGACGTCCTTGCCTTTTTTCCTTGTGTCCCTTTTCGAATGCTTGCCGAGACTCGACATTACGAACTTACTCCGAAATATTTGTGGAAAACTCAGATACAAATCCATACTTGACGAAGACCTGAAACGAACCGTTACGAATTACAAAGAAAAAAACTGAATCGAATTTTGTTCGTTCAAGCCGCAGTTTCGTTTGGTGAACATCTAACTTTCCATTTTCTAAAAGCATTACGCGCACCACTATATGGCTATAAAATTTATTGTTATTTATGAAAAAGCACTACTGATTTACAGATATTTACATACTTCACACTTGTCACTTGTTCGTTACCTATACTTCTACAGACAGAGTCAAGTACCGACTGGACGCAGGACAACACAGCTTAATGAGCCTAAATCAAACAAATAACATGCGTAATTGTACAGACAAAAATTCAACAAGATCTGGAAGCCTGAAGCCATCGCAACGCAAGAAAGGCGAAATCGCGACGTCAAAAACTGTGCAAACTTAATTGTAAATCACTTCGGAGTCTCACACGACCGATATGTCCGTACTAAACATATAAACCGAATAAATGAATTAGAGCAAAAACAATAGACAGGAACGCAAAAGACCGACCTCGCAGCCGAATCAACATAAAAAAGCAGGAGATTCTTCGGCAATTACGATAGAACGCGAACTTCAGGCACACCGATCCTTCGTTCATTTTTCGACGCCAATCCACTGCGCGAAAGTCAGATTCTCATCCGGATAGTCCCGACTCATCTCCTCCTGCCACTGCCGCTCACAACGAGCCAATTCAACGGGCTGCAGAGCGAAGATTCCTTTCTTCTGTTGGGACGACAACTTTCGCACCAACCTACGGTGGTGGCGGCAATTTCTATGTAGTACTGCGACAGCAAAAGGTAAACGGTAAGAAACGCTGGAGTATACCTTATCTGAAGCAAGTTCCAGTAGTGCGCATAGAGTAACTGCAGCGGAAAATTCTGTCCATTCACCGAGGGACAAAACGCATCCCATTCCACAATGTCCTCGTCAAACGATTTTCCCCATCCAGTGTACCGGATTTTGTAAGCCGGGATGTCCTTGTCGTAATCTGGGCAATGATGAGGGTCGACACTGCGCAGCACCTAGCAAGTACAGCAACAATATGCAAAACGATGCAAACAAAACAAACCGGGTCGCTGGCGTTGTATTCGAAATTTCGAATTCAAAATACACAAAACATGGGTCGCTTCGCAGACACGACACTTTAGCACCCAATAAATACGCGATTAACCCGTGGTCTGTCGAAGCAAAAATACTGAACGAAAGTCATTCGCTGATTTCGCTCAAAAGCCATACACCACCTGTAAAACTGCTACCAAGTACCAACGCAACTAAAACTCGGAACGACAATTTAGCAGCCAGCAGCAGCAAAGATCATTATTTTGTAAATACAATGTAAAGAATGTGGAAGTGCGAGATCATATCAAAACTTATCGACAACCACGAAATACAATGAGCGTAAAATGGTAAACCAATAATTCAACGACCATTTTAATAACTGCATGGTTAACGCACCGAGCAAGACCCACATCTTTTGCGTAAAGCACTCACCACGGCGTCGTAGTAGAAAGGCCGATAATAAACCACAATGGCATCATCTGAAACCAAGACAAAAACGTAAAGCCGAGCAAGAAAACCCACAAAAACAAGTTTCAACCATGGTAAAGCGCAGCTCAACAGTCAACATTTTGCATTGCACAACAACCGAACTGCTGCCGAGAACCCGGGCGTTTCCCATATCTTCGAGAAAATTTTATAGTTCCATGAATGGGCACACTAGCGACCATAATCTGAGCACGCCACAAGTCACAACGCAAATGAGCCTTTACAAAAACGACCTAACGGCAACACATTTGCGAGTTCCCTTAAAATACTCAAGACGAGCTGCTGATATTCTATTCGAAAATCGTTTGCGTGAGAGAGCTCGTACACCTTCTGAGGCGTTGCAACGCGTACCCGGTTTGTATTTGGGCACGAAGTGGTAGTCGGGGCTGGCGTAGACCTTCTCCGTGGCTTTCTGATTGGCCGACCAGGTGAGATTGAAGCGCTCCTCCGCCGTGCGCTTCATCCAGCGTCGCAGCTTCTCGCCGCGCAGGTCTCCCTTGGCGCCGTTCACCGTCTGCTCCACTTCGACAATCTCGGGAACGGGATCCGCCTCCATGCGGTCCAACTTGCGCTTCGATCGGGATGAGGATGGGGTAGCCATATAGGAGTCAACAACGAACGGACACTAGCGGAAAAACGTTCCTAAACATTTAATTTCGTTATTTTAAGACAAATTTAAGTATGCAAATGTCAATCGTAAGCTAGCAGCGATGCGGGCATGCAGATGGTGTAATCACTGTAAGCATGCAATGATCCACTATCCAGTATGGAACTCACCGAAACCACTTAATGTGTCGAGCGCTTTTAGCGGCGGCTGATGAGGCTAACGGTGCAACGGAACTTAAGCAAGAATCCTGTATTCGAACGGCAGAAGGTTAAGAACATCGTGATGCCCCCCTACTGCAAAATATCCAGTCCGAAACTCCGAGTCACCTGAAAAGGAAGCCAACCATTCTCAGACTAGATGTACACAGTCACATAAGAAATTTAATTCTGAAAGGATAAAGGTCTGCAAAACACGTTAAAGGTGATTTGACTAGCAGATGATTGCTAACGATCGGAACTCACAGCTCACTCGACTTTGGGTCTCAAAAGTTAAAGACACCATCGTGAGGATTTCGACTTACTTCTTTCCAACCGAGCGAAGGTCTTAATATGTGCCAGATGAACGTAGCCGTAGCAAACAATTTTTAAACAACCAGTACACCAAATTAATTTCCGGCTGATTAACGAAAATAATTATTAGTTTACTACTTTATCTATACGCAAAAAGAAAACTGCCAAAATTTAACAATAAGATTTTAAGTAAAACCTGAAAAAAGAATTTGGCTTTAACTCCATTAGGCGCACTTTGTTGGCCCAGGATGTTGCAAGAGCACAGCTGCGCATTAGCACTGCACGCCGCGCGTGCAGTATTCGTATGTCTCGTTTGAAAAAATTCTTGAAAAAGAAAACCCAAACATAAGCGAACATTAATTTTGATCCACTTATTAATTGTTGCATGTTTGTTGAATATTTTTCCGGATACAAAGATCGTTAGCGAAACATCTGCAATTTATACCTTTCAAGAATGGCGGCATGGATACGTGAAATCTTACTTTACAAATGGTATGATACTCCGGATGGCGAGGATTGTATAAAGAAAATGATTTATTTAGGAAGGATGTCTGGAATAGCAGGTACTCGACTTGAATTTAGCATTTATTATCCTCGATTCCTTGTGCTCCGGTTTTATCGAGAATGGCAATTCTGCAGGAATGGCATTCTCCTATTTCGAAGTTGGCGCAAATCGCCATTTAATTCCCGTTCAGACCCCTACTGGATACGCGATTCGTTTTGTCAGCAGTACAGCCCCATTTGGTAAGTACGAAAACTTGTGCTGCGCACAGTCACAGTTCGCTGTTAGTACCCTAAATTTTGTATTGGTGTACATGGTTTTAGCTATAGCGCCGAATGTTATTCTTTTTCACAGTTTTTTAATTTGAAGTATTGTCACTTTTATAGTTTTATTTGTGGATTCTGTTTTTGTAAAAATTAACGATACGTAGAATTAAATTTTAAATTTCTAAATAATTTTATTAACAAAGAAGAAACTTTGCTCAGAAGTTATGGGTGCATAAGAACAAGGTGGTAAAATCTGATTGCTTTGGAAAGCAGTTGACAATTTGCAGTAATTTGTAATATTATTAAAAAGTAGAATGACTTAATTTTTTGATTACCGCAGTATTTTAGCAGTTTTTGTTTGCACAGTTGGTAATGCGTGAATTATGCTTCAGTATGCTTATCATTTATGATTGCCATATGCATATGCATCTGCAAAATGTCTACAAACGAATCGATAAGAACATTAAGCAGAACCATCCGAAGCAAAACTTAAAACTTCAAGTAAGCAAGTAAGCAAAACTTGAAACTTCAAGTTTGGAGCTACAGTACAAGTGATTTCCTGCATTTGGGGGAATTTATAACTTGCTGTAGGATATATTGTTACATTGAACGATTTGTAATCGCACTTGCCGTAAGTGCGCTGTTACTACGCGTCTACACTCTACAGCATAATTTAACACTGTACAATCAACCAGAACAATTTTTATATGCATTCTTTTACAGTGGCTGCTGGTGTAGCATTCGGAGGGGTAACTTGCCTCATGTGCTCAGCGCGCAAGAAAGATGATTTTTGGAATTACTTTTGGGGAGGCATGGCAGCCGGTGGTGTCGTGGGAGTACGCTGTAAGTTTTTCTGGTCCACAAATGACCATTTAGTTAACTGTGAAAGGCTTTTGACAGGGATGCCTTGCTTCCGATTTTAACTGCGTATTTGTTCGTGAAATGTGGTTGCAAAATGGTGTTGAAGTTAGTTGTCATTGCTTGATTTTGTTGGTCATTTACTTTAGTCAAATCCGGTACTCTCGGAACCGTTGCCGGAATTCTTTTTGGATTTATGGCTGCGTTTAAAAAGCAAAGCAAGAAGGAAAAAGGTCTCTTCGTGTTCTTTGAACCGAGTGATGAAACTGTGGGTCAGGGTCAGTGGCAGAAATGGCGTTTCTCCTTGTCCTGGCAAAGCTTCGATAAGAGTTTGTCCAAGTACTACGAACCACGGGGGCATACGTACTACTTCCCGTCTACCGTCGGTCCTTTCCCACCGGCTAACTGAGTTTTGCGCTGAATGATGTCTTCGATAGTGTGCAAATGCATTGTTGTCATTTCACGAATTTTAAAATAGACTGTTTCGCTTGACACTGAATAATCCACAAATTCAAAGTGTTTCCTCGCGTGTGTTTTAATTTACTTTATTCGTATGAACAACGGGTGGAATTTGTGAATATATTGTACTTAAAATCCGACCGTTGCGAATCAGAACTTTGCATTTATTGTACTCCTGACCGGCGGCAATGTTGTGATAATACGCTTTAATCACAAAGTTCATAAAATCACGGCAGATTAAACGATTCGCTCTCATGGACATAAAAACGGACATCGTCTGATAAAACTCTAAAAAAGGAAATCACCGAGACATCAAGCACTTCGTAAACAATTCTTCCGAAGTATCGCTAACCATTGGAAAACTACAAAACGTGTAAAACCACCAGACAACCGAAAACCAGCCAAACCGAAAACCAGCCAACATGGCCTACGAATTAAAAACTATCCGCAGTTCGCTAATGGACGCCCATAAAAAATCCACCGACCACAATGACCCTTCCTGCAAAATACAGTCATTTAGTTGAAAAAAGGAATTCATGAAATCTTGAACTGCGAACCTCAAGTATGAAGTAATTCAGTGGCATTGTGCACCAATTCATTGGCCAGTTCCTTCGCATTTTTGGCATTATTGAATGCAGTTTCTATAAAGAAACGGATCTCGTTATTAAATCAATTTCGGGATTAAAAGGACAACAAAAGACACAAAGCAGTGCAGAATTGGCTTGCTGACGGAGGATGAGGGAACTTACCAGCCTGATGCTGGGACTGCACAAAAGCCAGACGGTCCAAGGGAAGTACTGCACAAATTTTTTTCAAACGGTGAGTACGTAATTACTATACTTTTCAAGAATCTGCAGGATCTCACCGGTTGTAGCCATGCCGGGATCGATCGGGTGATGGAAAACATGCGAAGGTGTGTCGACCGGATGAAGTACTGCAGCGGTGAATCCAACGGCCGGTTCTAGAATTGACGAAAAAACAATAGGTATAGCTCCAAAACATACTTATAGTGCTACTACCAGCCTCTTTGACGGAAACGACATCAACGTTTTCTCAGTTAATTTGATTCGCTTATTTTAAAAACCAGACATCAACAATATGCGGCAATCTTAATTTATTATAATATTCAGTTAACGTACCAGTGACAGCGGTCGTAGTGTTCGGATCCACCAGCGCCATCAGTTTAACATTACTCTCTGATCCATCGGCATTTCGATATAACACATCAAATTCCACCGCTGTTGTGTTCGGACTAGTTGTGTTTTGACTAATGTCGAGGGCAGTCCCGTTTGAAAGGTGACCATCGGGCGCATGGAAATGCCGATCGTCGGTTACGTTCACATGTTGCTCATCCGACGGAAGGATGTCAAATGCGGCAGCCGGAGCCTGGTCTGCAAGTGCACATATTCTGAACAAAGGCGATTAATTCCTAGAAACGCACATCTTTCAACTGACACATACTGGGAAAAGTGAAATTAAAAGTAATAGTAACGATTTCCTCAGTTCCCGTTTTTTTATACGACAAATCCGTTATATTTGTCGCCTGCGGATTATACAGCCGGATAAGTACGATCAATAACTTCTGCAGCGTTGTCAGATGTTCCCATTTGGCAATTGAGGGCACTATCACGAAGGATATTTATCTAATTACTGTTAAGAGTAATCAACAAATGCTTTCTCTTTACGGTAAAACTTCGGTTTGATTTAGAAGCGTTCCGCAGCGACAGCTGTACGATAAACAGCCGTTATATAATCAGCTGCATCTAAACTTTTTAATTCGCTTCCGTTCCTTGATGAAAGAAGCGTTGACATGAAATACAGTGAAAATGTTGTCGCTAACATTGTTAGAAATTATCAGCAAATTAAACAAATTATTACTTACAACAACAACAACACCTTCCGAAATATATTGGTTTTCTATTTTGTTATTCAACAACTCGTAGCGGTATGCTGGCAGCCTGTACCAGAACTTACCTGAAATCACATCCGAGATGTTTGTCACAAGCGTATCGGTGCCGTTTGGGAAGAACAACGGATCCGAAAGTGAACTATCAGGATCACCTACGTAAATGCACAATTTACATGAGCGCTGTATATATTGTGCCGATATACTGATGTAAAACACAAAACTGAACAATGCATTAATTTTTTATTGTTGCAAAAACGCCACACTTTTACCTGATGTATTGGCAATGATCAATGACCTTCGGTCACCCGTATCAGCCACGTCGAAACTGATTCGGTTATCCTGATCTAAACACATAACGCATGTGAAAAAAGAATCTTCATTTTCAAAACCCAAATTTTTAGTTAACCTGGACGATGAGTCCCTGCAACGGCCACACTTTGACGACTTCCTGAAGCTGCACCATTCACATTCACTGTAAGGACAACGAATGCAATGAACGACTTTTACAAGCTGTCAGTCAACACACAAAACGGGAACAATACTGACGCTTGATGACAACGATCGCAGTGACCGCCGCTCCCACGGCCAGTATAGCCAAAATCACCACAAAGGCAATCTGAAAAGAACATAATGCGATTGAAACCTGTGACATTTAAACTACAGGTTACTAAATTTTGTAAGAAAAACTCAGCATACGTAAACTAAAGATTCTGCAGGCTCTTGTAAACGTCTCGCGAAAATTTAACTACTCACAGAAAAACAACAAAAATGCAAAACAATTCGGCTACAAATTTTACACTAAAATGAGACAGTCGTGCTCTGAACGTTTCCAGTTAAAACGTTATTTTTGTTATAATAACAAGCAATCGAAATCGGAAAAAACCCTGCGTGACCTTACCGTCCAGCACCAGCAGGTGCAGCATCCCTTCGCATCCCGATCGATGTAGCGCTCCCGTTCGATAATTCGCTTGCGGTGCAGGCTGGGTGTACTGTCCAGCATCACTTTGGACGGCTCGCAGCGGGCGTAGACACTGTCCTCCAGCATCTGCGCAGTTCCCGGATTGGTCGGCACCAGCACGTACACCGGATTCGTGGCGCTTTTCCCCGGCAGCGGCTGGTCGTATCCGCGGTTCTCATGATACGCCGGTCCATGTCGAGCATGTTCCCAGTGGTCGCGCGGCGGAACATGGGCGTACTCCGGCTCACGGAATCCATTGGTGTGCTCCGGGCGGTTATACACGGCGCGCGGCATTTCCGGGTTCACGTGCACCTCACGTCGATCAACAGACTCCACACGACGCGCTGGATCGTTCTGCAATAAGTTCGTTCGAAATTATTTCGAGAGGCAAGAAAACATAGAGGCGAGAAAAAATTCACAATTAGTAGTTTACAAGGTTTATATCAACCAGCAAAGTGTAAAGGCAACAACAGAGCACCTCCAGTCGATTTGGCAGCACTCCATGCTCCCTTGACAGCTGTTTACAGGGCAGTACGTAACAGCGGTAATACGGAAAAAATAATCGAAATTTATGGCAAAATCGTCAGTGTTTAACCATATTCTGCGCTAACTGCAAACGCGATGAGCCGTTTAAAAACATTGCTCGTCACGAACTTTGAAAAAACCCTTCAAATATCGGTTGGAGCCTGCACGATGGTGCTATTGCAGGAAGACTGACTTACCGAATTCGGCAGAAAAACCGTTTGTGGCTGAAATTCTAACAGTTTATAAGCCTCCTGTCCAGTTTTGGTAGCCATAAATAATAAATTTAATGTGAACCAGGTGCGGGAAAGCCGGGAAAATGATAAAATGTAGCGCAGAAGGTCACCGGTCTTAAAAACGAAAAACTGAAGAATTCGAGAAATGACTGCTTCGCCAGTCTGGGGAAAAATTCTGCAGGCCGTAGTCTGGAAACTCAGACATATAGGCCCCAATGCGGTGCACAAAATAGCCGCCCCATTCCCGTACGTACAGTGCAGTTCGAATCCAATTGAACAATCCTGACCGCTGACGTACATACGCACTGTATGGTGCAGTGCACGGTCCGTGCACCGGCTCTCGAGTACGTACGGCACAGTGCAGAACTTCCTCTCGGCACTTTCAAATGACCAATCCGAAGAACGAAGATAGAGAAGATCAGGTGAGCGATAGTATTAAAAATTTTAAAAGCAGTATTTCTATTGTGCTAGTACTCACTTTTTATACAGTAATGAAATAATTTTATTATCGTGTTGTTATGTTATATTAGTTATCGACTTATCGTGTTGTTATGATTTTTTTATGTTGCGTTCGATTATAACGCATTATTCTGAGAGTTATACGACTGGAGAATTCCTGTTCTTCCCTCCTCTGTCCTGCTCTTAGCAAGCATGACGTTGGCTGTTCTCGTCTTGTGTTGTGCCTTGTTTTCCTTTTCCGGTAAGGCTCAGTGAAAACGGTCGAACTGCCTTTCGCTTCCAGCTGCATGCTGCGCACTTATGGTACTCGTACATTTGTTTAGAATCCAGCAGCTCTCCACCATCCAATCCCTTTCCCAACGGCATCGACCTGAGCCAGGATCAGCAGGAGTTCACTTTCAAGAGCAGCACCTTCAAGCTGTCCATTCCCGGCGGACCCAGCTTCATCCTGCCGCCTGGCTATCAACTTCCGCCCGATGTCATGGCGCAACTGCAGGCGCAAGCAGCTCAAAGCAGCAGTGCGGCGCCGCCAGCGCAGGCGCTGCAACCGACGCCGTCCGCTCTGCTTCCGCCACCCGTTACCAAACCGCAGCAGAAACCTCCGATCCCCACACCGATTCCACATGCAGCGCCTGCTCCGAAACCCAAACATCCGGCCGCTACGGAGTATTACGGGGAAAGCGGAGGATATGCCGGATACGGTGTGCGTCGCTACGGCGCGGGAAACAGCAACGGACGGAATGCGCCGCCGGCCCTGGCCAGCAATGACTACTGATTCCGACGGAATTGTTTATTAAGTTACTAGTACAGTACTTTTCTCTTTCCTTTGTGAAATTTCTAAGGTGAGCTATATCCGGTGATGCATGTCGGAATAAGTCTTGCTAAAAGACTAAGATGGTCTGAATTTCTAATCCAATGCATTAACGCAAGTAAAGAATTTTTTGCCAAATACTATGTTGACAAATAAATGGAAATACTGTGCGCAGTAAAAATTTACTGGTTCCAAGTAAATCGCAATAGATATAGTTCTTTGGGTAGAGCTAAAAATTGATCGTAATTTATTTTAAATAATAATAACACATTTACTGTATTGTAAGGAAGAAATAAATGAAAATGCTACTGAAAATGTAAAATAATAATGTAAAGGGAAAAACTTGGGCGGTGCTAATTTAAATAATTTTCTCTACGAGTATTGCACTTGTGGTTGTTTTGTTTTCTACCTGACAAAGCAAAAGAACTACCCTAGACGTCTGTATGGCAGACTGGTAAAGCTACTCGTACCATATCAATGCTACACCATCTGTGCAGAAATAGAGCACATGCAATATTGCACTCGTACTCCTAAAACGGTAATTATTGTGTCCTTTATTATTTTGTGGGATCAGGATGCCTGCAACTTGGGCTTTCATCATTACATGTACGCCGATTATTCCCTGTCCAGACAACCCAGGTGAATTCTCATTGTTGGTTGTAGCTATTGTTGCAATCATTGCAGTGTATGGTTAACAAAATACACATTGGTGTATCTTTGTAGGTGACTGGGTCAAGCATAATGGAACAAGCGAAAGATCACCTTTCTGTTCGATGCAATTTCTAATAACACACCGTATTCGCTTTCTGTAGATTTCACTTTCAGTTTTAGTCGCAGCACTGTGTCTTGCAAGATTCTACGTCTCCGATTTATGATATCTGTATCCGGGTTTGCTTTCAGTTTCGGTGCAAATACATTATCCATATTTTCGCTGGACGTAAAAATTCTCTACATGAGCGAAAGCATGAGCTTCCCGGGGCAGACATGTTCCATTCTGATTATTTTAATTTTGTTTTTCGACAACGTTTTAAGGATAGCAGATGCACATGTGGATTTGACAACGGGATACACAGCCTACGCTTCGCATCCTCACCATCAGCGTGACAAACGACAATTATCACAACTCCCGACTCGTAAGCAGACAGTAGTAAGCGCTTGTAACTGGGTGACCTTTAAAACAATAAGCAATACAATTCTGAATACAGTACTTTAAAATTGTGGTACCTGTAAGTGTACTAGCTTCTCAGTCCTTCAGCCGGGATGTTTTACGCACAACACTCCTATAAAAACTGCAAAGTTATATTTGTATATAGTCGTAATATGACCGTATTGTATTAGGGTATTAGGGTACCTTTGCATTCACGTTCAGGTTCAGTTTTAAACAATGGTTGACCTTTTCTCTCATCTTCGTAATAGCAACTTTTCAACCATATGACTCGATGTACCGACCACAAGCGAAAGGCCGTACTAATGATTTGGAAACCGAAATGATGCAGAAGCTGGATGCTCTGATGCAGAGTAAAATTCTCGAAAAATTCAATTCCGAACTGGAAGCAAAGATGAAAGAAGTAAGACCCACAGGGCATCAGTACGAAGTTGTTGTAGTTTCGTTTTTATAAGACATTGACCTATTGTAATGTGTGTAACACGCAGTTGCAGCGTTTTTAAATAAAATAAATATAAATAATGTAAATATAAATACAAATAGATTCAAATATAAATACTTAAAATTTAATATAGATTCAAAGATATAGATTTAATATAGATTATACATATATATATATATATATATATATATATATATATATATACATATATATATATATATACATATATATATATATATATATATATATATATATATTTAATATAGATTTAATTTAATTTAATCTGTATATATATATATATTTAATACAGATTCAAATATAAATACTTAAAATTTTCTTCATAATATTATGAGTTTTGCAAATTCATCGTTGGTAGTTTTTGCATACATATTTACTAGTCCTAATTATTATTCTAAAAGGCCTATGCATGATTCGTGTCTGGAATCTTAAAGTGTGCAATGGATGTTATAGTTCAATAGTGGGAACGCGAATCAGAATCAACAGAACACTCCTGACTCCACTTCCGCAGCTGGCCCCTCTATGACTTTTTTCGTGGGCAACAACAGAAGTCTAGCGGGGCAGCCTGTAGGTGCGTACGTCAAATCAAGCGCAGTATTTCTGTTTGCTCCTTTCGAAATTCGCATCGCAGTTTGCTTAGCCATACAAGCATGATTTGTATACCATGTTCTTAGTGGATCCAGTAAATCAACCGCTCAAAACAACGTTTCAAGCAACTCCAGCGTCGGCTCCCATGGATGACCTTAACGCAGTATCCTCTTCCCCCCTTCCCGCTGCAGTCGGCAACGTGACTCGTGGTCGTGCACAAATTGATGATACTTTCCACGCACTGCCGAAATCGGTTTCTCCCCGTTCGATTTGGAATGAATACCGGCTGCCGGAACAGAATGGGGCGAACCGAAATGGATACTGGAACAGAATGGGCCGAGCAGAACCGTCACCCACTCCGATGGCTGGAAATGCGTGGCTGCCAAATAACATGCGCAACGCTCGACGTTATTCTGCTTTTGATAAAGGCCGCTACATTGCGGCAAAGTATGGATTCTACTTCCCAGAAAATTTGGCTGCCACCGGAAAGTCCTCAGGGTCAGCGGAACCGAGATCTATCCAATTATCCAACAAAAGTTCCGGTTAGTCAAGATACTTTTATTCATTGTACACAGGTATCATACATTAGTTTTTATGTGATAAGCTTAAGGGGATCACTAGCAGTAGAAAGCGGGTTTGGGAAAACGGGAATGGTTTGGAAACGATGGCCAGATATGTGTTTTCACAGCTTTGACTGAACGCAGAGAGGATTTAGCTACACAATGGTGTGGCGCGATCCTCTCTGGCCTGTGTCTAGACCGAGCTATTCATCAAACAAAGAAAAAATTTTGAAACCAAAAGTCGAATGAGGAAGTTTCTTTGTTTACGATGAAACGTACACTGTTGTGTGTGTTTTCTTCTGGAAAGCTTATATACCGAATCATGTGAAAGAAAATTTGAAAACTTTCTCGCTTTCTACTGCTAGTGATCCCCTTAAACATTCCAATCCGATGCTAAGCTAACGCTATTAATTAATACACCCCAAAATCTTACGAAAAAATTAGCTTATATACAGGTTCACGTACGTGTGCCTGATGTTTGTTGTATTTATAATTATTATATCTACATATGGAATATATAGATATTGTAAAGGTTATGACTTTTGTGGTAGATCCAGCTGGATTGGAAACTGTTCAAGGTCATTCCTCATCGGATTCCATTCGCGCAGGTCGCTCAAAGACACGATTCACATACATTTGAGTCTCAGGATAATAAACGTAAATGAACTACAAGTACGGTAGGTGTCGTGGTCACTTCGTACGATTATATGAGTTTGTGAATACATACTGATTATAATTATGAGACTTTTTCATCATCCTTTGCAGTGCTTGGAAATGCAGGCGTAACCGGACAAAATTTCCTCCGCCTTTGAATCCGGGACAGGTTTAAAATTTTTCTAGTATTACTATGCCACTTTTGTACAAAAACCATGCTAAGCATATGATTTTTTATGAGATTCATGGTGCATATGAAATTTGTGGATTCGTGGTGGTCCTTTGCTTGGTTGTACTTATTCGTATGAATGTGCATTTCCGATTAGGTGCGCTAAGTATTCGTATTCAGTCTACTATTTTCTTGATATAAGTACACAAAAAACCTGGGTAGCTGATGATTTTATTTCATTCCGTCATACAGGGTGTGCATATGACTGCAATAAAATGCATTCAGCTTTTTAAGTTGACGCAAATTTGTTTGGTTGTGCTGACTCACATGTAAGATTTTGAAGTTTCATTAAGTGGAATTACTACAAGTCAGAAAACAACAATTCATAACAATGTCTCTTCGTCCTTCTTGCTTGGTAATTGGCATCTTAACTGCATTAACGGCGTGGTCCCAATTTGGTATGGCCATCCGGTTTCGGCGCCAACTGGAGCTTCCTATGCCACGGGAACGATCGTTAGGTAATTATAAGCATGCAGTCCACAAAACCATTAATATTACCGTGTTTAGTTTTATAGTTTTTCTTATGTATTTGGTTGCAGATTTGATTTAGGCTGTTGTTAATTTTATTTACCATTACTTCGTGAACAATATAAGCGTAAACTTCTAATCCAGTTCATCTTTTGCCACCGTTACTTATTAGTGTGCTATAGGATTCGGAGCAGTGACAATTCCTGCCGGTAGCTTCTCGAATCCGAATTTACAACCAGCCGGCTCTGGGTTCCTTCCCACCATGATCAACCCTTTTCCTGGCGTCGGCTTTCAACCGGCAATTAACCAGCTAGATCCCAGCGTTTACTCAAACACGGTTGGATATCCTTTGCAAACCGGATATCCTTTCAACAGCAACAACCTGCAGCAGGGATATCCGATCGTAGCCCGCGCCGGCCACCTGCCGACGACATCCGCTGCCGCCAACTACGCAGTGCCGGCCGACAGTGCGCTGGTCAAGGCAGCCTACCAGAAACTGGTGTCCGACCGAATGAACCAGCCGCCAGTCACCTATCTCACCAGTCCGGTAAGAAATACTTCATTTCCCCGAAAATTTTAGACATATCCTATAATAATTGCAATAACAGAATGATTCAACAGGATGAGCAAAAATCAGGGCAACAGGTTTTACACTCACAATTAGATGATAATTTTAGGTTGAATTATAGTCTTGCTATGAAAGTTCGGCTTAATTAATAGTGGATCAGGGAATGCTGTTCCAGATTTACTGAACAGTAAAATACTGTCGATTATGTAGGTATTAGTGCTTAGAAACATAAAACGGCTCATTTGGCATTAATGTTTACGTATGCATGAAGTTGAAATTTTGAGTACGTACATTCCTAAACAACAGTAGACAATTTTTTGTCTCTGCTTGATAGAGTGATCATTCCGCAAATGCCGGGACCTTCGGAACGCCTAATCGCACCCCAGTTAGCGTACAGAAGGACATTCCCGCCCAAAGTCCCTTAGATCTACCGGCAACAATGATTAATTCCTTTCCAATGGACAACGAAAGTGCAGCATCCAGTCCTGCAAATATCGGTGTAGTTTCCGTTGACCTGCCGGGAGCGACAAACATGACCACTCCATTTCCGGACACAAATACACCGACCGCTGCTGTCCATCCTCAGCATTTATTGGCTGCTAAGCGACCGAAAGCTAAGAAGCATATCAACAGAAATGGTGACACAACTTTGCACAGTAATAACAGCTAAGATAAAGATTTTTTATTTAAAACTGAATGAGACAATTTTTTTAACTGGCTGCTCTACAGTAAAAAGGCGGAAAGCTGAGTACAAAATCTGCTACATTATAAAGTTGCATAAATATTCACTTCAGATTGCATTATTTTCTGTGTTGACGTAAACCGTGTAGGACTGCTAAATCCTACATTACTGTACCTGTTTCCTACGCTTGTAGTGTAACAAGCAAACAGTAAACATCGCACAACCACCGGTGATGTTCTTTCATTGCTTTGCTGAATACTTGTAGCTGCAACTTTTGCATCTAATTGTTCGTACATAGGAAATACAGAATATGCATCTGTTGGCGCCAGTGACATAGAATTAAGGATTAGCGTTCATCAGGTGTACGTATCACGATTACTAAAATTATGCAACTGCTGCTCACGATCGACTGTTGGCTGCAATTAAGGAATTATATTCTCGTAGATGTGCTTGAACGGACGGTTTACAATGCAGCGTGCATACAAGCGCATATGCAGCTGTGCATTTTTAAGGCATATTCATTTTTAATGGCTCTTTGATTGTAAAGCGCATAATTCATGGGAAGTTCACTCATTTAGGCATACGGCTCTTATGCCCCGATGAGTGCACTTGTAGCCTGATAATCATGGGATCCCGCGTCCCGTATGGGAAATGGACAAATTTAATTACGCGAAGCAGATAGTTTATTCATCTGCTATACGATTTCACTGAAATGTGACTGTACACTGCGTTGCGAACGGCGGCAGCGTAAATATTGGCCGATCCCTACATCCAGTCAAGCGGAAAAGAATAGCGTAAGGAATCTCCTACAAATTGCCCGGCCATTCACTGCTTTTGACTGCCATCTAATATGCAAAGTCAATAAAAGAGATTTTTTATCGCTTGCAACTTCATTGCTTTGTCATTCGGTTGCGGTTCAACTTTATTTCATTGGTACAGATTTAGCTATGCAAATTTATAGTCACATAACTATTTCTTTAACACACTAATTTCAGCATTTCAGTTGTACAATTATGCAGATGTTAGAACAACTTAATACGCATCCTGTTCGTTTTTCTAACAAAACTAGCAGATTATTTTATTTACTTGAGATTATGTGGAAAACGGCATGAGATTTTTTCCGAAGCAGTTTATTCATAACATGTATTTGTAATACTGCGCATTGATTAGCGCGGGCTTCTTGAACGTTACACTCGCACTTAATTAAGCATTGAAAAGAAACATTTTTCAACGGCTGTAACAACACAACCAAAGCACACAGAGTAAGATGACGTTTTGTTCCGGTGTGGATTGCCGTTCCTTTGTGCTGCGGCGTATTTGCCAGTTTGTAATATAAGTTTGGAAGATTTATCGTGGCGAAGATTGGTATTATGTGTTGGGCATAGTGTATCGATTTTTAATCGTCTTCCGACAAAATTTCCCCTTAAGTCAGCATGGCAGTTTTTCCTGTGATGATAGCGTATCGTTAGTCGGGGAGTAGCTTTGATCAACGAGATCAAAAGAGCGATCGTAAAGAAATCGATGGAAGGATGCTTTGCGCTAAAATGCAGATGTCCTTTACTAATACTGCGTGCATAAGTGCGCTATGGAATTTTTCGCGATTTTTTTTTGCTGTGCGCTTTGTAGCATTTTAACAATACACTTTGTCTTTTACAAAAATTCTTAAACAAATTTATGCACACGAGGAGAACTTTCAAATTAACTGTGCGTTTCTGGTTTGTTTGGTTGGATATATACCTGATGCGTACGAGTAGTGTTTTAGCCCTCTAAAAACAGTACTCTATTTACAGTACAATACAACAATGCTGTGATAATAATGATAGAAATGCTTTTATACGGTTTTTGATCTATATATAACTACAGTCTGAATATATCTAGCTGACAATAAGCTCCGAGATCAATGTATTGTAGGCAAATTACTATTCAGTGCAAATGTACATCAGCAAACCGTTTAGCATCGGTGCGATTTTTTGCTGATGTAGGATGCGGTAATACTTAAGAAAATGAAAACGTACCCAGTGCCGATGGTAATCCAACAGGCGGGATCGAGACGTATCACTGAGCATGAGACCGGAACACTAAAAGGACATCGGACTAGTTTCCCTTTAGATTCCCTTAACGTTTGTCATACAAATACGCCGGTTCCACTAGCAATTCACAAACGTTAACCGCCGAACGGTTTGCATCGGCTTGCTCGAACCGAACCATTCACAGCCAGCAAACCATTAGGACTTCCGGTTAATAAAGCCAGAGTTATTATGCGACTTCAGTAAATATGGTGTAAAATTTAAAAATCGAGAAGTTACATAATAAATTTCATGAATATTTGTAGTCAGTAGTCTAACTACAGGAATTTGTTGGACCGACATACAGTAGATAAGCTCACGAATAAAGTGTTATCATAGAAATGGTGAATCCGGGCGGTTCGGGAGCTGCGCGTACGTAGCCGCTTCCAAGCCGCAGCCGTCCGCATTGTGACGGCATATAATGGGCCAACGTTTTTATCTTGACTTTTTGTGGGAAACTTCGCACATCCCGATGATGCGGCAGCGTGGCAAGGAAAGCCGGTCCAACGAGATAAAACATGCAGATATGGCAATGGTTGTTCCGCATCGTTGATGGCTCCAAAGGGGCCTAATAACGACATAGAACCGCGTCGCATCTCCGCTCCAGTTTAGCTAATATTCCTTTCCACATCTTTTCTGCATTGAGGTTCAGGAAATCCCTCCATAAAAAAATGACAATTTTTCTACAGTTCCCATTTGTTGTCAGATTTCTTATTATGATACAGAGCTATATGGTTTATGTGAAAATGCTGTTCATTTCCGGTGACCTTTAGTGTGGTATCGCTTACCGTCTGGCTTTATCAAAGACAAAGCATGGATATATGGATATCTTTATTCTATCGCAGGACAAAGCTAAAAATGTGGCAAACGCTGGGGATTTTGCTATTTCTTCCTGTGGTCCTACGAGCACTACCACCGCAGATTCAAATAGGTAAACGTTAGACGAAATTAACCGTTTTTTTGTGAGCGAGATTTCAGTGGAACGTTGTTTCAGGATTTGGTTGATATGTATAACACAGTGCACAAAATTGTTTTAAACCCTGCCCTTTACGTTTTTTTCATATTTCTGCTTGATCCATTAGCAGTTTGATGCTAGCGGAACGCTGTCGGTATATTTTCTCTCAATACAAACGGGTTGTATTTAAAAACAGTTTCGTAGATAAATCAAAAAAAGCTGACTGATGCACGGTGCATTTAATAGGGGTTGCCTTTCTGTCAGTCTATACGATACCGTTAATGTGGAAACAGATATGGATTTTCTTTCAGCATTATTTAACAAAATCTGCAGATTCAAACGAAATTATTGTATTTGAAGCCCACGCGCGATAGCTTGGTGCACGTTGCATAAAAAATTTATCCCTATCCAAGTCGTAGACCCATTTCTGTCACAAATTGATCTTGACGTTTGAATGTGATTAACAAGGCTTTGGGTCGAGCGGACAGTTAGAGAAGTATCAATGTCATTTTCACGCAGTCGTGCCTTTTTGGCTTAACAACTTATGCGTGCGGTTACAGAAACAAGTAAACATCTTTTACTTTAACATATAGTTAAGGTGGATTTCCAAGGTTCAAATGGTATATTGAAAAAACTGAAAAATTAAAACAAACTATGCTGCTTGTTCAGCATATGCAGTAATGCAGTCATACATAATTAATTGCGGTAGCTTGTGTTCGTTTATGTCGACTTTATTTGAAGCCTAGTATTAGATTGTACCGGAAAACTGGTTGCGTGCTATCCATGAAATGGTCGACAAATTCCAGAAGCTGTCAATAGCGGAAATATACCATAATTTTTGATGAGCAACAGCCAGTAGCAAAATAATACTTGCAGCGAATACGATTATTTACTTTGCTCTTATTAAAATACTGGAAATAACACCGGGTAATAAGGACATGTTTCTGGAGTGTTGAGCACGTTGTTTGATTTTTGTCACTATTTTGCGCATGAGAAACGCTGTTTTTTTAGCCATTGTAGGCCTTATTTGTGGGATTCGATTGCGCTGCTCGGCAAGAATTAGTACGAATGGCGCATCTATTCCCATGAGGATCAGCATCCCATCACAACTGTAGATCACTTAATTAACAAGAGCGATACAAGATTATGTCAGGATTAGGTATTCTGTACTAGCAATATAAACCATGCATAAAAATCACGGTGTTAGTGCTACTGTGCGCGTTATCAGACCATCTTCTCTAATATTATATGCGTTAAAACTCTGTACGACATAATTATATTGTGCTCGTATGTATGTACTTGGAAGAATTGCTTATAGTCACAGATCAAAGTGCACTTTACCAAACTTTATCTTTTGGAACTTTACAAAATTTAAAAAAAACTACCGGTTTGTCAATTATTTGACATTTCTATAGCAAAAGGTTGGAGTGGGGTGCCGACAAATGTATCGATATAGGAATACATCTGTAGTTGACATAAGTAATTTCATTATATACACTACCGAGCGGTGACTGGCTTTACCTACACTCGGTTCCATTACCGTTTGTCCGAAATGAGTAGGGAGCAACATAAACTTTTTGGGTCGTTCCCAATGCGTATACCATCTGTGATTGGAATAAGTGCTGTTTGCATATCCTTCAAGAGATCTCTATAAATATATGTACCAACACTTCAGTTCGCCTGTATTGATTAGGCACACAAGCAATATGCGCGTACACACTGATAACCTTTTGCTTCCATAAATGTTTTCTCAAATAATGCCAACAAAAAGCCATCTGTACATCAACTCTGTAAACTACGATCATTTTAAAGTGTCGAAAAATTTTCTTTCTCGAATAATAATTATGCAGCAATGTTATATGATGCGTGGTCTGTTCGAACAAACTGCTTGCAAAGCTCATCCGCACTGCGTGACTAAAATATAAAATCATTCATAAAGCTATTTTATACTATTAATTATTTATTAACCTGTAGTACGCTTTTAATCAGTTTGGCTTTTGTAAATTTTTTTTTCAACAGAAGTCATGACCAGCGTAAGATAAAACCAAATTATTTAAGTATACAATTTGCGAAGACGCTACTGTGAATTATTAATGATACCTGCTTATCAACTCCGCATCCCGGATCATTGCAAACTGGCACGTGCATTCACCCAGTTTCGTGTAAGTTTCTGTAGGTCCACCCAGTCCCGAGCAGCTCTGTTGCACAGTCAACCGGAAATTAGTTGTGATCGTACAAATCACCCAGCGATTAGTTACTAATTACCTAAACGCCAGTTTCCTAGTGTGCTGCTAGAAGCAAGTGGATCCCGATGATCAAAGGGTTTCGGCTAGCGTAGATGTTGCGCAACGCCCCAAATGATTAGTCTCGTTACCGGTTGAACGCAGTGACCCTTATATAACGACGAAATAAACAATCATTAAGCCAAAGGTCACCGATAATTACAATACAATATTCTATTACTTGGGAGAGTGCTGCACCAGCTAAACATTCCCTAAGAGATTATCACAGTTTACCAAAACTTAATTGCATACAATTTATTTTGGTCTAGTGGAAACGAAAGTATATAATTAATAAAACAACCGTCACCGGTAAAGTAAATTTGTTGCTGTTTTATTGTTAGAACAAGAAACATTTTTCATGGTGTAGGAATAATTTTTAAAAGCACTTGTTAGTTGGCAATTGCAGTACTGTCATTGGACACTTATAAATTCTCGTGATTTTTGCATTAAATCGTTACATAAAAATTATAATTAAGCTGTGCTTTAAGCAAAAAAATTAAAATAATGACGCCATTAAAATGCTTGAACACAAGCAACCAGTCAAACTATGCCATTTACAGCATTGTGTCCTGTTGAGTATAGGTGGAATTTTCGAGGACGACAGTCGTGGCCGGGCAATCGAAGCCGCCTTCCGTTTTGCCGTAGATCGCATTAATAGTCAAGGCAAAGTTCTCCCGCAGACACTGTTATCATATCACATCCATTTTGTACCACGGGACAACAGCTTCCTAGCATCGAAAAAAGGTTTGTATATTTTACATTAGATTCTGTCAAACGGAAACTGTATATCGCTGCGTCGCCGGTCAGTCTGACAACAAAAGCGATAATTTTTCCAAATAAACGACCCTTCATTGTTATTAGTACGGTGTGTGCGTGTGTTATTTAGTGTGTAACCTAGTTCGGACGGGGATTGCGGCGTTGTTCGGTCCGCAGGATCATATGTTAAGTGCCCATGTTCAGTCCATTTGTGCTACACTCGAGATCCCGCATGTTGCCGCACGCTGGGAACTGGAGCCGCCATTTCGGCAAGCCACGATCAATTTGTATCCTTCGTACTCGGTGCTCAATCAAGCCTTCGCCGATATCATTGATCACTGGAAATGGAAAAGCATGGTGATTTTATATGAGGACCAATTTGGTTAGCACTTCCCTTTCTTCACATACCGTATATACCGCCACAGTTTCTACTTGCGCTCATAAACTTGTATAGAATTGTAAGATGGATATTTCAGCTTTGCTTTTAATAAAGAACAGTTTAACCGTATTAATCAAAAATATTTTAAATGGACATATTTCACGTAATTTGACATCATATTATAGTAGTACTAGTTGTTGCCGTTCGATATATTTGACACCTGTACATAAAATATTCAAATACTTACATGACTTTACGAGTTTGTATAACTGTGGTGTATACTCACCCGCCACGGTTAACATGCATTATACGTATCATTTTTCTTCAGTACCTAATAACCGAATTTTTTTGCGTAGTTCTAAGGTATTCTTTTTGTTGTCTGCACAGTTATACGTACGATAATTAACCGAAACGATGTTTTAGGTTTAGTAAAACTGCAAAGCCTTTTGAAGCTGCAGTCAGATAGCAAGAACGAAGTATACATCCAGCAAGTGCACAATGGGGATTACCGAGGAGCACTGCTGTCGATTAAGGAAATGAACATCTTCAACATTGTGGTCGACATTGCTGACGAGCAGCTGCATCATGTGCTACGAGCGGTGCGCATAAACATGAACCCGAATAATTACCGCACTATCATATTCCTTAAAAAATAATTGGACACACCCACTTGCGTATAATTTCAGATGCTACAACTTCAGATGAACGACTTCCGCTACCATTATTTCTTTACTACTTTTGTAAGTAACCAACAAAACTGTACATATTTGTATGCAACATCATGCAAAAGTTTGACTGATCGCGATATTGTTTGCACCTTTTTTAATAAACAATAAACACTTACAAAATTACAGAGAGTTTAAGACTACTGTATATTTGTGCCCATGACAATATATTTTTCAACAGAATTTGGAATTGCTCAATTTGGAGGACTTCCGACATAACTACGTAAATATAACCGGCTTCCGGCTGATAAAGCGCGACGAAACTCCCTATAAAGAGATTGCTCAAAGCTTACACAAGCTGCATGAGTCATCCGTGGCGATTGGCATTGATTCGTATTATCCCTTCAATGAATCGTTATCTCTCACGGTACTGGAAGCCCGTTTCCGGTGTAATTCCTAAAAGCAACTTTTTTCGGGAATAGGGATATACGGTGTGTGCGTCATTTGCAGGCCGATGCGGCACTGATGTACGATGCCGTTTTGGTGTTTGCCGAATCTTTGGCTTCGCTGAGTGAATCCGTAGATATTACTTTCACCAATTTAAGCTGCGATGACCCCAAAGATGTTCCTTGGGTCGACGGAGAAATAGTCCAGAATTACCTGAATTCGGTGCGTGCAACATTATACCAGCGTTGAGCTGGAGACGAAATTTAGTCGCATATACGTTAATGCATTCATAGTCCCAGTTGTGCATATAAAAATAATAATAATAATAAAAGTAATGAATTTCTTTTTTATTCCCAAAGAACCGAAAGAAATTCATATATCAAAAATATTTGCAATGTCCTAATAATATTTGTTAACGAAACAAAACAAATGCTAACATATGAGTATATTTATTTGCCGTCGTAAACTTGGCTCACTGTGAGCGCCAACACGTACCTGTCTTAATTTCGCTAGAAAACAATTTATTGTAATGTCGTTTATCACGATTCACAGCATTAATTTGTCTACTGATGATTCAAATATCTGCGGTTACACTTGCGTCATTGAGCAGGCCAGCGTGGGAGGGTTAACTGGCCAAATACGCTTCAGCAAAGGTCAACGTGATGATTTCGAGTTGGACATTATTCGGCTAGCCATGGAGAGGTCACCGGAAGCGTTTTTACATATCGGCACATGGAATCCCACAAACAAAACCAAATTGTCCGATGTTTGGTTTGCTTCGTACGACCCCACAAAAAATCGCAGCAAATCGGTCAATCTTATTGTTGCAACTAAAGTGGTACGTCAGGTTAAATGATCTGTTGTACGAGTATGTTTGCCAAAATTTAATGACCATGAAAAATTCACAGGAAAAACCGTACGTAATGCAAAAGAATGACACAGAAACTCTGATTGGTAATGATCGTTACGAGGGATTCTGCATCGAGCTCATGCAAAAAATCGCCGAAAAAGCCGGGTTTAATTATACTTTGGTGCTGGTGCATGATAATCAGTATGGCGTAGCAGCGGAAGTCCCAGGATCTAACGGAAAAAGGGAATGGACGGGATTAATTGGTGAACTCGTCAATAAAGTAAGTTATAGTGCACTAATTACAGTAATTTTAATTGTAACATAACAGTTTGTAATGTTTCAACTATGTAATGACTACAGCTGGAAGAATTGCTTGTTATGTATAGCTGGATGAATTTCTTTTATGCTTATTCACTGTTTCTATTATCTCTGTTTATCTGCTGTTCTTTTTTAAAAATGATAAATTTGGTACCTGATTAAGCACTACGTTTTTGAGATTATGCTGTAGTAAGGTGAATGTACTTGTATTACGTACAAGTATAAGTACTCACTGCTGATTTGTAGAAAGCTGACTTAGCAATGGCAGCATTAAGCATCACTTACGAGCGCGAAAAAGCCATCGACTTCACGAAACCATTCATGAATCTGGGAATCAGCATCATTTTCAGAATTCCAAAAAGTGAGCATGTACAGATAGTGAATATAGTTAAGTTTTTTTAAAAATGCTTGCGTTTACATTTCTTCCCATATGTGTACAAGTACGGTTGCCAAATTGTTTATATTTTGTTAATATAGCGCCGCCCAGTTTATTTTCCTTTATGAAGCCCTTATCAACAGAAATCTGGATGTATGTTTTATGTGCATACGCCGTGGTGTCCCTGGAACTCTTCGTTATCGCCCGCTTCAGTCCGTACGAATGGTACAATCCCCATCCGTGCAATGTACACCATGACATCGTGGAGAACCAGTTCACTCTGAGCAACACCTTGTGGTTTTGCATCGGCACATTAATGCAACAAGGGTCCGATGTTTATCCACGAGCATTTTCCACGAGAATTGTTGGAGGTAATTAAGTCACCTACAATACATCCGTAGTGGGCTTATAACATGTTCGCATTTAAAGTATCGCAGGTTTATCATTTATATAAGATGAAGGAAATAAGTAATAATTAACACAGCGTGTAAATGTTGCGACAGGCCACGGGCCTACTGCGATTACTTGAAACCAGAAAGAAGACAGATTCATTATCGATGATAGCGCTAATCGAGCAAAAATAATGCTGTTTGCTTTCTGTTACAGGCATCTGGTGGTTTTTTACGCTGATAATAATATCGTCCTATACCGCTAATTTGGCTGCCTTTTTGACCGTCGAACGAATGGTGTCGCCCATTGACGGAGCGGATGACCTTGCAAAAAACAAAGATGGGATCAAATACGGCGTCGTTACCGGTGGCTCAACATACAGCTTTTTCAAGGTATGCGCGTAGGTTTAGCTAAATTAAATGTTGCTTTACTTGTATTGCAGATTTCCAAAATTTAATTCATTGTACAATGTAGAGCCCTGCACGAGCAGCAAAAGTGCTGCTCAACTCGCTCGTTTCTGCTTTTTTAAACTTCCTGCTCGCTCAGCTCGCTCGCGCCCAAACCACCGCTCGCTCAACTCGCTCGTTTTCCAATTTTTATTTGCTTCTGCTCGCTCAACTCGCTCGTAATTTTATTTTGGTAAATCGGCTCGCTCGTAAGATCGGCAAAAATTTACGTATCAATTTTTTTGCACGAATTAATTATACCAAACTTTTCACCAACACAAAAACTCAGTACATAACTAACATAAGTGTAATTGGATGTTCAGAGACAATCACTTATATCTCCATACTGGTAGTCCGTATCATTAGCTTTTCATTTTTTTGCTAATCCATTTCTCTAATTTTCAACTGGATGTAGTTTTCTTAATTTGGCCTGAAATAAATACGTATAATAGAATGCTCAAAAATTAAAATGCACCTTTCTTAGGAATCATTCAACTGATTCATAAACCCGTCAAATAATGTTTTTGTTGGCTACGAGTACAAAATATCAAAATTTAGTCGTGCGTCCCAACCGGTCTAGGAAAGTTAGTAAATAAATCAATTCGCGCGAAGCGCGAAGGTGACGGTGGTTTAAGATCGTTTTCAGGTCGGTCAATGTAATTTTGTACTAGAAACTTCTCCAGTTCGCACAATGTCAGCCTGTAGGCTCGCGATCGCTCGCACCCGACCATCCCGCTCGCTCGGCTCGCTCGCAATTTTTTTCTATTGCTCAGCTCGTTCGCAAATTCGCAAAACGACGCCTGCTCGCTCGAAGTGCTCGCGAGCGCCGAGCGCTCGTGAGCCGAGCCGAGCAGCTCGGCTCGTGCAGGGCTCTAGTACTACAATGCCAGTACAAGGGAAAAAAATCTTAGGTTACTTACAATTAGTTCTGCGTGACAAAATTAATGTGGTATGCAGTAAGCTTATTTCAACAAAAAAAGTGCATTAGACCATATTTGAGAACAATATTAATGGTAATGCATTTATGGGCAGGATGCAAAAATTCCCGTGTACCAAACCATGTTCAAGTGGATGCAAGAAAACCCACACGTCTCCACTGTTCAAGACTACGAAGAGGGTCTGGCACGCGTCCTTCAAGGCAACTATGCATTTTTAATGGAATCGACGATGATCGAATACGCTACAGCGCGCGACTGCAACCTGACACAAATTGGCGGCCTCCTAGACTCCAAAGGCTATGGAATCGGCACACCTAAAGGTCAGGGGGGTACCTTATTACCGTGTGCAGTTGATCAGTAAAATCAATGGCCGTAGACTAGGGTAGGCATGTTCAGTTTAACAGTATAGTATTAGTATGCCAATTGTGGATGGGTTACTAGAGTCCATTTGGAGGGATAAGTTATCGTTGATTATACTTGAGCTGCAAGAAAATGGAATAATTTCCGAGCTGAAAGAAAGGTGGTGGAATGATAAAACGGTGGACTGCAAGAAAAATGACCGGAAAAAGGAAAGCCTGGCCAACGCGTTGAGTATGTCAATTGCAATACTGCTTTCTAGGGTTGGTTTCTGTACTGATTCAGTAAAAGTGGCAAGAATATGTACTCGTACGTTTTAATTATTCAAATATGTCACTTGAAATTAAATTTTTTTGGAATTTGAATTAACAATAAATTTAAGTTTTTAATTTTGTGGGTTTTAATTTGCGTTCTGCACTTCCCAGGTATCAAAAATGTACGTACTCGACGTACGTACGTAAAATGTACGTATAGAGCTGTACAAGTACAATGGACTTCAAAATTTTGTTACACTCACAAAACGTGCGCAACCAGCTACTTATCTGTACTCAATCAGCCAAATTCCGGGCTGGCCATCGGCCTGTTGAGTTCAAACACTTGCAGCTTGCGCATTTCCCAACCAAAACCATCAGCCAATATCTCAATCAAAAGAGAAAAAAATTACAAGAATTTTGATACCAAGCAGGTTGTTCATTATGAGTTCTAAGAGAAAATCGAGGCATCTGAAGTTTCTCGTAAACATAGCATAGGATTTTTCATCCACGGTTTGGTTCCAGTTTTCAAGCAGCACGTCTACGACAAACTAAAATGGCTCGATTTTCTCTTAGATCTCATGAAGGAGAATCTGTTTGGTATCACAATTCTTGTAATTTCTGTCTCATTCTTTTGATATATCGGTTGACGTTTTTCGTTGGAAGATATGCAAGATGCAAGTGTTTGACGTCAGCAGGAGTCACGCGTTTCCTGGTTACTGGTCATTTTATTGGTCTTGGCTATTAAAATATCGGTCCCGGACCGAATGTAACAAAATTTTGAAGTCCATTGTACTCGATCGAGATCAAGTGCAACCAAAAAAAGATAACCTGTGCTGCAAATTAGTATCCGTGTATTGCGGTGTAATTATTACTACTCTAATAATTAGAGATTTCAAAATGCAGCTTCTAAAATTTCATAGACGGTAATTACAATACCAATGACGTTATAATTTTTTAGATGTCGACAATTTTGGAGGCGCTTTTGTGGTGTTAGCCATCGGTTTAGTTGGCGGTGTTATGGTTTCCGTATTTGAGTTCATGTGGAACTCTCGCAAAAACGCCCACATCGACAAGGTAATAAAAAACTAGGACGACATTACATTTGTCGTAGTTGATAACAAGCTTTTACCTAAATACCTAAATATTTCCAGCAATCATTATGTTCGGAAATGGTGGAAGAACTACGGTTTGCTGTACGGTGTCGTGGCTCGCGGCAGAAGCCGACACTGCGCCGGCAATGCTCACAGTGCATTCCCAACCACACCACCTACGTGCCAAACAATCTGGAATTTCTGGGACCGGAAGCGCATAACGGCGGCCTCGGCATGTCCGAATACCGCAAACACAAGCGCCCCTATTTCGACGCCCATTCCGTGGATCATGTGTGATCACTGTTTCATCTTTTCTGTGCATAAAATATTATTAATAATAGTTTAGAATAATATCATATGTGCTGCGAATGCTATCAGGCTGAGACAAATCGGAGTGTAACGGAAGTTTGCTTTTGTAATGCGGATGGTGCCCTCCCAATCATACCATATAACGTTTACCAAACAAAGATTCCGTGCTCCATCTTTTCCGAATACTGTATATTGTATTGTTTCCTATTAATGCCGTGAACTGTGATAGAAGTAAGACTCCATTTTAATGGATGGGAAAATGTATACCGACAGGCGCTTAACCAGACAAATAAATTTTCTTGTGATGGAACGTAAGTAGAATCATGAACAGAACAACCTGAAAGGTTGGACTTTTGTAGAAAGAACAAAATCCCCGTATAAACGCTTAATAAGGTCAACAAAATAAATCCCTTTATCTGTACGAATATTATGTCCAAACTGAAGTCAAAAGATTAAAAAAGTGTACATACCAATAGTAAAAAATAAAAAGGAATCAAATTGTATCAAATGTATCAATATCCTCGTCATGGCTGTGTAGCATACTCCCGCATACGCCAGCGAAGAAAATCGCGGTCATCAAATGAGTGCACACATACAAACAGGTGAAGTTCAAGTAAACACACGTCCACAAGATAGAAATCGATGGATGCGTTCTCCATTTCGGCCGAATTGACCGACCTCGATGACAAATACCCACTACAATGAAATTGATTGTTTAGCTGGTTAACGTACCCGATACGGGAATATACGGTGGATAAACTGGGAATAGGCGATTATTTTTCCAAGGAGTGAAGGTTGTTTAAACACTCCTAATAACGACCGGTTTGATTAAGAACAGGCAGAATATTGGCAAAGTCTCAGGTTGTTTGGACAATCCAGGAAACTGTGTCATCGGCCACTATGCAAGAAAACTGTAATAAGAGCACAGCTTCAAGTTTACGTACAGGCGGGAATTCTGCTGACATGGATAGACATGCATAATTCATCTGCAACGGTGCAGTATTCCATGTAAAATACTACCTAGATTTATGTTAGCCGAGAGTAAGAATTTCTTCTGCTCGCAGAGCAAAACACATCGGAATGATCATACGCTCTAAATAATTATCTTGTGGAGAAAGATTAAAGACACACACGGGAGCTGTAATATAAGCGCATTGTGACCTTTGTGCAATGTGGTGATATTCTGATTAATTATATACGTGCCATTGAGAATTTCATGTCACTAAAACTCAGTGTTATCATTCTTTGTTTTTTTGCTTTCGCTTGTTCAGCAGCACTGCAAGACGAAATTTGATGAACAACATGTCATGATCAGCTTGAAAATATGCGTGAGGCCGTGAGTTATTAAGAGAGTTCATACAGATAAGTGGCAAAAATCGCATGAAAATGCGAAGTTTCCAAAAGCACTACGAAAATCCTAATAACGAACAAACTGTCTTTAACTATGACAAAACAACACTAAACTAGTAGTTACCCCAACAGCCAAAATCCACGGCAGTATAAAATTTAATTTTTTAACTGGTGGATAATTGGTACAATATTGCATCCTCATCCTTTCCAGGCTTAAGCAATTTATACTTGATTTCTGTCTGGTTTTTCGAAGCAGGAAAAATGTCAAGAATTTGTCTCCCGATGTCCTCCACAAGCTCTTGGTTGTGTGAGGGACCACACGCGAAAAGAATCGCGTACTGGGAATAGCCTTTTGCCTCTTTCAGGCCACGTGGACTGACCAACACCTTGCAGACACCTCGCGCTATGAGCTGTCCACTGGTGGCCAAATTCTTCGCTTTCAGCCATTTCTGGTCGATTTCGTCTTCACCGAAGAAGAACATCCAACTCCCGTGATCTACAGCCGTAGTGCTTGAGATCCAGGTTTGCGCCAGGATGCCGGTAGGAAGTGTCGACTGATGTATTTTCCCAAGCGTTGAATCAGGTTTTCCTTGACTCTCTATTGGCTTTATTTGATCCATGGCTGTCGATGGCGTTTCAATCTAGACATTGAAGAAACATGATATCGTTTGAGTTTCTATCTACAAATTATATCAACAACAATTAAACAAAAACAGGCTACATGCCAGAAACAGGAGTTTATGCTAACAAGATTACGCATTAATACATATAAAAGTACACATGTATGTATATACCGATCGAGCCGGGTTGTACTGCAGATATGTACAGTAAATGTGAATAGATTTTCTCAGCATTTAGCGTTTAAAAATTTAAACTGTAATTACATAGGTAATTATTGGAGCTGACCTGACATCGCATAAACACTACAAAGAAGATACTAAGTGTGAGAAGTATTCATAATAATCGAAGGAAAACCATGCTACCACCAAAAGTAAGTTGCTGCAATCTAATTTTAAAGCAGCTAGTAGTGTCTGCTATTACCTGTTAGTAATATGAATCGAAATAAATAATAAAAGTTGCTGTATTCTGTCAAAACTACTTTACGAAAATATTTTTTTGCACAGTGTATTCGGAGTAAAGCTATCATGTAAGCAAAATCAAACTTCAAAAGCCATAATACCTTATTTTGCCTGGTCTAACTGCAATGAATCCAAATCCGCAAATCTGAGCAGCTTCTCGAGAAAAAATCATGGAAAGGTCTGGATTACAGCAATTAAAGATCTCCGCACAACTTGGGGGAATGAAAAGGAGTGTTAGTGGTTAATTTCGACTTCTTATCTTTGCCCAAATTCGTGCAAAATGGCTACCATGATTGAGGGTCAACACATTTGCCGGCCCAAATACCGGGTTAGTGCTAGTGTTTGATCAGAAGAGGATGCGCATAAAACCGCATTCGCGAATTATGTGCTTCCTGGTTGTCTTGTTACAGACAGAAACAAGATCTGAAGGAATAACGATCAGAGAAAGGAGCCGATTAGGAATGAAAACAAAAATAATTATACGAAGGAATTTATGGGCGTATTGCCGGTCTGCTGTGGTTTATGGCAATGTGCAATATAGCTCTCTACAGTGGTCAAGTGGTTAAGTGGTTAAATTATTAAATTTCAAACTCATCATCCTTTCTTAGCTAAGTTAATTGCGACTATAAAATGAACAGTTCAGTTTGACTGGGTACATCGTTCTGTAATCAATAAATAAATGCCAAAATACACTTTTGTAGCTTTATCAAAGATAAGTGCGGCTAATTAGAACCGAGTGGCGTCTTCAATGCGGGAGATGGAGACGGACACTACTTGATTTCTGCGCCTCAGATTTACTAATATCATCCAGCTGCCAAGATTCTGCCAGCTGACCGGTAATGTGTTTTTCTCTTTCTTATAATTAAAAGCCAATTACCATGGCGCGGTATAAATAGTCCACTTTGTTCATTGCTTTTGATTCATTGCTTCAAAATTGTCGAGGATGTCACTTCTAGGCTAGAAGTTCTAGCACAAGCATGGCATTATATATGGCACTTAGTTTGCCATGGCACAAGGGTATCGCTATCAGTTTATTGTTCTTCTGACTATGGGAGAATATTTTGCAGAAATGCTCATGTATACCAAATGCTAACATAATAATGCGGTAAAAAAGATGAATTATACATATTTCACATGCATAAATGAGAGTACTTATGAAGTTTATTGCAAAAATTAGGACAAACTACGGTTTACTTAAAATAACCTTTTACGAATGATTGTCAAACGTATGTCAATCAGACAAATTCATTTTTAACACTTTGCAGATAAAAACCAATAACCTGGATATACTGTAGTATAATATGATACTGCACAGATAGCGTTCTTTAAAGGTATACTGAATGTTTCGTTTTAAAAATAAAACTGAGCGCTGTTAGTTTGAAATACGTGACTTATATTTTATGCTTTGCAGCCGGTGCAGCATCTTGCGTCTGTATTTTGTAGTTACTGGTTTTATTTCCAAGTACCATGAAAAAAGCTAAATTTTAAAAAAATTGGTTTGGATCCATGCAGTTCTTGCTGGCCCTCTTCGCGCTTGTGCGAAGTGATCATTCCGATCTCGCGAAAACTCCAGCCGATACCTTTCCTCGTATTTCCCTGAACCTGCAAAAATAACACCACTACCAGAGGATACAATTTCATCGGGAAATCAATATTACTCACAACCGGTAAATTTCCGTCCAGGCGATCGATTGCGCTATTTGGCTGAACTGAATCGCCATCCTAGGTATATATTGTACATGTACGGTACAACGTACCAATCTAAAATAACGCACATAGAATATACTTCGTACAGGTAATCCCCGCTACCGTTGAACTAATAACACCGAGCAATCCCTCATCCACATAATCCCAACTCCAGCTGTACCGTTTTGCTCAGCCGCAGCACTTTACAATTTCTTCTCCACCGGATATGTACGGTGCGCTTTCCGGTCCCGATTCGCATTCTCCAACCGCGTTCCTTGTGTGTGTAGTAAGCAATTGCAGGGAGAAAGTAGGTAACCGGTTTAAAGTTAATTCCCCTCTTTGTACCATCATCAATACATCGCGGCATTGATAATTGTTCCCGATCTGGAGCAGTACACACCGCTCCGTGACGCGACTAGCGATATACATGTTGACCGACCGGCAACATCATCCCCACCACCGCAAACCGCCGCCATTAAAAATGGTCCACTTCCCCGAGACATCGCGGAGTAATGCACCGACCATCCTCCAGTTCACCAGCAATATGCCGTCACTGCGGGGTCACCATCATGCGGGAATTAAACCCGAGGAGCATTTGCCGGCCATTAAGGCCCATCATGCCGGCCTGTTTACGGAGCACGCGGGGAATTATGATTTGAGGAAGTTGTATGATGAGTGGCGGGCGAGTTTGGCGGTGGGCTATAAAGTGCCCAGATTGTGCCGGCTGGAACAGGCCAAGTTGCCGGTACTGCAGGAGCACGTCAAACGCCGTCTCTCCCAGCATAGTGCCTCATCGCCTCCCACTTTCCGCGCACGCAACGATCAAAAGTCCACCAGGTAACACTGCCGGTTAATTAAACGGCCGTAAATGTACTGGAAGTTTAGAGAAATTTATTATCACATTATTGTTAGATGCATTATAGCCAGCATAAAAGCCAGTTTCTATGTTGCCCCATTAATGGTAGGCATCTTAACTGCTTGGCCGGTTATTTAATCTACCGGTAAATTATAAAACTGCCGCAGGTCCGCAAGCCATTTCTTTTATTCAAGGCATACATCAAGGAATAGATTATAGAAGGATAGCTACTCAGTAGAGTACTTAATAAAAATAAATGGAGGCAATACTGTTTTGCCGCCATTGTCACAAACGCTGCCATTATAGCCACGCTTTAACGGATTTCTTGCAATCAACTTGACACCGGCTACAACAATTAAGTTGCCATTTTTATATTGTTTTACTGCAATATAAAAACGGCTTAAACACGTAACGGCTTAAACACTGGCAAGTTTAGAAAAATTAGTTATGCGGAATTCACGACATCCCATGAATTTTTGTATATCCAGTTTCGCCGTTACGTTGTCCCAAGAAACAGCTACAGATGGCGCAACACATCTACATTCTACCGATTTCTTAATTACAGATGTAGCAGTCGTAGATCGGATACGGTGAGATCTGTTCTCGTGAGTCGGGGACGGTCATGAAGCCCATAATAATATAATTTACTCAAGAAACAGCAGCTTCGAAAAATCGTATTTAGAATAATTGCGCAATGAAGAGCATCCCTGTTGTGAACACAGTTCAACTCATTTAAGAGCTACTCGTAGCTTATATTTTCCAGCTGTCAGGAAAGCCTGCTGTACCCGCAAATTTTTCGAATGAACTATGACTGCTAGCTGCTATGTTGCCATTAACAATTGTATGACGCCGATAAAAGTATTAGTGAAGATTTTGGTGTTTTTTTTTCTAAAACTTGGCCGAAATAATAAGAATAAGGATAAGGATCGCATGGCGAAACAGTTACAACAAGTGATTCGAGGAAATGATCACAAACACAAACCGATCCATAAACCAAATGCTAACACATCGCCTTATTAACTTTTAACGCCGCGGGTTATTATACCCGCGCGCATATGCGCCCACATCGCCAGGATGACAAGCAACGCAATGCTTCTTCCACAATGCTTTTGTTCGTCCAACCTGGAATCTATTTCCAAACAATTCTTTCAGGCTAAACCAAACATGCGGATTTTTCACATGTTACGCCCAATTTAGCCCAGTGAATTAGTTATACCACCTTTTCATTTGATCCCGTTCACCGGTGCCGATTAATTGTCAGCTTATGCCCGTCGGAAATACCTAGGCGCATTCGCTTAATAATGACAAGGAAATCTCATGGAATTACGGCCGAGTTTATCCCGATTAAATTTCCCACCACAGTGTGTTCGTTGTTCGATGTGCTACATTTTTTTTTCAACCTCCGTAATAGAAACCTGTCAAAATGGATGTATTTTACATTATTAACTGTCTTATACTGTAACATGTAATGCGGGAAACAATCAATACCGGTGTACACCTGTAATTTTTGGGTTCAACAGACGATTGCTAAACGAGCCGGTATTTTAGTGGATGCGTGTCTAAAACCTAACGCACAAAATACTGAGATCGGATATGAGTCGGGCTTTTGTATCCTCCAAGGATTATGTTACCCGATCTTTAATTTAAAACTATACAAAACTCTACAAGTATTCAGCGATGATGTAATAGCAACGGAAATGACTGGTATTTGGAAGCGGGAATTAAGCAGCTTGGGCGGCGGAACCAGATTGATTGGGTTACGTGAGATAAAATCAACCAAATCAGCCGAAAACAGCTACGTTCATTATGTAAGGTGTTACAGAGCGAAAAAATTAACCAGAATGGATTGGGAAGATAGGGTTAAGAACGGCTGACTTGGTTAGACTTTATTGTGTTATGTAATGGATGAGTGTAGATTGTCATTGGAAAATCAGGAATTGATTGCCCATCCAGATTGCGCAAATGTCAACAAATTATACATTCAGATAAGCGGCACCGCTTAAAGTAGAGTACATCACACCTCTACAGTTTTTCTCTCCTTTCATAAAATGCATACTACAAATTTCTTAAAGGAAAAATGGCATTACATTAAAATATTTTGACTTAATGTATACCTGTGTTTAAAAATATAACAAACGGTTTTTTGTCTGGCAATGTGACACGGACAGCGTTTTTTCATTCATCCCGTAAGACACATATTTCCACAATAACGAAGTGTCAGCATATGATCATACTAATCATTCAAAATAAACCACTCTTTTTTACTCCGCAGCATTCAAAACGATAGAAAACATTTACGAATTTGCGAAAAAAATAGTGAAAGGTCGGTACCGTTTATGCTAGAAATGTTGAATACCTAATAGCATTTTAACGTTTCAGCGTTAAATAGGTTGTTGAACTGCAGCGCTGCAACACTCATTCTCCTTTACAGGTTGAATATTCGCAATGACTCGGACAAGACTGGTGCCGGAAGTCGATACGAATGCCTGGCGAAAATTGGCCAAGGCTCCTATGGAAACGTGTACAAATGTCGCGACCGCGAAACCGGTCGAGTTGTGGCCATAAAGAAGTTTATTGAAAGCGAGGACAATCCCAGCATAAAAAAGATTGCTTTCAGAGAAATAAAAATTTTAAAAGTAAGTGTGGAGTTTTTTCCGTTTGCATATAAAGATTTCGTACATACATTTTGCGTTTTTTTTGTAAACGTAATCTGCAGGGAGTGATTTGCATACAGTGCACATGTAGTGCAAAATAATGGGTTTACACAATATCCGACAACCCTAGAGCTGTAGACGAAGATGGCGAAACACATAGCACGAGATATTGTTTCAGTGACGTCAATGCAGTCCATCTTTTTGTCCCCTTGTAATCGTGCACAAAGCGCACCTGCGCATCGTGTGCAACCGAAAAAACCCGGCGGCAAACACTTGGCAGTATTGATTTCCAATTTTTTCGTGCCTTGAGTGTAGAAACGGGAAGAATACGGTCTGTGATAATACTTTCACTAACGATGCATAGTCAGCAGCTTTAATTCAGCCGGAAAAGAGCAATTGTGCGCAATAGACTCATTGCGAGTGTTTAACCTGGACTCTTTCCTTGACAGCAACTTCATCATCCCAATATCGTGACGTTGATAGAAGTTTTCCGACGGAAACAGAAGCTGCACTTGGTATTCGAATACTGCACTCGCACTTTGTTGGACGAGATACAGCTTAACAAATCCGGGTACGCTTTAACAATCACTTCCTGTCGGAAATCGAAAGGTCATGTAGGTAAAAATAAACTACGCATACGAGCTGGTTATAATATCATAAATAATTCTGTATCGGTAAATAAAACTCTTAAAGCTTTAGAAGATTCACAAGATATAGTCTGTTTATTTTGGTTCACTGTTTCGTACGCAGGGGTAACATGTACGTCACAGTATACGAAAGCATAGACATAGCTGCGCTAAAGTTTTTGAAATGAGATTGTTTCACGGAAGTGCACAATTAAAATTCCTAGCCAAAATATTAAGGAGATCTACTCTGTACAATGTACATGAGGCTTAAATAAAAGCAACATAAAATCAACATAAGGCTTATGCATGCAGTCTAGATAATATTTGGTATACAGTCTGTTTATTTTGGTGCCACTGTTTGCTACGCAGTGGCAGCATGGACGTCAACAAGTTATAATCAAATGTTCTTTTAATTAACAGTATTCCGGAAATGGACGCCCGAAAGATCATCTCGCAAGTCATCCAAGCCTTACGTGTCGTGCACCGTAATCGTTTTATCCACCGTGATATTAAGCCGGAAAACATTCTGCTGACGAGCCGACGCGTCGTTAAACTCTGTGATTTTGGATTCGCTCGACCAATGAACAAGACAGGTACGTCACGATGTACTGGATTTTGAAAATTATGCTACAATGGCTAATGCTTTCAGTTTCTGTTATTTTTCGATAAGCTCATTATGGAATTCAGACAAGTTGCCGGGTTCAGCCTGAACCGATGTCTGTATTACAATGTAGAAATATTGCATAGATATAAATCAGTATTTCTAGGAACGTGAAGACAAGAAAAGAGTGGATGATATATTTGCATAAAGAGCCGAAGGTTAAAACGTATCTTTTGGGAGTTAAACATGATTCCGTTTTCGTCATTTAGTAGAAATATGTATTTTCTCTAGAGACTGAACATCAGGAAGATTTAACGCCGAAATGTTTAACAACTAATTTTAATCATGTTCAAAGCCACGGGTTAATGTAAGGCAGGACGTACTGCAAGTGCTTGTACTTGCAATTACTACGGTCTACGGTAATTATATATTGCTACTGCTTCTATTAACGGTAGTTCTATATGCAGAACTTTCTGTTGCATATACGGTACTAGAGTGCACACTCTGTATGTTTGCGAGACAGTATTGTTGCAACATTGCTTAAATTACATTTCAGCCCCGGAAATCGACCAGTACACGGACTATGTCGCCACCCGTTGGTACCGTGCACCGGAACTGCTGATGCCCATGCCAGCCTATGGTCCCGGTGTTGACGTATGGGCAACCGGCTGCGTGTTTGCCGAATGCATTTCCCGGCAGCCATTGTTACCCGGCACAACGGATATTGATCAATTATACCTAATTCGTAAAATGTTTGGAGACACATCCAATCTCCCGTCGATACACTCGCAGCAGCTGACGCCCGTATCCGACGCGACCAACCTCGTCGACGTCGGCGCGGATCTGTCGCTAAGAAAGGTATGGAAAAAACTGGTCTATGCCCGGAACTGTACATCATATATCCGCATACTAAGTAATATGTATTATTCAAATGATTTTCCCGTCCAGTAAACCGCAGTTCTGATATATGACAGGTGCCTCTACATAAGAAAGTGCCTTTCATCAGTCGAGAAGGATGCGAGATGTTAGGTTTAATGATGCAGATCAATCCACTTAAAAGGGCCGCGGCTAACGAGCTTCTGCAGAAACCCTATTTTGGCATCTTTTCCGGTGGTAATGGATTAGGCAACACTAATAAGCCACCTCCTAGGATATTCCGGCCAAAGGTAACTGACTACTGACTAGGGACACAAACAGTGTTTATTATTAAAAATAAGCGTGCACACGCAGACAACACATTTAGGAGATTTTCACCAGGTAAACAGTGCAGTAAACTAGGTAAACATACTTACTTTCACGTACAACACTGAAAAATTCAGATGATTTCACGTACAACACTGAAAAGTTCAGATGATTTCATAGTTATTTGATGAGTTTCACACCGCAGTACGAAAGTAATGAAATATCTACAGCAAAGACTTTATATTGGCTTGCAATCATACTTAATTTTATTAGCACAAGGAGTCACATTTCAGATTTTGTTACAAAAACAGAACTACCACAACAAAATTTCTCTTAAATTATCCGTTCCATCCATGGTTCCGAAAACGCAGTTGCTCAATCGAACGGACCGAACGGACCTAGATTTGCTAAAATCTGAACAACGCCAGTTATAACCTTTATCAGTACACGAAAAGAAGGTTTATCAGTACACATACCATTATAATTATCCACTACAGCAGCTATATCTATATTTTCCTTTGACTTATCACCGGTTCATTTATATTTAAGTGCTACATCTAACAATAAGTTAATATCTTTGTTCTGTGGATAGTCTGGTAAATACAATCATGGTAATACAATCATGTAATGAGGCTACTGACGTTATTTTTTTAAACAAAGTCTACGGGGTTTCAAAATAATTAACGTGGACAGACCACGTGACACACGCCGATAATTGTATAATATTGCTGCGTGTACGACAACAGGACTACGCACGCCAGCAGCCGCAGTGCGGTCACGAATACGATAATCTGTAATTAAATTGTCATCTAATTACAGGTAGAACAAATCCACCCGGGCCCTCTGGAAGACCAGGATCACGTCATGCATTTCTCTAAGGTGATCCGCAAGGCTCCCTCGCATGAATCCCTCTGTAATTCTGAGAGTCCACAGTTATCTTTGATTACCTTGCCGTCCGTACCGGAAAACCTTAATCTGGAGAACATAAATGCCGAAACCATCTCCTTAACATCCGAATTAGTGGTTCCGGTATTATTGGATGCTCGGCACGATGATCCGCCTGTAGAGAATGTCAACACTGCGACTTTGACAAAAGATGCTGCAGTAATCAAGACGGCAGCACAGCCACTGAAACCGCTGACTAACAAGAAGGTTAGGGAACATCCACCGCCACTGCGTCGTACCCGGTCTCGTCCAAATTTCTTACCACAGATTGACGGTAATAAGGGACAAGTGATAGGTACATAACCTGCAATCGAAACCATCTGGTCGTCATATCAGCACTCTTCTGTCAGAGTCTGTCTTATGTAATGATATTTTTCTTGAATTCTTTCCGGTTTTTCGTCATCTGCCCAAACCTGGGCACTGTATATTTTGATGTATGTTTCTCTTTGCTGTTGAATTGTTTCGTATCGCACTTCCGATTTTGTAATCCTTTTTATACTGTTGATATTCTATTGTTCTGTCGGTAATCGCGGCACAACGTAACAAACGCACGTTAATGCAAAGAATAAATAAAGGTCACATCTGCAAAATGATGTCATTGTTCTACAGTTTTCTTTCAGCTTTTCTTTCTTCAGGGGCTTTCTTTTACGTATCACATACAAAAAAATATCTTTCTGTACAAGGATACTATAAGTAATACAAAAAGATCCCAGAGTATGGCGTTAGTATCGTTAAATCTAATGATAAATTTAATAACATTCTAACAACTAAAAAAGTGTAATTGATGCAGTTAATGCAAACATACTTACTCAAAAACATGCAAATGCTAACTCCTCAGTATCTTCTTCTTTAAGTATTCATAGGTTACTTTGGGGCTTTAGCGACAACGCTTAAAGAATTAAATGCGCTGATGACCACCACAGTTTCGCATCATGGGATCGTAGTATTATGCATCCAATAGCCAACAAATAAATCAACAATTTAAGGTCAACAAAAATACAATATTGCACAGTTTTTACACAAATCACATTTAATCGTGGCAAACTGCAAAAATTTAATCGGAAACAACTTCTGATTTGTTTTTTGTTGAACAATCTGCATCCTCGCTAGTCTCGTCCAGCTGAAACCCCGCATTTACCGCACCGTCTTCCCTGATCGAATCTCCAAGGGGTGCAGTATCTGGTTGGACATGCAGTACAGACTCATAAAGAGGAGCAGACGCTATCGTATTATTCTCTCCCGTTTCTTCGTCACCACCGCTGTCGAACCCAGAAAGAATTACAATGCTCTCATTCTGCATGGCTTCCGCGTACGTCGGTGGCGCGCCATACAGAGGGGGCGGATCTTCCGTCACAGCCATTCCCCCATTGGTCCAACCGGTCTGACTGTGCTCACTGATCGCCGGCGCTGTCATCGCCGTACGACTCTGCTCCAATCGGACACGGTATGTCACGATGGCAAATATCACGACGACGATGAACAGCACGCCTGCAGTCACGCCCAAAACAATGGAGACACTGGAATCGGTGTTAGATGGATTGGAAGGCGGTCGTGGTGGCCATATAGAGGGTGGTGTCGTGCGAGTGGGTTTCACTGTTTCTCTGGTCGGGACAGGCGGTGATGTGGGCGACAAGGGGCAGCATGGATCCGGACGGAGTGTGACGTTTTGACACCGGAAATCGTACGGGCCGCTGGGATCCGGTTCACTACTGTTTGCGTGCCAGAGCTTCGGACAACTGATGATGGTGCGGTCTTGCAGGGATTCACCGTGAAGAAATGCGCCAAGCATGGGGCAGTGGCAGGTATAGCCTGAACAATCATAAAGGAATATTAATTTTGTAGCATTCTGGATAAATGACAATTAGTATTAACTGTTAAGTAATATTGTATCTTTTGAGATGTTCCGAGAATTTCAAAAGAATTGTTTTGAATTGCTAAATAATTCCACGGATGTTTTATGGTACCGGGGAGTTTGTTCTTGGAGGCCAAGGAATAGTCAATCACAAAAGCATTTCTCGTTGTATTTAGTCCATGGTCACAGAAAAATGACGGCGTGGTGTGATGCAGCGATATTTCAAAAGGCAGTTCCGTTACAACTATTTGACCGAATGAATCTGTCCAGTCTTCGAGGAGAATGGAAGTTGTTTTCGCTGTGAAATACTTGGTTTTCGGAACCTGTTTCTTGCGTGAACCGGAAGTCACGGTAAGTGTGTCATTGCCCGCCAAGTTCAGTTCTCTGCAAAATATACAACAAAACATGGAACTTACATACTTAACTAAATAACAAGAAATCCGTATGCACTATGCACTTTTACACCTAACTTACAGTACACTATCCAGATTCACTGGGTGGGTATTGGACATGGGGAAAGTACGTGACGGTATTACTGCCTTATAATCATGCGGCTAGTTTCGGCCTGTAAAACTGCCCAGTCGTTTAGCTTTACGATTATTTTGCAGGTAATTTTTATGTATGTGTTCGGAGTGTGTACAAAAACATGAAATCAGTTTACACATTTAACTGTGCAAGAAATTACCAAAGTTTTTTCTAACAAACCTGAGAAATATAAACTAGGCAACAGTATTCATGCCATTCATTCGAGTTCTACTAATACTCACCGAATATTTAGGTAGACTTCCAGCCCGAGCAGTGAACTCGATAGCAAGCAGTTTGGGGAAAGATCCACGCTGATTTTCAGCAATGTTGGAGGTCTATCGCATTCTTGTGTCGATAACCTCAGTTTGCCGATATGGCCTCCTTTTGACTGCGGACAGAGATCCAGTTTGCCGGTTTCGTTAACCTTTATAATTTCATCGAGGTCGTGTGCCGCGGATAGTGATTCATAATCTGTAACGGTAACATTAAAGAATATAACAGCGCCCGCATTAATCGCAATATTTGGTAGTAGCTTTTATTGCTCAGCAATTTATCAATTTTTAAAACTGCAGTGCATTATGGGCCCATGGCTATAAGGCCCATGGCTATAAGCGCAGACAAAAATTACAAGTTTGTGAGCGATTTTCAAATTACTGTATATGAGTTTAACGAGATTGTGGTCCGGAAGATTCTGGATGAAGCTCAATAACGACGCTACAGATGACGTAGTATAGTGTACATTATACTATCTGACATCGCATTTTGGTCTTTGATAGGAGAGCAATAAGCAATTATTAGTTTTGCAACCTGTTGGTACAAAGTCGTTGGACTCCTCAAGCTCGTCGACGAATTCAAATACTGTATTAATATCACCTCCGGAGCCATCATCCCATATTTGTGATTGAAGTGATTTGGTCAAAACAACATTATTCCCTGGTAATATTCCAAATGTACAAAAGTAAATCCAGAAAAATGAAACCATTTCTGCATGAAAAACTGCATCAAATGCGAAAACGTTAACTACAGAATCAGAACTTAATGAAAGAAATACACAACACATAGCGCTTCGGAAAAGTTCGGCAAATTGTAAATCGATAACATATTTTACTTGTTTATCGCCGATAAGTATCGTAAACACTTGCAACGCAATTTACGCACTAGCAGATGTGTACTGTACGCAACCGCTGGCGGAACAACTGGATAAAGAGTGTACGGCAGTTGATCTCATTGTCGACACGGAATGCATATGTGCATTCGATTGGCAATATCTTATCGTTCTTGTTTGTCTACCTTGCAAATCTCACTTGTTGCTGTGTACAGGTGAACACTGTGGTGGAACTGTATGAAAGGAGCAAATGTTGCGAATAAGCAGAAAGCGGAAGTGCCAAGGGTTAATGGTTTGATTTCCATTTAACGAATCATTTTCCATACAAATACAACGCTGCCAGAGTAAATGCACTCTTGTGCACCTTGTGCACTACATCTTGTCGATACGAAGATGTTTGTACAGTAAATGTCCCATCGGGAAATCAGAATTAACAATTGCAGACTTGCAGTGTCCTCTAATAACACCTTAAATGCTAGTCAAACCCTGATTATGTGTAGCAGTTTACTATAGTAGGCAAAATAAAATAAATGTACGGCGATTCTGCTTCTTTTTCGGCGAACACTTTCGTCCGGTAATTAATGATATGGATAATGTGCACGGTTACACTAGCATTGTCTTGCGGAAACTGTTCGGAATCCTGCCATATTCGGATATAGCGTGTTATGTGAACGCATATTCCTTACGATTAGTGTTGTCTGAGATTAATGCTGGCGAAACCGGCTAGTACTATTAAACTACGTAAAAAAACTCGCATACGGCTGTTGTACCAAGTGTTACCGGCAAAACCATGACCGTAAAGTTAAAACACTGGATCCACAACAATAACGACATCCTTGGGAATTTTTGTTGACAATGCATTCTTTCTCTCTTTCTGCAGCTTTTCACGAGCGATATCAATGGCTGTCCGGTATTCCGCCCACGCCCACAGATACGGCATCCCCAGCCACCTGGTCAAGCGGATTCGCGTCTCTGTATCCAGTTTCGCCTCGAATTCCAGATCCACGCTCATATCAAAGTTTGCTGGTGGCGTAGTGGTACGCCTTTCGTCTTTTAAAGCTTGTATCATGGTTGTATAGTCGTAATTCGCACACTCCGAATGTGCTGAAGGAATATCTGTAGATTTGTCGCGTACATACCGGCAAAACCACGACTTCAAGACTGTCGTTTCTACTGTCCGGCAGGCACGTTGACAATAATTACACGCCAAAACTTGCGACAATTCCACAAGAACGATAAGAGGCAAAAACTGCAGGCAAGACATCAGAATAGTCGATCCCGGTAACAACAAAAAGTAAGCAAACACCATCCAGAAAAGTACACCAAGCATCTGGAATAAAGGATTGTAGTGCTCACGAATCAGATCCCTTCCTACACACTGGTAAAACGTCACCGTCGATGCAGCTGATTTAGTTGCGCACGCGAGAGATTCTGTTAATTCGTTTTGGAATGTTTTTTGCAGGAGATAACCCTCTACCGCAGTTATCAGCAAATTGCTCGTCGCAATCAGGAAAAGAAATCCGTGAGGCATAATTATGCCCGGCAGCTTCACACCCAGGCGCAAAAACCATCTGGCTGCTCCAGTCTTAAAACAACAAAATTAATGTAATTCACCAGGGTGGTGAAATTAACGATAAAAGAAACCATAATAATGGAACCGTATAGTTGGTTCAAAGAAAGATGTTCATACCGTGCGAAGTAAACTTAATGGTTGAATATTAAATTCCTGGCTTGGTAACAAGATGTACCACATCAGCAAGCATCTTACAAGGGCTAAAATAACATAAACAGATCTGAGGCAAGTGAATACAGCGAAACAGTTGCGCTCTTTCCAAAGAACAGACGGTTTTCTCTTGATATTCTGACAAATTTTGAATAAATATATCTACTTTCCTTTGGTTTGCTTGCTACGGCGGGTTTCATCGTACCGTCCAAGCGTCTGTCCACACTCAACAGCAATTGGTTAAAATATTCTTCACGCTTTCGGAAGACGATCAAAGGAAACAAAATATACTTGAATAGATGCAGATCAGAAGTTCGATTTGATGTACTATTAGCTCTGCAGAAGGGATGGTACAAACAATCCCGTTAAAAGGCAACAGACATTTTTCATGAATCGAATTTATCCAATCGATACATGGGAATGAGGGACGAAGCGGAAAATGGACCGCATGGAAACTTCAAGCATGCTTTATGCAGTAACGCCACATGGTAGCATGCGGCCACAGTCCTTGCATTGTACATAGCGGCGCTTCATACTAGTTAGATACTTCTATTGTTATGGTTGTGCGTGTTTCTGCGTTGCTTGCTTCCGCCGCTTTTGCTTTTGGTTCTGTAGAAGTATTAAATTTGTCGAGACTTTTATTATACCCCTAATCGTTCATCGCACTGATATCCAGTTTACCAGTTTCTCCATTACATTCGGATAGATTCTATACTAAGAAAGAATTACCATAATGTAGAAGAGAAATAGAAAAAATCATTGATCACAGAATATTTTCATACAATGGTATGAGAAATCTCCGCTTAACCAATAATGATATTATTGGCCATTGGGTCGTTTAATCGGGTACTTATTCTTAGTATGCCTCTGTGACCTTTGCGGAACCTTTCGCACAGAGACGAAGCGCAAGAAGACTCATCATACGTAAGCTTATCTAAACGGCCATGACGGTGCCCACTGTCATGGCCGCGCTTAAGTGAAGCCAGGTCTCGAAAATTCTGTTACAGGTTAAAAGTGCTTACTTTAGTGAACTGTAACGTCCGTCATTCAGATGAAATTACAGATGCAAATTACAAGGCTTTCATAACATGAATTTTGATAACCGTAGTTTTGTAGTCAGTTCTTATGCAACCAAAAGTTTATGGATATTGTAGCAGTAGTCTATCTGGCTGCTGTTCTAGTGGGTTGGCGTGTTGGCCGTACCACGATGTCTGTTGGGATGAGAGGTGGCACGGTAGGCAACGATGCTGACCGAGGACGCTCTTACTGATGTAACACAATTACTGAGCGTATCAACGTAAGGTCACGGCATGTTTAATGACAAGAACAATGCAAGACGCTGATGCAATGATGCAAGCTGTAGCAAGCCGAGTACAAGACTGAATTCTAGAAATTCATGAAAAGGAGAACTAGCCGGTAAAATGAGAAGAATTCATAACGTGATGAAATGATGGATCATAACTGGGTGGTTTTGTGGGTTGTACAACTTCTACCGCTACAATATGTACGTATCGGAGTGTCTCGAACTAATGCGAAACCATAATTCATTAGCCGGATAAATTTACGCTCGTATAGTATATTGTCCAATCAGACAAAATAAGTTATCGGTTTGAAAAAGCTTTCAATCCTTATATCATTTCAGTATCAATGGCGACGGTACCACATCATGCACAAAACCACAAGCGGCCCAACCACAAAGACCAAAATTGCCCCAATTAGTATCCCAATGATCGAGGCCGTCCCCAATTTCCAGCTGGGAGTTGTCGGAGTATGTGCAGGCTGAAGCTGTATGTCACCTAAATGAAATTGAAAACACAACTGGTCAGTAATCTTTTTGTTATGGTACGCACTACGAGGCAGTCGGCATATTAGATTAAGCGTTTTTCCATAATGGTGGCAAAAAAAATAAAGAAATATATGTTAATTCGAAATTAAAAGCACGTCATCGTACTTACCGCATATTACTGAATTGCGATCCGAACCGCATGATCCGTACCAATATTCGTCTTTTGTAAATGTGTCGGCGGCATTAGGAAAAACTGAGCAGTTCCTGGGGCACATCAAGGCTCCAAATCTCGTATCCAGACAATACGCTTTTTTTGGCAGTGTCCCGCGTAGTGTACGGCAATATGTCAGACTGCTGGTTTCAGCTTCCGCTGAAAAAGAAACATAAATGAGTAAATTAAGGTTACCAAAGTGTGTGGTACGGATTCTCGGGCAAACTGGAAATGGTTGGGGCATTTCATTATATAGAGTAGCTGCTTATTAGAAATTATGCGGCTGTTACTTGGAATATATCAGCTCACACATAAAAGCACTCGAGTAGGATAAATTACGAGCATTTGCTCATTTCGGTAACTCTGCTCGATATTAACAGTATTAAAGGCTTACACGAAATCAAGGCAAAATCGATGACCACCGATTCGTTAACGGAATCAAACACTTGTTTATGCAGTTCCAATTTAATCTCCAGTTCATCCAAGTTCGGATACAAATGAGTTGCAAATCTGGCATCCGACCGTGGGAAAAACGTGTGGTTTTTATGAACAAATTCCGGAACTGCCGACAAGTTTAGCGGTATTATAGTGCCCTCATTGTTATTAGCCAGTTCTGCGACGAAAACGGGGTGAGTCTTATTGACCGAGAGTTCCATAAATAATGCCCTGCAATAGCAATGGCAAGAAACTGATTTAATAAAACAATTTTGTCAGCATAAACTGGATGACAACGCAGCTCAGTAACTGTAATAAGGTCACAATTCAACAACAAAAAAATACATAAAATATCGTAACTTGAAATAAATGAAAGATAAGTAAATTTCCGCTCCTCTTCCTACAACCTGCTCGGGCAGGGTAGTGATGTTAAAGCACGTAAAATACCTAAGTACATACGTAATCCGTATCCCTTGAATACATCATTATCATGTTTATTTCAGGCAAAAAAATCATAACGCTTTATCCGCAAAATGCGTGAAAATTTAGGGGAGTTAAGCGCATTGTAATATCCGAATTTTAATTCTATTTTTCTTTCATTGTGGGGGAATACCTGAAATTCAAATAGTATCCAAATTGTACATTTTTGTACAATGAGACGGTTTCGTTGTCGTAGCATTCTGTGTCGGTTCGCTCGGCAAGTTTGAGCACAACGGTGATTGTGGCGTTGTTCTGGTTAACACTAAGGACTGTGTTCTCTCTTGTGGTAAATATTGTTCCCGCTCGGGAGGCAAGGTTTTTTGGACAGATCGAAATGGTAAGTTTACGATCAGTGCTTTGTGCGTCGCTCAGGTAAACTGCAAGAACATTCAATTTACAGTACACTTAGTCAAAGCGAATCATAGATTTTAGTTACTTACTGTAAGCTGTGAGTAACTACTATTTATGTGTAACTACTATTTTGACTATTTTCCATGTTTACCAAAGTCGACGCTTTTCTATAAAATTGTACTGGTGAGCTTATTGAACGGATAGAATAATAAGCACATTTGCAATTATTACGGATCCTTACATGTGTTCCAGTCTTGTGCCAAGGCAAAACCAAAAATTGATATTGATATCGTACTGAAGAAAAACATATAGTCCGATTTCATTTTTGACGTGCAAGTAAATATCAAAGATTAATATGCGGAATAGCATGCAAAAAACTAATTACTGCAGTTTTTGCACAGGTTTTTTAGATGACAGCAGATGCTTACAAGTTTCCACCTCTGAAACAGACGCACATTGAGAGTGCCCTTTATCGGAAACTGTAGCATGCCTGTTTATAGTTATCGTAAGAACCTCCTGCCATTTGCACAATCTCTTTCGCTACCGTATGTGGCACGCAGCACCGTTTTCAAGCAGAATCTCTCATAAAATATCAGTTGCTTTTATGGCAGGTGTTTATTGTCAGCTAAATGCAATACGATAACTGATAAGATAGCACTATAGTGTTACAAAATGAAATCGCGTACCAAGACTGCACAACAGCTTGTTATCGTTTTATAAATTTAAATACCATGCGTCCGTGTACTGTAATAACGACACATACCGATATCCATCTATGTTCCATACAACGCGTTTTAAGTCTTTCAAATGCGAATGGCTTTCTTTTAATCGTTCCATGCGGAAGCTACGCTTGAAATAATTGTGCGCCAGTTCACGCATTTTAATTACAGTGGTGGCTGAAAGCTCAAAACATTAATTTATTGTAACTTCATTGCACGAGCGCGTTACCGCTTTACACCATTGTGAATTTATGTATTCTTTTCCCTGATCACAAGTAATACTGTAGGTAGTAAGATGCGCACTTAAACTGACTACGCTGATGACTGAATGTGTATTTCCGAGAACGTCAATCCAATATCCATACAACTTAGATGACTGACCGTGGGACAACGATAAATTATTGTTCCAGAACGTAAAGCAGAAATCGTTTTCTAGACAGACATACTAGAGATTGCCGAATTGTGGAGAGGCAGGGTTCACTACAAGTGCATTAGTTTCAGTGCTCTAAAGTCTGAACGTGTGAGAAACCAGGGTAAAACGGCTAGCGCGCGTTTAATTAACCAGTCCATTATTTTAGGCATTTATATTATAGTGCTGTACTTGAGAGTTGCGACTCATCAGAGTGCCCTCTTACGGTGGATATGGCTCATTTTGGAGTTATCTACAAGCAGCGACGAAGAAAACCCGCAACTCAAAACTCTGACCTGTTGTTGATTCATCTGCAATCGTAATGCGTGATTTCAAACACAAAAGCCGGTTGCCTGATAAGATAAACTGAAGTATCTGTACACTTACGATGTCAAACGTTTTGTTGTGCGATTTGATCATAGGAACGTAATCAAAAATTACTGAATCAAAGACGATCGACAAGTCGCTAAGCTTATAAGAACCATAGAAGCCTCGCTGGGTGGCCGACGGTCAGTTAGTAATATTAAAGTTGTTTGTGAACCCAGCTGACGACTACAGTTCGTTGAATTCGTTTCTCTGAGCGCCGCGCGCAAATTACAACGGCAATGAAACACCTCTCTTTCGGCAGAATGTTTCGATATTTCTGCATACTTATTTTGCAATGGCATATTTACGGCGCACAGGATGCTAATTCTACCAGTCCTGTGGCCAACAACACTTCAACCGCTTTGCTGTCCAATACATCGACAGCTGCCATTTCTATTCCAACAACTGCCATACCACCGGTGCCCATTCCACTTCTTATTAGTAAGTACGCCTGTTCGATAACCAAATTGATATGCCAAGTTTTAGCAAAATATTTGTACCAAATGTGATGATTTTCGGTTAGAAGAAAGTAGTATTACAAAGTTGGCATTAGCACAAACGTTTTTGCTTAGCACGGACTTCAGTCAACAAATTTCCATTTTCCTAACTGTTTTTTCAGAGAGAGAACTACCATTCATTCGATTCGTAGTTCTTATGGCCACAACTGGGATTTGTTAATTTAAATGTATTGCATGTATTTATGAACCCTACAGTGCAATTACGAGATGCTAACAAAAGTCACAGCAAAGCTGCAAAGCAAAGCTGAAAAACAACATTGTGCACTAATCATTCCCAATCAGCCAACTTAAAAGCTAACAACGCGTCCTCATTGTCCCTCATATCATTAAATGTTCCGAGAACAGACACTACATTTCCGCGTTGTTGTCTCAGTACTGGTATTTTAAATTTTACGTATAACTGTTTAGGTCTTCCAAATGTTACCAATGGATTCCTGAGTATTCCTTGTGGAAAAGCAGTTGGTACTATCGCCGAGGGCCGAGCAGGGCGTATCCGTTTCACGCGTCGCGATTTGTTAGACAATCCTACCTTCTACGTCAGGCATCTGGCATGGGCCTCATCAGAGTGCTCTGTAGCGCAGCTGAAACCTCAAATTAATTTAGAGGCAGCTGTAAATTATGTGGAGGTTTTGCTTATTACGGCCAGGTTTGTCTCATGATACCATACTCATTCGTGTTTCACAGCAGTATGTTAATTTCATAATACACCTTATTGTCCGCATTAAATTTTAGAACCGTTAATGCGACAACACCCAGTGACGAGACCATTACAATGATAAACAGTTGCCCTACCTGTCCCGCATTTAATGGTTCCACTGCGTCGTTTTATCCAGCGGGAGAACCGGTACCATTGACCCGCGATCCCATATCCTGGACGTCGTCCAATGGCGACGACGAAGAAGACATAACTTTCATTCAAAGAGTCGTACGATTTCAATACACTTCGAACACCAACATGACCGACGAAGCTTTAGACGAAGTGGTTTTCCAGCTGGATTATGTTGCAGCTATCCGTAAGTTTTCATGCGGTGACCTTTATCTCAAACGTTTCCGTACGCTGTTGTATTACAAAATTCTTAAGAGCTCGGAGCTGCACCCTTTATTTGACAAAATATGATTCTTTTAGGATCTTGGATGAGTACTGACGATGTAATGATGCTTTACGCCATCTACGAATCGCGAGATGCGGCTTACGGTTACTGCGACACGACAAAGCAGTTCCTTCATTATAAATATTGCACTGCCATTCCACTGCGTCCACCTAGTGACACGACAGTCACGTGTCCGTCTACGCCTCTTTCAATGAATATGTCGTCCCCGACGCTAAATGCCACCAATAAGCGATGCTTAAGAGCAGGCGAAGCATTGTTGCAAATGGGGATTAACCCCAGCAGGCAGCCTCCTGCGACGACGCCACGGATAACCACCCCAAAGTCACTGCCACCCGTAACCATTTATAATGGCGGGAACGGCGTGACCCCTGACACCTACTGGAACACAACGAGAATTTTGGCGGTAGTGATGGCCGTCATTGGGATAATTTGTGCGACCTGTACGCTGATTGGTCTGACTATACGGTGCGTGGAGAAGCGCAATGCACGGAAGGCGGTCCTGCGCAATGCGGCCATTGCCGAGCAAGAAGAGATCAACGGTACTCCGTATATTCCCGCTCAACCGCGATTGTTCGGAGCCATGCCATCGTCGGACAGTGTGCCGATGACGGCAGACACCAGCTATCAAAACTCGCCGTGTTTAGATGGACGGAAGAACTCCGATCAGTATTCACGATTTACGTAGTGAAAATGGATTGAATGTTTTGTTTGAGCTAACGTACCTGCAAATGATTTACAAGTTGGATTAATCATTATTGCTTCGTTTGGATGGATATCGAATTTTAATCTAATACGTGATAGTATAATAGATATTAATACAATTTTTAAAAAAATTCATTGAAAATTATAGTGGGTGGCTAACTTTTTATGTATAGAGTGAATCACGGGACAAACATGATTAAAGCCACGAGTCACCTATAACCTTGAAGCCACGAGTCACCTTGAACTGTACACAATGTTATCAAATATTTTAGATGATAAAATATTTGTCAGTTGTCGGAACAATACATAGCCGATATCCGTGAGAACTGTGAGATTATTTCAAAATGGATTAATTACTAAATCGTTCAACTGGCCCCGAATGATACTGCTCGTACGTACGTAAATTTCTTGATAAATTTTACAAATGGGTCATACCCCGGAACAAGCGACGTATGCTCCGAACATACCATATTCCGATTAATCGTACCGCATGTTTTCCTCATTATTTGTGTTACATCTACACCATCGATAACGGGACCTTTACCAACGGCCCCCGAGTGCGCCAACGGAATAATTGGGAATTGGGTTCACCATGCATACCGTCACCCAAATTTATTCCTTCTGCGTTATTCTTACTGCAACAACCCCTATATACGCTACAACCACTACCGCGCCAGCTGTGCTGTTACAGACATCTGTTCCTTTAAACGGAAGCACAAACGGGAACACTGAAAATGCAACCAATACAGGCAATACTTGGGAACTTGCATCCACAATGGCTATTGCCAACACGACGCCAAACGTATCAGTAGCCAGTACTGCTTCAACAGCAAGAGCGACATCAACACCAAACAGCATTTCACTGCCCTACGATGTTTTGAAAAGTACGATATTTGAGTCGGTATTTGGTTCTTTATTGCAAAAATCAATCATCAAGTGAGTTTTCTTGAAACTGATATAGGTAACTGAACAGCAAAATTACATTTTATTTAAATGAGCTGTCCGCGCTCTAAAAATTAATGTAATACTTCATATATAATAAGTATTAATGATTAAAAATTAAACGGTATGAACATTACCTGTCACAAATCCGATTGGTTTATTACGAACTGTCAAACCACAAACTTGAAGTTACACAACTTTTGGGACACTGCACGTTACTGATACTGATTTCCAATTTCTACGTTTTCCAGTTCTTCCAAACCCAGACTCAAACGTGACAACTTTACCATGTTGGCATAAATCGGCATCACGATCTGGACGTATTACTTTGAAAAGAAAGGATTTCTTGCGGAGTTCTTCCAATAGATTGTTATTTCGAGTTCCGTCCTGCCAGGGCGAAAGCTATTTCGCTGGCGCAACAGATGTTTCTGACTTCTCCGAAGACCTGTACATCGACATCAGGCGAGCATTGACATATACTATTACCATTAATTTTATAATCACAAAGTACTTCGTAATATTGATTTTACGAGTAGTTTCAACGTGCCGTATTCCATTTTTAGATTGGGTGAACTGGATCCGTTGTTGGTTGCTTATCGTCAGGAATACATAGACGTGCTGTACAAACGAAAAATAAATTTCTCCTATGATTCGGAATTTGATTTGCCTGTTAATTACATGATTCAATCATCTAATCGACACGATCACGTTGTGTTAACGGGTGGGAAAACGGGCATCTGGTCGACTGGACCGCAGTTTGAAGTTTCGCTTTACCGGTTTCCGTTGTACTTTTTCAATGCCTCCAATAACTTCACTCTACTGGATGTCTTTCATAACACATCGGTATCTGGAATGAATATCACAAAGAATACTACATTTGCAGACCTGAACGATCCATGTTTAATGGAAAAGGAGCTGATGACCATCGACTATACTGTCGTACTAAGTATGTGTAACGCTGTGACCTTTTGACTAGTTAGTGCACCTGCATTAAATATTTACGGCTAATATTCATTTTGTACAACCATTGCGAGTACATTCACCATATTAGGATACTCGTACGGAATGACCTGATCCCGGATTTACTATAACTATTTAATAGGGCCCCGTGGACCGAGAAATATCTTCAATGCTGCACAATACTTCCTACGAAATCGCGTAAATGACATGCATTACTGTGCCTCCTATAAGGGGTTTGTTCCGAAGCAAATGTGTTCCAACATAATGGGAAATTCTCTCAACATAACGGCCTGTCCGCGGGATATTTCCGTTTCCGCACCCAGCCTCCCGCCAAATATACAGTCCGAAACTGCTTCTTGTTTGGATCTCATAGACACAATTGCTCAGATAAGCCCTGTGGTAGTTTCACGAACGACATCGTCACCCTGGATTATGACAACCTGGAGATATAACAATAACGACGATTACTACGACTACCGTATGATCGGGGTCGGTGTGGCACTAGCGCTGACCTTTCTGAGTTTAAGCTGTGCCGTACTGAAATACTGCTGTAAGCATTATGCTGCACGTCGTCATATGGAAGCGGCGGTGAACCATGCCCATACTCGCGACTTCAGTCGGCGCAATTCCGATGAGGGACCACGCGTGTACGGTGTCGCCACCAGCGGGGTGCATACGACACGCGGATTGGATGCGCCGCCGTCGTACGAGGAAGTGATTCGTTCTGGGTTTTCGTCACCCATTACCAGCAGTAAAGGATCGTCGAATGATTTGTGCCAACACGAAGAAACTTCAGCGCAGCCTACTATACTAGTTGTGGGTGTCCCTTCTCGAACGGTTATGATTGATAATTGTGATGGGCATTCGTAAAGTACATATGTCGTTATTTCACTAAATGCAGGAATTCACGGCACTGTATACAATGTGGATACGTCAGATGAAGTATTTATGTATAATCGAGCTGTCAAAGTGACAAACAGTTATTAAATACAGATGTATTGGATTTCGTACATGCCAATGCATGTAGCAGTAGGAGAACTTCCAGGAAAGATAGCACATCGTTCACTTACCGGAAGTACCCTGACCCAGCAAAGCGGAAATTGTGGCAACTAGCTAAATTGTTATTGCGAATCATGTTTATGTTGTTCCCGATGCGATGATAAAATTTATTTGCCGTTAGGTTCCATGATTTTTTGATTGCCATGATTTTTTTGTTGATTGAGGGACGTTCGTAATCAAGAAAGACTGCAGGTGCATACTGTGCATTGCACAAGAGCCTGTTGGTTAATAAATATTGGGGCGATATAAATACTAGGCCTTTATCATTGCCATTTTTGGACAGTAAATTTGTATAAGCCGTTTTTATAATAACCTCAACCTACCGTATGAGTGTAGCGAAATTAATATGCCAGTCACCGCTTCAGTTGACCGAAACTTGACCGTGTCGAAACTTGTCGATTACGGAGAAGAGCCAGAAGATCCAACCTATATTTCATTTGGCCCGCACGAGACGGTTTTGTCCACTTTTGGTTTTACTTTAACACGGTCTTTGAGAAAGAATAATAATTCCTGCCAATGGACTGTCGGAATTTTTAAAACAACCCTTGCCGGCTGCATATTACTGGGGTCTTTCTTTTCATGCATTTTATGGGGTATACTGACTTTTGTTCGACTGTTTACTGATCGAGATGCAAACAGCGTTAAACTGAGCTTGCTCGCTGAGGCGCTTGTGGATATTCCTTATGAACTATACAATATTCGTGCGTTTCTCGTTCTCATCATATTTTTTTGCCGTCAGAAATCGCTGAAAATCATTTATCGGTTCTCGGTTCAGATCATCACTGATACTTTTACGCATACAAATGCGCAAGAAAAAGTTTTAAACAGTGTGAAGAGGATCGCCTCTTGCTTGACCATATTAACCTTTGCGTTAACATGTGTCTGGGAATGGCTTGACTGGACATCGTACTTTTTCCAAAACCCAGAAAAAGCGGATGCGAGCTATACTAAAGCATTATATCCGTTAGCGATCCCGTTTACAACTCTGCAAAATATTTTAACGTGGACATTTTTCACTTCTTTACCGTTCTGCTTGTCGCAGATGGTTTTTGTGACCCTCATCACATTTGCCATAATTTTGCGGTATTGCACTGAGGAACTCAACAAAAACATTTTGTTAACAGTAGAGCGATACCAAAGGAATGGAAAGCAGCTTCATGATACTGCCGCTTGTAAAACTTTGGCGAATTCCGTTAGTAATTTACGCCGATCATATTTGAATCTCACCAGATTTTGTGCAGAAGTAAACAGTGTTTACAACTGCATACTTTTTGTCATTTTTGTACTGGATACAGCAGCAGCCTGTGGATGTATTGCGGGTATTACGACCAGTACTGATAGGTTTTCGGTGGTTACCTTGCCGAATTTTGGAGGTGTAGCAATTTTTAGCTTTTATGCTTTGGGACTCACATTTCCAATGGTGCAGCTTTATGAAAGGGTACATAAACGTTACGTGTATATATTATTCCTGTCGTTAAAAGCAATGTATAAATAAGTTAACACGGAACTTCGTATAAAGGATTGTACCTCTAGCTAGTAAAACTGTGTCAGCGCAACTGCATGAGCGGTTCGAGCGCATATATGCGGCAAGCGACGATGATTTTACTGTACTTACCGTTTTTTCTTTTATATGTAATTTTTAGAGTTTGGAAACGTCTGTAGCTTTACACCAAATGGCGCATTCGATACAACCATTTATGCTTTTACAAGAGGTTGGTCATATCTATACACTGTGCAGCTCGTACGCTGAGATGCAATTAAATTTTACATGCGTTTACCTGTACGTCTGCATGTAGCGCATAGCTGAAAAAGTTAATTTAGTGCTGCAACTACTTTAAAATATTGAGGCAGTTGATGTTAGCAATACATAATAATTTCTCAGCCACGTTTTAATTCTAGCAACCTTTGCATTACCTTTGTAACGGGTTTATAAGCTACGTCCTGCAATGTTTCAGGGTTGTTACTTGAAAACAACAATGGATATCTTTTGCGCAGCAGCGCAAGTGCACAGCATGGTATTTACAGGAGCGGAAATATTTTCCATACGTCGGAATCTGTTAGCCGGGGTACAAAAATAATCGACACTTTTGTGGCAGAATGCTTTGTGATCTCATACAATAACGATGCAGACTACGTTATGTAATTCGTGCTTGATATGAGTATATGATCATGGTAGAATGCAAAATGTAATGTTATGGCCTGCGGCTGGATTTTTTTGCAGACTTGCACGTTCATCGTGTCAGCCGCTATTGTAGCGCACGAAGTTCTAATCCCCCAGCTGGAAGCACAGTGTGTACAATCGGCTGGGATGAATGCATCTGCCGACGCTGCTAATGGATCTGTTTCCAAAATGCTGCTCATTACGTAGCATATTATTTGACTGCTCAACATCGCTTGTTTGAATCGCAACTGTGTTTTGCGCGACATTAGGATATTATTATTATTATTACTGCAGCCAAAGGTTGTGCCTGTACGGTACTAATGGTACCTACCTACAGCACAGTTTTCCGGATGATTTTAAAGTGTATAAATCAGCGGCAGGCTGCATAATATGACTGCTGAATACAAAAACATGTCGTTAAAGACCAGCGGGAATAAAATGTTTTGCAGTGTAGTTATATTGCCGAAGCGAAATCATCATCTTTCTGCATTACATAAATATGCATGTACGCAAGGTTTAGAGAATAAAACAGCTTCGGATAAGCAGCCATTAATACGAACATCTACAACTGAAAATTTTGTCAATATCCATTGTACCTTTACAATAACTGTAGATAAATGCACTGCGCTCACGCAAAATAAAACAACTAGCAACAGATGCTCGAACATACACATATATTTGGTGCTGCTGCCAAATAAACATGCAATCAACAATAAAGTATCATATACCGCAACGAGCATGCTCTTAATAAAATTGATTAAATGTTCTTAATAAAATTTATTAAATGAACAACGACCACATCAAACTAACAATAATATTGCTTGTACATTTTCTAGGGCTGCTTATTTACCGTATTGCTTAAATACTAATGCTTTTTTCTGTTGTTTCATGCTTGTTATAGCATGCAAAATGTAAATTCAAAAAAATTTGGAGCGATATTAACACAGCTTAATTCAGATAAGGTATATGATGAGTGCGATATAAATATTTTAATTAAAGCATAAATCGCATGTAAATATATACAAACACTTCGCCATAAACTTTCTAACGACAACTTATGCACACAATATTGCGTAATTATGATGCGCGGTTCAACTGCAAAGCAGGGGGAAATATGTATGTGATGTATGTCCTAGTCTTGCACAAGTTTTGATCGACTTTCCGCTTTGATACACACTGGAATCGCCCACTAGCACTTCCCTTCCACTCTGTCCCGGGACGTACTTAGGCGCTGACTGCCAGCTTAACCGTCCTATATTCCACTCGACGGCCAGATGCGGGATATCGAGCCGGCGCATGGTGTTGTCGACCAACTGATTCCGGATCGCTGCAAAACTGGAAGAATGCCATGTATGAATGTAAAGGCGGATCCTGGCCCTGGCACATAGTGTTATAAATACATTTTATATCAGTTAGCTTTAGCGCATAATGTAACGGCTAAGTTACTGACAGCCGGCATGCGACGCAGCAGCAACAATGTATACACTTCAGTCTAAATGTATGTACAATTGCGCTCCATGGACTGGATATGCATATGACAGTATGCATGGTGGATGTGCGAATGTGTTGTATGTACAATATATGTATGCCGCTGCTGCAACTCTTCGATCTCCTTTCAATTCAATCCGGTCGTCTCGCATGGCGGCTTTGTCAGTGTGCTCAAGCTACATTTTAAATTGACTCATTTTTCATTCGTCTTCATCTAATTAGGCAGGATCCTTGTGTATATGCGCCGGTCTGTGTAGGGTGATGTTGCATCGTACTCACACAGTACATCGTCGAGATTCCAATTGCACACTATTTTGCCATACCCAGCCCAAATAATCAAATAGCCCCACATATACAGTCTATACACAGACACGCATTCAGGAAATGCCAGTCAAGCGATCGGAGATTTTTTGATCCTACGCCTTAAATACAACCGTTTTATCGAACTACTGCATATCGCTCAATCCGCCCGGGCGCCGTCTTTTGTACTGGTTCCGGGGAAGAAATCGCGGGATTTAAATACAGCATTATTCCCGAATTATTTAACGCGCGTCGGTACGTCAAGTCATCCGTATATACTGCCGCCGCAATCGCGGGTCGAGAGTTTTCGGGAAAGTCAGAATTGATGAGATATGTTGTGTATCTGCGGTTGAGACATTTTTAATGTTTACGGCAAGAGATTGACATTCGCCAACATGACATTCAACACCGTGCAGCGTCGGCATTACATCACTGCTCCACTTGGCATGCTCAACATTATATTGTGCATAATTGTATTTGATTAAGGCAACGCGGCGTTGTCCATCACGTTTTCGTGTACCGGCTACATCCAGCATTTTCCCGTAATTATATATAATTATCTCACAGGAAGGTGAGGGTTGTTGTGCTGGGAAAATTATCATTCCAGAGTCAACATTTGTGCATCTATACCCATGCAACCCAGTCGATGGTTCAAGAAAAGTTCGGAGGTGAGTGTTGACGCGGAGCTGGGAGCACTTTTTGCGCGTGTGACGTTCGATCTGCATGTTGGATACACACATCCTGAAAACACATCCACACCGGTACCATGATGTGAAAATGTGCTGGCGTTTGAAAATTTGTGTGCTGTTTGGCACAGCTATAAAAAAATGCTGGCATAAAATGCTATGATCTATTAAGAAAGTGCCGGGGTTTTGATTGCGGGTTCTATTCTTATTACAAAATGCCGGCGAATGCAGACTAAAACTATTGGATTAAAACTTTTGCATTGCTAGTATCGAAATTCGACTTGAGAACTGAGAGCGCATTTTTTGGGTATCTCGGAATTATCATTAATTTTTACCATTTAAATATTGAGGTATATAAAGCATCTCTCTGTTACTTACTAGCATACAAGTACGTTTTAAAATCCTTTTCATTTTGTCTGAATATACATACATATTTGTTACTGTATTATGTACACCAAACACTTCGACAGAATTTAATTGTATGCGGTCCATTTCAGTTTTAACCCTACTGTAGTTTGGTTTTACAGCGTAGTTCCATAGACAACTGTATACATATACACTACAGTAGTGTTGCAAATGCACAATTATTATCTGTACAATAATAGAAAAAGCACTGAAAACAGCTAATATCGATTCGTTTGCCCTGGATCACGCTTTTCTTTCTTTCACCTCGCAGTCCATCTCCTGTGCAGGATATCCAGAGCGGAATTTTTCATTACATTTCTTATAATCCTGGCGCTCAATTCCTGCCGTATCACTATGACGGTGCGACTGAATACCATCTAATTAGCTTTCTATGGTGATGAAAAACTCTACCGATCTTTAGTCGGCATACGTTACGTATACGTCATATCGGTAATTTCGACCCATGGATAACGAGATGCGTAATTGTCGAAACTATTGTGCACCGGTTTCACTATCCCGAATCGGCTTTTTTTTCATTTTCTTATGGATATGGATAACACGATACGTTGTTTTCTCGACGAAGCCTCGTTTACGACGCAATAATCGTAATGGTCTGTTCAAGTTTGGGAATTTTATGAGCAAGCATCGACTGCATATGTATACGGAATATATTGTTGTACAGCTATCTTGCTGCATAGACAGATTTACGAGAGTCTGACATTGATTTTATTGACGCAGTATAGACTGTCGAGCATTAAAATACTTGCGTTATATAATATGCCAGTTATCCCAATATGCATACAATAATAAGAAATATATTACGAACGCACATGCCCCGCGTAATGTGATGATAGATTTAAGAAATTTGGACTGCACGAGAAATTGAAATTTACTGTACACTTTATGTGCAGATGCAGCTGTTTGACCTTATAATGTACGTAGTGTCATCCTCTCCGACGACTTTAACTTAACATTTTTGCAATTTTCCCATTTGCTTTTTGTGCATCTTTGGTGTAATACAATAAACCCCATTTTTTCATTTAATTTATTCTCATGTTTTGCATAAATTTGTTTATATTGCGGATAATCAAGTGGGCTGGATGTTTGTGCTTCGCTTTGATATCGATCTCACGGTTAGGTTTAATTATAAATTTCAAACAGTTTATGATAACATTAATTCTGCTTTAATAATTACTGCTTAAACACTTATTTATTACTACTTAAACGCTTAAGAGTCACACAAATCCGTATTTCTGTGGTGGCTCGTGGCTTACTGCAGTTGTGTGTGAATTTGTGATAAATTCATGCCCAAAAGAAAGATGTTTTCAGGTTTTGGATTAGGCTCAATTTCACGGAACTATTTACAATACACAATAATTATTATGTTAAACGAGTAGCTCTCGAACGACTCACTGTGAATGTTTGTAATGTATTTAATTGTACAGAATGACTGACAGATGTATAATCACGGTACTATCATGACATAATGGTACTGCAACGCGCGATACGTACGAAGACAATAAAGATTATAATGCTTACGGATAAGCCGGTAAAGTAGACAATGGTCTCATGAAAATTGTACAGAATCTGATAAACACAATTTTTTTACAGAATCTTATAGTTACTTCTTGTATACACTGATAAAGAACAGCACCTACATGATGCATTGGGCTAGATTATTTAATTTGCAAAGTGTAATGTCAAAACAATCATTGAAAAAATTAAGAAGATAGTTAACATAGTTTTAACGGATCAAAACGTTCTTTTCATTTTACCATTTTTTCCACTCCTTCAATTGGTGCACATCGGCAAATCCACAATTCAAATCCTATTGTGCAGTAAGTGAATCACATGCATTCATACTGTACTTTTCGGATCTGCGTATGCGAGCGAAAGACCTTCGTGTAATGCGCGACGCAAACGAAAGCCCTGTAATGAAGCCCTGTTTAAAATAATCCGATCTGGAATGTTCCACATCCAATCCAATTATGAAACTTTACGCGATTTTAATGATTCTAATCTTGTTCGTGTGACAGATGGGGTGGTAGAATTCAGCAGCGGATTCGACAACTGCCTATTAAACCGGAAAAACCTTTTCCTGCGCGAGATTACACTTGCCAACAAAGCGGTCCCTATCAAAAAGCACAGGAATAAAATTGTTTTCTATGCAGCTCTAACGCTCCAACCTTAATAAATCATATCTTTATTTTATAGCGCTGTCTAGCGATAATGAAGGGAAACGCTGCCGCAGTTTTAGGCACTTTGCCGGGCAGAAATAAATTTGTGGAAGGGAATGATTTTGGTTGTTTTTGGAACTTGTAACCGTAGTGTGTAATCATCGTTGCTGAACACGAAGGAAACCAATAAATAAATTACTTATTATTTATTTTATACATATTATCTCCCTAAGTCAAGAGAAAAATAATTTTTAACTGTGTCACGAATGAAAACATTTAGGGCAAATTCAGCGTCGACGAAAAAACTTTAATATCGTCCTGCAAAATGAAGATGAACTATTATGTTATACTTCGACACTTGTGGAAATACACAGAACTGCAGATTTAGACAAACAGCGACAAAACTCGGATGTGTGCAATCCTTTTATCAAACGATAGTTCTATAAGTTCTATTGAACCAAGAGAGCAGCCCGGCTTTCCAGATCGCAAATGGCAAACAGTAAACAATAAAATGATTATAGAAATTACTATTTAACTTTTAATCGTTATTATTATTTCACTTAGTTTTTTTGAAACTGACACTGCTCGTTTGAAAGTATCAATAGAAATCTCCAGTCAGTTATAAAACGCAAATGGTAATTTTTAATGTATAGATATACAGTCTGTAAAGTGCAGCATTGGTATTGAAATTCAGTGTGGCAGTGCTACTGCTGCGTGTATGTTAGCGACAGTCAAATACCACCGAGAACTTGAAGGATTGTTGTGTTTTATGAATTTGTAATTTGAGAGAAATTGTTTTTTGAAATTGTTTATGAGATTGTCTTAATTTTATATAAATTAGAAATAATTCTCCGGTGCTGCATTGCTCGAGTACTACGGTTTTATTGTGCTAGCATTGCAAATTTCGGAATACAGATTCGTACTTTGACGGTGCGAGCTGGTACAGTAGTCTACTAGTCTACACTCTACAGTGTTGCATCCGCTATGTCCGTGTCCGATATTTGTATACAAAGTGATTCACCACCACGAAACCAGTCCACCGACTGCAGTCGACATCCATGAGACGCGAAAAAGTGTTCATAGCAGTTGCTAAATGCACAGTTGAACATCTTCTGTAATAGCTATCTATTTCTTTATCGATTTATGTCGCTCACAAAGAATCTTCCTGTCAGTATAAATTGAAAAATATCTAGCGATTTGGCGCTGCATGTTCTTTCACGGAATGTTTGTGGCAAAGTGGACTAGATCAGGATCCGTCTAATGGTCGTCAACAGACCGTTCCCTGTACGCGACTTTAGCATGCTCCATGCAGGCAGCAACATGCTAATGCAGTGCAGTTTATCAGTTTATGCTGCTCCTTTATGCTGTTATTCACCCCTAGATGATGGAATGGGGATGTATTTTTTCCTAGAACGACATTTTCTGTCGTTTCACTAGGAGAAAATAAAGATTTTCTTTTCTCTGTAGGACAAAAGCCAAGTGCCGTCGGGCGCCTCACCGCTGAGCACGCGTGATCCCAACACAGCGGAGAACCAACGCTCTCCGACGACCAACACGCTGCAGATGGCTCCCGCGCTGTCCAACAGCAGCAACAATACCAACACCAACAATGCATCCGGTACAATCAATATTCCCGTGACGCATACGTCCACGGCGGGTCTGTCCAAGTCGCCCAATAATGGCCCACCGCCGCCACTGCAGCCCAAACCCAACAGCAAAGGGACTGCTGCTGCTGCCACAGGGCCGCACAACAATGAGAAGGAGAATGGGTTTAAAGTGATAATTAACCACACGAACGTAACGAATCCCTCCGAGCGACATTTGGAGATGCTGCCCAAGTTGAAGGGTAAGTCGGCGTAATTTTGTTCGGCCACTGCAACCTTGGCATTTAATCGGAAAACAGTTCAAAACGGAAAAGCTGTTCGAGTGTTAGTTTTTGTGTCTGTTGAAAAAATGTGAAACTTTTCTGTGTTTCTCACTATATACATTTCGCACTTAGCTTTAGTTTTTTATCATGGAAAGATGAAAAAAAAAATTAAAAATTAGTTGAAAAAATAAAAAAGCGTTATTATAGTTACTATGGAAAATTATTATCGAAAAATAAGTGATGAAATTTTTTATTAAGTAAACAGTAAACGCCTTTGCTTTTCGCAATTTCTGTTGCAAGTATTTTGACCGCTGCAAGTCTGCCATATCTGACATTCATAGTTTCTCGGCACTGCAATTTTCAAAATGTATTTCCGGTTGTTTATTTCGTAAGTGTTATTGTTGGATACGGGTTTTTCCTAACCTTGATATTGTTTTGCGCGTGCCGTATTGGCGTGGATATGCGAGCGATTCTGACAACTTGCGAATTTTCTGCTAATGCAAAATGACTTCCGGTCCGCATGTTTTGACTCACGAATGATTGGCGTACATTTCCCATTACGCAACCACGGCGTTCCGGTAGTGCTTTCATTTATTTTTAAATAGTATGTAAGGGGTGGGGAGAAATTATTTTTGTCGTGAAAGTATGTTTGGAAACAGTTGTCGTTGTGGGATCCGATCCGTGGTAATCCGATCGTGTGATCGCGGTTTTTTCGGCTTTTTGGAACAGCGCAACGTCGATACAGGAGCGATGCAGCCGGCGAATAGCGTGATTTCTTTGAGAAAAACGACGTTTCCTTATCTTCCTGAATGGTTCACTGACTCCGTAAAGGTTATTTCGTGCGGTAGCTATCAGTGTATTTTTCTAGGTCGACGCTTGATGTGCTTGATTGCGGTGTGCACGTCAGCAGTATTAAGTGGACGTCTGAGCCGGTGAAGTTTTTTTTTGCTGACGTTTGTTTTGGCTGTAGGACAGTAGTCGGATGGTGTAATAGCTGTAATGCGAGACGAGCTTGTAAAAATGTCGAAAATTGTCGTTTTTATTGTTTTGACGCCGCTTTTGTTTGAAATGGTTGCGTAATCCAATACGCTGTCTGTTTTTTCTGTCGCTCTGGCTTGTTACTAAAAATAGAACACTAATCTAAAATGCCGCTATAATCGCGAGTTTTTTCGAATAATAGGCTAATTGCTTCCATTAGGTTAATGTTAATCTAGGATAAGTGGTTTCGTGACGGCTGTTTTCCAGATCGGTTTATCCTCTCAAGAAAAACTTTTAAAGAATTTTTCATGGTTCTGATCTAGAATTCAGACTGGTGTACAACATTTCATTGTAGGAAAGGTGTTCTAAATCGCCCACTGCTCGGCATTTCATGGGTTGCTTTGCTCGTTTTTATTTGCTGCTGGTGTGCCTTTCTATTTGATTTACCATACGAACTATTTGAACATGAAACGCTTACGTTGCGGAGGATATAAATCATTCCAGGCATTCTCAAATATAGTGTCGTGATAGACTAAGCGACCTTGATTGGTTTGCAACTTTTCTATATTTTGTCCCTTTTGGCGGTGGGCTTTATGTTCGGGAGTTAATGGCTGATCTTTTGCATTTGATCGCGATTGTTTGTCCTTGCTGGCAGGCGAGACAGTAAGCAGATAAAACTCCGCATACTGGGCTTAATCCCGGAAACCTCAGAAGGCCGGGGAATAGACTGTGCCATTGAATAAATGTATTAAATTGTGGGCCTTTGGATGACAAACGTTGTTTATCTCAAAGTTACCAAACGAAATGGATCGATGAGCATCCAATATAAAACGGTCAGAGTACAAAGAAATACCGCAGTGGGACGCTTTTCGCCGTGGCGGAATGAGTTTTGTCAGCAGCCGGTACTGAATCAATTAGTGGAATTAAGGCTGAGTTGTGTGCTGAGGTAAAGGTTACATCGCCCATGGTCCCATTCAGGAATGGGCCTGATGGGATACTTGTTCGGCATGGAGGAAATTGCACAAATGTTCTACTTTACATAGATGGTAGGATGGCGCGCTGTGTAATCTGAATATCGTCACGAACCTGACATTCTGCACAATAAGTATGTAGAGAAACGCTTTCAAGTGGGCACGTGTTGGCGTTAACAACCTTGAACGGTGAGAAAATACCTGATACAATAATGTAGCTCACACCTTTATATGGTACTACATAATTCGAAAATATTTTTGTGTGACGCCAGATTAATGGCAGCGATGATTAATGGAAGAATAATTTGGTTTTGTATGCAGTCGTTTTTTCCCAGTACTGTCCCGGTTACGCTTAAGGGCATTGTTATTGATACGAATATTTAGTGGTGAATCTGGTTAATGATTTATTTGATATGCTGGTTCTTCTGGAGTTCTTTCTTGTGATCCAGATTTGAAAAAAATCTTCGTAAACAAAATGCACAGAGACGGTTAAATCTCTATTATTATTATTATTATCTTCCTGGAGCAGACAACCCATTCATGGGACTAACAATGACATCGCAGGTGTTAAAATGACATTGCTTTGTCTGGTCAGACGGTCGCTATCTGGTCGCTATATATTTCAATAAAATTTAATCATCTTCGTGCACGTGGAAAAAATCAAATTAATAATATATGAATTGTTATAATTTAGAACAACAATTAATATCCTAATAATTTACCTGCAAGAAAGTAAGGCTACAATGAAATTTTACGGTGAGAAGACGAAATGTATGGTTTTGTTTATTATTAATTTGTGTATGACTCGGAATCGACGGGAGTTAGGATTTAACAAAATGGTAAGCAAAATCATGGAATCGAAGTAGCTGCTAAGTGCTAACCAGCAGGTCGATCTTATGGATTGCCGGAACAGTCGTAATGAAATATAGTGGGAGTATTACCTAAATATACATGATGTTGCTGTGCCTGAGGGAAAATGTTGACAGTGAAGCGACAGGAGCGGGAAGTGGGAGAAATAGGAAATCTGCATGGGATGACAGAAAGGAATTGAGATTAGGGCTTGATTTATTTGTCTAGGGAAAAGAGGTAGGGCCGTGATGCTATCCGGTTGGGACTCAATGGACTGACGGGTACTGCATCCCTATGTTGTTAGTTGGGCTGTTTCCGCTTGACTGCGAGCATTTAGGCAACGTAAAGAAATCACTACGCATGCCTCATTGACTGCTGCTGATCTTTTCGTTTCCAGAATTGTGTTAGAAAACATTTTGCAACCATATTATTTTATACCATATTTACAGTGAGAGCGAAATGAACAGGTGAACTTTTAGAATACTTGGGAAAAGGAGCATTTATGCCAGACAGCATTAATAATAGCTACCCTATTATTGTAGTAATTTTAAGACAAAACATTACGTTAACGTTAATTCGATCATTTTGCAGCCTGTGTGCAGCGGCTCACTGAGAATGTGAAGTTCGGGTTGTGGAAATGTCTGGCTGCCGTGCAGTAGTGAAATTACTAAACATTCCCAGTTTACAAATAAATGTTTTTATGAAATTTCAAAACTCAGATCGCGAATGTTGGTTTCGCTACGGCACCGTGTAGACCGTTAAACTTTTCCATCGCTGTTGGAGTATTCGATGCCACGCCCGAATGGCCTCACTTGACCCCTTTTAGTTTTTTTCCATTTTGACCATGATGAATTTCCGATTTGATGAAATATAAATGGTAGTGACAGGCTGCGTGTAGGTCCAGTGCGAAAGCTGGTGGCGCATGATGTTTTATTGCACAAATTGCATGTATTCTGTGGTAGAGTACTCCGATCCTCCGTTTACGAAACAGTCGAATAACGTATTCGGTTTTGTCTGCTCCGGAAAATTACTTCCAATGTTCCAGTTTTTTCTGGTGAAATTTGCATGTAAAAAGTGCAAGAATGCGTTAAGGGCAACTTGAGGCATTGCGTTTCCAGTTAATAAGTAAAGTTGGAATTTCGATTGAATATTTTTATTAACGGTTTATACTGCACTGCTTACTGTTTAGTATTAGTGTCATAACGGTATTAAGTGCTTAAAGCAGTGAGTTTAAGGTATCTGTTTTCTTGAAATAGCGATTGTTCTCGTTTCATTTCTGAAGCAGGCTTGAAAGTAAGTACTGTTATCAGACTTATCACTGTTGTACAATACACGGAATTTGAATGTTTTACAGAAATGTTCCCGGCTCAACCGATATTGCTTTTTTCGTTCTGGAATAAGACACAGTAGTAAATCGCAGTACGAGCACTATGGACCATCTATCTATGTATACTTATACGAGTATTGCATGTATTGTATTAACAATAAGCTGCTCTATGTGGTTGCGAACTAACGATTCTGCATGGTGGCCGGCTAATACTCACTTCCGCTTACGGTTCATGGAGCATATCGATTTTTCGCGAACGCATTGGTTCGTTAGTTCCGTGTACCAACTGCCATTTGAGGCGCTTTGATTACAGTTTCTCTTGTGTGAGAGAGTTCTGTCGCACGAAATAGGGAAATGGTTTATAAAGTAGCAAAAGATTCAGTCCCAGATTGTAAAAGACCAGTGAGGTGCGCGCACAGTACAATTATGCTGAGACATTATTAACCGGATGGCAGAGTGCGTGTTGGTTCCACACTTCCACTACGTACCTAGTACCTACTCGTAGCACCTATCGTAGACTCTTCTGAAGAAACCGGCTAAATTGTATTGCGTCTAACTTCGCCTTTATGTAGTGCCCTTACTTCTAGAGGATTTTGTAGTAATTCGAAGTTATAACTAATTTTAAATTGTTCTCAGGTGATCTGTGACATACAGATAGAGTGTCCGGATAAAGTGCTACAAAAAACGATAATGAACATATCGCATATGACTGATTCAAAAAAGATTGATTTTCGTGTTTCCCGAGAAATCTGCCGTCGAAATGAACTTATTATTTTGCAGGTGTGCTGTGTATTCGATTTCGGGTACTAGTTATACACTAAGCAAATCAATTACTTGTAGTTGTCGCTGCCCTTGCATCTTACAATCAGCAACGGTGATTTTACTGGTTCTGAAATTTAAATCGACGTTTCTGCTTCTTTTTATGAAAGTTACAATGGTGTAACGAGGCAGACTTATTGTTCAGGAAATTTAATTAGCATGGAGATCTTTTGTATGACTCTTAGAAAATAACCGCATTTCCGGAAGAGGCCAAGAAGAGTGCTTATAGAACAAGGTTTTATAATTTTTTAAGCATATTTTTATTCGCAGCGGTTCGATATTGACTTTGGTTGGTTAAGTGTTAGGATGATTTCCGGTTGTACATTATCTCGTAGGAATTTACTCTATGGCGGAGTCCAGTACATTTGCGTGTACATACGGAAGTTGTTTACCTTGGGTAAATTGGTGTTTGAGTAGTACTTGTGCGATATATTCATCGACGTTTTTTCCTTGGCTTGATTTTGTGGTTACTGCACCATCTTTTATTTGCTTTCGAACGCTAAGAAGCTTATCACGTAACATCTTCCATAGTTGAGCATAGGATCACTGTGAGATGCCTCTACGGCATCGTTATGATAAACTGATGCTGACAGTTGGTTAGGTTCTTCTACTCGGAATTTTGAAATATTCTGGGATCGGGGTGTTCATTTCTGCTTATTTCCTTGGAATTTCTTTCCCTTTTTCTGATTTACAACATTTCCATAGAAGTAGCTTATAAAAATAACGTTATAGGAATCAATATTTTTTACGTTAGATTAACGAATGTTGTAGAAATGACTTCAGATGTTAGCGTGGAGCAGCCCTAAATGCGAATACGTAGAGGTGCGTCAGGACTGCATTCCCAGACCGCCCAGCATTTCTGTCCCACATGGCATTCAAGATGTATATCCTAGAAATTAACACTAAAATTCTAGTTTGTCGAAATAGTTAATTGGTATCATTTTCGTGGATGTAGTAACTACCGATAAGTACTTAAGCCTCATTCACCCTCGCAAAACAAGGAATGCTGACGTGAGCCACTTAGTCTTCGGATGCTAACGTATTTGCAATACCTGGGATAGTTGTGCATTGTGTGAGTGTCGAAATAGCCTTCATGTAATTGGTACTCTGTGTACAGCACGAATTTGAGAAGGCGAATGGCATTTATCTTTGGGACTAGGGTTAGGATAAAGGTTAATAAATGAGTGGCATGCTGGGCTTGTTAAATTACATCCGATCATCATGGTGAAAGAAGGAAATGGGTAAAAACGCCTGCATGTCCGTTTGACGCAATCTGGCTGCGCCGGCATTCCCTTGTAATGGCAGGGATTTAATTTGTTTTTATTATCCCACGAATCCTTTTTTACTGACAATTGACTTACAGGGGGGTATTATTATTTTGGCCCAGTGTGTGTTGCTTGCGATTAGAGGACAAGAAATGATATATTTTCTTCCCCGGTTAGTGTAATACCGGCTGGAGAATTTTTGCTCTATGTGCGAGTGTTTCTCGCTGGATGCTGTATTTATGTGGATAGATTCAGTGATTTACGGGGCTGTTAAAGTCACACGGATGTGTGTTCTCGCTCTTGCGCACTTGCCTCTTGTGGGCCTACCGATCGAGGGTCTTACACTGGCGTTGCCGAACGGATTAGCTGGGTATCGTGCTGCGTGTGCCAGTAGCCCACGTATCCGCCCTGGCGTTTTTATCATTTACTCTTTGTACTTGTACTTTGCCTTGGATTGATAATGCATTATCTGTGTGCAGTGTGGTGTTGCAAATTGTAGTCGATTTTGTAGTTATTTCACTTCTGTTTTACTCATAAATTCCAAAAAATGGCGTGGCTTCTGCTATCCCGTTGCTTTTTTGCTTAGGCCTTGGAAGCTATTTCGGTTTACGTTTACATAAATTTATGGGTGTGCAGTTTTGGTGGGGACTGGGGAGGATTACTTACAGTACTTTGTTTCCTTTGCTGCTTGCGAGGATTGCGCTGCCGATTTATTGATCAATGTTTTTCTTATTTTCATGAGCATCCGCCAGATTTCTGGTTCGGCAGGCGAACGATTTGTTTTTTTCTTAATAAAAATTGTGCTCGACAGTCGGCACTGGACTGGCAACAACTGGTATCATCCAGTCACTGGACGTCAGGCTTACTCAATAAAAATCACATATTGTTTTGTATGGTGGTGCGGTGTGGGAGCCGTTCTGCCGGCTTCCGTTGTATAAACTTCGGGATCGTTTTTCATTGTGATCGTAATTATGGCTGCTGCCTCATTTTGATAACGTTTGCGGCAGGTTGTTCACTTGATTTGTTGGGAACAATTTGATTTTGCGTGGGTAACATAATCCCATTGGTATTCGTAATGGAATATGATACACCGGCCGAGATGCAGGGTGATGCAGTGATTGTATTATCGGGTGATAAGAGCGAGGATAGTGAGAATGATGGGACTGGACTGTGTTCCTCTCTTATAGACACGGCTGATCCACTGGAAAAGGAGCAGCTTTTCATTCAAAAACTCCGCCAGTGCTGCGTTATCTTCGATTTCACCGATCCACTCAGTGATATCCAGTACAAGGATATCAAAAGGAACGCCCTGCAAGAAATGATTGATTACACATCCACGAACCGCAACGTCCTCACGGAAGCCATCTATCCCGAAATGTTCAACATGGTAAGCCGTAAGCTAGATGTTATAGTAGCCGCAGTGCAAACTGTTAAAAGACGGTGCCTCTATATATCACGTAACTTGGAGAAATATGTGAGTGAGAATGCGCGAAATTTTTTATGGATGCATGAAGCAAAAAACCTGACACCTTACAGAAAAACCTGTACATGTAAAAAAAGTTAAAATTGAAGCAGTGAAATTATTTGTTTTACATTGAACGTTCAACATGTTTTCATATCTTCTTGATTCCGAATAATCCGGGAATGGTATCGAAAATGATAATCGGCATCTCGTATTTGAAAAATCTTGTACGGAGATTTTGGCTATTTATTTATGTTATACAAATCACATTTGGTTGAACGTTAAAGCGCAGTGTATCGTAAAAATTAGCTTAGCATAAGTAATTTATTAAATGGCTACTCGTAGCTTATCACACTGTATGAAACTTTCTCTTCAGTAGTTTCAAAAACGAAATTACGTTATAGCAGTTTTTTGTAGTGTTGTTATATTTGAATGTTGCTGATGATTTTGTTGCCTTCTCGTTTCCATGAGCTGGTGGATTTCGTTATAACATTCGCGTACATTTTTGCTGGTCATAAAAATTGTTGCTTACGCAATTGTGTGTTAGGAAAATCGCGGAAATGTGCATGTGGGCAGGAGCAAATGTGGATATAAATGACGATGTCAAGTCGAGCTAATGATTATTGATTCGTTGCGCCAGCAGCCACTGACAGGAAGAGGCATTGGCGTTCGAGATTGAACCATTAATATGTTCCAAATAAAAAAGTAGAAATCCTTAGGAAAAGTGGTATATATTGGTTTTAGCCATCAGAGAAACAGAAAATAGCGATGCAGAATAAAAAGCAGGAACGCTGTTAATGGGGAAATGGCTTTTTTCTTGTAGATAAGTGTTAATCTGTTCCGGACTTTACCGCCATCTGCCAATCCCATCGGTGCTGAATTCGACCCGGAAGAAGACGAGCCGACACTGGAAGCGTCGTGGCCGCATCTGCAGCTAGTCTATCAAGTGTTCCTCCGCTTTCTGGAATCTCAGGACTTTCAGGCCAATCTGGCCAAGAAGTACTTGGACCATGCCTTCATCATCAGTCTCCTCGATCTCTTTGACAGTGAAGATCCACGGGAGCGCGATCTCCTCAAGACCATTCTCCATCGTATCTACGGCAAATTTCTCATGCTCCGTGCTTTCATACGCAAACAGATTAATAATGCATTTTATCGGTGAGTCGCAATTAACGCCCGTTTTTCACGTTCAGTAAAATAGAGGAATACGTTTTTAATGACATGCAATAATAGGAGGATGTGTGCCCTAGTGGGTTGGGTTCGAATGGGTCTCTGGAGAAAATTTAATCGTTATGGAATGTTCCTGATAATTTTGTTTTTACAACTTGTCATTTTTCAACCTGATGACTTGCGTGAAGTTTTCTCTCGAATTATTATTAACGGGATAGATTTGATTAGATGTAGCATAAAGGCCGTTTACTGTTTTCGCAGGTAATTTATGTACTCTGTTTAATATTCTAAATTTGGGAGTTAGATCAGTAATGAGGCAACATATCAGGTTTGGGTCACTAAGATAATGAAATGTCTGCAGCGTATGTATATTCATAGTTATTAACAATTAGTATCTGAGATGTCCGTAGCGTTAGGAAACTGCAACAGCTAAATTTATGATACGATTTGCTCTAAAATAAGAGCGTGAGACTAAAGTGTGTTAAGTGTGGGGATGGTAAATATACGGTGATGGCTAATTTTAGTGTTGGTTTTATTTGCAGATTTATCTATGAAACGGGTCGGTATAATGGTGTTGGCGAGTTATTGGAGATACTTGGCAGCATTATTAATGGCTTTGCGTTACCGCTCAAAGAAGAACATAAGATTTTTCTGGTTAAAGTCCTCTTGCCTCTTCATAAAGTCCAGTCACTGGGAGTCTTTCATCCTTGTCTCGCCTACTGTGTAGTGCAGTTCCTGGAAAAAGATGCCAGTTTAACGCAACAGGTACACTGCTTACTTAATTTCCCTAGATTAATGTTCAAGTTGTGTTGCCTAGTTTTCAAGTTGCTGTAACGAAATAGACGTATATCTTTACAGTTATGCAGTTTGCAAACTTCTGATTCGCTGTTTGCCTAGTATTATATAATTTTAAATCGTTAGTGCTGTTTGGAAAATGTCTTCTACCCGTATTGAAAAGAAAACGTTCCTAAAAATCTGTACCTGCTCGAATTAACGTGCCTACGTGCTCGTATTAACAATATTAACTTTGAACTACAATTGTAGCTAGCTAACTAGCTAACTCTTGAGGTATAACCTTTGACGCATTGGTTGTTCAACAAAATCAAAGACGTTGTGATTGAAGTTTTGTTTCATTGCAGGTGGTTAGGGGATTATTAAAGTTTTGGCCGCGCACGGATAGTCCCAAGGAGGTTATGTTTCTCAATGAGATGGAGGAGATTTTAGATGTGATAGAACCGAGTGAGTTCCAAAAGATCATGATTCCTTTATTCCAACAGCTGGCGCGGTGCATTGGCAGCTCCCATTTTCAGGTAAAGGTGGCATTAATTATGAGATTGACGGTGCATGTGACGCTTTAATCATCGCTTATGGATTTTCCAGATAATAATGTAATTACTTTGGTGTAGGTGGCCGAACGGGCGTTGTATTACTGGAATAATGATTATATTTTAAATCTTATGCGGGATAATGCTCAGGTCTTGTTGCCGCTAGTGTTCCCTGCACTGTACCGAAACAGCAAAACGCACTGGAATAAGTGAGTATTGAGTTATTGAGTATTTATGAAAATTTTGGAAATTATTCTTTTACTTATTTTACATTCCGGCTCGTACAAAACCCTGTAATTGATGTACAATAACCCGTAATTGTAATAGAAAATACAAAACCCGTAATTTCGGTTATTGTGTATGTACAATAAAACCAAGTTTTCGATGTGTGTGATGTGATCTCCACTAAAATAAATATATTCATGGTTTATTAACATTAAATGGTTGTTTTCCAGAACGATTCACGGTTTGATATACAACGCCCTGAAATTATTCATGGAGATGAATCAAAAGCTGTTCGATGATTGTTTCAAGCAATACAAAATTGCAAAAGCTATGTAAGAGAAAACCATTAATTTATGTTGTTTTTGGAAGACGCCATTAAATCTGTAAAAATTTAATTTTCGAACATTAGGGAAAGAGAACGAATGCGTGAGCGAAAAGTCGCATGGACGAAAATTCATCGAAAAGCATCTTGCAATCCCGCTGTAAGTGACGTTTCTGGCAATCCCGTTGTAACTTCCTGCAGCATAGTCACAATAAAATTACAGTTCTTGTTAGCAACAAGTTACAAAAACAACCAGCATATTTGTAGTTTTCCTTTTAAAACTGTGAAAGTTCCAATTTCTAACGCTATTTGTGCCGAAAGAAAGTTTTATGATAAAGAAAATTTATTATTCATGGGTATTCTAATGTGCGTTTGCTGTGCGAGCGATGTCATGCTTTCAGCACGCTTGTTTGTTAAGCATGTTTACAAGGCTGACTTGTGAGCACTCTGGTGAACGGCAGTTTGTCGGTTTATATTTGTCAGAAGGCGTTTTAGACGATGATTGTGCATGGTACGAGTATTTATAGTTTGCACAACTGGCTAAAGATTTCAATCTGGATTTGGACTTCTTGGATGAAGCGTATTTCGGAAGTGATACTGACGCTACCGGTGTGGAAGATGAACGTTTTGAAATGTCGGAGCAGCCCAAGAAGGAGAATCCGGCTGTACTGTCCGTATCGGAAGCCATTAAACAGTCACTTCGAATCGAGGAGGTAACTACATCTCGTGTTAGATGACTTGATTGCGGCGGTGCACCGAAAATGCACTGAACGGGGCACTAAGAAGAAAGCACAATACCTCTTACCTCTTGAAATATTGAATATTTTGAACAATCTGGGAAAGCTGCATTTTTGGACTCCTAGTTTCTTATCATAAATTCTTAAACTGTAACAAATTAGTGCACATTCTATTCTTGCTAACAAAATTCTGGTTTCGGTTGGCCGAGTGGGTTTCGTTGCGTTACGTTGCTAGTGTTTTCTTAGTGAACCGATGTGGCTATTTTAGAAAAAAGACAACACTCGGCGCACTGATCGGCCACTTATCCGGCGGAAATCAGAGTTACCCCATGACGAAACAACCGCACGCATGATTGAAGATCATAAAAAGAATGAAATTATCCGTAAGTATTTTCCTCCTTTTCGGTAAATCTCGTTTTGGCTGTTTTGAATTGAGAATCTTGAGTAATCGTTTCCAAAAGATTCTAAAGGCTATACACTCGCTCGCAGTAAAATTCATTGCAGCTTTGACATACTGACCCGTACTGTCAGCATATTCCTTTAAGTAATTGCTTTCGGTTTTCAAGATTGTCAAAGCGCTGATTTCAACATTTCATGATGAGAGGTGTTTCTTTCCATACTTGAACATTGTTACCTCCTAAAAAAGCTCAGATAAGAAAGTTTGGCTCTACCGTATTTATCGCGAGTGTTTTCTGACCTTGTTGTGATTTGGCCGAAAGTAGCGTGTAAAATGTGGAATTAATGTAAAATTGTCGCTATGTAGACCGTAAGAATGTCCCCTCTGCTAATTGTAAGTCAACGGCTGTGCCAATTGGAATTTGTTGCGCCAATTTGGCTGTGAATGTTGAATGTGTTGTTTGTCATCCCTAGCTGCCCCCGCCATTGCTGCCCATGCCATACCGGCTGCCCCCGCTCCCATCCCCGTGGCTACCGATGCTCTAACCACCCTGAGCGCCCCCGAGCCGGTTGCTAACACCACCCGCGACCAACCCGCCCGCCCCACTTCCAAATCCACAGTCCCACCGGTGGCCGCTAGTGCTGGTAAAAAGAAACGCTAAGCTAACCACCCGATTCAGCGCAACACACATTTTTCACTGCTCTTTGTTGGCAATGGCATTGTACTCTCTCCCCATATTATAGCGGTTCATGTCATAATCTCCGATGCGTTATATTTCCGGGTCATGATAGCTGATGTTAGTAATAATGTGGTAAAGAATTGGCCGTATTAGGTGTATGGATGACTGTTTTAATTTAATTTCCACTGGCTGTCGCGAGAAAGTTCCAGTTTAGGATTAAATGAAAGTGCAGCGCTAGTGAGTAATCTGGGTGCGATGGAGAAAATATCAGATTTGAATAATTCAGGACGAAGCACATGACTTGGCCTTATTTAGAATTTTTTTAACATGAACCTGTTCTGTTTGGTTTGGTAAAGCAGAGTTTCATTTTTTGTGCAGCATATCCAGCGCTACTGTTTCACTGTTCGTTTTTATTTTGGTTTTGCTTCATTTCGGTTTTGTTTTATCATTTCAGATCGGAAATTCTGACAAAGCGGAGCCTGGTGTATTTTTTGTACATATTCGGTTGCGATGGTTTATGGGCTGCGCTGACTTGATACCGGAAAACTGAAAGGCTAATTTTACCCTGTTTTATTTACAGATTTTAGTTGTCCGCTGCGCAGTTCTGATTCGGTTGTTAATGGTAAAAATGTTTTGTCTTGAATCAAGATGGTATTTTGGTTGTATTCAATGGGACTATTTTTGAAGTATTTTTGGAAGTTTTTTTGACATGTTTGTCTGGCTCCTGAGTTTTGGTTGTGTATAAAACAGTCAATCCGCTCTATTTATCGCTTAGCAAAAGCTGATTTCCATGATCGATCTGCCTCATTTTTGGTTGACAAAGGCGTAACAACAGCGCTATGTACAAACAGCTATTACTTATTCACAGCTTTCTTTTCTGCGTTTCCATGACTAGAAGGAATTATCAGTTTAAACAAATCAAGGAAATGAAATTGTATTTAAAATTAAGACAATTAATCTGCGCTTATTATACAGATACAGCATGCTCTTTGGTTAAGGAGACAAGGTGCGAAAGCCTAAAATACTTCCAGAATCCACATCGTTTTAGTTTTCGCCGGGCAGTACCCAGTTAATACGCAATTTACAATTCCGTTACTGGCTTATACTGTGTACTCTTTCCGAATGGGAACACACGCTCCCACTCCCGCTTCAAGCCGACAAAAATGGATTCCTTTCGGTGTAAGAAATAAAGTCGGCTTCCTGTCATTGCGGAACTGCACATCCACACACCAAACAGTAGCCACGCTCCAAACTGCAAAAATGCCGGCTCAAGACAACTATAGCACAACGTTGAATCTGTCAGTTGAATCAACGACAAATTTAACTGCACAGCCACTCACTCCTATCTGTACAACATCATTTCTTAAAAAACATTAATGTGATAAACGTATCATTTTTCAAACAAAATGTACAGAAATAAGTTTTAATTCGCCAAGAGAGATTTACATAAATTCAGGGATACGGTTTCAGGGTGATGTACTGTATCCGCTCGCACATCTTGAACCACAGAGTTTGTGTACGGGAAAAACACACATTCAATATACACACTCTAACCGGGCAAAATGCACGACTACGAAATATTGCTCATTTGGTTTCAAGATAAACGGTTCTTCTTGTGAATTTGTCCAATGAACCAAGACTATTCATTTAAATGGCAGTTCACTCTGGAAAAAAAGGTTCCACAGCTGAAAGCTCGAATTGTTCTGTGGTTCATCGCCATCAAGAATGTTGACGCTGAACGTACCCATCCCCCTCCAGGGGTACCCCAAAAACCACAACAAATCAGTTTGTAACTCGTGCATACGGCAAAGCTGTATGTTAATGGCTGCTATCGAGCATAAACATGATTAAAATTGTTAGAGCTCTAATTTTTTTTTAATATTCAAGAAGTTCTCCAGACCAGATGTTGCAAAGACATCCGAAATTTATCAAATCGCGAATCGCGCGTTTGGCCCGGTTAGAGTGTGTATATTGAATGTGTGTTTTTCCCGTACACAAACTCTGTGGTTCAAGATGTGCGAGCGGATACAGTATTCAAATCGAAGTGCTTTTTTGAGAATTGAGATTATCTATTAAGTATTTGCTTTAATTACCGTGCCTGAACCAAAAACTAAATAAATCGTCAATTGTGACTAGTAATTTCTGACACTAATAGTACTGTACTTCAGCTAAGCACCAACAACTGAAATATAGATATGTTGCGAAGTATGACCTGAAATAATGGCATAATCGCTTGACTACGATATCACCCCAACCACATGAATAATATTAAAGGAATAATGTAAGTGCTCCAATGCTACCCTGCAGTGAAGCGGAAAACGCAATTTCTCCTGCTGCTGTTACTTAGTTATTATAGTCGCATATAAACTTACACGCTGCATTAAACCGGTAGTCTTACCTTAGCGATAGAGAGATCAATATAAAATGAAGACCCGTTGTCAATGACACCGGGAATGGTGAAACCATAGCTTATCACGCGACATCTGCAACGGTACGCATACATTAGACAGCTTTTGTCTACACAGTACACATTACGTGAATATGTAGAAATGGGTAAGAATAGGACTTTACTCGAGCATCATCAGCATCACAGTCACAACTTACTTGTCCTGAAACTTCGAGGCATTCTCCAGACTTGAGCACCAGGCTACGAAGCCGGAAGTCAGCGATGCTGCACCGGCCAGGCTGAGGATGGTAAACAGCATGCTGACGAGCGTGTTAGCAATTGTTGACAAGAGTGTACTGCAACCAATATGTAGTCTGAGTCAGTAGAAGTATATCTATATAAAAGTACAAACCAAGGTGGTAATGCGTTAACGTTAGATGTAGACAAGCCCTGATGATACATCAAGTACGATTACAAATCTAGAAACTTCATAAAAAGCGTTTGATTCCATAAGTAAATGGTCGTTACCAAAAGAATGAACGCGCCATATAAAACTGCACTTCACGTACATGCAGTGATAATCTTATAATGCTCATTAAACGTAACTAAAAAAATTGCAGTAATTTTTCTGATATGCAATGTGAAAGCACACCCTGAACAGTGTAAAAGATCACGGATGCGTTTCTTGGTAAGGGAAACAAGCAAAACCAGCAGCCTCCCAGTTCTCACCTTTCCACGCCCTGGTACAGCCGAACCGACAAGGCAACAACACTCATGACGGAAACGGACAGTGCCATAATGCCCAAAACGATTGCGAAATCGCAGGCCGAGCCGTTCGACCAGCTGACGCTGGTTGGATACGGAGTTTTGGAGCTGTTGGAGAACGCCTCGGAATACAGCGCACAATGCCCGTTGAATGCATTGAAATGCATCCAGACGGGAACAATCAGGAGAAAGGACAAAATAGCCACCAGTAAACTGGCAACAATCTGCGCAGCAAGATTATTACTAGTAGTATAGAAATTAAAACGCAAAGCAGCTAATACTTTGATTAGGCATTATACGAAAAAATGCGACAGCGGCCCGCGGGTAAAGAATCAAAGATTTAATGAGCGAATTACGATTTACGATTTACAATTCCAATCATCATAACTACTCGTACAGATCTGTACTGGTATATTGCGATAACACTGTGTAACAACCTATTATCTGCAATTTCGCGGCTGAGAACCGAAACGTATCTAGTTCTATTTTTTTTAAAATTTTGTAAATAAAAATAGAGTTAGAATGCAGCAGTCATTTGTGATATCACTGACACAATAAAAAGCTTTGGTCAAATACTGTGCAGCGAAAATGCAGTCACGACTCACGACGGCAATTTTCTAAATAGGTATTTGTACAGAATTTTTATAGAAGTACGCAACTTTATTCCGTTCGCTGTCAATTCCAAAAGATAAATGACGTCGAATAGTAAAAACAACAGTTAAAGATGCAATCGGGTTTTTAAAGTTGTTTTATAATAGCAGATAATGCGCTACTTGACTTTTCCTGGTTAGTAATGGAAGAGTTTGCTTGTTACTTACCTGAGCCAAGAGGAATGCCGTCGCCGAGGCCTGCATGGCGCAGGCTGTTAAGAGCAAACAGAAATCAATAAGTCAACGAAATCTCAGGAACTGGGATCCACAATCGGAAAGGGATCAAGGCGAGCAAATAACTGGCGGTGCCAAAACCGGGTCGTGTTCCTGTGGATGCTCCGCTGCTTGTTTGTACAGAACAGTACTTACAGAGCGCAGGATATCCTTCGGATGTTTTATTGATTTTCCTATCAGCAATTCATTAAACCTGCACGCACAGACAACTGGCTGCCGTTCCCCGGTAAGCGTCGCTTTGTAAGTTATAAAGAATCTAATCCGTAACTTACCATTAGGAGAGTACTGTAAACAAACATGCGCTGCGTTCTGCGAAGTGACGCCAGTGTATGTGGTATTATTATGGCGACGCTAACGAACAACCAGATGCAAATTTGCCCAAATAAACATTAAACATTAAACAGTGAGTACGTAAGTGAGTGTCGGTGTGCATGAACGTTCCAATGAAGGTTCGGTAGTCGGCGAGTCGCATCGCAGATAAAATAATTTTATAGACACAAAGGGCTAATTATTAAGAATTTATTATGTATGTACTACTTTAATACAACAATATACTCAATCATTATATTTACTATTTAAATGGCTCAGTACAGTCAGTAGTGACTACGAAGTACAGTACCGTACGTATAGTACGAGGTACGTTTGTTTCTTTTCAGGGAGACTGAGTCATCAAAGCGATTTGAAAAAATAAATCGGTTTCTGAATGAATCATATTTTCAAAAAAGTTGAACCGATTTCTCCATCATCGTGCTTCATATGCACTTCACAAGTCCATTGTACAGATTTGTTGTAGACAGACTGTTATTACGAGTACAGGAAATACTTTTTACTGTTTTGTCAAATGAATAATAATATCTATATGGAGAATAACAATAATGAAGAATAATGAAGTCACATTCATGTTGGTTGCAGTTGCATGAAGATGCATCATGCAAGCCAACAAAAATTAACCGTGTTGCGATGACTCTCAAACTGTCGCATATCACCGATGCTTATCATCGCAAGTGCTATAAAAATGGCAAGCGGTCGGAATCAGACCCGTTCTTGTGTGATAACCGTTCGCTGCTTAGCTCTGCATCCCTGCCCGATTCGCCTTTTTGAACCGATAGGTCCTGATCACCTGGTCACCTCTCTACTTCCTATCAAAAGACACAGGAGAGGGCAGAGTTGGTCAGACTGGTCAAAATGCATATGGTCTAAGTTGCCACATGAATGGGACAGTCTACTTTCCTTTCTTTTACTACGTTTTCTGTATGTGATGGTGCTGTTATATGTGATTTCGTTTCGCAAGGATCTGGTAAAAAGAAGGCCAGAGATGCTTTCTCATATCACGCGGCAGCGGTTGCGATGTAACGGTCGTTCTGTGATATGTAACTTTTAAAGATCGCCGCAACACAGTTATTATGCCGGACAGGGTGAACGGTGGACACTGACCACTCCGTTTACAAACTTTAATTATTCACAAGCTTTCACTCGGTCCACAACCTTCTTCACTACTCTGTACCTTTCATTCCGTGTGCTACCTTTAGCGCGCACAACCTTATGTCCATTCACTCCGTTCACACCCTTTTCGCCGCGCTTTTCCGCTTTTCACGTTCTACCATGAACACATTGAACAGCAGCATGGAAGGAAGAGAACTTCGCGATCAATTTTCCCGCACCATAGTTTCGCAAAGTGACGCAAAGTGCAAATGGATTACATAAGGTAGTGGCCACCCAAAGGTTAATGATGATTGTGAAATTAAAGGCTGCAAAACGAGTGGTCAGTGGTCACCATTAATGAAAGCGACCTACCTATGTGGAGTTTGGGCGGTTTTGCTCAACAAAATGAAGAATTAAATTTTGGTAAGATTGTGATTACGACGCAGATATCCGTGAGGAATTTGTAGGCTAAACATACATACGCGGTTCCAATTGAAACGAAACCCCAGTTGGTTCGGAATGCCGGGTTAATCCTTATTTAATTCATGTTAACTGTTAACCCACACTGCAACTTCAACACCTGCCCCTTCAGAAAAAAACAAGGAAAGCGAGTAATTGATTTATTCCTTGACACTGACAAGCAGAATCTCTTGAAGCGAAAGGGGAAACAGAACATTATACCGTATGTATTTCCCTATTACTGTGGACAATGTGCACATACATTAGTTATGTGACATAAAATTCACATTTTCAAAAGCATTCAGCAAAAATAAAGGTGCTAGGGCACACCTCGGAAATAAAGTGATACAATACTTTGAAACATACTTTGAAACGAACTTAGCAATACTTTCAAAGTGCTGTAATACATTGAAAGTACTGGTGTATCAAAGTGACCTTCCCGAACATCCCCGGCTAAATCGTAAAATATCTCGCTTATTTGGAAGCTTTTCACTTGTGAAGTTTTCATTTTAATTCGTAGGCTTGTTTCTGCATTTCTAAGTAATCGTAAGTACTGTACTTGGACTCGTAGTAGAAGACAAACGGAATGGATAAAACCGAGCGCTTTCGCGAAACATGAAGCCTGCAGGGGTTGCCCATTCCACAACACGTCTCGAGTCTGGACCACCAGTCCGGCCGGCAGTGAGTTGCAGAAGCATGACATCATGCGTCGATGGCAGATTTCTCACCTCACTTTTGAACTTTTCGTTGTAAGTTTGTAAGTTAAAATAATTCATGTTATATTATTGTTGCTGCAGAATTCAGACTTCGTTTCCTTTCTCGAATGTCCATGATAATATTCACATATGCGACACGTATGTACAAGTAATTGTTATTTACTAGTGTGAGCAGTATCCCGTAAACAGAGTTGGCCATTGGGAATGCGTACGTAAATTTCTCTGCGGCGCTGCCCGTGATCCTTCTCTTCCCCATCGTTAATCTCTGGGGCACTTGCATATTCTTTACTGGAATACGATCGAGCTGGAAAGATGGAGGGGTATTACGATCGCGATGCACCTCACGAACGTCATTCAGGTGCTCTGCGAACGGGGGTGCGAGTGCACCGTAAACACGGTACGAACACGCTCTTTTTTGTTTTGCATTGTTTCTACTAGATGTATTCTGGAATAAAATCCTGAGTTATTTACAATGCGATAGGCGCTGCTCCGTACGCCCGCGTGGTACACACGGACAGAGAAGGAGATGCGCAGATGGGCGAAGGATCCGCCAGCAGCGCTACCAGTCAAAGGTACGTCCGCATTAAGCCAGTTTGTGGTAGCATCTGCGACTGCAGATGAAAAACGATATTTCCATCCTGTTGCAGAGTGGCCGCGTTTCATCCCCGTGGTGGCCAACAGGCGCATCGGAGCCGCAGTCTCTCGGTCGCGCTTCCCGCTGAAAGGAGTAAGTAGAGCTTTCCACAGCTCTGCTTGATGGTCTTCTCACACTTTGTATTGTTGCACTTGACAGACGTCTTTTCCCGGTTGGGTCCGAGAAATCTCCGAATATCTCGCGAATCCTTCGGCACGCGCAATCGCGGGCGCGCCCGAGTGGTGTTTACATCGCGACCGCCGCTGACGGCTTGGTTTAAAGTTCGGGTATGCCGAAAATCGTAATCTTTTCGATTTGCTGGTATTTCTGTGGTTTTGCGTTTTTATAATATACGTCTTAGCATAAGCTGTTTTCGCAGCTGGTTGGTGCGGCCACCGTGGACAGAACATGGGTCATGAATGCCATTGGAGAACGACTTTCCGCGGAAAACATTACGTTCCAGCCGATTCAAGTGCGTGAACAAAGCAGATCTGTTTTTTACTGGACGATTTCTATTAAATGGAACGTTTGCATTTAGGTTGCCGTCGATGGAAATTCCTTAACATTCTATGTCAAGGACCAAGCTGCTGCAAATAGACTGAGGATGCTGAATAAAGCGATTCAGTTCTCTCATGGGCCAAAGGTACCGTTCAGTGCGTTATTGGTTTTGGCTTTTCATTCCGATATTTAATAGTATCATGTCTTTATGCAGCTAAAATTAACATTGTCTGTTTATACAATTAAATTCTTTTATGAAACTAATGTGATTCTTGGTCGTCTGGGACAGATGCCTATTGCCGTAAATCCTTCTCAAGCTCCCGTTGTACATTTGGATGAATCCGTAAAGGCCGCGATAAAGACCGCTATGGGCAAACGTTATGACGCAGCAACCCACTCTCTGACTTTGAGCTTGTTTAACGAAGCTCCTGGTGAGTGAGGGAACCGTTTTTGTTGGCTGCACAACTGCTAAATTCGGCATTTACTAAATTGTATAATGCCTTAATGGCCGAGCCGACCTATTGGTGAAATCGGTAATTCAGTTTTATTTATAGCATTGTGGTTGTGGAGTAGCAGTTGATATTTAAATAGATAAAATTCATAATTAATCATTATTCTGTTACTTTAGAATTTAAAACTGCCAGCCTGAATATTCAGCTGTCCAGAGCCAGTCATATGAAAGCGGTTTTGGAACTGATTGAAGCCAATATCAAAGAGCTGCAGTCTCTGGACCTCAGTAAAAATCGTCTATCGCAGTTGATGGACTTTTCTCGTTTGGCTGACAAAGTGCAATTGCGCCAGCTAAACCTCAGCGATAATGCGATTCGGCATATACGCGATGTGGAGTTGTTACGCTCTTTTATCCACCTTGTGGATCTGGATTTAAGTCGGAATCCCATTCGGGATGCGTACCGTGATACGCCTGCATACATTGAGGATATACGGAAGAAGCTACCGAATCTGCTGCGGTTAGACGGTGTAGATCTGCCCAAAAAGATAGGATTTGATGCACCGGCGCGTATCCAACTCCCAGTACCCACTCCGTTCTATACGCCATTTGATGCACAGGCCAACCAGCGACTTGAATCTTTCTTGCTACGGTACTATGAGTATTTCGATGGCAGACGGTCAGAATTGTTGGGTGCTTATTCGGAAGATGCGCAGTTCTCCCTCTTCATCCCGAAATTATATGACAAGTACGTTCAGTAAAATAAGTACTGCTACTGATATTAATTTTCATATGCTTGATTCTGTAACAGATTGTACGTTATGTAGGAGCTCGGGTTTCTATTCCCACAGCCGAAATCTGAACAATGTCACCGAAAGTGTCGTTCAAAACGCGAAATTGTTGCTTGGAAGGACGTCCATTGTTGATTTCTTTGGTAAATTACCTGCCACTGCTCATGCCCCGAAATCGTTTACAGTGGATGTGTTTTTCAACGAGGTTTGTTGAATCTCTTTAATTAGTTGGTCATATTCGGGCTGACTAGTAAATGCATTGGAATTCTGTCATTATTAATTAGGGAAAGCTAGTGCACAGGCCGATTCGCTTGCACAGGTTTACAGTAACTGAAAATGATTAAATGCCAAACATTGAAAATTGAAATTTTAAACATTTAAATTAGTACCAGGCCAATCCCTTTGCAATCCATTAAAACACGCATTTGACTTTAAATTGGTTGATACTTGAACTCTCAAAAATGTCGGAAGGTGGTTTGCTGAGAGGTTCTGTTAAACTACGCGGTGTACACCAATGGCCCAACTGCCCCAAGACTGTACTTTGTTAAGAAGCATCATTATGGAAGAATTTGTTGTCACTGCAGAATGCCTTGTTGGGACTCATGGTAACAGGTGTTTTTCGAGAAGGTGAGATTCTCACTCGAATTGATATCTACAGTGCGCTCAAAGTTTGTGTTTATCCTTTTAGATCAACACAAGCGCCAGCAATTCCGTTCATTTTCACGAAATTTCGTCATTGTGATATCAGAGGAAGGGTGAGTCCACAAAGAAATACCGAATGTTTTGGCCAGAATTAATTTCTGTCAATAATTCATTACCTTTTCATCAGGTGGCGGATAATATCCGATACCTTGACCGTCACCGCGCCTTCCGTGGAGCAAGTCAATCAGTTCAGGCAGAACACGGCGCCGGAGAATCCTTCCAACAGTGTTGCTACACCTGCACCTACTGTATCCACTGCCAGCGCTCTTGATGAACCGATGAAATTGGCCATGATAGTTAATTTTGCCAATGAGAGTGGAATGAATGAGCAGTATAGTCGATTGTAAGTTTTCCGGCAGTCTAAGTCCTGAAAATGATGGAACTGTGGAATACTGCGTGTTTTGTTGTTGTAGAGCGCTGGAGGACAACTACTGGGATTATGCGAAAGCTGGTGCTGCTTTTTTGCAACTGAAAAGTGAAAATAAACTTCCCCCGGAAGCCTTCGTAAAATAGCAGCACTGTGTTTCAGTTTTGTTATGGTTCTGTTTGGAGACTACACAAGCTGTTGCTTCGGCTTAGCCTTTCTTCGATGTTGATGATAGCCTGAATTTTATTTCGTTGAACTGTCAGTTACTGAGTGACAGTGGTTTTGTTGTGACGGACCTCGGGGAAAAATACGTTAAAATACACAGTAGTGTCAGTACGAGACACGATAGTAAACAGCTGTAAGTATGTACAAGTACTTCAGCTTCTGGAAACAAATCTAGAAAAAGCGTTTGTGCACTAACTTTAATGTAGTAATCGCTGAACCATTGCAGACATCGGAATAAAAAAATCCCCAACGACTTGAAAATATTGCAGAACCGGTCAAATCTTGACGTTCACTTCACAAGTACTATACTTTGACGCAACGCACTGGGAGTAAAATCATCCAATAAAATGTAGAAATGTAAACGACTTCAGTGCTTTTGATTTGGGACTTTGGAATGGGCTCGTCGAGCATAAACACAGGATAGTAGAAGGTTTTCGATAGCCCACAACAAGAAAGACGCTGAATATACGTAGTAACAGTGATTTTATTTATTCTTTGACGAACAAACCTAAGTTACCTAACAGTAATAATTTATAAAACGACATCGCTATCCATTCCTCTCATATGAAAAGCCAGTTATAAAAAAAATTTGAATTAATTTCTTGATGGTGCATTAACTTCATTTCATAGTAACGCACACTTTCAAACTGGTCAGTGAAAATAATAAGCTCATTTCCGTACTAACAGTAAAAAGAGATCAAAAACCAACTCAAAACATCACTTCTGATCGGCCGAGACACTTGCGTACCATTCCGGATGGCGCGCCGCAATCATTTCCGTGGCCTTGTTGACCTGCATGCAGATGGCCTCCAGCTTCTTATCCCATCCGTTCAGGGGATGCTCTTGCTCGAACGTCACCGCCCCTTTAGTGTGATCAATCTTGACGTGCAGTCGTCCCTCCGACACCATGTTGACCATGATCTTCTCCAGCTTGGCCACCGGGATATCCAGCAGACGCGACAATCCCTGGAACGTCGCCACACGAAAGTACTTGCGAGTGGACAAAATGTTGTGCTCCAGGAAGGTCTGTTCCAGCAGCAGGGAGCCATCGGGAGTCAGGGCGTCGCGTTGGTGCGGCTGCAGATTGGCGGCGAATTGGTCAATTTCCTGGCGCTTAATGGTCTTACCGTCAAAGACTTTGCAGAGAAAGGCGTAGGTGGGCAGCTCCAGACTGCGCTCGTCCTTAATCAGCACGGCCATGACGCGAGAGCGCTGCGAGGAGACCGGCGCCAGGAGGATGCAGTTGACGGCGTTGGATAAGGCCATTTTACGCTCGCTTTCCGCCACGGTCGGCCGACGAGACAAATCATAATAACGCTGAAAAACGAAGTAACTATTTTAAAACTGTTATAAAAAATATCTTCACATTTACCATTGCTAATATTATAAACACGATTGACCATTATGATTATCTGGCGTCGATGCGCGTACAGCAAAATATACTATTTACAAAACTTCACCAGGCAGCAAGACCCCGTAGAACTTTCTGCTGATTTTAATTTATAAACAAAAAGGAAGGCTTTATACCAACCTACTGCATATCCGTTGGAGCACATTTACGCAGTTTTTTTTTATTTTAACCCTGAAACTTTTTCGAATATAATCTATTCTATTTTCTTTCACTTCTATTTTCGAATCTTTTCCAGCGCAGCTGAACAGCCTTGAAAACTGAAAACAGACCGAGGCCTAAAAACAGCCAGAAGGAGCAAACAGCCCTGCAACGTGCGCCTTACCTGAGATGCTTCAATGTACTTGCGCTTAAAGTCTTGGATACGGGCAAAAGCCGCCGAGTGCGAAATGCGGATCTCTTCGGAAGCGGCGCTATCAATCAGCAGGCCCAAACGGTGGATGTAGTTCTCCGCTTCCGTGAACTCCTCAGCCTCCAGGAACAGGCGCCCAATTTGTAAATACAATTCCATCTTGTTCTCCTTGGTATACTGTTTCTGTCCGCTCTCCAGCGGGATCTGTGACAGCACACGGGCCGCCTGCAGCCAGTTCTGTTCGCGCTCCAACTCGGCGGCCAAGCGCAGTCGCAGCGGATACATCTGCTCCTCGAAAGAGATGGAGCGCGACTGCATTTTGTCCAAGGCATAACTGATGACCATCTTTTGCATCTCCGCGTCGAGATCATTCACTCCCGTTACAAATTCGTTCAGGTACTGCCGTGCCGAGACGATGTTGAAGGATTCGCGCAGAATCACGTCCAGGAAGGATTTCAGGCATTCACCTTTAACATCGCTGCTCGGCAGCTGGCGGACTACATCCATCAATGTACGGCCCTGTTCGCCGGACTCACGAAACGTTCCCTGGCCGCTTCCTATCTGGTTCAGAATTTCCTTGAAAACCTGCACTTGCTCCATGACGGCTCAGGAGACAAATGTCATAAATCGAATAAGAAGCAAACACAATTTTCAGTGCCGATTTTATAATCTACGTCAAACCGCGAATCATAGGCTAATCTTTTACACCAGAAACTAAACTAATAATTATTAATAAAAGGTGCAAAGATTGCAGGAACTCAGAAATGAAGTCAACAAACTTTCGGAACTTTCAGTTGCATGGTTTTTCAGAGTCGGTTCGGTTGGCTTTGACGGAAAAGTGAACAGATGTGAGTATCTAGTGAACAACACTGTCACGGCTCGGTCTCCCAATGGAGCGGCAGTCACAAAGCAAATGGCCAGGAATGCGGTGTGTATTGCACGCGGACCAGCAGATTCGGTCTGGCTGTATGTGGAAAGTATGCGGTACCGCGGACTGATCGACCAGCCAGACTGGTCTGATGCTCACTATGCTGCGATTTTTGGCACTTGTCAATGGGAATAAAATGCCAAATCCAAGCATCAATGAATGAGTTTACAAAAAATCATTAAAATGGGACGGTCTCTGTTGATTTACACCGTCGTACGTTTCCGAATCCAGGATTCTTGTTTTTGTTGAAATTTTGGACATCTTTTTGGACATTTCGCCATGTCGTTTTGATTATTGGCAATTCTGTGTATTTGTTTTGAACGGAAACCCTATGCAGGCTGCAGCCCAGAGCTTCGCTTCGACTGTGTTGTTGATTTCGCTGCATTTCTGATGGATGCCATATCTGCTGGGATTTTTGGGTTATTGTTGATGGAACATCAGTGAATGTGGCGCGAAAGTGGATCAGAGAAGTGAACATGTCCGCTCCCGCGGATGGGTCCTTGGCGGGTAGTCAGGACATTAAGCAGCATTTTGTGACGCGGGAAGGAGCGTACCGCAATCTGGTGACACACGAGTATTCGCGTCCCCGTCTCCAGAATTCGGCCTTGAGCGGTGCGCAACAAGCCAATGTGCCCGTTAGAATGAGTCTGGTGCAGGTCGCTGATGATCAGGAGACGGGCTATCCGGATAGATTGCTCTTTAATATTGGACGGGAGATCTTTCTGTATGCCTTCAAAAGTATTTGGGAGGTGAGCAGTGCTTCGTGCAGTCAGCGGATGACTGATTGTGCCAGCTGTCTTAGAAAATTCTGATACGGATTATCCATGGAATTAATAATTATTCTATCTATTTGTTAATTTGTAGGCTGTATTTCTTTCCAATAAAAATAATATTATGTTATGCCAGAAATTAAAAGAGTGCAGCTTTTTTAATTTTCACCGTTTATCGGTTTATGTGTATTTTATTCTGTTTTTTAGAATGTACTGTACAAGTTAAATTAAACGGTATTCTGGCAGCTGGCTGTACAGTTATTGACGGATGTATTATGTGTATAGGTTCCCGACTTGGCTCATCCGCTGGATCGTCAGATCCATAAAGCTCTTCCAACATGCCACGATATAAACAGGGTTAGCTGTTCCACTCAAGGCTGCACTGTCCTAATTGGATTTACGACCGGTTCTTTCCACGTGACGGATCCCCGAAAGGATCCGCACATTTATAACGAAGATGTAAGTCTTTACGCTGCGGAGTATGTGAGGATCGTTTTCTGCCGATAGACAGGGGGAACTGTGGAAATATAATGACGAGAAAGTGTTGTTTGGCTAATTTGGCCTAATTATCGTGAGCACGCATCCAGGCTTAATTATTGCTCCTTGGGGCTTATCGCAGGCTGCAGCATCCATCCTACTGGCTGCATTATTATTTAACTCGGAAAAGAAATTATGAACAGCTGAATACGCTTTGAACCGCTTTCGATTGATTTGCAGTTAACCCTCGTTTCACCGGAATATGGATACTTTATAAATTGATAGAGCTTTAGACAAGAAAACTGGTTTTATTTTTTTTCACTTTTTGAACTAGTTTAATTTAGTCCAGCAGTGCTGGTATAACATGGTGTTATACGATAACTGCAAACCGGAGTGTAGAAATAAAACGACCGTGTTGTATTCGTCAGGCCGAGGGTTGCCAGTTGTAGATCGTAAAAAAATGATTTTTAGTGGCCTTGCAAGGACTAGGAATGGGTAAAATAACTGGGTAGAGTTGTTTCACATTTTAGTGTGTGGATTTTATTTGGGAATCTTATTTGTATGTATGCCTTACTCTTCGTATTTTCAGCGGATGCTGGACAAAACCAAAGTGACCTGCGTTAAGTGGATACCGGGCTCGCTCCAGCAGTTCCTGATCAGCTTCTCCAGCGGTCAGCTATTCCACTGTGATGACTCCCTGTCGTGGATAACGGCCCCACCTTCCTACAGTCTCCACAAGCACGGCGAGGGCTATGCGGTCTACACGACGAAATCCCGGTCGAATCGGAATCCGCTGTATCGGTGGATGATTGGCGAAGGATCTCTGAATGCGTTTGCATTTTCGCCTTGTAACCGTTATTTGGCCACCGCCGGGCACGATGGCTATCTCCGCGTCTTTGTCTTCGATACCATGGACCTGTTGGGAATAGCCAGGAGCTATTTTGGCGGTTTATTATGCCTGTGCTGGTCACCGGATTCTAAATTTGTGTGCTGTGCCGGGGAGGATGATTTAGTGCATATATGGAGCGTGGAGTACCGGCGGATTGTGGCCCGGGGCCGCGGACATCGAAGCTGGGTGACGGCGGTCAGTTTTGATCCGCTGACGAGCTGCTTGACGCAGGATGTGATTGCGGGACTTGCGGATGCGGGGAAGAATACCGGTGGCGGGGGAAACAGACCTGCTGGGTAAGTTACCGAGTTGTAAAAGAATTAACTTTATGTATAGTTTGTCGTTCGTTTCTCTCGAGCGCTATGTTGTGTGTACTATCTTGGTTACGTTTTAGGGCAGAAATCAGTTGTAACTGTTGTGTGAAATGTCGGTGAGGCTGTTGCTGTAATATGAATGTGTATGTGTGTAAATTGTGTACTTCATGAGTGTAACTAGTGAACATTGATAACTATAAAAAAGTAATTTTCTCGTGAAAACTATTGTTTGGGATCAGTATGAACATACTGTGACATAAGACCGGTAGATAAAATGGTGCGTTACTGGCTTCCTTGTTTCCATTTTTCTCATCTGCTATGGTGACACTTGGTTGTAAGAACTTTCAGATTTTCAGCATCCTTGTAGATTGTGCGCAGTTCGGGTATTTTATTTATGCATTGGTAGTAAATCAGTAATTAGGTTTGTTATTTATCGGTTACTTTGAGGGTTTATCAACAAAAGGGAATCATAATATCTTTATTTGGTATATATGTTAGTTCGTGTTTTCATTGCAGAGACGCTGTGAGCCAGCGGATAACAACGTACAGGTTCGCCAGCGTGGGTCAAGATACGCAAATCTGTCTGTGGGAACTGACTGACGACATTGTGAAGCAATCGGTCGTATCCCGATTACGCACCGGCTCCGCCGTTCTTCCCATGGCCCCCGTCCTCAATCCGCCATTCCCCCTTGTGCCCGAGAAACCCGCCAAAGAGCACAACCACCGTCGCAACATTCCCCTGTTGGGCGGTCGCTTCGGCGACAAATCGTCCTCCAGTTCGCATGCGCACAACAAGCACAGCGCCAGTGCGCCCTCCTCCGTGGCGGCGCCCTCGCGGAGTGAGTCGCGTGATGAAGGCGCCGGGGGCGGGAAGATGCTGGGCAGCTGGCAGTGTCCCAAGTTGGACGATGTACCGCTGCTGGAGCCGCTGGTGTGTAAGCGGATCGCCCAGGAGCGGCTGAATGATATTGTCTTTCATGATGACTGCATTCTCATCTCCACGCAGGAGGGCCTCATTATGACGTGGGCCCGCCCCGGCCGGACCCCGGCCAATCACTCTAGTCGGCAGAATTCGTGTTCCAATTGATATGGATGGGTGTGGATCGATTTTTTCAGTTTGTTGTTGCGTTTCTTGTTGTCGTTTGGTTGTTTGTGCGTGTGTGGAGGTTTTGATTGTTTTTAGCGGATTCTATTCGAAATTTGAGCACCCCCGGTCTTTTCAAGTATTTTGATTCTTTACGGTTTGGGAAAAATCTTAAGTATTTCATTAATTTTATCTTGGCGTGAAGTTGTGAATTTTTTGGTTGTTGCGTTTCTTTTAAGTGAATGTGCTGTTTTTTTTCTAGCGCAACGCACATGGTAATTTGTTCTGACTTGGAAATGGAAACTTAGAAATGCACAACATCATAAAAATTATCGAATTGACGTGATTGCATATGCAAACAGCAAAAGCATCAATGTCGGAAACGGATGCTGAGTACAACACATTCTGCGCGCAGAATTTTGAAGGCTACGCCGTACATCCGATAAAACAGCGTTGGCAGCGTCAGCACCGGCGGCGGCGGCTCGCATACCGGCCTGTCCGAAATTGGATTCCAGCAGCATAGTGTTCTGGGGCGCATTGCAGTTGTCGGTGAGGCAGATGCATAGTTGACCTTTGAGGGTCAGATTGTACTGCTGCCAGTCGGGCAGGACGACGCTTACCGGGCCACTCGGTTCAGCAATGGGATTGTCGCTGAATTCGTAGCATTTCTCACTGGTACCGAATTCCGGGTCCAGTTGGGAGAACACCGAATTGAGGGCAGTGGATGCGGTCAGACAGCCGGTATTACGCGCTGTGAAGTCGTTATTTATTTATCACTATTACTTATTACTTACTTCTGATGAAAATTTAAGATTAATATTAGAACAGAATTTGCTTGAATGCTAAACTTTGAGCTGTTGCGTTAATTTCGCATTTTTGTTTGTCTGACAAAATATTTCGGACTTCGGAGTACAATATGTATGCACAGCAAATTTGTTAACAACATATTGACCGTGAAATGCTTTTAACCTGACAAGTGAAAGTAACTGTGAGACGACCTTACAACAAACATACTGTGGTTTTGTTAAAAAAACGAATGCCGACCTTTTGGTTGCAAGTGCATAATTACCATACTGCGAAATCGTATTCGCTACTTATACGTACTCGTATACACTGTACTTGTTCATAGTACCCAGTCAGCTTTGTAACAGATTTCTAGCTTACGTTTACGAAAGTTCGTGTATGAAATGAACGTTCTAATATTCTATTTTTCTAGCAGTGACTGTTTCTGTTTCTAACAAGTAAGTAAAATAAATTCTCCTACTGGCAAATGATCTAACAGCCGTTGAATTGGCTTTCGGGACGGCTGTCCAAAGTAAATCCGTCGAAATGCAGGATACACCGTCTTGTGAACATTCTCCCAGAAGGAAGGTTGTGGGGTCTGTACAGTATTCTGCTACATCCAGCGTTAAATTAGGTGACCTTGGACAATAAGCGCACTGTAATGCTCTCCCTGTAAACGTCGACAAAATATTAAAATAATTAGTCGAATATCTCCCGAATGTAACAACAATAGATAGTATCTGTATAGTTTTTACAGTAAGTGTACATACATACTCGTTTGTGCACTGTCGGCGGTGCGATTACCACAATAGGCATTAATTGATTAATAGCTATTAGCGAAGCACAGCACAATATTGTTTTGCGACTTATGAACACAGACCTTATTGCTTAGCTTGTAAACAGAGCTCGAGAGATAGAAAGTGATTTGTGCGATAATAAAATTGATTTTATACATACCAACATCCACAATCCAAGCAGCAAGAAAGCAGATTAACGAAGATTTATAATTGAACATGGCGAAAAACCCGAATTTGTTTCACTGTATCAGTACGGTTTGTTTGTACTGTACAGTGGCCGATACTTGCATCTACGGTGTGGAAGATGAACAATGATTACAAAGCTCTTTCGATCGCCACAAAATTCGTAAGATAAACTGGAAATTGATGTTTCACTGATAAAAAGCAGTTTTCAGTTCCATGTGCCGTATTAATTGATATGCAAGTAACAGAAATCAAAACTTTTTACTGATGAATCTGGAACAGGCCGGATGCTAGCACTCTAGTGTCAGCTTACAAGACCAATGCAGGGAGTACGTAATGAAATGCAAAACAAATGTCAGCATTAGTTTTACTTCCAGAATAGCGCCTTATGTTGATTGTGAGTTCGGAGTACGAAGTACGAAGATGATTGTCCATAAGGTCTTAAAATTAATACTGCCCTTTATTATTTATGTGTAGTTCTTATACTCATACTTTCGAAAGGTGTTCGTATTACGTATAACACGCTTTACCATCATCTGCTTTTTACTATTAAATTAAATGTTTATTTGCATAGCTTACTTTTCAACCAAATTTTGTTTTGGTTAGCAACTAAATCCCGCAAATAACCCATGGTGCTGCGGTGCAACACTGCAAATGCAATTGCAATGGAACAAGCCCAATAACAGTTGTAATACCAACGTGCTTAGCAAGTCGGTACCGCAAACAGCTCGAGATTTCAGTTCTCTGTGTACAAACTACGGATGCTGTTATCTGTATTTATGAACTGGATTGTAGAGATGTACTTACTATATGGCAATAAATATGACGGGACAGAATCAGAACTGATTAGCGCTGTGAGCAAAATTTATGAATGTTCATAATATGTTTATTACGTAACTTCTATCAAAATTCGCTCATTTTAAATTAAGTCTTAGTATTTCGCTAGTCAGTCTGTCAACACGATTAATGATAGCAAAAAAAATGCTAAAACTGTGAGAAATCATCAAGTGAGTATAAACCCAGCATTTATTCGCCCTCCTCCAGCAGGTTCACTTTCCGGAGACAATCCGCTAGTAACCGGAAGTAGGTTGTCGTTGGAGGCCACGCGTTTGGGTGGCTGCGTGCAGTGTTCCGCTTTGGATATAACGACGTCTTCGTACGACGGCGGCAATATATCCGGTTCCCCTTCGCTGACCACATTATTGTAATTCGGTGGAGCATCCAGGTATTCTGTCGGTCGGTCGGGGCGACGGTTCCGTGAGTCCCGCTGGCGCTGGATGGAATTGCTGAGCGCTGCTTCGTTAAATACGCGGGTTTTGCAATAGCGGCACAGGGCGAAGAAGAGAATGCCCAAGCAGAATACCACTATCAGCAGCGCCAAGGCCATCAAGCCGTAATTGCCCATGCTGCTCTGCGACTGCTCCATCGGGCCCAGTGTCGGGAAACTGGAAGTGTTGTGCAAGGTGTTGGTGAAATTGAAAATGCCAGACAAGCGCCATGCCGGTCTAGCATTTGTACGCAGTAGAGAGATGTTCAATCGTGGCATTATTGCTGACCATGTAAAGGGCAAAGAGAACCTTTCCGTGTGTTCCAGCTCGCTCGTCGAGTTGTTCTGGATCTCCGATATGAGTTCGGGATTCGAGATGAGTGCAGAATCCACAGGTATATACATTATAATTTGGGAATAGTTGTCGTTGGGCACCCCGGAAGATCACAGCACGTACAGGATTTTTGCGGCGTACGTTATATACGTTATATATACGAGCATATGAGTCAGTAATCAAAACCGGCATCACAAACTCCTAGTATAATTCATCTTGGACTTCCATGATCGGCTGCGCCTTTGTACATTAGTAAAATCCAAGGGTGGAGATACAGAGAGTCAAAACCAGTTTTAATTCAAACAGTATAATACGTCATACCATAATTGTGGTTCTAGATCTTGCTCACAGGAGAACAGGAAAGATCCAGAATGAAAATGCTTCCTATAATACCAGCAAGATTACTAAAAATTCATGGACTGCACATCCTTCGTAAACAGTTTATTTATGTCTGGGCAAAGCTATCCGCACTAAAATCTTTTTAAAATACTCCAGCTTCAAGGTTGTGATTATTAGCGGTTGGATAGAGGCTTCTATTTTGTAGATGTTCGGCAATGAGAGTAGAAGGAAGAAGTGCTTACACGGCGCATGAAATCAGAATGTTTACTTCGAAACTATCTTATTAGTATGCTAATGTTATCTCGAAGATATATCGGCCCATTGTGTCGGGCATGATTAAAACCTCAGCCTAGTCATGTTATGATAAAAGGGCGCAATATATACCGGTAGTTATCAATAATAAAGTGTAACGTGTTCACGTAGTTTTGGATGGCTCACAGCGTAACTTATCGGATCGTAGAGCATTTTCAGCTATGTATGTCCACATACAGTAAATACCATATTTGGCTGCATGCACAGTTCTACGTAATTCTGCTGTGTTGCATAACGTTTTGTTGTTAAAACCAAATGATCCAGAAAAGGGTGGTCGCAATGGAGGCTTGGTTGCCCCACCGGTGGATTGGATAAGATTTTGCCGGTGTACCGCCGCGAATCCCACGGAGACGTTCTGTCGAAAGTTATTAATATACCGTTCGCCAACGCGTTTATTTCAATTATGTGCTTGAGGTCGACAATTGTTTCTCACTACGACTCTACGAGTACTTCAAGTACTTCTATGGATAATGGCAAAGACGCAAGACTGTTGAGCTCATGCAAAAAGCTTCAAGCAGCCCATCCGGAAGATCTTAACAGTACCCCGCATGATAGTAGTGCACCCACCCTTCGGGCGACAGCTCAATATGCCCGTTTGATTCCGCACTTGAAATTTTTGAGTGCTGCAAAAAGCAAAATACCATTAATTTTTACGGCTGGCAACTTGCATCCTTACTGGAGATTTGCTCCCAGTAAATAATATTTATGTATCAGTTTTATTGAATCAGTGCCAGATTTCCTGTTTTTTGGTGTTAAGTATACATTATATGGAACCGCACGAGCAACTAGACGCCCGTGGTGGCCATACGCAGACACGCGCACCCTTGTCCGAGGACATCGTGAAGAAAGTTGAAGAGTGAGTACCTTTAAACCGTCAGTTCGTGTAGAAATACTGGATGTTTTGGCTGGAATTAATCTCCTTGATTAACTGATTATAATTCAATACGTTTTTGCTAGACTGCGGATAATGTCCGACACCATGAACGTCAACGCGCCTTCCGTCGAACAAGTTAATCAGTTAAAAATCCTTGCACCAGTATTGTTGCACCTTCTCCTTCTGTATCGACTCTCACTCCCTGTCCTCTTGATGAACAGATGAAATCGGCCATCGTAACTATTTTTGCCGATCAGAGTGGAATGAATGCACATTACAGTCGACTGTGAGTTTTCCGTAGGTTGTGTGCTGCAAACATGCCACTGTCACGTGACTCACGTTGAACTGTGGAAAAGTGGGGTTTTTGTTGTTGTAGAGCGCTGATGAGCTGGGACTGGGATTTTGAAGAAGCGGGTGCGGCTTTCTTGAAACTCAAAAGTGAAAATAAAATTCCCCCGGAAGCCTTCGTCAAATAGCAGCGCGATTATGTTTGGTTTTTGTTTGGAGAATTTACCAGGTATTTGCTTGGCTTTTTGTTATCCTTCGCTCGATGTTCATACTTTATAGTACTGTAAGCGTGCAATGTTCCGCTGTGAATTAACGATGTTTTCGTAGAAGAGGCGGCAGTACAGAATATCCGCTTCGCCTTTGTTTACCACACTATAATATCGTCCGGTGGAGCATCCAGGTATTCTGTCGGGACGACCGTTACGTGCGTCTCGCTGCGGATCATGGATGGAAGGCCTTACTTGTTAGCGCTGCGTCGTGAAATAAGTACTTGAGTACTCGGATTGTGCAATAGCGCTGACAATATCTTGTTTCTACTTAGCTTTTTCTATGTCCAAAAGTAATATTACAGCTAAATGTCTCGGCATTTGTATTTACATCATTGTTGACAGTATAAAGGCAATGAGCTCTCTGTGTTTCAGCTTGCTTGTCGAGTTTTTCTGTGTCTTTTGTGACTGAATCGGGAATGAGTGTAGAGTTCACCGGAGTGAATGTTTTGGAATACTTTACTTTGTAGTTTCGCTACAATGTACACACACTGTTACAGTATATGAATTCATTAAAATATGAATATGTTGGACATGGGTGGCGTCCTTGACCCTTGTGCATAATTAAAATCCGAGATACTCCAGGGTTTGTGCAAGGCAAAACTGGCATCGTTTCTAGTGTAATGCTGTTAGTTCTTCCGATTCTGGATCTTGCACACAGAGATATTTTGCTTAATGTAGTCACAGTTAATTTATACGTAATAGCTTACCTTACAATATTTTTATCGCTTACAACAAAATTACCGTAATATAACGTGTTGCAGAATGCGAAATCGGATATGGGGCGAGACAAAGATCGAGATGCATGTACAAAAAATTAATGTATGTGCAAAAAAGCGATAACACCATTCCTAAAAGCACTGCTTTCATAATTATGCTTTTCTGTTAATGTTAATCTATCGGGAACTGACAATTGCTTATAACACTTACATGCAGAAAGATACGATTGGTACTGTATATATGCAGACATCGATATGCCGCGAGTGGCGGCAAGGATCTTACTGCATTAAGCTCTATCTGTTTTTAATTGGATTAACGGTCAAGTCAATTCGGTATAATCAAGCGATCTGTGGCAAAAAGCTAACATTTGACGGAATTCGTAATGACTCTCAAACACATCCCGGCTGCCGGTGTGTAAACTGCAGTCAGTTCATTCTTCGGCTTTGAATTAACTTACGGGGTGTGGAAGCCGGTAAGCGTTTCATTAAAGGGACAGTTAATATTTATATCGCCGAAAGAGATAAACTGAATGACTGTATCATCTGCACTAAACGCTCCTTTGATCGTCACCGCAGACACCCGGCAAATACTTACCGTACGATCGCAAGGATACCTACGTCCGTCACCTTCGCGTCAGGCGCACTTTTATTGTGTTTGTTCATTAAAAGGATATTTCAGGTTAATTTGACCATACGTTTATTTGATTTATATTGGACGCAAGTGGAATAGTGGTCAAGGTGAATGACCAGATCCGTCGCATGTATAATAAATGTTACTAAACGAAAGACTATATCTATATTTTGGAAAGAGCGGTTTCAAGCAGCATATGTATTAATGTATGCAATACTTTTACACGATGTACAAGTACTAGCGATACTGCTGGCACAATGTAGCTGAATATTGACGTATTTGAATATTTGTCATATTTGAATGTACCTGAGTATTTCTTCGATAGTTTGCAAAAGCGGCCTTAACAGAAGATTTCACAATAACAGAAGATTTTACAATCGGCATTTTAGTTAAAACAGACCTATTAATATTGTAAATAAATGCAAGGTAAATAAACGCACGGTACTGTGCTTATTTTAAATATTTTGCTTATAAAATATTATACATGGAAGTATTAATTTAAAGCAGGGTCGGGCTCGTGGTCACGGGCATCTTCCGCTTTACGCAGCAAACTGATCCGAGCACAACGGGATAGCAGGCAATTTCTGACTACAAGAATTAAGTGGGTAACATTCGAGCTGCACCAGAAATTGCGCATCCTGCTGCACGGTGTGCGCCTGTAGGAAGTAGTCGATGTCTACAGTATGGTTGGGCAAGATCTTCAACCATGACGCGTGCCGTCCGCCGCGTGTTTGGGCGAGATGACGGGCTTTACATGTCGGAGCGTGGTGTTACCTCCGGCCGGAAGCAGAAGCGAAAAGAAGGTCACAGAATGTACGGTCATGCGACTGATGGACATCTTGAGCGCATACAGAAAGTTGAAATGCTGATACTCACAAGTCACAGGTTGATGGTGCGAGGTTTTTTCAAATTCGCTCAACGGTGGATCTGTCTTAATGCTAGAATTTCCGTTAATTATGGTACATACCGACCAAATACGAAAGCGTTAATCGGGTTGTCTGCTCTTGATGTATCTGTATTAACAATAATAATAAGATAATAACAAGAAAATTACAATTAGTTTAAATACAGTATAGTAAAATTAAAAATTAAAAGCAGTATCCATTGTCAGCAGCATTCTGGTAAAGTTGAAGAGTAAAAAGTGCATGAACTGATACCGCTGGCCATGCAATGAGCACCGTATCCCGCTTCCGCTCTAACGTAAGCGTCCAGAAGTACTGGCATTGCAACTAACCGTTTTAATACGCTATGGCTCATTTGAGACGAACGGTCCACTCCAGGCGATCACACTACGTACTAGAGTAGTGCTAGCTGCACCGATTTGGTCCGGTCAATCTGTTCTCGTATGTATGCAATATCACCACAAATATGTACGTATCCATGATGCAAAGTATTGTACTGCTCTAATAAAAATGCTGGTGTTATAAAAGGGTTTCGTATCAAGTACTTATTACACCGACCTATAGTTCAGCGATCGATGTACGTACTTACGGTTAACTTCCTCTTGCAGTTTACCGCGCACTGCAGTGGGAACGTGCCGAGATGCTGGGTTATCGGTTTTAAGTTCTAACAATGATCTAAGAAGTCTACTGTAATTCACATTCTGAGAATTCAGCGCATCTACACTAGATACGGCTTAAATGATTATTTCATTTTAGTCACAATTTAAATTTGGTCTTTCTGGCACAGTTTGAGAAGACGCATTTTACCGCTTACGGCTACATCTTGCAAAGGGAAGGAGCCATCGAGACTGTCGTTTGTCGACTCTGTTAAACAGGACAGTAAGTTACGGCTTTGTGGAGTCATCTTCCGGTCGGTTTTCAGTTTGTGCCGTTCCCGTGGATGCGGCCGTTTGACAGTCTTCGGCACATCGATATCTTGTTTCACCCACGTCGTCGCCGAGTGGAAGGGCAGGACTGGATCGTCCTGGGAGAATCGGATCCAGATGCAGAAACTGGATTCGCATCAGCATTTTCCTGGTAAGGTGGCTAGAAAAACGCTGGGTCAACGTAAGAATATTTCTGATGGTTCCGTATATAAAGAACGGGCACGTGACTGTGCTGTGAACTGTTGAACACGCGCACGTCAGCACGTGATACTTACATGGCTGTAATGTTAATATATGTATGTGAAGCATATTTGACTTTTTTAAATGTAATATTATAAAAGTTGATGTACCATACATTTTTATATAATTAACGTGTGTTGTATGCTGTAAAATCTGGAATTTTGAAAAAATTGTGAGTAAGATTTGTTTTTTGAAGAAATTCAGCCGATTTCTGTGCGTGTAAATAAGTATTTAACAGAAAATCACCGTTAAATGAAACTATGATTTGTTTCATTCACACCTGTTTGTAACTTTCACAACTAAAGCTGCTGCTGCGAGACTACTTAATGCCTTACGGAATTCTGAAGATTATTGTGGAAAAAACTACTTGTCTTTTGTAACTGTTTGTAAGTGGGAATTCTTTAGTTCCGCGTTTTTTGTAGCTGCGATTTGTATTTGCAAACTTATTTCAGGACGCATCGAACATTTTAATTTTATTAGTCTAATGATCTAGATTTAAGAAATTTGAGTTGTTAAATTGAGTTGTTATGTTGTTAAAGCATTTTGCCTCATATTTTCGTCTGCATGACCGGTCGTTAAAGATAAGGATGTTTGACATAAAAACGAGCGGTATCTGTCAAAAGGACTGTGCCTTATGTCGTGTCAGCGCTGACAAATATGTTCATAAAACCCGGTACATGTCCATATGATCATATCATATCTAAAGTAATTATGGATTATATGTAGCGGGCGAAAATTGATGCTCCCTGTGCAGACCGCTTCGAGTGCGGTCTTTGTATGCGTAGCTGTTAGCAAATGTTTCGTTTGAGATATTTTGTCGAGCCCATATTCCAGAAAGAAGATATCTTGGCCAATTTATGTACCTGATAACCTAGGACAATATAATCCCGGATGGCCATTTTTGACTAAACATCTGTTCGTGTTGTATATGTCAAAGTGTCATAAATATGCGGCAATGCACTGCAATTTTGGCGAACGTCTTCCGGTAAATTAACTATTAAGTTTAGAGGCGTAAACAAGGACTTCTAATAACTGGAATAATTCGATACGATTGTTTTTCTTCGATTGTTCAAATTGTTTTTTGTTCTTGGTAAACGAATTTTCAGTTTTGATTACTTCACCCTGTAAAATTGTAAATACTTATATAAAGTGATTATTTGGCACTAGCGAAAGTAAAGCTTTATACACAACCCGTAGCTAGGGTTATGTTTTTAATTTGGGTGTTGTAGCGTGTGTTTTGTTGTAGCTAGGGTTATGTTTGGTAAGCAGCTTTTTGTTAGTTTTTGTATTGACAATTTAAAGCGCCGAAAATATTGAAAGGTTTTCAAGTGCATTAGAGCTAATGGCAGTTAATCAACGAGTGTAAATTAAACCCATTTAAATCACCGCTTTGCTTGGGTGATTATTGGAAGATTGAACTGATACATATCTCACTTAACAGCTACCGCCTATTGTACTGACGACAGTAGCGAAATGATGATGGGCTGCATAAAATGAGCAATGCGCATCAAACGCACAGTGGTCAATCGCGTGCCGTTTATTAAAAGCTAATGAGGGGAGATAATCCTTTTCACTCCTCTCCTTGTCCTTTACCCCTAACTGCCGTCAGAAGTCTCTTTAACGTACAAAATGTATTCATTTTTGTGACTTGAAACCTATATTTTTTAATACGCAACGTCTGATTTTCTATTATTGTAAAAGAACTGACAGTATTTTAAAAGGTTATTGTTACCGGCATCTACCGCTGCAATTTGTCGACGTCAAGAACAAAATGTGTCGTGAAATATGTATTGATTATGCATTTACTTGATGAGCAAATTATACCAAATGTCGCTCTGTGAAACATAAATAAATGAAAAGTTTATCAGATCAGCAGATCCCAGCTGGATAGTGCTAATGAGGACACGGTAATAAAGTAACCCGCGGTGTGTTGTTATATTAGGATTTTGACGGACACATCAATGCCCTTCGCCACAGGGGTGCCTTTTTATTTCACCATAACTGCCATCTTTATTATCTGTTCACTCCGGAACAGTAAAATTAGCCGCTTTTAACAGTCTGCAGAAAGCATTCATTGATTCTCCGTGCGGAGGTGTCATACGCGCAATCTCCGTAGCTGAAAATAAGCTTATTACGATATTCACAAATTGCCAACTTCGTTTCGAGTTTTTTTAAAATTATCGCCTAATTGTTGTCTTTGCGAGGTTTTCGGAATTACATATATTGATAGTTTTTTCTGATAAATTATTTTAATTTCAGAAGGCAGTTAATTAGATTATGCACGAAATCGAAGTTAGTGAAATTAGCCTTATAGCGCATTGTCGAAATTACAGTACGAAATATAACTGATTTATTATTAAATCTCTACTCCTACTCGTAGATGAAAACAGTTATCGTGTTGTTGTCTGGAGGAAGAATGTGCCTTGAAAAAAATTTGCTGAATTGGCGTGAATCTTATTCTATCAGCATCGCATCGTACAAGCGAGGCAGATAAATGCGTTTGTATACTTCTGTCAATGATGGTGTGACATTCCTTGTTGTGATACATAGCGGATGTTTCGATAAGCGTCCTAAATAAGCTGTTAGAAAAATGTAAGTGTGGCTAAAGTGATTATTTATTTAGCATGTTGGATATTAGTATTTGTCACTCTGCACCAAAAGGTGGAATTTTTTGTTGACGGAGGAGACCGACTCTCCGACAAGAAATGGCACTGTAACTGCTGAGCTATTGCAAGGTCACCCGCTGCAGTGATTCATCAATGTGTTGCGGTGATCCGATTCCGTGCCATCCGTTTGATGAGCCTATTGTCATCGTGCATTAACCTTGAGTGGATGTTGACTGGAAATTGTCGCAACATTTAGTATTTATTGCCGCTTCCTTTAAATTAGGGATATATTTTTTGCAGACTGCTTGCATAATGACATGCGTTATGAAATGCCTGAGTTTTGTGCATACTGTGTATCATGTTGGAGGTAATGCTGCTGGTGCACAGAAAATGTTGTGCGGCTTTTACCGGCATGTGAAAAGTGTACGAGTCAGTCAATTAAGTTTTGCAGATGCTGTTACTAATAAAATGCCGACGCTGTTGGTGTGAATCGTGGCGTGATAAAACGAATCAGATTTAGATGAATAAGTGAGTATTAAATATCTGATCGGGATCAGTTCATCTTTAGTCAAACACCTGCAACCCCCAATTTTTCATATTAGAGTCTGCCTCAAATCTGAAACAAAGTTAAAACATTTTATCAGTTTATGTATCTGTATTTTATATAAATGTTTACGTATGAAGTATAGTTCGAGAAATTAATGTTTTCGCATTCCACAACCACCATAACACCCGCCCGGTGCCGTATTTATAATTAGTGGCGAGTCACTGGCGACTCTGCATGCTGGGAGACGTAGTCGATTGCGGATGCGATCGTTGACGTGGTTAATGGGGGAGAAGCAAATGGGGAAGATTGATGGCAGCCGGGGATAGGCGCGCGCTAATGTCTGCCGCTAGGCTCTGTATTCTGTACATTACTGTGTACGTGTGCGTGAATGCAGCAGAGAGGAAGATGCGGGATAAATCTTGGATAAGAGCTTAGCGTGCAGCGTTATTGTTTGGTGTGGCGCGGAGTTAGCGCTAAGGCTTCCGCGATGGGCCGGGGATGATGGTGCTGGCGAGTTTAAATAGTGTCAAATTCAGATAGCAAAACAGATTGTAAGCCTTCATGCAGCTTCTCCGTCGCGCCATGACGCTGTTGCGCGTCTACTTCCTGTGGTGAATATTGCGCGGGAAAGACCCACACTGAAAATTGTTAAATGAGCTGACACTATCCAGCTCCGTTTACTGTTAACCGAGAAAGGCGGATTATCACGCAGCAGTAGAAATCCGAGATTTGGAAGCTTCCCGATATCTTTACAGCGTAAAATTAAAATTAATATTCGAAACAGCTATGTGCATTAATCTGTATTTACATCATCCAATATATTGTAACTCACTTCTTGTTAACGTTTTTACTGTACTTATATTTATAGTCACGATACATTAACAAAGTTGTATTTTATAATTTTGGTGTGCTTGTTGGCCTATAAACTTTTCATAATATTATATTGCACATACAAAACTAGAGCATACATACTGCCGGCATCCTGCCAACCGAAATTATCGAGCTTGCCATCTAGATGCTACATTAGCCTACATAATACATATGTTGTTATCGTTATTAGAATTTGTAGTTTCATGGACATTGTACAAAAGTTCAAATTCGTATTTTTAGAAGCTATATTCGCGCTCAGCTCGTCGGATAGATGAATATCCTGCTAACACAATAAAAACGAAGATACGCAGTTTTCGTCGCGGATAGCGGCGCGGTTAATAATAACAAAAACAGACCGTATATTTCCTCCCATGAATACGGTCGTGATGTTTCCACTGTAAACCAGTTGTATGGTTGCGGATGCAAGCCTGATTTGAGAGCCGGCGCATTTTCCACGTGAGATACAGAGCGCAGCGTGTTTGAGAGGGGCGAGAAAATCTTTTTCTGTATCATATATGCATTATTGTGTGTCTGTCACACTAAAGCGCTTTTTGAATCGATATGGAATATAATAAAAGAGAAATGAAGAGCATGGATTTGCTTTTTGTCCGTGATTTGTTGATCTAGCCCGGGTGATTTGAGCGGTTTTCTGGTTGAATATGTCAATGACACTAGAAATATTTCCTGTATTTCCATTAAAATGCTATTGCTGTCTTGCGGTGTAGGATATGCTGTCACCTGATGAAGTGTTGGTTATTCCGATTATATTCTCGCTGAAAGTATCTCAGTTGATTGCATTCGGTCAGATCGAGGGAAGCTTTATATACGTGTACACCTACTGCTAGCGCACATATATATTATAATATATTAAACAGAACGCGAAACGTATTCACGTCAGAAATCAGAACAATTGTAGCGAAGGTATTTACATTGAATATTTACTTTTGTGATCGACACAGGGCATTATTAAGTTGGTCCAACAGTTTGTCCCTCATCAACAGGTGTGAATTTTGGTCGGAGAATTGATGATGATTAACTGAAGTAACCTTCTTTTTATTGTTGGGCGTTAACCGCACTTCCATATTGTTTACCGCTTACAATTAGGTGTGCAGACTTCCATGGCTTGTCATGGTCCAGTTGATCATTCAGTTTTACGGAACTGTTTGTGTCTTAAAATTCCATTCTATTTTGTCGCCAAATAGTAATAATAATTGTCGCCCGCATTATAAATAATGTCGCATCCCACTCTCATGCATGGGACGTTGTTGTACTCGTAGATTCTAAACTCACTCCTTGCTTAGGAGTATCGGCACTCAGCATCGACCTCTCTGATCCATTTTATGCATTAAGTTTAAAAATTTACATACAGAAGGTCAATTTTACAATGTATTGTTCTTACTGTTGTTTCAAAATTGTGGCTGTAGCTTTATAATCCGAATGTTATGAGGTGAGATTCATGGCCACGACTATTCCGAGTGTACGTACTGAAGTGTATATAATATTTACCTCGGTAGCGGGTACACGTCATGTGGCGATAATTACAATAATGAGCTGTTCGTGATTTTTAATTATTCCAAATGCTCTGTATGTATGTTCTAGGTTAGTCAGGGTGCCAGTTAAGCACTCTTTCCATGCAGTAATGGCGAAAATATGAAAAGTGTATCATACCGGTATTGAGCGTATAAGTAGCAGAAATCAGTATGAAAATTGCTTTCTGGCTGTTTGATGTACACTGTACATATAGCGACGGGGGAAAGCCCACATATACTACCGTAGTATTCGGTAAGGTTTCCATGCTGCACTCTACTTTACTTTATCTTAATATTGCACCGTACGTAGAAACTGTAAAAAATTAATTCTTAATTAATTGCATCATAATGGTCATGGTACGTTGTCTTGCTTATTACTGGGTGCTAGTTACAATACGTACTATGAAATTTTCTACTGATTGATTATATCTCAAACATGATCTGTATTGCGTATGTGCATACTGAATTTCTGTTTGGAAATAAGCTCACCGTGCTAACCATAAGATATCACAAGAAATTATACGACCGCTGTAACATAATAATTATTGTAATGTTGTGCGACCGCAGCTGTGCAAGCCTTTGACTTGGGAAAGTTTGGATAGCACTTCGTTAGCAGGCGGAGAAGACATACAAGTGACATGGAGGATGTCAGCGGAAATTGATGATGGGACATTGGTTAGACAGTTGTTGTGTTTGTGTGCGGGGAGATTAATCGCGGCCCGCTCACAATGTGTCATTTTGGAGTATAAAGCCGCGCGTCGGCCATGTTGTTGAAAATGATGGTGAAGAGAAGGGCGGAATGGGGATGTCTGTATCTGGGCTGATCAGTTGAATAGGCTATTAAAGTGCAGCAAAGTTAAATGATTTTGTTGGCAGTAGCAATATGACTTCATCCCGCTCTCGGCGTCAGGGATCAGTGAACTAGGAATGCGAAGAGTATTGCGCCAGAATAGGGCTGAGATTAATTGATGAGACCCCGGGTAACATCGGGTTAAGTGTTCGATTTTTATAGAGGATTATCGTGCTACTTTGCGCGTATCGTTGTGGTGATTGCGACGCGAGGCGGTGATTGATCGTGGTTTAGGGAAGTGATGATTTTCTCATCGCACGATCCGGGGAACGATGAAAAGACACTGGCAGTCTCCTTGGATGCGTCGTCAAATTTTCAAAATGTCAATATATAGCTGCCGGTCGAACAACATCACGTAACATAGTTCTTTCTTTGTAATAATTTAGGAATGGAAAACTGAAGCATATGCGCAACGTAGGAATACTAATAGTCGCAATGTCTTATATTATATATCTGATGCAAACTCTACGAGTACCGTAGCATAATAAGGGGAATATTACATCATAACATTAGGATTTTTATTTTTTTCTTTATTCTAAATTCGTTTTTGCGGTTTGTACATGCAGCGAATTGTAGCGACTATCTAAATGTACAGATACAGTACTTACCACACACGGCCCGAAGGCATGTGTACGAATTATATTGTGGCCATTAATTGTTCAGTAGTCATAAAGTGGTAGAGCAATTACCCTGATCTAGCCTAATTGTTCCCTTTAGCTTGTTAAGATGAGCTCAGTGTTTGCGTAAGGAATTTTTGTGTCCTCAACTGTCCACCTGTGGGAAAAAGCTGTCTGAATAACGGACAGCAAGGGCGAACAGGTGCACACGAGGACAAGACAATACAGTACTTATATGTATCCAGAAATGCGAAACCGTTATACATCTGCAATAAGTGCTTAGTAAACAACATCGAAAAAATTTCACACTTCAACAATGAGAATAATAATAACTAGACACAGATAGATACTAAATGTCTTTCGGAAATGGATACTTGCGCTGTATTCTATATATAATTACTCTTGTGTACAGCTAGTATTAAAGGGCACGAGTATCAACGGAAACTGACTAATGGCAGGGTAACCGCTACCAAAAATTGTAACTAGGTGCTTTTCTCAGTTTCTATCTGTTTCGTGGAGTTTTGCAAAATCGATAACGAACTTCGTTTATAAACATAACTACGTGCTAGCAATGGAAACCTGCTTAAATCCTAATGAATCACTGAATTTTGGCATCCTTATTAGGACATCTTCTTGCACCAGTTTCACGTATCAGCTTCGGCACGATTTCTAATTATAGCGCCTTCAAATGTTATCTTTATTTACGCTTTCGTTCAGGTGAACCACTTATCCAAGGTTCGTATTCATCAATGAACTTTGAAGATCTGTCAGCACTCGGTTTGCTTTGCTCTAAGACCCTAAGACATCTTTAATTTGCGACCGCATGAGTTGCGCTAAAAACGTTTCCCGGGTATAAAATACGTTGGAAACTCAGTAATTATTTTGAATTACTATTGCTTATACGGCTGCCGGTTGGTAGTGTAATATGAACAATTACAGTACTTAATAAAGATTTTAAGCAGTTTTTCTACGACAGCAGCACAGAATCAGTTACTGAAATTCAAGATTCAGCAGAATCAAGTAATCGAATGTTGAACAGATAGGAAAAAGCATGAAATGCCGTCTACGGTATGTTTAGGCAAACGTAAAGTACGATGCAAGTATCAGGTGGAGAGAATATTTTATGATGGACTGGCGTGAATTATCCCATCCGTTGATATGAAATTCCAGGGCTATTATCTGCCCCCAAACCACACATAATACAGTTCTGCTCATATTTCCTGTCCTCGTCAACCGGAATGTCTTGACAAAGGACATCGGTGTAGGGCTGTTTAAGAGGATACTATCGATGGAATAATATTTGCGTAATGCTCATATTTTTGGTGCCTTATAAGCGGCCTGGTATTTGCTGTTAGGCCGGCTCGCATATGGACCCTGCCAGTATGTGTGACAAGATAGGCCTCGATTGACGAGGCTATTGCGGCAGGTTGAATTACGCCGTGTCCACAGCGCTGTTCACCATCTGTAATATGCTCGCTTTTGACAAGGATATTTATTTTCTTGTCTATCAATAAGTAATCATTATTGACCGCATACTCGTGCGTCCTTCTGTGCATGCGACCCCGTTAAATGTTTGAATCAGCGCCGAATCACGATATTTTACGATACAGGAAATATCTCTTATTTTCGTGGATTGGGTGTAAAAGCGCTGTACACGGAATTAGCGTATGCTTGTTTGCTGAAAATGCATTACCGGTAATCAGTTACAAGACCAAGGCTAAACTTGGAGAACACCGGAAGGATGGTGGTTGGGAAAACTAAAAAATGTAATATAATATCCGGATTCGCAAAAAAATTATGAACGAAGCGCAATGAAGTAGTGTCACCTTTTGGTTATCAGCGGAATTTATGCTTTTGCAGCAGATAAAAAGTTATGCGGTTAAATTTATCTCCTTCGTGCAGCAGTGCGAGATGAGCTTATTGAACAAGTATCTGAAAGGTCATGGTGGCGTTATTTAATTCGGCATTGAAGAGACGGATTACAACAAGACAAGCTGCACTAACGTTTGCGTAGATACGTTTGCTCGGTGCGTAATGGATGGTTAATCCGGTTGGGAAAATATCGCGAATAAAAGAGAGATGCGAGTGGAAAGAGTGGCAGTGTATTACGCAGCCAGCGAGGGGGGCCCGGCTTTGTGGATTAAAAATTTTAATCTTTTCGCTGTGAAGATCGCTGTCTGCGGTGTTTACCAGCGCAACCTGAAAGACACTCAGTGTGTTTATGCCAACTACTCTAAGCTGTACAAGAGCAGGAATCAAAATAATAACACTAGCGTCCTTCCTTGAATGTTCAATTGTCCATCGGTATTTTTCATCAATAGGGGGATTAATGCTTAACATGGAGAAAATACTGTCTTGGGTTACAACGTTTTTTCGCCATCGCGCGGTACTTCTGAATGGACACTGCTTAATACAAACTGCTGATTCAACCGGAAGGTATAATCAGGCATCCGTCGTACAACACGTGGCCATTATTTGAGTGTTATAAAGAAACCTTTGGTGCTTCTTGTTTGCGTAATGCATCTGGATGATCATTATCTTCTCTACAATATAAACGCGAAAAGGTTTAATACTTAAATTCTGGCTAGCTTTCTTTAGGATTACGCATTGTTAAAAAATGATTAAGCATGATACTGACATTTCCAGCAAACCATACTTGCGCTACCTTGCCATGTACCACCTGCAGTATTAATTATTTTAGGCTAGATAATAGTAGATATATTAAGTAATTTGTATATGCAGTACGATTATATAGACATAGTAAACATAGATATATTTCTACTCCAGTTTGTAACAAAATTATTGTGGTAAGATTTGCACGTGCTTTAGCAGTGCATCAATTTCATAGTTCTATCTGTTGTCGTCATTTTTGCAGAAAAAATAGTTTTGGATTCTGCCTTCGTAACGTCCCTGCAGATAATCAACCCACAGGTGCTAAATATTTGTATTGATATCTTGTTTCCATCTACAATTAGTGCGGTTATTGCAGTGCTTAATCACCAACAAAAATTTAAATAATAGCACCCGAGCTTCACTGCTACAGTATCTGAGAGGTAATTTGCAAGCGAATCTGTGTCATTGCTTCGTTGCATAACCGAATACTGCCGGTGAGCGACTGTGCGGTGTACAAGCCGTGTCAGACTGCGTACCAGGCTATAAAACATCTTTATTATTTTAATTCGCCCTTTTGTATCAAAAGCTGCACAGCAAGTGTTGATCTGGCGAAAACGCAATAAACAAGCGGTTGAAAACTAGTCAGCTATTGAAAGTAAGTGATCTGTTGGGGAAGAAAAACTCTCGTGCTGGCGTTGTTGATGATGAATAGATCGTATATGGCTGTAAAACAGGCTCAAGTGGTTAGACGATGTCAAAAGTAAAGCATTTTGTTGTATACCGGTACATACATTTTAAAATCACTGCCCCCACCATACGAATATTGCCGTGCTCTTCAGCAGCCACATGTTGCCGGCAAATGCCGCTGGTCAGATTGTCGCAATATTCGGGTATAATTCGCGCGCGCAGGGTTATTTTCATTGCGGTTCAACGCAGAGGATGCCGCTAAGAGAGCCGAGTGTACCGTGTACATAGTGGTGGTGGCTGTAAAGTGGTTATTTGAGCCGTCTCCTTGATTGAGGTGGTATATACAATCGCGACGTAAGACGCACTGTCAGATCGGTTGGGCTTTTTATAGATTCCGCTTGTTCGCCTCTTCCTCCTCTTGATCAACAGATTGAGGACGAGGCCGTCGATGCGGCTGATCTAACAGATGACAACAACGACAACAGCCTCATACGCATACGACACTTGATGTCCAATTATAGCGCCATCGTACAGCCGCCGGCATCGTCGTCGTCGTTGTCGAACAGCAGCAGTAGCGAGGCAATGCGGCCTCATCATCAGTCGCGGGTTCACCAGGTTGCCGATGAGAATTCCGTTGGCGTGCCGGATGAACTGGAAGTGAAGGAGAGCCGTGTGGCACCCGGCCGAACCGGCATCTGGACCAGGTGTGACGTCCCAGCGGGAAGCATGTTTGGACCGTTGATGGGCAGTCTGCTGCCCGGCGCAGGACTGGACGGAGCAGCGGATGCCAGTGGAACGAAAAACTGGACGGTAGGTCCACGATCTGCTTTCTGTGCGAAATAATTGTACTAAATTTCCTCAACGAATTTGCAAAACATTTTCTGTACGTACGTAATAGTTATGCCGAATTAGTTAAAAGTTATGCCGAATTCGATTCGTGCATTCTGACGAGTGGACTGTACTGTATATAGCGGCAATTACAGGTCTAATGTGTGAACTAACGTTATTGTAAATCACATGGTGATATCGGATGCCCTTGGTATGAAAGTTTTTGCGACAATTGTAAAAAGCTTGTTTCTATTTTTATCACTTTAAACTCCAATCAAACAGCCTAATATCGGTGTGCCGCTGAGTGTTATTGTAGGTTGTCAATGTTTTAATTTTTAAGTACGTAAATTATTTGAAGTTTTTCCCATTCTATAGAGTTTACCTTTTATTATCAAGTTATTACTGTTTGCGTTTAAGAACCGTGTTTTGCAAAATTTAGAACGGCACCGCGTTAATAGCTGTTACATGCACTTCCATTTTACAAATTTGACGCTTTGCTGTTTGTCTGTCGAAGCTGAACAGCGACTTATGGAACATTACTCGATATGACCACTGGTTAGTTAATAGTTATTGATTGATATCTGCGCGTTGGATACATGCATGGCGTGTTGCGCCGGCTGCTGCCGCGCAGCGCAGCTATAGCGGTCATCTTTTGGCGATCAGCCGGCACAATATCAAGGTTGACAGTTATTGCTGATGATGTAGCGATGAGAAAGTGATTTTATGGATGTTCAATAGGGCTATGAGCAATTATTTGTCACAAATTTGTGCAGCTGTACAGATATGCGGTGTGTGTCCGTAAGTGGAGGCACTGGTTATGAATAATTGATAATTTAAATATAACCGTTGTCTGTGTGAACGGGGCGTAATATTGGGTGGCAGGAGTGCGCGGCGGATGGAAACTGGATCACTTGTTAGATCTACCGCCTTTGACAATTTTACCAGCACATACACAGACACATATTTCTTCATCATTCCGTTGTGGCTCATTGACAAAGTGATAGGATGCTTTGTAATGCCACATCATTTCTCGCAACTGACGGAGCTTTTGGGTGATCCGCTTTGTGCACTTTAAACTTGCCGCTGTATGGCACGCTCGCTTCTCCAGGAATTTAAAGAGGAATATTTTTCATAGTGTTAGGGTAAATATTTTTTATAATTCGTTATTCATTCATTTGCACAACGGCATACTAGCAGACGTGCCCTGTATTGAAGCACCAATGAAAAGTTTGTGGTTAATCAGCGTTGTAATCAATGATACTTATGATACTATGGATGCGCGTACGCCGTCTGCTACTCATCCTCGCATAATCCGTTCTTTCGGCGGATTTTGCAGTGCACCGCAGTGCATGAGAAGCCCACCAGGAAACTATCCTTACACAATTCACTGATCCGCATTAAGCGTAACCTACATTTTATTCAATATAACAATCCGTTTATAATGGTGTATCTGTAACTTCTAATCCAAACGATTGCGCTCGACCGGAAGTGATCTTGTGAAAATCTCTGCTCTTTCGCATCTAACGGCGAGCATTGATAGCTAGCTTGCTTCAAGTGCACATAGTTTAAACGCACCAGATATATGTCGCAGTTTAATTTGGCTTGAACATTCCAAAAGCTGGATCTAACAATTTAACCGACACTGCATTTGATAAAAGATCGAGGTTTCCCTAATTTCAAAAAGGGTATTCTAAAACTCCGAACAGGCTTACCTGCTTCGGATTTTCAGAAACTTGAGATAATTACAGATAACTAAATACTGCATTTTATTGTGCGGTCGACTTAATACTTTCATGGGAAATTTGAAGTGTGTACATTCGAGACCCTCACAAAGGTCACCGGCATTGTCCAGCAAGTATGAAGATGTTTCCTTAGAAGGATGTACTGTGTGTGCCAAGTGTGTTGTTATAGCGCGCGGGGAGAAACGATATAAAGTTTACGTGTCGGTCTAGTAAAGCTGGAGAGGAATGGTTTTAAATTGCGCTAATGTCCACATCACCTCAATTTGCCGGCAACGCATGTATCGTGTGTCGTTCTTGTTCTCGTCTCCTCATTGAATTCGCACATCGGCTCATCATGAGTCAAAGAAAGCCTTGTAGTGTTTGTCTTTCCCGCAACGCTACAGATTGCTTCGGACTTTTCCTATACATATCTGAAATTATATCAACTTACATGCTTATATGCAATTGCTTGCAACTTTTAAAGTAAGTATAAAAACGGCGAAACACTTGAGCGTAATGGATGTCTCGTGATGAGGGAGGGAAATCTCTCTCACGCTTAATTAGTCACAATTGTTGATAAAAGCATCCAGACACGCTATGAGAAGCGAATTGTCCCGTAAACTGTCTTCAGGAGAAACGGTGACTATGGCAGGCAGCCGCACTATATATGCAATCATTACCGACGCACACACACATGCACACGTAGGACGGGGCGTAGCCTAATCTCATGTGTCAGGGAGATATGTCTCCTCCATTTAACGGCTCTTCGTGACAATCCTGATGCCGGGGATTATTATGAAGCGGCGCTAGAGCCAGCTGACATCCTTTACGTAGATATGAGAAAATGGGAAGCTGTGAAAAAGGGAACTTAAACGCCGGAAAGAACTCGAGAGATGATGGGGAAGAGGCCGAGAGCAGATGACGGGTGAGAGCACTGACATGGATGACATTCACCGGCGCAAATCTCAGCGGGGAAACAAAGTGCATCGTTGCAAGAGGGACGGCTGGCGATCGAAACTAATCGATAAAACCAGAGTTTTAGTATTAAAACTGTTGGTAATTTACATTTCGCCTGTATTATAAATTTGTTAATTACTTAATTCATTAACAGTTATAGAGCGCTAATTGACCAGAATTTCATACCATCGCAGCCTAATCAGATTTTGCGAGTTGTTTTTTATCAATAACCTAGCGCACTGAAGATAAAATTAAAATTCATTACTCTAAAATAATTTTACTATCTACAGTATACAAAACTTCTGTTTGACCTTTGCCATTTTACTGCTTAGTCATATATGAACAATCTATAATTTAGTATAAAAAACTTTATGGATTCATCCGACTTTCTGATTTCTCCTGTCGAAATGCCAAGGCATCCGGCCATCGTTGCACAGATCACTTTGCACGTCGGCCAGCTCTTCAATCAAGTCCCATCACATCCATACAGGAAATAGTCTTCAAAGGAACCTTTTATGCACTCTTAGGCTTCCTACTCCATCGCGCCCGCTTCTGCGTCTCCTTAGACGAAACCCTTGGTCCACTGTCGCATGTGGAAGGAGAAATCCAATTGTCCCATCGACGCGATATATCTTTCCCTGACTGTCAGCCATAGCGCCAACACAATATATTGAACTAGTTGAAAAGTCCAGCGTGTGTATGTAAAGGAAAAGCGCTGCTTGTTAAGAGAAATTGCTCCATTTCATTAGGAAATCATATGAGGTGAAGGATTTTATTATATTATGATATATGCCGCTATGAAGTAGTTCCCTTTTGCCACGGTGCCATTGGGCGTTGTCGTCTCCCGGTGAACAACGGTTAGATCGGCTGTTGATTGTATGGGAGATTTTCGAGGGGACAACCATTGTTCGGTCAGTGTGCCGCTCAAGTGCGACGCTTAATTGCGCTGATATATCTTTTGATTTTTAATATTGTGTGACGGCGTGTGAATTTAAAATGCCGGGTTTATTCTGTGAATATTACCGGTGAATGAGGTAGGAGTGGTCCATTTTGCTCGAGTAAATAATGACCGTTATATTAGAGTTTTGTCATCGGCCGATATTCAGCAGATACCGGTAGGAGGTAGTTAACTTTCTCTTTGCTGTCACATCGAGTTTTTTACGCAGAATAGGATGAAGCGTAAAGCATCTGAAGTAAGAGAAAATTTAACGGGCGTCCAAGTTACCGGAAATATGAATTCGAAGGAAGACTTTGCAGGCATCCTGTAGCAGAGTTACTTTCGGTTTTACGCGAGGATTTAACAACACATATCGTCATTCCCCTATAATTTGAAGAACATTACGGGTTAAAGATTTTTTAGCCATTAACATTTCCGAGAAGTAAAAGAATTTATCGTTTTTCGCTTTGCTTTTTTCGCAAAGCAAAGCACTCGTATCAGTCGCATATAAATGTACATGGCATAATATGCTGTTGGAAAGATGTGCGGCATTTTTAAAGCAAGTATCTGATAGTGTAGTTTGGCAGTTCTGTTTGTGATTATGACAGTGAATTTGTTCGGCTAAAGTGTGCACTTAACATTAACAACCGCACCTTTAAACCTGATACGCACTCTGTACGGCGCTTATGAGAACAGCGAAATTTACCGCTTCTACATACACAAAGCAATTATTCCCCTTTAAACATATAAACAACGGTTACAGTCATCATCCGGTGTTAATCATTATGGGCCCCCTCATGACTGCTCTCCGGAACAGCAAATCTCCGTACACCTCCGAACCGGCAGTTTAATTTTACCTGTAAACGCATTATACACGATCGTAGCCGAGAATGTTTGCTGATTCGCTCGACAGGTCCCTTCACTCGTATGTCCCGATTTGTCTAGCGGTCATTACAGCGAAGAGGCACTGGACTGCCCGGCAAACGACAATTCAAAGCCATAACACGCCGTAAAAATTACTTGTACAGTGCATCGTGTCATAATCGGCGCATATTTTATGATTATATTTGTGGATTTCCATCAGTAGTGTTAGGATACAAAGCCATCCGCCATCATACGAGCGTTTTGTTTGAACATGGAGCAAATTCCCTTCCTAACATATCGTATCAAATAGAGCATAACCGGGGTCGTATAACTATTAAACGACTATTTCGCCTTCCTTTTCCATCTCTCCGCACGTCGATCTGTAAAGTCATATTGCATCGGAGCGATACCGGACGTTTTTGCATTGAACAGCGCGCCCATATACAGAAGTGTCGGGATTTTAAAATTCAAATCCAGTGACATTTCTCACGATGATATTTTAGTCGTCTCCTCATTTTTTCTTCAGTGAACTCCAATGGTGTGTTGTCGGTTAGCTTTCACGGTTGTAGTCGTGTCAGAAGTGTTGGCTACGCTTCGTGTATAATGTCAGGCTGTTTTTCATAAATTGTACATAGCGGGATCTAATCCATCTGATTTGTGCTTATGCATAAGCCTATCATGAAAACTTAATGTATTGTAGAGCGCTAAGTTTTTCTGTTTAGAGTCAACGAGATACATGTATCTGATCAGCAGCGTTTCGTTCGAAAGTCAGTTTACAGTTGTATTGTTGCGCTGTAGGTGGTGGATTCAGCTGGAAGTTCGGTTGGACGATTTCTCACACAACATCCGCACTGGATGAACGATATTCAAGCCTGCTCTGCACCGAACGCTATGGCCACTCTCCAAGGATTTCAACAGGTAATATTTTACAGTCATATTCTATAAAAAATAGTTTAGTGAAGCATTTTTTTTTTAATGCAACGAAGTAAATCTAAAAAAATTAAATTAAGGTGAAAATAAATGATGTACAGTAACTGCTTTGGACTTATGAAAACTGCCCAATCTAAATAACAGGTATGCTTAAGTGCAGTTATAAACAGCTACGACTATTTCTTTTAAAAGTAGAGGAAGAATTTAGAAGTGAGAAACAGTCGAGCATGATACTGTACAAGTTTTACAGTCCACAATTCCGTAAAGGTCACATTGTCTGTGCATGAGAGAATCTGAGAATGGTTATACTGTATTGAGTGTATACTATTGCCAATCGGGATAGATCAACCAGGGACAACTCAGGTATCCATAAGAGGAATTTATTCGTCTGTATTTGTAAGTTATTGGTGTAACTGCTGTTTTTTTAGCTTTTAAGAAAAATTGCATGGAGTGGCATAACATTAATTTTATTGAAATTTTGTGCTGAATATGGTAGATGATAAATTATTCAATGTCATATAATTATATTATATTAATATTATCCATTACCGTTGTTTGGTGCGTTTGGCGCATCTGATGCACATATGCAGGCATGAGGCCATGCATCCCGTTATCACGCTCAAGTGAACTTAGGAGGTTACTTAATTATGCACTGACAGAATCACAACAATGCCAACCAATTAATCCATCAATGGTAAAATCAACAAGCGCTACACGACTCGTATTCATCCTGGCATTACATCCTTAATAAGCATCAGAGCCTAAACAATGTCCCACCGTGTTTTGCATATGGATGGGCCGTGAAGTTCATTATTTCTCAAGGTGGTCTTTCAAGATAACAATAGCTGCAGCAGCCCTGTATTCTTCTTAAGGCCTACGAAGAATGCGCAATTGAAAACTACTGTTTGCTTGGGATTATTGTCTAACAAATGAAACATGCTGTAGTTATGAACTTCCGTGAAAGATCTCTATGTGGATAATTTTCGTTTCCGAAATTAACACACTCTTCGAAGACATTTTGCTATTTGTTAGAAACAGTGTCATGTCCTTCCATCACGCTCGAATTTTACATCTGTACTCTGTAGTAATCAGGCTAAATCAGTGTAAAAGGGAGCACTGCCCATCGTAGTACAACGCTTGTAGTGCTAGATCAGCACATTTAAGCTAAAATAATACAGTTATACATATAAAGGCAAGATTACCTTGAAACACGAAGAATTCTTTGTTAGACCTAATTTTGTTATATTATCTGTGTAACGCAGACCAAACGCAGTCCATAAGGGTAACACTACGGTGCGATTGCATTACGAGGACGCAGTTATTATCCTGCTCAGGCAGATTAATGCAGTTTCCAGATGTAAATATATCCAGATTTCCAGATCTTGCTGCTTTATTATAATCATACTTCTAAATCATATGGTCGTGAACTTCTTATATGTTGGATAAAAATGGTGGAACTGCAATTTTATAAGATTCTGAAACGATTATTCGTACGGTTTATTTAGCATTTAATGCTATTATTATTGCACCAGAGCAGACACCCCATTCGAATGGGACTTATGGAGCGTTGTGTATTGTAACACTGCCGTCTGGTCGAGAGAAAAAAAAAACTTTAAAATAGTTTTAGTTTTCATTATAATATCCGCATTACGTCGAGTATCTTTACTTCTACAACACTGCGATTAATAAATTAACGAAAGTACAGATTAAGATTTGCAGGGCAGTTTTAGAGTTTTATGAGTGTTATTTACAATCGTTTTCCTGGCCTGCTGCATTATATAATTAATACTATTAATGCTAATTAATAAGGAAATTTAGCTTGCCTGTGAACACATTTATTGTTGAGGAGGTCATCCAGATTCGGTATTACCGTTACTACAGATGTACAGATAGAAGGATACTTGAAGAATTTTGTGTAAAGATACCGTGTAACTTGCAATTTCTGGGATTTGTTTTGATGGTATAGTAAGCAGAGTGTAATCTAATTACGGGTAATGAATAGCCACCCTGTAGACGCTGTACAATGTCCCGAATAGCGAAGTGGCAAGACAAAACATATCTGCACCGTGGAAATCCACGTGCAGCGACGAGGGAAGCCGTGTGTATTAAGCGAATTATCCTGGCCGGTGAGGGCGGTCCTCTGGGAGCCTCCTTGAAGTCAGGTGTTACACGACACTTAAATAGATGATCTCCCTCCGCCCTCCGTGTAGTCCTTGGCCCAAATGGACGCTGCACCGATGTGCCCATATATGCGCGATGTGCGTCTTAATCTGTTAAACGGAGCATTTTCTCCACAGATAATAGGCGGTATTGTTCATGGCTAAGTGTAAAGAGGGGATCAGATGTTAATAAGGTTGAATAGGAAACATGAAATTATCCACACCAAATGGTCAACAGAGCATCAAAAGCGTTTCCCTCGGTAATGCCTAATGTATACATACAGTGCTGCGTACTTGCGCTTAATGGAGTTTCGGGAACATGAATGCCGTGAGTGGAGGGAAACGAGAGAAAATATGTAACATTCCTAAGATGATGGGATGAGAATGGTTGGTTTTGAATTTGCCTTGCGCTTCTGATTAAATACGTACACTTGAGGTGAGGATGGCGTACAGGGCCATAGAAGGCAGGAAGGTTCACATCGGGTTTGGGAGCGCGCTATTGTCCGCTCCAATTAGCGATGTGGATCAACGCCCGATCCGGCCTCCATCGGCGGGTCAGTTTGCACAGATGACCAGTGCATGTGCGGACGTGGAGCGGTGAATTGATGCCGGGATTTATTCAGAGCAGTTTCAGTTGAGAAAGGTTTTTGTTGAAGACATTCAGTAGAGAAAATTGCAAAATGGTGATTGAGTGCGATGAGAATGTACCATACCGGTACAGCGGCTTTGGTGGCAGCCAGCTCAAACTGCAGCGAGATGTTCCGCAACTTCCGGTAAGATCTTTGCGCTTGAAGGTGGTGTAGTACCGGTATTTCTGCGCGCTGTAACTTTTGTTGCATTTTTGTTGATGTTTAATTATGCATTGTAGTAGATCTTGTATGCTTTTTTATTTTGTAACAAAATCACAAGGTCACAGTATTTTCGACTTTACTAGCTCCATGCTTGATAGAATCATGAATGCGAAAACTGTGCGTATATCTTAATAATATGTACATTGAATGTATAAGCAAATTGCAGTGGAAATGTAAATGAGTAAATTACAATACCCTAAAACTTTTTCCAACATGGATTCGTATTCAACTGAAGCTGACGATAGTTACAGTTGAACGATAATTATAGCTTTTATCGAGTATTTAGCGTATTCGGTCGCTGATATTATTTTTAATTAAGTAATGTAGTCGGTTTCTGACAATATGACGTTGATTGTGTTGTATAATATAATTGTCGCATGATTAGCGGTATGATTGACGATCTGATTCACGGCGGATGATAACGCACGAGAAGGGTGTGCAATTAACCTCGGCGTCGAGTACACTGCTGCCGAGTCGGCGATCGCGCGGCAACATTTGTGCATCCGAGTATGTCCGGCGAAGAACACTTTTGTTTAGAATGTAAAATTCTCTCGGAGGGCTTCTCAAGAATATTCATGAACAAGTTCGTTTGCGCCGGTGTATGGAAAGTCGATAGGCTCGTCTGTTGAAGCCACCGCGTATAGCGGAATATACATACATACACTTATGTCCTGTGTATGTGTGTGTAGAAAGGCGAAGAACCTTAAATTAGGCCATCAGGTATTTAGGCCGTTCGCAGCAAGATCGCCGAAGAGCCCAGTGTTTTTTTGTCAGCAAGCGCTCGTCCGAGCGTTCTTCGCTTGTAAAGCAGCTTCTTAATGATGCTCGTCCGTTTCGGCTGACGGTCACGTTCATTGTTATGGGCAGTGTCTCTCTCTCGTACAATCAAGAGTGCATGGATGTCTGTATGATTGTTATGCAACAATTGTATGTACTAACCAAAAACAACCTTGATAGACTTAATAATTTTTGATCGGCATTAAGAAAAATTTTTGATTCGAATCCGATTGGGCCTCTAATGATCATGAGACTATTGTACTCAGGGCGCTGTTTAAAATTTGTGATTTTCTTTAAAAAGTAGTGCGATTTCGGCGGGTCAGGTTTAGTGTGTCGATAGAGAAGCCACTGCTCGGCTGGTGTTCGTATGTTGTGCGTATACCCTGCCTATAACGCGACGTGCCGTTGATTTACTACAGTAGTACTTTTTCTCAAAGGTATCTCTTGTTTCTTGTTAACATGTAGTAGCAAGACGGCTACTTAATTAACGGCTTTGTTCTTGTTTAAAATTTAGTCAAAGAATATCAATTAGTTTGCATTAGACCGGTAGACCGTAATTATACGACAGGCATATATCAGGTTACACGATGTGCAGTGCATCCGTGACCTGACGTGTTATGTAACGCTCACATCACCGCATCGTGTACTGGCGGTAGCTTTATTCGCGATGTGACATTAATTATGCAGGACTGATGAAAGCGCGTAATTAACGATAATATTTTGAATGTTTTTCGGCAGATCTATGTAAAGACACTCCGTGACATTACCGGACACGATGAGCTGACGCTTGATGCGGCGCGGAAGAACAGCGTGCAGATCTCGGCATCCAAGCCCGTCTCGGGGTTTCTTTGGGATCAGAATGTAGCCTTTAACGGCAATTCATTTGGTAAGTAGATGACGAATAGGTTTTTGTTGCAAACTGATTTCGCGTTTGGTTTTGGTTTGCTTCGTCTTAACAGAGTTTGCATCCGTATGGTCGCAGTGACCTTAACGTACATTCGCCTGTCTAAATTCCTTCTTTAAGCTTATGCGAATGATGTGCACATTTTGTGAAAGAAGGAAGCTATTACCACTTTAAATTTTTTTTAATAGGCAGTTGATGGCCGTATTTATGAAGAACCGCAAAATGGGGGGGGGGGTAAATTTTTGAAAAGCTTTTTCGACATGTAAGATGTGTACACTGCAGACAGTAACTAATACGCGAAAACGAAAGCAGAAGGACTTCAAGCAAGCCAAAAGCTAGTTTCCCCGCTTGATATTGGTTGGCTGGTGGTTGGTTAGTAATTACTCCGTATTTTATATCGCTTCTGAACAACAACAAAGATTGCGTAATCCGCAGAGCACATGTCGTTAAAGCACGAGTGATGCTTTTTATATATCACTTGCAGGTATTCTTTACCTCTTCCTGCCAGAATTCTACTTCTCTCTTCTGCTTGCAGTATGTGCAGTTAATCTAGAAAAGTTTACAAGTGTTAGACACATTTTGTTGTTCACTCTTCGTATGACTGATCTGCTGTACGATCGCGAGCAAAGGTCACCGGATATCTGACAATTGTGAGCTTGTTGGTTTCTGTTTCTTCTGCGTTTTGTCATCGCCAGTGCTATTGTAAGTGTTCCCAAATTTGACTGATGTTTTTAGCTTAAATTAAATAATTTCACATTCGCAGTTTTAAACAAACTTTACCATTCTGATAATGGTTTTGTAAAAGAAGATGTGAATACATCAAGAGCTCTGTATGATTGGTTAATATATACTTCAGCGTTTTGCTAAAGGTATTTTTCGGGTTTCTGTTGTGAATTTGTTCATTATTTTTAGTGTGATTCTTAATACAATTCTATTCTGCGTTTCATACATAATTTAATCTATCATTGCACCGTCATAATACTGTATTATTATCATGCGCTTTCTGCAGTTGCATTGGTCTTTCTGATTCTGACCATATATTCATAATAATTTTAAACAGTCAGTAACAGGATTTTTTTGTACGAGCTGTATAACGGTGCGCTGTATTGAAGCGTCATAACAGCCAACAGGTCTAAATGGCAGGTTTTAAGTTTTACGACAGTGAATAAAATAAAAATGTATTAAATATAATTACTTGTGAGATTAATCTTTATTTGTGAGATTCTCGTCTGTTCATCTATGAGCAAATGATGCGTAGTGGGCTACGAACAAACGTATTAGTCACACTTGCACCACCTGTTGCGCTTCGAACATCCCAGATAGATGGCGATGCGTAATTAAATTATAAAGCAGCAATATGTAATTTAAATTAACCATCGGGTAACGGCAGAAAAACCAGTAAACGAACCAGAAGTAAAAGTGAAACGGCATTAAAAACCGTGTTAGGATGTCAGCGGTTCTCTTGGTAGTAGTTGCTAACAAAATAGTAGTTATGAATTCGTACTGTACAGTCTACTGAAGGTGCTGATCGTGTACTTATTTGTTGTTTGCGCAAACTTCAGTATACACAGTAAAATTTTCGAACAAGCGCCATTAAAAAATTCGAAAGCAGCATAGGAGCTCCTTTACTTCGCGTAGCTGAATATGGTACGATTCCTAAAATGCAAAACAGGGTAATTATACTTCTTTCGGGATTATTTTAACTGAAACAATGTGTTCGCCACGTTTGCAAACTTGTTTTGTGTTAAGTTATCATGTATATAGGGACATATACCTATAATTATATCTTTGTATCACGAATAAGCACGGTTAAAGATACTTTATCTTGTGCTAGAACTTAGAATGGTACTTCTACTATACTAAACTACTAATTATTTCGAAAAATAAAAAGACAAATTAAATTTGTTCCTATTGCAGCTAGTGTGGGTTGCAAAGAAAACGTTTTTTTAAGCTTTTTAAAATGTTTTAATTCAGTGATGATAAGTACTAGATTTTTTTGTTATAGTTTTATGGTGTTTTCTGTATCGTATGCACATTTGTTCGACTGAGACATAAATAAAGTTTTGTATAAGTATGTATAAATCCGTTTTCAAAAGAACTAAAAATTAATTCGCACACATACGTGTGTACACTGGACAACCAACATATTCGCATGTAATTATACGAATAACTGGATGAGTGGCCATGACATTACGTCAGCTCAATCTCATCATTTGGACATATTTCATAATCATCCGATTATGATGGCATTTTGAACGACACCTTCTTCGCTTCTTTACTCGTGCCAGGTTCCGCATCGTCTGCCCACAGAAGTCTTGATGCAGAAAAAACACCGTAGTGTCTGCATCGTTGATTAAAATTACAGCACCATCAGATCTCGATTATGCTGAGCACTTTCACTTTCGTTTGGGCTCATCAAACGGTCGGTATAGCCGCGGGTGCGATGTGACCAAGCGAATGCCGGCGCGATCGAACGATACATTCTTTATTTAATATTAAAATGTGCTGCATGTCTAAAGACTAATTGAATATATTTTTGCCGGAAGCGTTAAATAAGTTGAGGTAGTGCGAGCAACAAAATCACTTACTTATTTAAACTAATTTAAAGTTGACGTTGGTGACTTTCATTGTCTGATAAAAAAATGCAAAGCCCAAAACTGGGTTGCATTTAAAAGCAATTTAAAGCTGTCTAAAGCTGCGACAGGAGTGTAGTTGACAAAGGTGTTTTATTACGATAAATTTATTTTAAAAACTTCTAACCGTGACCTTTTAAATCGCTGTGATACCGGTGCATTGTTGAAATTGTTGTGATGCGAATTGTTTAAAATGCTGTGATTTTTGCTGGCACGTGTTCGCACATCTCAACGTATCCACAGCTTTCTTATGCCGCTGGTGCATTATGAAACAGCATTGGCAGCATGCAAATTGGGGAAAATGTCGCTCATAGCGATCGGAAAATTATACTAATAAACAGTACCAAGTATCTATCGAGGAGTGTCAAACGGGAAGTAGAATTCCGATCCAAAGTGGTAGTCTTATATCATTCGGCATATGTATTAGACGATAATGGTGTCGTCTTGCTTTAACACGGTAGCGGTCACATGCAAGCAGATGTAGCATGATTATTGTTGTGTAATAATAATATAGGTATGCGTTGCTGTGTATTGTAGCATATTTTTGGAGTTTTATTGCTGTTGCTGAACTTCATGGTTAGGCCTGGTTGTAGGAAACGAACGGAAAGGTGACGAAGAGCGTAATCTACTGAGATGCCAGAAGTGCTTAGCCAGGTTCCAGAATAAAGGATCATGGTATCGGCACATCACATCTGAGTGTTCATCCGTTGCTGGAACTGACCAGGAACCGGTCAGTTCACCTGCTGAATCAAAAAGGTATGTATACTTATAATTAATTCTAATTTATCGTTAATTTATATGTTAGCATATGGTTTGTACTTTTAATTTACGCGAAAGCCTAAAACGTTTTCGAAAATTGGTGATGCACCAAATGAAGAAGTGCAATTTGACGTCGATCGCTCCTAAATTAAACTTTATATCTGCCGGTTTTGAAAAATTACATAATATTAAACACCCAGAGCTGATGTGAATTGGATAATTGTACGTAGCACTGAACCCCACCTACTCGGTAGTATTAATACCGGCGCTTTTGACGGATTGTGCAGTTTTTATTTAGTCACTTCCCATTATACTCGTACAATCTGCACAAACTGACACATGAATTAACAATTTTATTGTGCAGGGGATTTTCCGAGGATCCTCATTCACATCACAGCACATCGGAATCCGGTGTGGTCAGCAGCGGGGGCGGTGGTGATCCTTGTGCGGAGCGGCGCCACCAGTGTGAGCAGTGCGAGCGCTACTTCACCGATCCCAGCAATCTTCAGCGCCACATCCGCACCCACCACGAAGGCGCCCGCACCCACGCGTGTGCCGAGTGCGGCAAGACATTCGCCACGTCCAGCGGCCTCAAACAACACACGCACATCCACTCCAGTATCAAGCCCTTCCGCTGCGAAGTCTGCCATAAAGCCTATACACAGTTCTCCAATCTCTGCCGGCACAAGCGAATGCATGCCAACTGCCGCACACAACGTACGTCTCTCTGCAATTTTTTTATCACGAAAATCATACGCAATAAAGGTCAACGCCATGTTGAACCACGGACCGGTGTCTTCAGCTTTTACGCGCGAACTCTGATAGTAAAGGTCATCAGTCGAGATACACGTCGATGTTCAACTTTTTTGTTTACAATTATGAGCAATAAAGATCAACACCGCTTCGAGAACCCCGTCAGCGAATCAGCTGACCGGTGCATTTTTTTGCAGGAACACTAAAGAAACACTTCACCGGTGCGTTTCCGGGCAAAGGACCCCACCCCTATTTACTGTCGCCGACCGGCACGGCCCGCCCCTTTCCTCCCTTCCCCAACTCCTTTCTCCCCAATTTCCCCGGTTTCCTGCAGCCCTTCCCCAGCCTCCCATTCCCACCCGGCATGCTCCCGCACAGCCACACCGACAAGAATCAAAACACCTCCCCTGACCCGGGTGCCCGTCATCCGCACCACCATGCCGTGCACAGCGAATCCGAAGGCGATGAGTTTGACCACTCGGACGACGAGACCGAGCACCCGTACAATCTGACCCCGGGCAGTCACCACCACGACGACAGCATGGCCTACGATCTGTCGCCGCGGCGCGCCAGCTCTTCCCTGTCGGATGAGCATTCTCGCAAGGAGGAGAACGAGAAACCGCTGGATTTATCCGTGCCGACCCGCCCCCCACCGGCCACCATCTTCACCCGTGTCACCAGCCCGAGTTCGGCCCGCAAGACGCACATCTTCGGTGAGCCGAACCAGGAGGAGATGGGCATCTTCCCGTATCCCTTTGGGCCGGGTGGGCGGAGCTTCCTCGGGGGTATCCCGGCCAACGTGCACGAAGAGATGCAAAAGTATCTTGCCATGACGCCGCGCTATCCCTTCTTCAACCCTTTTCTGGCCAACACCCAGCACCCGCCCTTTGATCTCTTCACGCCACGCACCCACGCCCCGCCCGCCGCACCGGCTGCCCCACCGCCGGCCCCACCGGCCGTCCAGGTGCCGACACCGGTGTCCTCGTCGGTGTACAGCGTCGGAGCCAGTCCGACGAAATCCAAAGAGCGCTACACGTGTAAATTCTGCTTCAAGATCTTCCCACGCTCCGCTAATCTGACCCGGCATCTGCGCACCCATACCGGCGAGCAGCCATACAAGTGCAACGTCTGCGGGCGGTCATTCAGTATCTCCTCCAATCTGCAGCGGCATGTCCGCAATATCCACCACAAGGAAAAGCCCTTCAAGTGTCCGCTGTGCGAGAGGTGTTTCGGTCAGCAGACCAATCTCGACCGGCATCTGAAGAAGCACGAAGCCGAGGAGGGATTGTTGACCAGTAAGCCGGCGCGCAACGGGGATATGGGGGTCAGTATGGCGCCGGTGCGGTCGGGAACGCCGTATTCCTCGGAGGAGGAGGAGATGGAGGAGGAGGAAGACGAAGAGGAGTGTGTCAGTGAGAGCTCCGGCCAGCGGAAGGCCGCCGAGGAGGAGGCGGTGCCGGTGACGCCGGTAAAGGTCAACGGCACGGCGCTGCATCCCAAGATGATGCTGAAGATTAACCGATGAATTCATGACAATTTCTTCTAGTTTATTAGTATGGTCTGACCGGCCCCACACATGTAGACGGTGTTTGTGCATTTTTTGTAGATGGTTTTTTTCTCAGCTGATTGGATACGGTGTATTAAGCGCGCTTCTAGTGGATAACGCTAATTTTTCTTTGGTTTTCAATTAATTTTTACATTTGCGCTTTTTAGTTGTTTTTAGTTTGAATTCGGTGCTGAATAATTAATTGACGGCTGCATTGTACCTGTGTTGAACAAACTGGGAATGAATGAAATCTCACCATTCAATCAAATGTGTACGTTGATATAAGTAATTAAATTTTATTATTTGGAACCGAAGAAAGTGCCACGTTGGTAATCTATAGCTATCGGAAAGCACAACTATCGGAAGGAACATTTACCAGTTTGGCAACTGGCATTACGTATTGGAATTATTGTCGTATAATTTCCTTGATTTTTATACACTATGAGATCTACATTTCGCTTTGAAGGAGTGAAACTAACGATAGCTGAGTGACCATGGCATACAGATCTGCCGATTTTCGAATTATGCACAAACGATTATCGCTTCCTTGATGTTAACAACAACTTGAACAGCTTTGCGAACACATTATTTGATAACATGCCCTTAATTAGGAGGCAGCGAATATGCTAGATGGCTATTCGGATGGATTTTTAAATCTATCTTGCAATTATATAAAGAAGTAATATGCGCAGTCTCTTGCAATTAACTAAAAGTACGAACACTATGTCATATTACGTATGCTTTATATGATTTAATCAAGTACAATACTGCACTTAATTCCATTTTGTTGATGTTACAAAAAAACTTGTTTATGTATGCATAAGTTACAATTAGCGCTGTACATCAACTGCAGCGATCCACATTTCCATAATTTGTTTATTTAATGGCGTGTTGTGAATTTCCGCAGTGTCAGATGTAACAAGTAAGTCCACTCGATCAAGTCCAGCATACAGAAAATGAAAAACAAAGCAGCACTACTGAATCTGCACTCACGACCTTTCTCACCGAAACCCAGTTGTCTCGCTAGGAAACTCGCCATAAAAGCGAACGATAAAGCGAAAATGTCATGTTCGCAATCCAGGAAACCTCACCGATCAAAGCACGTTGACGAACAAAAGGGAGACGATTTCGAGAAGGGCAGAAAAATGGCCGATCCGCGGGATTTCCGTCGGTTTACCATGGACGAAGCCAAAGCACGCGGCATCAAGATGGGCGTGGTCAATAAGATCAACATCCAACAGCGTCCCATCCACATCAACCAGCAGATTGTGGAAGTGGCACGCGTGAAGAACGCCCAACATTATATCCATTATTTACTGCAAGGGAAGGTGCCGCAACTGGAGCACACTGGTGTGGGTGGAGAACAGGTCACAGCGCCTAATGTCGGGATGAGGACTAGAAAAACCCCGTTCAAACCAGTAAAACCGAAGAAAATCGTCAAGACAGACAAAGCGTTGCCTGGTGCTGAGAAAGAAAAAGTGTGCAGAATTCCTAAAAAGATTTTCGCCTTGAGAAACACACTTCCGGTGCGACCGGCATCTTTAGTCGGTGGTGCTTATAGAAAGGGCAAGAGTTTACCAGAAAAGACGGAACACAAGGACAAAACGTTAATCTCAAAAAGAATTTCGACAGATAAGTAGAGGAGCGCAAATGGTCCATGGAAGAACAAATAATCACTAGTTTCATCACTTTAAGTACAGTACTTCTCCATGTTTTACGGGAGCAGGCAGCAGTTACGGTGTTAATGTTCTCGCTTTACCCAGATTCCAGGCATTCTACCATGCAAGTGATTTTTTGCAATCAAGTTATTGCAGGACGTCCAACATTCTGATGGCCAAAGCACAAGATATGATGAATAATTGATAACTATTTTGTGTCGTACATTTTTACACCATGCAGAAGTGCAAATGTATCAACAGCGAAATGCGATATGTACTTTTAAGTCATAAAGATTAATAATGCAGACACGAGTATGTGTTAATTGTACTACTACTAACTACTAATGGTTAAAGTAGTATTCGTACTTACAGTCAGTTTCATAACCGCTTGGTAAAGCTGAAATCTGGGTTCTTTTAAGGGGCTTCCAGCACAATACACTGAATACAGTACTATGTATGAACAGCCACTAGCCAGCGACTAACTGATGAAACCAACGTAATTAGCTAAAAGACCACAAATTCTTTAATATTCTTGTCTGTGCGATCAGCGAAAACTGTACAGTAACTGTTGACAAAAACAAACCGATCAACCACAGTAAATGCAATTAAAAAAACTCCAAAGAGCTGAGAAATACTAAAACGGCCTAACTGGTATTACAAGCTACATAGAATAACAGCGCTTCCGAGTTGAGAAAATCTATGTAGTTGAAAAAATAACTTTGACAATGTAATATGATACAATTCTTCCACGAAGTCCACGAAAACAAAATATGAAATCTGTCCACTAAGCACGCAACAAACTAATACCCATGGAACATGTTACAACACTGCTCGGCCTGTACGCAGTGTGTAAGAATGCTTCGAGATGCCAGTTCTGGGTCAGCTACTCCTCATCTTCCTGCGCCACGGCTTTCTTCGATTTCTTCTTAGGCGACTTTGACTTGGACTTCTCGGATTTCTCCTTTTCCGGTTTGGCTACGAATGAGACATCGATACAGAACACGTTTTTAACAGGGACAATAAAAACAACTTTGACACAGCAACTGGATCGCTCGCGAGTCTTCTTGCTAAATCGATCTCTAAATGAATTCTCAGTACCTATACATTTATTGCCACCTTAAATTAAAATTAATTAATGCTGTAATCTTAAACTAAGCGTCCGAAACGCAATCAGCTGTAATGAGAAATTAAACATACTGGATTGTTAACATACTGAAAATTTCTCTCACCTTCGGTCGTCAGATTAATATTGGTGTCCGCCACCTTCCACTGGCTATGTGGCTTCAGCAGAGCCGGGTGAAGGTGCGGGATCACCCCACCTTGGGCGATGACGACGCCCTCGCAAAAGCGATTCAGTTCTACAAAACCAATCGATATAGCACATACGTTACGTAACACATGTCAGGCAGTTTGCAAACAACATCGACCAGCAAACTGCAAGTTACAATTCAACTTCGAAGTACAGTACATTAGAATTAACGGGAATATCAATAACTGAAATCGCTCCGAAATACCATGCAAGAGATTTTACAAGGCAAGTGATGGTTACCAGATACATTTACGCTCTCGGAGAAATAACCAAGAAACTCAGAAACTCAAGCTTTTCAAGAGTCAATACAACACGAATACTCATTTCTTTACGGAACTGACGAGGTAAACTCTTCAGAAAAGAGAGAGCGGGTTAATCAGATATTCTCACCTTCGTCGTTCCGGATGGCCAGCTGGATATGGCGAGGACTGATCCGCTTCTTCTTGTTGTCGGTAGAGGCCTTGCCAGCTAACTCCAAAACTTCCGCGACCAGATACTCAACAACGGCCGCCTGCAATGGCGCGAAACACTGCAAAATCGCATAAATGATGCACATGACCAACGACTACTTACGGTATACACGCCGGAAGCCACGCTCAACCGTTTGGCGTAGTTGCCTTTCCGCAGGGCCCGAATAAAACGCGATACTGGCATGACCAGTCCCGAACGCCCTGACTTGGTTTGCTGCAACAACAGACGACACCATATAATCACGTATCACCTGCTTTTCAATAACTGCAAAACCTATAAGACCAGGATGCTCGAGTACTTATACAATAAAAAATATCTGCAATAGTGGAACACTGGAAGAACCTTAGAACCAGCAAGAATTCAACGAATCAGTGTAAGGATCGCAAATCAGATGCACTCCAACGGACTGCATTGCATACAATCCGTAAACAAGAAAGTTACAAGTCTCACCCGTTTTTTCTGGACAGTTTTGGCTCCGCGTCCTGACATTTTTTAGAATTAACGAGATACGGTTGTAATTAAAAAACAATAATAGGGTAAGGATTAAAGGAGATCCCAAACGCGCCAAAACTCACAAAAGTTAGCGGAACTGATAACGATTTCCAACGGCAGATCTACCCTAAACTAGAAGCAGCAGCTGGATGGATACTGATAGTGCGACTAAAAGGAGGTCCGTCTGGCAACTGCCTTTGCGTAGCATACAGTGCACGGCGTGCACGCTGCGGCTGACAACCACAAAAAATGGGCGGAGCGCAAACATCACACCTTCCACTAGGAACGTAGAGAGCCGCCCCTCAAAGATTCGGATTGGCTGTAAAGTTCCGGCACCGTTCCTGATGCAGTTCAGTTCTATTCGTATGCCAGAGACGAGTGCAAAACTTTTGTTCTCCAGTAACGTGTTCAAGCAATTCACTGAAATGACTGAATACATCCGGATCCGAAAAACTGTTGCAGTAAGTACTAAGTACTGAGTACTTAGCTGAACAGCCTGAACACAGCAGCCCTGGCCCATCTTTTGGGTACAGACATAAGCATTACCATGTGTAAGGTGAAAATTTTCCCCATTACCATTACCCTACCTTTTGGGGAAGGGGAATGAAGATGGAAGAGCAACAGATGACAAAAAATCACGTTTGTTAAGAGCAGAAAGATTCTTTCTCCCGACGCTCTATCTCCGTATCTCATACGCGTGAAGGCGTGGCCGACCTCAATCGGCAGGCTACCGCTCACTTCGCCTTCATTTTGGCCACGATAATTTTTGGTTTTGGTCAAAATATTTCGGCCGTGGTTCTACGGGCCACTGGGCCAAAGGTACCGACTTTAATGCACACTTCGCTAACAGTGAGCATAAGAAAACATAAGAAATCATAATAAAATACATGGAATATATGATAAGAAAGCATAAGAAAACAGGGAAGCATAAGAACATAAGATAACTAGAACGTTTGAAAACATAAGAAAAAAAGAAGCCTAAGAGAAGCTGGAAAAACAAGATGCCCGAAATGCCCAGTTGCCGAAAAGAGCGTTTGCCGAATGAGTGCTGAAGTAATTCTATGCGGCCGCAGTGATCGGAAGCGCTATCGGCATACGATTTTAAACAGTTATGCTCGCCGTTATTTCGGCGAATTTTAACCTGCCAAAACTTTACGATTTTCAAGCCTGTCAAGTGTCGAGAATGGGATAGGGCGATAGGGGCGATGAAAATGCGAGATGGAAGTCGGGTTAGCCGGGGAAAAGATGGGCTGGGGAGTTACTCAGTGCAAGGTGGATGGGATGGGGTGGAATTATCGAAAATGGGCGGTTCATAGTATGTACTAAAAAGTCTACAAGGTGTTACGTCACGAACGTCATACGTGCACCGTGCACCAGTTTTTGTGGGTGCAAATTAGAGCCCTGCACGAGCCGAGCTGCTCGGCTCGGCTCACGAGCGCTCGGCGCTCGCGAGCACTTCGAGCGAGCAGGCGTCGTTTTGCGAATTTGCGAACGAGCTGAGCAATAGAAAAAAATTGCGAGCGAGCCGAGCGAGCGGGATGGTCGGGTGCGAGCGATCGCGAGCCTACAGGCTGACATTGTGCGAACTGGAGAAGTTTCTAGTACAAAATTACATTGACCGACCTGAAAACGATCTTAAACCACCGTCACCTTCGCGCTTCGCGCGAATTGATTTATTTACTAACTTTCCTAGACCGGTTGGAACTTGGGACGCACGACTAAATTTTGATATTTTGTACTCGTAGCCAACAAAAACATTATTTGACGGGTTTATGAATCAGTTGAATGATTCCTAAGAAAGGTGCATTTTAATTTTTGAGCATTCTATTATACGTATTTATTTCAGGCCAAATTAAGAAAACTACATCCAGTTGAAAATTAGAGAAATGGATTAGCAAAAAAATGAAAAGCTAATGATACGGACTACCAGTATGGAGATATAAGTGATTGTCTCTGAACATCCAATTACACTTATGTTAGTTATGTACTGAGTTTTTGTGTTGGTGAAAAGTTTGGTATAATTAATTCGTGCAAAAAAATTGATACGTAAATTTTTGCCGATCTTACGAGCGAGCCGATTTACCAAAATAAAATTACGAGCGAGTTGAGCGAGCAGAAGCAAATAAAAATTGGAAAACGAGCGAGTTGAGCGAGCGGTGGTTTGGGCGCGAGCGAGCTGAGCGAGCAGGAAGTTTAAAAAAGCAGAAACGAGCGAGTTGAGCAGCAGTTTTGCTGCTCGTGCAGGGCTCTAGTGCAAATTAGTGAGATTACTTTTTAATTAATAGGTATACCCACCCATTAAGCTTACAGAAAAACAATTAACATCACAAAGCAGTGCACTCAATCAGCAGAAAACAGCCTCGCGCCGAGGCCCTCGGGAGGTCTAAGATCAGAGAACAACAGTACTGACCTATATTAAATTTTGCTCCGGTTGGAGCAGGGAGCTGTTCCCTGAACGGAGGTCGCGTTCCCGCGCTGGATTCCTTTGCTGATACGCTGGCGTAGATATTCCGGAATATTGATAAACGTATAAGATATGTCAACATATCTACGCCAGCGTATTAGCAGAGAAAACCCGGTGCTCGTGCCACGCCGGTTTCTTGCCGTACCCTCCTACCCACTTCCGTAAGTAGCATTCCGGTCCGACTGGTCCTAGCGTTCGAAGCCCAAAGCGCTGAACAGGCAGTCTTGGGTCATGTTCTGGCACTTGGCTGCCTTATCGGCTTATCCTGTTCCGCCTTTGCAGCCGCTGCTCCCGCTCGCACGGATGTTGCCAACTTGCCACGATATGCAACAAGGCCAGTCGCAGGTGTTTTGTTACAGACTTACAGTGCGCTACTGCGATCCACAGAAATGAATAATTTAATAACTAATCAAGTACCAAAATCTTCAGCATTTCATACAGAGGAAGTATTCAAGTCACAACATCACTGCTAAAACGTCATAAGACATCTAAAATTTCAACGTAATACTAATTAAACGCGGCATTAAAACTTCACCTGAAGAAGTGCATGAAATCATAGCAAATTTTCGAATTTAGGAATTGTTTTTCCAGACCGGTCCATGGAAGCAGTAGCAGACTTCATCAAATCTTCGCTGAGCAACATTGCCATGTTCCAATTAGCCTGCAAAAAAAGCGAAGCAAAAAATAATAAGCATTCCACCTTTGCTCGGTTACACACTTTTTTCCCACAGAGCCGGCGTCATCAGATTCTTACCATGCTTTCTAATCCTTCCTGCACTGTATGATCCCGACTGTAGTTCAAATGGACCTTCGTTCCTTGAATTGCTATAGGGCTTTTCCGGGCAATCACGGCGGCAAGATCCATAGCGCTGTTTAACATTCCCTCTTTACTATCGAATGTTTTCGATAAGAAGCCGATCTTCCGGGCTTCAGCAGCCGAAAAATTTCGAGCAGTAAAGGCTAGTTCGCGGAGTAAAGAATCGTTTCCGGTGTATTTCGGCATGCGTTGCAGTACACCAACATCAGCGGCAATTCCGATATCCACCTCCTAAAACGTATAGCAAACTTACGATTACTACTACAAAGTATAAACTGGATACAGCAATGTAAGGTAATCACGTTATTTATGTACTGTATAACAATTTGTAAATGCGTAACGTTTACCACAAAAGACCATTCAAAGCTATTACAGTAAGTACTATTACGTGTCCGACACTGTTGTATACAAACAACGAAAATATTCGCTTGCCAGTAAATTTATTTACTAACAAGTAAGAGAAGTCAATCATAAATCAGGAATATGGACGACTATTAATGGGCAGTGACTAATACAAGAACCAGGTTATTAACCAGCGAAAACAACAAAAGCAGAAATAGTTAACAACTAATATCAAAATTAATAATAATAAATTACCTTCTACGAAAACACCAAATAAAACGAATGTATGGCAAACTATAACACGAATAACTTATGGTTGACTATGAACTATCACCAATGAGCATTCTCGAATTTACCTTAATTGCGAATACAGCGTCTTCCGTGCAGTACCGGATATCGCACGCTGCCACCATATTTATGCCGGCTCCAATACAGCCTCCATGGACGGCTGCAATCACTGGCTTTGGGCATTTCTCGATGGCCGACAATGTAGCCTGGTATTTCAGTATGGTTTCGCGCATCTTCAGAGCTTTACGAGCAAATTCCGTGTCGCCTCCAACTAGCTCCATTAACGGACCCATATCCATCAGGTCCAGTCCTGCCAAACAATTTTCTGATCATAAGTCACGAGAAAAGTTTTCATTTCATTTTAATTTCGTAATTCCAATGCACCCACCGTACCAGCGCAAAAGTGTTTGCCGTTTCCGCTAAGAACCACCACTCGAGCTTCTGGATCGGAAGCGATTTTGTCGAAACATTCACCGATATCTCTGCAACATAATGCAAACCATTAATAATTGTCTCAAAATTCTTACACAAGTTCATATCATAACTAACAGCTGATCTCTACATCTACATGTGATGGTATGATAACGTCACGAACGTCTGAGTATTAAGTACAGTTCGTAAATTATTACTTCTGAACTTTGCATAGAGTAATACACTAGTACGCAATAGAAGTACCGATAGCAAAAACCGTTAAGTAGAGAAGCAGTTAAAACTGTTCACGTAAATTTACTCAACATCAATATAAACTACCGAAGCAACGAAGCCAGTAACAAAAGCAAGAGAATTTCGTGTCGTTGTCAAAAAAGCCAGCAAAATTTCATTTTCCGTAAGTATACGATTATAAAAATTTCCAAAACTGTAGCAACACGCCAAGCAATTTAACCAATTCAATTAATTAAAAAAATGAATCAACCCAAAACAAGATCCGCTTATGATAAGTGGATTTTGTTTTTTTGTTGATTCAATTTCGCAATTTCCAGTTCACTTTTGTCTTCATGATTTAACGATAAATGACTTCGCGTGAGCAAGTACATAGTTCAGTAATAAAAAGCAGAATACAGATCGGAAGGTAGGTAGAATGGTGTTGGTCAGGCTAAGAGTGAAACAAAAACCGTAAGTAATTCGATGCGCACTTTTTTTCTACCGGCTTCGGGAGCCACTCACTTCCAGGCCTGCGGATTCAGGGAATTGAGCCGGTCGGGACGGTTGAGCTGAACGTGGAGCAATCCCGCTTTGTCGGGAATTCTGTCCACTTTGACGGTTGGGAAGTCGTAGGAGACAGCTGTAGTTTCGCCATCATTCCACCGATGCGAAGTGGTCGCAATGTGCCGCCGGATGTTTCCCGTAAAGGCGGTAAAGCAGTCCTGCTTCCATATCACAAACGAAAACAGTTCAGCTACTTGTTCGTATACTATCCTACACATAAAATCAGAAATACCATTACATACCGTGACTACACCCGAGAATGACGAGATACCTATACATCGATATCTATATGTACATAGGATGCAAATTTAAATACTGTAAAACCGTAATGAAGAGTAACGGAGAATTATTAAATATGTTAAAACTCTAGAGTGGTCGCTTTACAGTTTACAGAGAGTGCAAAACTGCAAAAGAGAGAGCTTTAAAAGAGCACAACTTACGCTGTTTTACAATTTTTTATTAGTAAATAGTAAATACTACAGCTAGGCTAATGATTATTGCACAAGCCTACAAGAGGTACAGTGGACACCATAAATGTGGTTACACTAGGCAATCGGTCCGAGGACCGATATTTTAACGGCAAGACCAATAGCAGACCAAAATAAGTCGGTCTTCCGATTGCGCGTAGACTCGTATGCTAAACTCAGGCACTTGGAACTTGCACATTTCTCAACGAAAACCATCAAGCGATATCTCAAAAGAATAAGAAAAGAATTCTAAGAATTTTGATACCAAACAAATTGGTTTTTATTACATCTAAGAGAAAATCGAGGCTCCTAAAGTTTCCCGTAGACATAGCATAGGATTTGAATCCACGGTTTGGTTTGTTTTCACGCATATGCTTTGTCTACGGGAAACTTCAGGAACCTCGATTTTCTCTTAGATGAAACAAAAACGAATTTGTATGGTATCAAAATTCTTAGAATTTTTTTCTCATTCTTTTGAGATATCGTTTGATAGTTTTCGTTGGGAAGTGTGCAGGGTGCAAGTGTAAACATCAGCAGGTTGATGGCCAGCACGGAATTGGCTGTCTGAGTACAGATAAGTATCTGGTTGCGCGCAGTTTAAGTGTAACCACATTTATGGTGTCCATTGTATGTACATGTATACAATTGCGAACTCGTACAGTCGTACTTCAGATTAATGTTAATTTTAAGTAAGCGCAGAAAGTTAAAAACCGTAATTTACGTTGCATAATTAAAGCAGAAAACAACTACCATCACCTATGTCCTACCTTTCCGGTCTGAAGATGGGGAGCAAAGCGCAGAACTCCACGGTAAGCCATTCCCGGTGATGCTATAATTCGGTAAAGACACAGTTCAAAACTTCAAACACTTCATGATAAGTCGCACCGTCGCGACTCGCAACCAAGTCCGGAGCTGCGGCCGTACAGATAGTAGATGGATGATGGATCCGATTCCGAGCTCTTAAATCTCCCACATCTAAAACTGCAGAAAAAAAGCTTCAAGCTTACTGAAATCGTGTGCACAAACAGAGAATAACGAACTGGAAAAGGAAAAAGTCACCCATGAAACCTGACGGGCAAAAATGTAACATATTCTGTTACTTTTGTAACGTTTTGTTGTGGTTTTGCAAATCTGCAGCAAGCTGCAAGGATTAGCGGCGCAAGCAAGCGCCACCTGCTCCGTTGGCTGGCGGCCGTCACGCTGCTGTGCGTCTGTCCGTCTACGTAGCCGTCGCCTCGTATTGATTTCATTCAGTTGAGTTTGCTTTACAAGTTTTGGCAAGAGACTTGAGTCAGCTGCCTATTCTGCAGAAAATTAAAGTTGTGGAACCTGAAGATGTGCAATTGCTGTTTACGCTGGCTTATCGTCTGATTTACATTATTTACCGACAAGTATTCATCGTGTAACTGGCGTAAAAAACAAAGTTACCGCGGCGGTACAAGTGTCGTTGGATGGAATTGACCAGCGAAGCGATTTTTTATGGTAAGAGGACGCTTGTTTTCTGCTGCTCTTTCCGTACAAGTTGAAGTAGGTAATTCACTCAATCGTTATTCATTTACTAACCGATTAGATTAAGGAACGCCGTTCCTTCTGCAGGCTACAATTGCTGACAGTTGTACGCGTTTTCTCGTGTCGCAACAGGGATAGATGCTGCAGCAGGTCTGGATTGCGTCGCGAAGGAGGATTGCATGATTGATCTGGACTGCATTATCATTTGATCCTGATTTTGCGATTTTGTTGGATTTTCTTCGGATCTGGCTTGTGATGGATGCAGCAGAATGACGGGGAGTTGAGTTTCGTTGCCACCAGATTGCTGGTGCTATGGTAAGTGAGCGTGAGCGTAAATTTTTTTGACGTTGGATATTTCGCGTCGGACAAATGACTTCGCGCGTCGCTTGCTCAGAGGTTCTTAATGGCTGAAAATTGAAATTGATCTCGTGTGTTTTGTCTTGGAAGTGTACTTGAATGTTGACTGAATTGAATTTGTACACAAGTTCGTTTATTACTTTATAACTATGGGAAAATTTTCATTTGTTTACGGATGCGGAAAATTTTTACCGTAAATAATTGCTTTAAAGTGGAACTTTAAAGAAAACCGATAGAAAATTGTTTTAAAGTGCATTGAAATTGATTTGTTTTGAAAATTTGTTTTAAATATTCAAGCATCAGATGCGATATACGTTAAGCAAGACTATGAAATTTTCCTTTACTTGTCATCAGAGCTTGCGCGAACGGAACTGCCATAATTTGATTGGCATCAGCATTTTTGGCATATTTCTGTTGTGGTGCTTTCTGGGTGCAGTCGTGAAGAAAAGTGATGTTTGTGGTTGGTTCAATTTTTTCCGCAAATTTTAAGAAATACGAAATACTTGTTTTAAGTTTTTCATTAAACAATTATTTTTGTAGTTGTTTTCTTTTAGTGGATAACGGCGGGAAATTATATTATTGATTTGTGAAAATAAAAAGAATCTAAAACAGTTTTGCTACTTTTGGTACGAGTGAGGTAAATGCTGCTGTTTCGATTGTTTCGCATTTGTGGCAGAAAAGATTTCAAAGAAAGTAGTAGATTTTACTGATTTCAGTATCGTATTTTATGCTTACGTCGATCTGAGTATGCAATTCGCAAGGGGATGTAATTTGATGGGCATCTCGTTGATGGGGATGTATTTTCTGTGATCAAATCGAGCGATGAAAACGCCTGGCAGCGGTTTATATGGCGACAGACACAGAGTTGCATTTGGTGTAATACACTAACGGATTATGGCTTATGTGTTTATATACAAAATGTCTCTCTATTTTTGGCAGCACGATGCATACTTAAGAGCAAGTGGGAAGAACAGAGTCGCATTAAAGAGTCCTGCTGTGTCATATAAATCACGACCGGAAAAATGGGTCTTGTCAGTTTACCAGGGGGGTGCCATTTGAATTTTTTATGCGGAAAATGCGAAACAGTTCGTCTGACAACAAAGCAATGTAGGCTGAAATTTGAATGTTGTCATTCGTTTTGATATTTCGATACTTGCTCAGCAGTTTTCACTACATGTATGAAATAAAGGTTAGGTAAACAAAGTCCCGAATTTGATTCACAATCAGTAAAGTGCTTTTCCGGTAGCTTATCTGGTTTGAAATTTAAACCAACTACAAGCACATTAATTTGTTTCTTTCGACGCAGTTACATGGAATCTGACGCCTTAATCGATTATTCGGTTTACAACTTTACGTGTGCAGTAATCTTTAACATCATTGCAGATGGAAATGAGTTGGGTTAATCAATTATTAGTGGTACATTACTACATTATCATACACCTGTTTTCAGTATTTTCTTCGTGGATGATACAGCATTTTACCGTGTAGTGGTCAAATTCTTATCCATGAGGGAGTTGTCCCACAGAATAAACTAAGTTAGCAGTTTCTTAGCATTCGCTGCTTGAAGATTTGTGGGTCGATGTTGATTTTTCGAAAATTTTGGAAATAGAAATAATTACAGTAGAATTACCGGTACGTATTTGCGTACTTGGTTAACGGCACTATGAAGCATGTACCGATCACACGCTTTCGTTACTTTGGCCTATTTTGCAAAAAGTGCGAAAGACAATATTTTCTCGAGAACCTGTAATATTGATCAGTGGCTTGAACTTATGTGGTTCCGAAGCCTTGTTGACGGTTTCTTAAATGGTCGTTGAAGTCGCGACGTTGTGACATCGTTTTTTATTGCCGTCAGGTTGTTGTTCTAAAAGCTCTGGTAAATCACGCGGTAGTAAATACGTTAGTAAGTGTGATGTTTTCTTGTTACCACGCGGTGTTGCTCGAACTGCGGGGAATTTTTATAAAAACACAGGGAAATGATAAAATTTTGCATTTTAAAAAAACGGGAAGCGTGCATGATCTTTCGGGTTATCCGGAAATTTAATATCGCTAATTTATCACTGAACAGGCATGATGGGATGGATATCTTATTCAGTACGATTTATATTTAACTGATTTAAGTAATGCTTTACTTATGTCGAGTCTGGTACCAGTTGAAAAATAAAAAATTTGAATCAAAGACGAAGACTTACAAGTTGAATCTGTTATTCGATTTTTATTTTATAGGTTAATGAAAAATTAATTTTGCAGCGCACCTTTTGTTTTATTTTTTAATTACGAATTAACTTTCATCGGGATATGTGCAATGCGAAACAGCTGACGAACTTGCTGTTTTGACCAATAGCAAAAGATGGCAGCTGACACGGTGCAGGACGCCATGGACTCCGGCCCATCAGAACCGCTGATGAAGCCCAGCGATTACGTAGCGAATCATCTGTACAGCTCTGATTCGGACTCTGCACATTCCTCCGGCACTGACACGGTGGTGGTCTGTCCGGATGTCGATAGCAACGCGGTCTCGCCGACCGGCGGCGGACGTCTGCCGGCATCGGATAATAGCAGTGGATCGACTATCAATGCATCGGTGTCGCGCACCGGGGAGAATAAGGAGAATGTGGCTGTGAAAAATGCCGGTGCTGCTGGTGCGATTCGCCCACGGCCCCACAACCATACGAATGCAATCCCGAAAGATGTGCCCGAACCCGATAGGAGGTCGGAAGCTAGCTCTGAGCAGACGAGGGTATCGAAATTTAAAGTGGTCAAGTTGGAGAGTAAAGCGCCGTATTGCAGAGGTGTGTACGAGCGTGTGTGAACTCTGAACATACTGCGGTGCGTTTGCTCGTTGAATCGTTGGTGATTTTTGCTTGCAACTGGTTTACCTTCAAAATTCCAAAATTTAAAAATTTTAAAGGTGGAAAATTAAGTAGTGAGTGGTGTCTGCGTGCCTACAGATTAGCGCACCATTTGAAATTAGTTAAAGCGCATTGTTCTTTTGTCTTGTGAGAGAATTTTACTCTGCTTAGCAAAAATATTGTAGTAAAATTCAGCTGTAATTTCTAAAATTCCGCGTTGACTTCTCTTGAAAATTTGTTAGCTTATTTCATGTCGCTCTAAGACAAGTTCAATAAGTTAATTTGGATAAGCAACAGCCAACCGAAGTTACCGAATAATGAAGTTTTTGTTTGATTTGTGTATTCATTATTTGCGTTTGGTGATAGGGAGGTGGCAGTGTTTTGATTTTCACGACCGTCCTAAAGAGCAATCGAAACTCCAGCCAAACGATCGCCCTGCGGCTGACCCATCAGCCACCTCCGTGGTGGCTCCCCCTGCCACCGCAGCAGCGACCGCGCCTGCCCAGGTGCCCAGCGCATCCAGCTCCGTGTCGGATCCCTTGGAGGTCCCTTCCAACCTCCACACCAAACCCTCCAAATTCAAAGTCACGGCGGTCCATCTACCGGTGGGCGGCGGCGTTCCCGGACCGCCACCGGTGGTCATCAGTAAAGGCGCGCCGACGGACAGCTCGGATTCGACATCGGTGTCAGATTTGAGTGTACGGACCAATGTGCTTTCCAATGGGGAGGGGGAATCCGCGACTGGGAAGGATGCGGCGGTGTTTGTGTCGGATTCCAATGCGGCGTTGTCGGCTGAGCTGTCCCGGCGGACAACGATTGATGTCGGGGCTAATGGGTGAGTGTTGCGGGTAATAGAGGTGAATCATGGTATCCATCGCTCGACTGGTCTACACAGTCACTGTGGTATGATCGATGCTGGCAGATTGGGGGGTTAGCGTAGACCAGGCCCGCTGGTTGTCATTCTTTTCCTCTTTATGAATTTTTCGCACCAGTATGCCTAGATTCTAATTTGTTGCGCAGATACTATGAATTTTCTATATGGCTTGCAATGTACATTGCAGAATGAGTGAAATTTCTGGAATTAGCCTGGACAACAAAATCCGGCAGTGCATGGTAAGTCTTTATTCATACGAGTAGCTGATAAGTATTTCTTAATATTTCTTGACACTGGTTTACAGCAGCAATTTTCAACTGCAAAGCCTTTGCCATTGCAATACGAATCCGTGAATTCGATTTATTTTGCTGCGTTGTGAATATTTTTTGGAAATTTTTCCAGATATATCTAGAAACTGGTCGTTTTACGTTTTGCAAGAATTTTTTCGCTCTGATTAAATTTTTTGTAAAACTCATCGATGTGAGTCACCAATCGCGGCAGCGTTTTTTACGTTTTACGTTACGGCAGCGTTGCATTAAGTAGGGCTAATAAGTAATAACCCACTTTTGCAAAAATGAATCGAAATCTATTTATTGCGGGATTAGATATTGGCTGTACGATAGGTTAATAATGGATTTTTTTATTGTAGGATTTGGTGGGAAATCATTTAATAATTGCTGTTCGTGGCGAACTGGAGACCGTTTCTAGTGAACTGGCCAAACTGCGTGATAAAGTTGAACAGCTGGAATTTGAGAACAACGCGTTAAGGTCGGAGAATGCCATACTACGCAGTGCAGCCGCGGGATCCGATGCCGTGCACAGGAGTCAACCGTCACGGAAGAAATGACGGCGTTGTTTTTGGAAATACCTGTATATTTTTTATATTACTCCTCTTGCTCATCTAAGCGCTTTCTTTTCTTTTGTTGGAATTGTGGGTTGTTGGGAATATCGCTCCAGAAGTGATGTGGAGAGCTGTTTTAACCTGGATGGAAATTTTACAAAATCTCCGGATGATAGGACATTAAGTCCAGAATGGTTATTGTGGGTGAGGTTGTTTTGTTACAGTAAAATTTGCTGTGGGAGAATTTTTTAAAGAAGTTTTCGACAGATTATTTTTGGAGATTCCATTTTACTATGCGAGCTTGCCATACAAAACCCGCTGTATTGTTCTATTGAAAACTGTGTTAGTGCACTGGGGGTAAGAGAAGTGTACGAGAAAACTCATCGAGACGACGAGAAGTGAATAAAGTTCAGAGTTATGCACAAATGTGCGATCACGCGATGTCGTAATTCGCTGCTTTTATCTGTACACAAACAAAACATCTCCGTTAAATACTAATTTCTGTAAGATTTTCATTTCCACCAACAGCTCTTGACAGCAAATCGACCTGAATTTCTCATTTCTGCTATTCTGAATTTAACCGAACGACACCCAATGTCATATATTACATTTATTAAACACCTTCACCACAACATTGCAGAGAATAGCTAGGATATCGATGGAGAAACTATAATACAATTACACGGGATACAGTTATGTACTACTATGTGCTCAAAATGCTGAGAAAAGTTGCAACTTAAAAATACAAACAAAAAGAACTGATGATACTGCTTCGACAAATTGCTAAAATCGCTAAGTACTGAACGGTCGGAACCAAACACGCCTGCTTTGCGAATCTGAAAATTCAAAACATCGAATCGACAAAATCCATGATCTCGATACAACAAAAACACGGGTTTATTTCATGAGAATAAACGAAAAGCGAAAAAACCACATGAGATACTGACCGTTGTACCGTATACTCAGATAGAGAGAAACCACACCCTTAAAAATCCCAGCAGCGGTGGAATGAAAGAGGAACCATTCCCGTTCTTTTTGTCCCTGTTCTCTTTGTGTCTATTTCTTGGCCGCCCGTGAAGGGATGGCCCTGGTGCCCGCTGCCGGAGGTTTCGCCGGGGCCTTCTTGGCGTTGGCCACCCCATTCTGACCGCCTTTCTTGGGAGCAGCAGCAGCTTCCGTAGTGGCGGCGGCCGGTTTCTTCAGGGAGACTACTTTTGCCGCCGGCTTGGGGGCTGGGGCGGGTCTTTTAGCCACCGGGGATTTGCTGGCGGCCGGCGAAGCGGTCCGCTTGGTGCCGCGTGCAGACGGCGCGGGAGCTGGTTTGGCGGCTGGCTTCGGGGGAATGGCACGCGTCGAGCGACGCAAAGGTTCAGTGGGCGCTGGCTTCTCTTTCGCTGCAAAGACAGCAAAAATCTTTAAATAAAATTTATTATCGTCAGAATTTCCATCGGTTTTGGATTTTATTATTTTCAAGAATGTCTGATTAAAGATAAGCACTAACACTATTACGTAAAAAAATGAGTGTCCGGTCTAACAGTGAGGAAATCACTACATAATAATATAAGGAGAAGAGTTGCTGTCAGAAGGAATTATCTGCATGTTCCAAATCAAAAGATTTGCAACAAGTAAGAAGGGGATTCGGAATCATCATTTGCAGTAATTGGCCGTATGTTCTAGAAAAATACTAACAACAACAATTACTCACGTGCAGCGTTCCTGGGCGCTCGGGGTTTGGGTTCCGCTGGCGGCTTTGCGGCGGCCTTCCCTCGGGCCGGAGCCTTCTTCTCCTTGTCATCGGCTGAAGCGGTGCCTTCGGCAGTCGTTCCCGGGGTTTCCTGATCAACATCCATTTTCTCCTCCTCCTCCTCCTTGGCTTCGGTTTCCTTCATCTCCACATCACCTTCAGGCTGATCGGGCTTGGCTTCCTGTTCGGCAGCGGTTTCCGTCTTCTGTGCAGTAGCGGGTGGGGTACTGGTGGTAGCAGCAGGTACGTCGGCGGGCTCCTCGGATTTCTTCGGCTCCGGTGGTCGGGGGCTTAAGCGGGATGCACGAGGGGAGGCACCTGCGGGGGATTTCCGCTCGTCTTTGGGAGGGGAGACTTTAAGCAAGGAAGTATCCGATCCTGACACCGCGGCTGATTTGTCCTTCTCCTCCACGGCAGTTTTCTGCGCCTCTTCGGAAACAGTCTATAATTACAACATGAAAATCCTTCATTTAAAATTTCCGGATTAATAAAATTCTACTTTGCTGTTAGTTCTTATCCCTTTTAAAAAGGCTAATAATTAGAAAAAACCCAAAGATCAGCAGGTCCAGCACTATGCTTTACTCCAATTACCGGTAAGCATACTTCTGAAATTCACAAAAAAAGTAAAAAATTGTACTTCAGTAATAGCAAGCTTAAAATCGCTGCATTCATATGCTTTGCAAAATAGTGGAAAAACATCACCACTGCTAGATGCGATCACGATTCCGTGAGAAGACGGCAGTCCACGAACAAATACATTTCGCAGCGCTAGCAGGCTATTAGCGGCCCAACTCTTTAACTGTGAATGCAATTCTTAAAGAAATCGATTCACTCATTCAGCACAACTTTAACGGAGTAATCCAACTGGAAACCATGCAGGCAGGACCGCAACGATGAGCAATCAACCTTACGAGTAGACGCTCATTATCTGATTTTTGCGCACAGCGCTAAAACACTAAAATGTCAATTAAGGTTGATTTCCCTGGTCGTTCTGTAGTACTCGCATTAGAATCATATTACTCAACAGTGCCACTACGGCTTGCGCAACGTTAATGCTCCGAATGGCGAAACCTCATTGATCAAGTAAATAAGCGTTATTACGTCAAAACTCTGTTTCCTTACTGGCTTGTACAGTCTGTCATAACAGTGAACATGCGTAATCAGTCGTAAATAAAAGCGCTAAAAAACTCAAGTTTTTTGTCTAAAGTTATTGTCGAATTAATTTTAGCAAAATAATGGTATTAAATTGCTAATAATCAGTAGTATAATATTATTATTATTAAAGACAAATACATCTATAATTTTATAAAAACTTTCTTTATGGCTGAAGGATGTCGTTCATTGTTTACAGATCTGAACCACGAAGCGAAGTCACCGTGATTGGACTTCCTTGTCATTCTGGCGCCTACTACTTACAAATAAAAATTACAAATCCGTAAAGAACTGCTTATGGAGTCTATGGACTTGTTGGACTATTATTACTGCTTATAATATGCTGTGCAAGTTGCAGCCAGCGTGTCATTAGTTTTTTTCGCTGTGCTGCGAACATACTTTGCCTGGAGTCGATGTTTTGGCAGGATCCTGATTCGTATCGTTGGCTGATGGCAGAGATCCGTCTTTCGATTCTCCACTGACAGATCCCTCCTTCCGCTCACCATTTTTATTCTGCTCTGGCGAAGCACCCACAATTTCCTTTGAAGTATCGGTTAATCCCTGCGATGGTTTGTGGTTATCCAAATTGTCATGAGAAATGGGTTCGCTGGTGCTCCCTGCTGGCTTGCCATCGAACTTCTCTGTAAGTGAACCCAACACCTTGACTGCAGAATAACTTATAAATTTAAAAAAAATGTTTAATTTATTTTTTAAAGGATAGACCGTTTCAGCACAAAACACAGACTTCAGCAACCTCGAAAAGAGCAAATTTTTCAGGAACCTTCTTACCTCCTGCAACGGCCTGTGTTTCCATTCTAACGGATCCCAACAGAATAATAAAAACAGATATCGCAGGCTTAAAAAAGCTCCAATTAATAAATCAAAATAAAAAATGGTACCAGTAGTGAAAATTTGTCGAAAAATAGTGGTTTTTCTGACACAATACGATAAAACACTGTGTTACAAATTAACAAATTCGAAAAGTGCAGAGCGAACCTACAACGCACGGAAATTTCTAATTTTTCAGCCCGGTGGCTAACAGTCAGAGTTTGTGTACGCGGCAGTGGTTATGACGCTGCACACCACAAAGCGGAAAAGCGCCGACCGAACATCCGTTTACGCTCACTTTTTCCACACAGGTTTAACAGACAAAGTATCCGCAGTAATTCTCGCTTCGTTGAATGCGTATTAAATTGATCCTATTAAAAATAAATAAACCTAGCTGAAATCTGAACCAAATTTTACGAAGAATGAGAAAGAAGTCCAGAAAATAAACCCGAAAGGCAGAAACACCAGAATTAGCGTATCCGGCCATTATGGTTAGGGGCGACTGCACTTGGGTAAGGGCTGTTAACCCTTCGGAAGTGTGCTCCGCCTCCCTAGGGCGAAACATGGTAAAAAAATTCGAAAAAACTGAAAAAATTAAAGTTACTGTTATGATAAAACAGATGCTATCCCATGCACATTTAATTAATATCATTCCGCTTCGGCTTCTGTACAGATTTAATTTAGTGAAAGAGGGTTTTGTCATAATTTTTGTGAGGATGAACTGTTATGATATTAACAGTTGGCACTGGCAGTAAACTTGTGAAGCAGTGAGATTGCAAAGCATCAGAACTGCAGTTGCAAATCTGCGGAAGCCTTCCATGATGTCGTCCGCTTCGGGACTTCGTGCATGCTGCTTGAGTTCTCTTCGAGTTTTCTCACGGAATAGCTTAGGAGTAAGACCGGTATACCATTCTGCAGCCCAGCGGTTATATGCAACCGAAACTTCGTCGGAGTCGAAGTCTGCCGAAGGTAAGTACTTGAAGCAGAATGCCAATGGCAGCATGATGTGTTCTGTGTAGTTATAGTAATTTCAGTTTTCTCTGGCGTGTAAAGTTTGGTTGAGTTTTGACCAAAATAGCTTAATTGCGCTCTCATTACCCGTACGTAGCACATACAGTTTATATGCTTGCAGTGATATCGATATTGATTGGGATTTTAGATTCCAGCTCTCCCGGTAATTCAATCGAGAAAATTTTCCTTGATTTTCGCGTCCAGCAAACATTGAAACGATTAACGGGTCGCGATGCTTCCAAAGTGTTTGCCACGCAGCCGGTGTTAAAGAAAAAATTCGAGCAGAGCGAGATTCGCCTGTTAACGGATCAACAGCTGGAACAAGTACGGTAGCAAAATCCCACTGAATTTTAAACTTTTTTCCCTGCTGATGCGCTGCTGTTGGGCTGGTTTGCAGGCAACCAAGCAGAAGATGTCAGAAATTCCGGCTCATACACAGATGCCGCCTGTTATGGCGCCGCGTGAACCCGTCGATCGAGTGATCGTCGAAGATGAACTGCTGCAAGATTATGACACTCATCGCAATGTCTTCGTAGACATCACTTACGGAATCAAACCCAGAGTAAGGCCTACGACACTTATTATCTTTTTTTATGTTATTTTTCTTGGTAGTAACCACCAAAGTAACATTAGCTGCTTTTGCGCTACTTGATTAGTTCAAATTAAACGTTTGAATTTGAATGGTTTTGATAAGTATTACGCGAATGCACGTTTTGTTAATTTTGATGGCTTTGGCTATTTTTTAAGCACAGTATTAATAATTCTTGTCAAGTTTTGGAGTGGAAATTTCATTGTAATCGTTTTGGGTTTTCATCTTCAAATTTTATTTTACACCGGCTGAATGTATAGGAAATATTTTCTGGTGGATGCTGTTCTTGGCTGGAATAATCGTGACGTAGTGGATTTTAGGCTATTTTCGGTTATTTGAGTTTTCGTAGCTTTACATACGTTATTGTTGAGTGTTTTTTGCCTTTGGAATCTTTTCTTTAGTTATCTTCTGATTTTCCTTAGGACCGATATATTGTGGTACGGGAATTAAATGGGACACTGCGAACAGCAGCGTGGGAAGAGCGGGATAGAATGAACCAGATCTATTTTCCGGTGGAAGGCCGGGAACTGACAGTTCCGGCTATGTTTTTGGAGGAGAACATTCGGGTATGTCTATACGGACAAGCATGGCACTATCTCAGGAATTAATATCACATTTTTACAGTTATTACAGTTATTGTGGTACTATACAACAACGCTCAGCTTATACTTCAACCGTGCACGTTTAGCTTAGAGCTAAATTATGGATGATTTATATGTTTTGCGTGGATATAACAAGGAAAATGTTGTTACGGTACGAGTACTGCATTTCACTTTTCAAAATAATTAGTCTGGACGTTTTTGTTTTTGAAAATGGTTAGACGTGCATAGAGAAAAATCTTTGCGGATTTTGAGGGACTACGTATATAGCATTACCGGGCATTACATTGATTAAATTTGAACGAAATATGAAATGTTCAGTACTGCACGGTTTTGCAACTGACTTTGGTTCCAGGTATTTCTGAACACTTTGATCACTTTTAGGACTCGTTGGAACGCGGTATGGAGGAGTACATCCTCGATCGTGCCTGCGTGCAGTTCGAGCCGGATGATCCTCACTTTATTCGTGTAAGCTTTTACTGCACCGCCATTTGCATTGATGATGGTCATGAGTGGCTGTAGATTAAATAAACACAGCGGGAATGGGGTTCAAAGTTTGCGTTTGTGTTTAGGTATGCCAGACGGTGTATGATTATATCGACGAAATGCGCAATTATTCCCTGCTGGAATCGACGAGGCATATGGGCGGTTTCGTGTTTCATTTGGCCCGCGAGCGACGTATCGATAACTATTTAATATATCTACTGCAAAATGAAAGGTACTGTGCCATAAATTCATGAATTTGCTGCCTTGATCGTAGCGATTATGTCATCCGGTAAATCATTTTCTAGACATACGCTCACAGAACCCTTGTAGTAAATTTTGTTAGTGCTGTAGGGAAAAGATTCGCTTATAGAAAACAGTTTTGTTCCACCTTTTTTAGCTGTAAAGCAGGTCCGAAAAATTGTGCAAAGTAATTCTTGCACTCCCCTACCAAAAATAAGTTCTCACCGAACAACGATATCCGAATTTGTTTATTTTACGATATCAGTCACATAGACAGTTGCAGTAAATATTTCTAATCTCTTTTGTGTATATACCTAGATATTTATTACGCGTCTAGGCTGGATATGTGCCCGGATGTGATTCAACTTTGTCATATCGTTCATTCCCATGGAACTACCGACGAGTCAATCTCGACGATGGAGCCTATCGAAACACTAAAGGTGCAGTATATTTGTGTTACGGTGTAACGGGAAGCTTATTGTGGGATGAGTTCTAGCATAGTGAACCAGTGAGTCGTAATGAATGTATTGTTTTTCAGAGGTACATCAAAGAATCACCGGATAATAAAGGAAATTTAGAGTTGGCCGTACAGGCGTACCAAGAAAAGCGCAGGCAGGAGCGAGTAGCGCAACGCAGTGAACGTCGTGGCCGCAGTTGATGAACCTTCTTTTATAGTTTGACCTTTATGCAGTGTGAATAGTGAATACAAAACCTGCCGTGATGGATTACGTGCATACGTTCAGTGTTTTGTACCGTTTTGGTGTTATTGTGAATAAAATTCCGCTTGAACTATGAGCCGCTGTGTTTCTGTGTATTGTAGCAGAACAGAGCAATGTATGTACGCATTGACTTTTTATGGCTGCTTGGTGGCGTGCACGGAAGGAAATTCCCGTTTGCTCATCCAACAGATGAACGCACCTGGCTTTGATGTGCGTTTAAGGGGGTAGACCATTGGCGATGAAATGGTGAAGGTAGGTTAAATGCCGTCATTTCCTGTGCCTGTCGGTGTATTTGGCTTCCTACTGAGTACGTGGTACTACCGCGAAATATTTCGGTTGATGGGAACAGGTTTAAAATACTGGGATTTTGCAGAAGTGGGTTTGGTATACGAACGAACTGGGACTAATTTCGCACACAGTGATTGTTTTTTACAATTAGGCCAATTAATCCGCAATCCCCATCGGTTAGTTAATAGTTACCCTTAGTGAACCAAAATTTACATGGCTCATAGTGTTAGCTAAAGCGGACCAAAACTGGATAATGCTATTTTATTCCATAAGCGCTACCGGTCATTCGTTATAATTAAGGAGCAGAATCTTTAGTTTTGCTGAAACAATATCTGGCCATGGTTTTGTGTACCGCTTTTAACCTATGTATTAACTTTATAGTACAAATGTACAAACATACCGTACAGCTAATTACGGTGCGCAAGGGAAACAGGAAAATATCCCCATTAATATCGGGAAAAAAATTTCCCTTTAACAAAAGTTAACGAATGTATATTAATTCGTACATCACAGTATCCGTACCGCAGTCACTGATATGTGGTAGATCAAAAGAAAGATACAAGTGCGATAGATCATCATCAGTGTTGTCTTCCCGCTGCATCTACAGATGCGAAGTGTGAACTGTGAACTGCACGGCACGAAATCATACAAAGTATGTAATGAACATCAAATAAAATAATATGCAATTTTAATAAATATATCAAATGAAATAATATGTAATTTCCATTACTACGAAGAATGTTTCTTTTTAAACTTCTTTGCTAACTGGAATTATTAACACATAATTATTATTTGTTGAGCTACCGTAGTATAAGTCATTACCGTAGTGAAAGATCTACTGCAAATTTGCAGTTTGCTTACTTAATTAAAGAATGATAAAAAACCATTATTACATGTAATGCCCTTGAGCGCAACAACATAGGTACAGTAAGTAATAAATTTGATCTCACAAGTCAAGGCACGGTACAGTACCTACAGTGGCAAGCTGCACTTACAATTGTACGTTCGTACAATTGGACGACTTGCCATACTTCCTGTGACACACTAACGGTGCTTAAATTATTGCCGAAAGCTGTCATGAGCAATTGTTTGATAATTACTATTAATTAGTAACGGTCGGTATACTCAATACGTGTACAGCAGACGTGTAGAACAACCATCAGTCCTTCCAATTTGATCCAGAATGCGGTATTCCGGATGAATTGCTGGCTACCCGGTCTACTGTGCTCTAATGTCTGGCCATGCAGACACCAGACAGTCCAATGTATTAAAGCACAGAAAGTAAATGTGCGTATTGTGTGCTCCAAATACTACAAGTATTAAAGCAACCGTTTCTGAAGATAATCCATATGATTGTCGTCAAATAAGCAAAAAAAAGCGGTCGATAATCCGGTTCTTGCGTGGGGCACGTGGCACCGTTCCACCACAGGCAAAGTACATTTTGGAGGCATAGATTTGCCACGGTACTGTGGCATACATACTAGCGGTAGGTACTACGTAGTACGTACTCTCTCAGTGTTTAATATAAAAGGCCTTTAAAGAACACTGGTACGAGTACGGATGACAAAATGTGAACAAACCAGACCGGCAAACCGAAAACCGCGGGCACATCTTTCCATGTGTCAGGGCGCGGTGCATTTTTATTAGCCTGTGCCGTCGCCATTTGCTTATGCACATCAGATCAGTTTCACGTCGACTGCATCGCATCCTGTGAAGAGTCTCCTGCAATTTGGGAACGGTGTTCTTACAGTCAACTGTCACCTTCTACGTTACTTCATTCATAATTTTCTACCTTTTCTCCGAACTACACACATCATGGAAATCCAAGGTTATGTATTGGAAAGCATATCGAAACTACGATGCCTATCCATTACGGAAGTTGTACTGGGCACACTGGCGGTTCTTGGAGCAATCTCAAACATCTTTAGTAAGTTTTTGCAAATGCTTGTTGTAGTTGACATTGTGTGCACTGTGCATTGTACCGCTAAATCAATATGTACACGGCGGTATCGACATGGCGTTGTAAGACTGTGATATGCTTGTACTGTATGAGTGTATGTTGCTTATATATATTGATCGGTTCCGCTGCGGATCGTTCTCGGATTCCTTTTATTCCCGTATTCCGAAAATTGATCTGTTTACACTGGCACCTACATATTTGTTATACTAATACAGTGCTGTACGAAATTGCTTCACCGCTCTGCGTGAATAAATCAATTTTGAACGCTGAATTTTTGTACGATAAAATGTACCACAAGCAAGAAAAACTGTAGACAAATTAAAATCTGATTCATTAATTTGACCACTGTGGGAAAATTGGTAAATGGGCGTGTAGTGTAAGACTAAATCGGATTAGAGAACAGCATTTTCTTTGCATCGTGTTTTACGCTTTTTTACATGCAGGTGATTCTGTAAAAAAAACTGAGACCTAGGGTAGGTACTTCTATAGTAAGTTTTGATTTTTATTGGGTTATTCAAGTTAACATTGGTTAAACAAAAAATTACGCACGGTACAGTAAGCTGGTATTTAGCTTATAGTTTATACTCGTTCATATAAATATCTACGAAAAACGCTGACCCTGACCGTGAATTCGGTAATCTCTAGTTACAGTGTAAGTGGCCAGTGTAAGTTGTGTAACGACAACGTGGCTCCACAGGAGCGGTTATATATGATGCGATTCTGCTCTTGCGCGTATGTTACCGGTTACGGTTCTGTCGATTTGTTTACATCGATGACGAGATGTGAAACGGAGCTAAAAGACTCTGGAATTGTACAAGTTAAAAGTACCGTAATCGATCGCTGGATTTGTGCGCTTTTTCATAAAGTTTAGTACAGATCCAAATTTAATTTGCAACTATGTATGCAGATAGATTTGAACCTGCTTAATTGACTTGTCTTTTTGTGTTCTATCAGAGGCCACAAGCGCCCAGTTAGCCAGCTGTATCGGCAGTTTGGCCATCTGTATCCTGTTTCTGGCCACCGGCGTCTACGGTGTGATCACCATTAAACGCCTCCGACAGGGCATCGTGGACGGCAACGCCTTCCGCATCCTGGGCATCCTCAACATCATCCTGTGCGTCTTGTTTGCCGTTAGCCTGATATACTTCATCGTAGTGGGCATTATGCTGGCCGCTGCTCCATCCGTAGCCGCTCAGATGATGTCGGCAGCCGGCATGTCGGGCGCAACGCAAGAGCACCAGCAGTATGACGAGGGCATGCAACATCTCGTCACGATCGTGACCACCATTATTGTGGTATTTGTGGTTGTCGGCATCATTATCGCGTCGCTGTTCATTCTGATGGCGGCCATGGCGGCCAAGATCAGCCGGCGCAATGCGGCCATCATTGAGGCCGGTGCGAGGGGAGCAGTTGCGGGCTATCCCATGGCGCCACCTGGATACACGCAGTACTCCGTGGTCAAGACGGAGCATCCATAAAGGGAACACATTTATATACGAGGTATGGAATCAATAGTATCTCTGTAGATATTTTCAGCCCTGGTAACGCGAGTACTGGCGCACCGGTACCGTTACACTTGCTGTTTTTTCTAGTGTGAAATGTATGATATCGTTCTGTCTCATTAATGTATGTACCTACTTGTTAAATCATACCTACTTTGTTTCTGAAGTCAGTAAAGTGTGTCTTTACCATTTGATCAGATCGAATCAATTTTTGTGTTGATGAAATTGCATGTTATGGAAGATTGTTGTCTGCGCAGTATGTAAATTGCTGTCATTCTAGGTTCACGAAGGAAATGGATTCTGAACACCATACAGCGATTTTAAACAAACACCGTCGCTCATTACCTTCTGGTCCGGCTCGGCAATGTGTTTTCGTTATCGCACAAGACTCATTACATCGCTGCCGACACAGCAGTCGGAATACATAGAATTTACATAATGTTGCAGATTTTATGATTTTCTTCCTTTTATTATGTCAAGTTATCCAGAAAATAGTATTTCCTATTTTGTGCTGGTTTTTTATAGTATGTTGTTATGTAATTCGGGACGTGGGAATTGTATATTTATGGGACACAAATATAAATATGCAAACCCAGATAAGCACTTTTGTTCACGTCACAACGACCTCCCCTTTACGGCAGTTGGTCCATTTTGCGTGACGCAAATATGCAGAACTTGCATATCCCGCCCAGAATAAGCAAAATAAAGAAACTACTCCAGAGTAGTTTTTTTGAGATGGCAACTCAAATAAGCAGCTTATTTGAACGTACATCGTACAGAAATGTGTTAAGATCAGGAGGCTTATCAGCAGGTTCCTCACGTTTTCCGTGATGTTCCTTTCGCATACTAGTGCTGTTATGTTTGAAATAGTTTTGTTTAGCACCTAACCATAAGTACGGTAGTCTGTAACTCCGTCTTGTTTCTGAACTAATCATGTTCTGCTCTTCGTCTCCGAGCCATCAGTTGTGATCAGTACCTGAACCTGTGCCTGTTCCTACCCTGTTCCTACGGTGATCACAGTTCGGTCTGAAGAAAATACATAAACTGGTCGAAACATAAAGACCAAGTTTTAGTTAAATGGCGGCAGAGCAGCTGATTTTGGTAGATGGAAGTCATTTAAATTTGGTAAACATCACGAGGCAGGGATTGGTTCTAAAAGCGACGGAGAGAAACCCACTGCCGTGGCCCGCATAATTGCTCGAATTTGAGATTTTGACAAACGAAAAAACTAAAAGAGCTGTAGTTTTCACACATTTTAATTAACATTTTAATTTATTAATACCGTGCTTGAAGGGAGCTACATTAAATGCGTTGGGAAGATTTTTGTTACAGACCGCAGTAATATGCTTACAAGCTACAGTAAAGTAAAATGCAGTTTTGAAAAAGGATCACAAAGCTAGAAAGTGCGCATAAATTACGCAACGAAGATGGGCAACGGTTTATTGGCTGGTTCCGTTTTGCCTGTGACGTGGACAAAAGTGCTTTTCTTGGTTTGCATATTTATATTTGTGTCCCATAATTGTGTGTTTTTGGTCGTTGATGTTTCGCAGTTGTTAAGTGGGTTGGTATTAATTGGTAATACGATGTATTATATTATGGCTCCAGTCTTGAACGTTGGCTTGCGTTCTCGCTTTCTTCGTTCAGTGATTCGTTCATTTGTATGGCCATTTTGAATTTTGTATGGTTTGTTATCCCATTTTGTAATGTTACTGTTTTGCTAACGGTTGTGGTATTCTTATGAATAAAAGTTGATATGGGAATCAGTGTTTAGTCGCCTGCCTTTCATATTTATATCGTCAGAAGTCATCCGCACAGGTCAGCTTCGTAAGTGCGAAGAGCGACAGGATGGAATTGGGAAAACTGGGGTGAATTTTCGATTTTTGCTGTGCAAGTCAGCGACACAGACCACGTTTGGGCCACCATACCACAACATTTTAATAGTCGTTTATAGCATGTTTTATGTGCCGGAACTGACTTGATTATCCAAGTCTTCTGGGAATTTTAACACCTACGTATGTGTTGTACCTATACCCGGCGGCCGTACCTCCGATATTATGCGGGCAATATGTACACACAATAATGTTGTCAGTCCACTATATTTTTGTTGACTGTTGGGAAATAATTTGACAATATAATTTGTTTCAGCACATATTCTACCGTAAAAATTCATCCGATTATCCAAAATTTAGAAACCTTCCGTTTTCCAAAATATGGTGAAAAACTATCGATATTACATCGAAACAGCGAAAATAAACCAAGAAACATAAAGAAAAAACTGAAACCGGAAAAAAGTCAGTCGATAATCCGTCGGATCACTACAGGTATGGTCGTTTAACTTCGTCCGCAGTTAGCTTTCAGAATTAAAGACCATGGCCGCAGGCCGTATAATATTACAGAGCTTGATGACATCGGGCCGGCAAATCGGGAAGGGATACCTTTGCAATGTTCAGGGCAAGGAAAAGTTTTATTAGCTTGTAGTCGCGCGCCGACACCGGCTTGGTTTCTTTAGATTGGTTTCACTTGGAGTGAATCGCACAGTTGGAATCTTCTGAAGAGCCTTCCGCAGTTTTAAGCAGTGTTCTCCGTCTGTATAGCTGTAGCTTGTAGCTGTCCTTTGGATTTTGTTCCGCTGATTCGATCATCCATCAATGTCCAGTCTAGGTTGAATACTCGAAGGATTACCAAAATTACGATGGTTTATCCATAACTGAAATTGTGCTCGGCGTTCTACGGGTCGCGGCTCCGCCCCTGGTCAGTGCGATTGCGTACTTCATGGGCACACCAACGGATCAGCGTAATATTACCTACGGATGGGATCCGCTTCGAGCCTTCGAATAACGACCTTCAACTCCAAACCATCAGAATCCGCTGCTACATGCTACAAGTATAATAGTTCCGCTGCCCACATTTGTGATTGTGGTTAGTTTCCATATACTGTATTGATTATGCTTTGGTTTTTTTAAATGGTCATCTATCTCCTGGTTAACGCCAAGAGAAAGCCTATGCACGTCAAATTTAAAAATTAACTTTTTTTCAAGAATTATTGAGTGATAATATTGCATCGTAAAGTAATTATCGCTGTATACATATCATAGAATGTATTTGATATTGGGGTTACGGATACTTATTATGTACTTGCGAACAAAATTTAATGACCGACCTGGTTTTCTGTACACGTCAAGTGTGTTAATTCATTATTGTAAGGAAGGAAGTTTTTAGTGTAAAATCACTGCCTGTATAATTTCTGCATGCGGATTTTGTTTGCAGAGAGCAGATACACATATCGTATGCTCGTATGCATATACTCATATATATACTTTAAAGAAGTACTCGTATATATCATGAGAGGAGCGTTGCTCCCAAAAATTAGCTAACGCAGTCAACACATTAATCATATTCTGCGCCAGAGTGTGCGTTGCGGCAAATTTTTAAAGTTTTGGAATTTCCGCATCCCCTTTCCAGCGATTCACCTATCTGAATTTGAAACCGGGAGTTTGGCATGCACTTGGCTCATATATACACTTGGAGTACTAGTCTTGGATCCAAGTTCAGAGTCAGCTAAAAAAAACGTTTTCCGATAATGAGGGAATGGCTACTTGCTTGTTATTCAAAATGACAGACCGGAATCACGGCGAGCGTTAGTGTTTTTATTGTTATGTATGGTAATTTCATTGCAATCGATTCGGTAGGATAAATGGAGTCAAAACAGTCTGCCATTAAGCAAGTACTATCGATCTCCATGCAAATTGCCCACTGGATCCGCTACGTTCGACCAGTTTCAACTGCAGATGTCTGCTGCACTGCAGCTGCCGGATCATAAGAGCAGGATCAGTGCCGAATAATTGAGTCTGTTTGCTCCTGATCTAGACGCGGCATTACAAGATGTCGTTTTTTCATGCGCTTTGCAGTTTGCAGACACTTTCTGCATGATCTTTCGTTTTTGCCTCAATATAAAATGCGCTCAGTCTGAGCAGGGTTAGATTTATGCTCCCTGCTTTCCCCGTGAAACTTTTATTTTTGGGCTTATAGGAAAACCAGCGAAAAATACGCTAGCGATCCGCCTGAGCCATGAGGGATGTACCGGTGCAGCTGCATATACAAGAAATATCGACAGTTTTACATTTTCCGGTTTCCTTGATTATTTGGTCAGCAGCAGATGGAAGCGCATTTTTCCGCGATTGTATAAAATGCCTGTCACATGTGAGCCATGCATCGCAACCTGTTGATGGGGCAGCGATGTGATTTTAATTTGTATTGACTTTTATGTAACTATGGCGGATCAAAGTCAGAAATCGTTCTTTCTGGCCATACGCAGTCTTCGCTATATATCGATCACTCAAATCTTTTGCGGTATATTGGGACTCTGTTGTTTTTTCAGCACGCTAGTCAGTAAGTATCCGCAACATATGTCTGCTGAACTGTAGATACGAGCAAATGTAGCTCGTACTGTAGATACTATACTGTACTGTAGCTCATACTGTAGCTCGTACAAATGCAGTAAAATGCTTGTCCAGCAGTAAAGCCAGAAAGGTCACAGAGTCTCGCTGTCGGCTTCCCAAGTAATGGCATCGTGCACATGTGCACGGGCGTGCCGTAACGCACGGAAAGAGCATTGCATAACGATACTAATATATAAAATGGAAGAGTAAGATACAAGAGGAGATCTAGAGACCAATTATTATAAATCTATAATTTTTCTAAACTGGCAGTTACAACATCGATCGATGTCAGCTGCAGTTATGTCCAGTGGCCAATAGCGCCAATATGCACATAATACAAGTACGTTATGATATATATAATAATTATACCAATTGGTATGCAGCTAGATATAGTCTTTGCAATTGCAGCCGCATTTAATGTAATCTGAGCACCTGTTTTACCAGATACCTATTTTACCACATACCATATTATGTATTGCCGTAAATGTTAACTAAATATTTATAGTAACCCCGATTGCCCGAACATACGGGACGGTCATCTGGATGTTTATCGATATCTTCCTGGTGGCGACGGGATCCTACGGCATTCACTGTGTCCGGGAGGTGCGGCGTGGCGTGTTTGTGCGGCGCACTTTCTTGGTGTTGGCCATCCTGGACATAATACTGTGCATTGTGTATTCCACCATCTTCGTCATCCTGGCTATCGGTGGAGCACTGGTCAACATCGCTCCCAACGCGAGCCAGACCATTCTCGGATTAATCGGCTTAACTGAAGAATTCATCCGTTCTAATCCCGGATTGGAGAGCTTCCCGGACGAACAATTACGAACGGTTATGATTTCTGTGTACTTTGTGGTTCAAGTTGTCTTTCTGCTTTACGTGGCGCTGGCTGCGTCCGCGGTGCACATTTGTCGTCGCAGTTGGACCACACTGCGCCGGGGTTTCGATGAATGGTCGTACAGTTCGATGTCTGGTTGAAAGATCTGCAGTATGCCAAATGGAACCTGTTTTGGTTTCATGTTCATTGATCTTTACACTGATACAGACTGAGAATTTTTTAAAAATGCTTTAGTAAAAATTTGTAGCGAAACCACAAAGTTATGGATCATGTGTGGAGCAAGAGTCAAAAAGCGATTGCACTCAATTTTAGCTTTCTTGCGTTTGCTCATTAGTTTATAGTTGTAAAACCTTCAAATCGGTTCCAATTAAGATCTCATATAAAGGTCATGCTTCAGCGTTCATGATGAGAATTTGTTTTTGCCTATTGTCCACTCCTACTGAAGCGACTGTATCAAAGACTAAAATATTAGTTTTTTTAAGTCTAATAAAATTTAAAACGTGGATGATTTGATTCTGTAGCATTATTGTGACATATCCGATTAGAAGGTAGACGTGATTGTTTACTAATCAACCGCCTGTAATTTTGATAATCAAATCTGCAAACGTCAAAACGTAAAAGCTGTTTGGTGTACAACAGTTTTTATCCGGCTAAGAAGCGTGATTCTGTGGACACAGCGCCTAGCAGAAAATTAAGAAAGTGGTAAGTATGATCAATATGAGTAGTGATGTTTTGGCTCAACCATCTGCTCATGCTAACCGAAACAAATAAGTAGCATCACAGTGAATTAACAGTTTTTTGTGCTGCAAGTTTTGTTGTCGGTTTACTGACGTTCAGCTTACTGACGCAATAAGAAAATCAAGTCAAATATGACCTGCTTAACTTAAAAATGCTACAAATTGGGTTATGGAAATACTGCATATATCAATCAAAAACACACAGCAGAAAATAAAATACTTTATTTCACAAAACGCTTTCTAAAGTATACACTATATGCATTTATCAGTGCAATCATGGATGGATTGAAAACTGTTACCGGCGTTTTATTTGACGATTCTTTCAGTCTTTCTAAAAACGGATTGCTCGAAGAGTAGGCGTCTGCAAAAGCTACCAACTTTACATGCCCTTCCGGTCCATCTCTAGACCCATGGGAGACATTCAATGCACGTGAAAGCTTCGATAAAAATAAAAAGATTTTTGTATAGACAAATATCCATTTTATTAGTCTTTCCTACTACACTCTGCCGCAACTAGTGCGTTTCGGGAGTCGTGGAGATGAGACCGGCATGACTTTGGCATTTATCCAGATTTTTGATTTATTAAATTTAGGAATAAATGGGAACGCACAAGCGCGTGCATTTGTATATTGCAGCATGCAGTAAATTTGAAATATCTATATCTACGGTACCAGAAGTATGCTCTTTTACATCAGCCCGAAGGCACTTCGAAGTCTATTATATGAGTAGAAGTTGTGTTAGCATTATTATATTCAGCTATCGAATAATATGGATTCGTTCGGTTAGATTCGGTTGGGGGTGGAACAGCTGGTTAACGTAAAAATTTCTGAAGCTCAGTGGACGCAGATATCTCTTCCAGTACGGTTTGGGAACGCGACGCATCGAGACATTAGCTGTTTGTGCCTATTTGGCATCGGTGTACTCTGTGCAACCCATCGTTTCCGAATTTTATCAGCCAACTGAAGAGTGTCTGACGAAAGCAGCTCAGGAAACCTGGGTACGGCTGACAGAAGGTGAGATTCCGGTAGAATCTCTTCGGAAGTTTCAGTTTGCATGGGACAGCCAAATGATTGAGCGAGATATTTCCATGCTGATGTCCTGTACTGAAGGCAACGACCGCGCCAGGGCGGTCTTGCTGGCTGCCTTAAACAAAGACTCTGGAGCATGGTTAAATGCCTTGCCTGCGCCATGTTTGGGCACCTTCCTGAAGGACGATGATGTCAGAATCGGTGTAGCCTTGCGATTTGGATTACCGGTAGTGGTGGCACACAAATGCATCGCGTGCGGTACGCAAGTTGAAATCAATGGTCACCATGGGCTATCATGCAACAAATCAACCAAAGGACGATGGGCGCGGCATAAAGAAATGAACAGCATCGCCAAGAATTGTTGCGAAAGCGCTGGTTTTCCTTGTCAGCTGGAACCGAATGGACTATCCAGCACAAACGGGAAAAGACCTGACGGAATGACGCTGATACCAGTTCGCTAAGGCAGACCGCTTGTTTGGGATGTAACAAGCTGGTGTACTGTTGCGGATTCCCACGTCACCGCAAGCTCGAAGAAATCCGGAAGTGTGTCCCAACTGGCGGAAAATTCCAAGCGCCGCACATATTCTTTTTTGGAATACGGTTACCTCTTTTATCCCCTGGTTATTGAGACACTGGGAGTTTTTGGCCCTGCCTTCACTGAAATGCTGCATTTCATGGGCCGCAAGATTCGTGACATAACGGGCGAAGCGCGTTCTACTGCTTTTCTCAAGCAGCGTTTTAGTTTAGCTGTTGTTAAAGGAAATGCTACGGCTGTTTTGACTTTGAGTACACTGCCTTTTAATCCGAGAGAGGATAAGGATTTTGGTTGTTTTTTTAATGTTTAATTTTTAACTATCAAGTAGTGTACCAGCGCTTGCATTTATTGCTATTTGGGTGGCTATTGCCAATAAATCAATATGGATTCTAATTGTGGATTCAGTGACAGCAGTTCGGTGAGTACTCGTATCTCTCAGTTCCTTCAATGTGGTAAAAGTAATATGAACATAAAGATATAGTTATATTAAGAGAATGACCGGTACTTTGCCTTTGAGCGCATTTGTGGGTGAGACATTTAAACTGAGACAACAGCCATAGTAGTGCGAATTACTTGCTATACTTCTTGTAGTAGCAAAGATATGTATTTCACAGTATCTTCAAAAGTAATAATAGCAACTGTCAAATTTACCACGTATTGGGATTCAGAGAGAATTGTATCTAGGTCAAAATGCTCGAGTGCGCTCCAACTCACGCACTGATTTGTGAGTCAGACAGATTCACTGATAACGCTGCGCGCATTGGTCAGATGGAGAATCAGTTGCTGAATTATAAAACCGAGCTGTTGAGCTCGTTTTATAATTCGTGGCCACATTCACGACCGCACATCAACTCGTTAAAATTATCCTGAGCTGCTTATAAATGTTCGTAATGATGCCGTGCTGTATTAGACTGTATGAAATTACGCTGTAGTCCGTAATTAAGTGTTGAGATGATATGGTTTAATTAACTAAATTACTAATTAGTAATTAAGCAAAACTTTCATGAGCAGTTATAACTGGAATCATTTACGCCTAATTAATTAGCAAATTTTGCACAAAATTAGCAAATTTTGCCCACACGAAGAAAAATTTAATTATTGCATGTCATTAAGCTTAAATTATTTTCTCGTCAAGTTTGCACTTGTTTACCGTGGCAATATAAAACGGCAATGAAGGCTGATTTATTGCAGAATTCACGGTGCTCTGACTGCTCTCAGGTATGGTATTTATTTCTACTCGTGTATCCGTTATCACTGGTGGGAACATATTTCAGTTTTTTCTCTTAGTCATAGCGGAAAGATGAGTAACCGATACGTGCGCAGCAGTCGTGCCGCAGATACGAGCGGGCTGCTGATATTTGACAGTTCTAAATAATATCCTCGAAATGCAGTACTGTAATCATTCCTCATGTATCACGTAGTATTTCGACAGTTGTTGTTTTATTACACTGGAAGAGCCAGAAGTTCATCAAGAATACCAAATAAAGTCTGAAATAAATTGTTATTGTACAATGTACAATGTACATATAATTAACCGACTGCTTCCAAATACAAGTAATCCCGGCGCCGAAAAACTGGCACAGTAAGCAATCGATAATCCGATTCTTGCATCAAGTTCCATGTGGTACTTCGGCAACGTTCCTGCAAATGGCGTAATGCTGTACTACTGTACTGTGCTTTTGCGTTCTGACTCATTCGATGATGACATGCTGTCGATACAACAAGCACACTGCACAAACAAGACCAGCAGCAAATCTTACCATTAATCGTTTTTCATATTTTTTTAGTGCGAGTACCCCAGAGTCTCTGAATATAGTGGACACTGATATTTGGGGGTTCAGAACCATCCATCATGGATACCCGAACCTATATTCTGGAACGAATACCGACTTTACTATGCTTATCCATCGTGGAAATTGTATTTGGGATCCTTTCAGTTATCGGCGTAATAACAAAGTTGATTAGTAAGTTAGTTTTCTTCAAAATCAAGTGATGGTCGCAGTTGGCATGTGTGTACTTGTACGGCAGAATTAGGGTTGTTACAATTTTCATATATTTATTTTTACCTATTTTGTAAGTTACGGTAGTTTTTCTTTTAAATAATTCAGTTTTAGAGAACACCAGACTAATCTAGCACGGCTCTAAAGAATTGTAGTGCTTACGGCTTACTGTTAGAGTGTCAATTAAAATTACAGTATTTCTATGTGCTCGAAGTATAAAATTATCTACAGAGAGAAATATTATACAATGCTCTGTAGTTTGTACTCGTGTATATGCGGTAGATCATGTCGTTTTCTCCGGTACCAGCGTATTATTTAATTAGTTTTCTTTGGTTTTCTTTCTCTATAATTCTTATCTGGACTGCATTGTCTTTATATACGAGTAATATACAGTAACTTCCTTATGTTTAAATCATTGATTTGCCTAGTTACTTATTATCAGCGCACTGACTAATGCTACGTAAACCATAACTTACGAGTACAACTACGGGTAGTTCTTCTGTTGATTAAACAATTGACATTAGGGTTCACTGATTTTTGTTTGACACAGTGTTTTCTGTTGTGTATCAGGAGCAGAAAGCCAGATCGAGAACCAACTAGACGACTTCGCCACCGGTTTTCTGAGCGCTGCACTGTTGGTGGCCACCGGTGTCTACGGTGTCGTCACCATTAGACGCGTCCGACAGGGCATCGTGGACGCCAAATCGTTTCGCATTCTGGGCATTCTCAACATCGTCTTATGCGTTATCTGGGCAATTGAGATGCTATTTTTTATCGTGGTGTACATCCTCACTGAGACGAACCCATCCCTGGCCAATGCGGTGGTGGCCTGGCCGAGCACTTATGACCCGTCCAATGCCGAACTGCAGAAGGAAGTCGAAGGTCTTATCAGCCTGGTTACCGGGTTTTTGTATATTGTCCTCTTGATAATCCTCCTGTTCGTCTTGACGGCAGCCATGGCCGCCTGGATCAGTCGCCGTAACGCGGCCATCATTAATGCCGGTGCGCGGGGAGGCTATCCCACTGCGGCAGCGGGAAACATGCAGTATACAGCGGTCAAAACGGAGCACGCTTAGGCGCACAATCTGGAGCGAACGGTAACCTTTGCAAAGGTGCATATATGTTGCATCAGCACCTGGTTATCGTAATGTAGTTAGTTGTAATTTTTTGTTGCAATCGTTTTTATGAAGTATGAAATGTATACACGGTCACCTTTTTGTAGTTAATAGACGTCGTTAATAGACTACATTTGTTGTATATATAACCTTTCCAGTTAAAGTTGAGGAGTTACTGCAGCAGGAGCAGTGTAAATTACTCTTTGTGTAGCACAGTTCTGCAGATTTTTTTACAGCTCTGCCACTTACGACTGCCGGTATATTTATGCTGCAATGGTAATTTCCTTCGATAGGATGGAGTCCAGTCCGTCTGCCATTAACCAAGTGCTTCAAACTAACCTGAAAGTTGCCGACTGGAAACGTTGCTTTTTTCCAAGCAACGCCAGCTCCAGATGACTGCTACATTGCGGATCGTGAGGGTCCAGCAATTAATGCCACTGATTTGGCCCATCGTGGATTCTTTGCTTTCGAGGTGATAATTTCCCCGCTTTTGCGAGCATTTCGCTTCTGTATTATTGGTTTCAACTCTTTGTTAGTGCTATAGTAGAAGCATCAGTCTTCACAGTGAAAGTTGTACCTTGGCGCTTGTATAGGAGGGATCGAAATATTTTTGTTGTTCCGGATTATCATATTTTTTTGCCAGCCGAAGACATACTCTACCATGTGTCTATGATTGTCAATGTAAAGCCTGTTGTAACGTATACTTCTATGCTTCACGATTTGTTCGCAGTCTCAACTTCGCACATTTGGTGACCGGAAAAAGTAAGATGTAAAGGAAGATCGTTCAGCGTAGTCTGGCTGGACTGTATGCCCAGCTAACCAGGAAAAAATCGATACGAGTAGGAAGTGCCTGCATAGTCGTTGTGCATGTAATCCTCGCAACTTTCTGGCCCACTAAGAACCAGTACCAAATTGTACAGCAGTCAATAACCCATATCTATCTATATACATTGTACTTACGAATACAACTACGAAGCTGTGCTAGCAAGACAGTCTGTTGAAACTGGAAACAAAATAAGTAATTTATTCCGTGGTACGCTTTATAAAACATTATTATGCGCTGTATGCCGTACTGCAATACAGCACTTTGATATGGAACTACGAAATATAGATATCTATAATACAGTGCTTCGAACTAGGCATCGATCCAGCACAATCTCGATCATCTGGCCAGAAACCAGAAGCACTGCTCCGCTTCAGAACGCCGCCCGTCATGCGCGTTGATCACTACATATTTTTAGGTATTTACCAACAACCATCTTGCTTTTATACGATGTCGCTCTTAAAAAGACCACGAACGCAGCGCTTAACGTTTTGTTATAGAGCTGCCGCAGATAGTACATAAACTGTCTTTTTACTGCTACGATTTATTGCACTGAAAGGGAAGTTCTGGTGCGGTTGCACTTAAAGACTGGAGAGATTTCACGCGATGTTGCTCTCGCCGTGTACTCGTAACAACTTTAACCAGCGATACGATCAAAATGGTTCAAAACTGCTAGCGAAGTTTTTCGATGGATGATTTGAGAATACCAATAAAAAATCGCTTATTTTTAAAGAGGCTTTTGCAAAAGTGACCAAGGAATTGCTCAAGATACGACCGGTAACAAAGTATATGTGATTCCGCTTTGATTTTAATGATTTTTTTGATTCCCTGCTTAGCGCGTACCTATAATCGTGCTGTCACGCGAACCTGCCGTAATACGAGCAATTTTTAAAATTAATCATTGTTAATCATGGATTATTACCGTACATCCAGTCATCAGTTGGAGTCTCTAACGCGTCTGCGTTATATATCCATTGCGGAAATTGTTATGGCCTGCGGTAATTTTTTGATTTTATTTACGGCTGGAAAATTCAAATCCACATGTAAGTCATAGATTTAACTATATTTAATTCTCAGAACCACCTATTACTTTACGTAATACGCATTTAACAATCCCAGTTGCGCTTTTTTGATATTAGATGTTAACAAAACAGCAAGCTTATTATAAAGCAGTGCTTACGGGTTAAACCGTTCGCAAAATATGCGTTTACACAATTTCTGGAATATTCAGTTTAAAATAATTAAGTTCCAGAAATGGACTTGTTAGGTGCCCTATAATTTGTTTTGCACGATTGTAATTGTGACAAGTAAACATGTGACTATGATAAACCGTTGTCAATGGATTAAACAGGACGTGAAGAAAACTTAACGTTAACGCTTAAAGTTAGTTTTCAATAAACAAAACTCAAGCTTTCAACTTACAATTAGTCGTGCCAATAACATACGACCACGACTATACGTTTTTCGCGTGAACTTTTGTATGCTACCCAAACCAGTTCAGTTGCATTAGTGTTAATTTATTCACGTGGTTTACAACAGTTGTTATTGCTGCCATGTCATTTCACACTCACAAAAATTTCACGCACACAAAATATATTACTTGTACCGTACGTATAATTTGATATAAACCAGATCGCTTTGTATTGTTTGGGTCAGCCCGGCTAAGTCTACCGTGAATTCATAATATTGCGTCGTAAATATAAGGTAGATATTATGTTGAATTATTGATGATGTACGTAGATATATAGTCTAAGTAGAATTATAACGTGATAGTTTTAATAAAATTATGTACGGTATATATCGATACCTCGATATAAAATGCGTACGATTCAATCTTCCTTGCTTTTTAGTTATTGGTGAACGTTATTCATGGTCATGGTCATGGGCGTTAGTTTCCCGCTTGTCGTTGGACTTCATGATCCTGTACACCGGATGTTGGGGATTATTTGTCGCGCGAACGGCACGTCAAGGTGTCATGTCCAGGAGGTCGTTCATGGCGTTGGGCGGGCTGAATCTGATGCTGTGCGTTATTTCCGCTGTAATGCTGGTGTTCCTTATAATTAACGCCATCCTCACCGGGGTACTGGAGGATTATCCTCTGAGTGATCCCGGACATTTTTGGCTGGGTGCGGATTTGCCCAACATGCAGACCGATTTGGCGAATGGCACCGGTTATATCCCCTCACCGGACCACTATCCCAGCGTCACCGTCATTGTATCGGCATACTTCCTTATTGGCCTCTTTTTGATTTCATTGGGTGTTTTGACGGGATTTGCAGCGAGGATATGCAGAACGAACTTGACGATTTTGACTCGTGGTTAAAAATAACTGCATATACTGAATTACCCCATATTTCTTCTTGTTGTACACATGCGCCTCGCTAGAGTAGACTGAATCAACTGATTCGCAACAAGCACATCCGACAACTCGATTCACATTACTACTGTAACGAAATTACGAAAAAAAGTACTTTTGGAATTTATCTGTGGCCGGGGACGAAGTATCGCATTAGCGTGACGTTTTCGTTCACATTAATAAAAAGATAAAATTAATGGCAATAAATATGCGATTTTACCGGCACCGCTTTATTAATTCTGAAATCGTTCGAAAACAGTAGTTTTCCAAAATTTGTCAACGGGCGACATTCATAATCATCTGTCAACACAGCCAACACAAAAAGAAAAGCAAGCAAGGCTAATCGCATACACTCAACGATAAATGACACAAAACTTCTGTCATTCTACGTATATACAAAGTAGTAGGACTTCTGAAGTATGTGAATATATTTTCAGAATCAAAGAAGTATGTATTTACTCTGGGTATTGTACAGTACGTTCATATCGTATCCTACCCTATATATAATATAAGTGTTTTAGCTTTCACTTAAACATTTCTGTTTTAATCCATCACCACCATTATTAAGCATCATGGAATGCAAACGGAATGCAAGTTACTCCCAGAATATAAAATTAATAAATATCGTAAAACGCAGGCGCTTTAAAAAATATGTAGTTAATTGGAAAAAAACTCAAAACATCCCAAGGTAATAACTGTAACTTAAATTAGCACGATTGTGGCAGGAGAAGACGAGCTGTGAGCAAATATTCTACTCAAACATGGGGAATGTAGGCTTCGTTAACGTTCTTCCAGGAATGATACCACCCCTAAAACACAGTTATTACGAAGCAAACCCTCTGGTAAGAACAAAGAACTTAATGCAATGTCTTTACACAAAGGGCAGTTTTCCAGTGGCCGTAAGTACGAGAACGGAGACCGAGATGTGCCAACGCGCCGGCCACTGCTTGCTCCGGCATGGCGACCAGCGGATGACCTTCCAGTTCTTTGAACATTAAACTGGTTTTCGTAGCTCCAGGAATATAACTCTACAAAAATAATCCCAGCGTAAGAAATCTCCGTTTCCAAATAACATCATCATGCATGCAATGACAATTTGCAAAGACAAGACAGAAATACAATACTTCTATACATACATACGCTACACATATTGTACATTAATACGAATGCAGTGATTTTATTTTGCATAAACTACGTTATCTCGAACGTCAGTAATTCAACATGCTAGCATGTAAGTACGCATATCTCGGTATATAACTACCTTCTTTTGAGAACGAAACCGTTTCTGAATCTACCACTACCAGTTAAAGAGCAACGGTAGATACGCACCGGAAAACGCAAGATTGTGATCAGAAAAATTTGCAGAAGTGCTTCGGTAAAATAAGCTTTAGCAGCTATGAAAGTAATACCGGCACCGATCGTATTGTATTATGCTCTGGTCGATTGCTTGTACAAAGGGAAGCCAAACTCTTCTTTCCAAGAATGACGGAAGTAAGACGTACCTGGACAAAAATTCCCTGATCCTTATATTCATGGTGAAGCGCGATGGAGAATGAGTCCAGGAATGCCTTGGTCGCGCCGTACACCGTTAACCCGGGCGAGGGGTTAACTCCCCCGAAAATAGCGCCCACATTGATCACATAGCGCTTTTCACCCTTTTTCTTGGCAATCATCAACGGCAGGACAGCGCGGCTTATCTGCAATTATGTGCCAAACTGTAAAAAGTAAATTCGATGAATCTAAATCTTTTAATTACTGTGCTTTTAGCTTACCATCACGACACCGCGCGCGTTGAGATTTACAATGCCGGCCACATCCTGAAACGTAAATTATGACATTATTCATGCAACGAAACAATAGAATAACACTAATTCGTACTTCGTCGGATCCGGTGGTAAGGAAATTCCCTACTCCCGCGGCAGTACCGGCGTTGTTTACTACAAGCAAAAATATTAAATGCACTGGATATCACATATAGCAAAATCAAACCGCAACAAATGGAAAACGTTAAATCAATTGCGATTATATATCGGCAAACCTAGCAGGGCGATATTGAGATTCTGCAGTTCGTTGCGCATCTGGTGAACGTTTTCCGGTCCCATTTTGCCGATGTCGAGTGAAATAACTTTGGTCTGAATGTTGAACCGGGTACCTGAAAATGCGCAACGGAGATCGCTTAACTACTGATACTTTCTGCAAACCAGAGTCATTATTAATTACCGAAGATTCGCTGCAATGATTATGAACTGAATAAAAGCGAAATCCGAGCGTAAATTGCACCTGTAACATCAAAATGTATTCCACCTACTGATATCTCGAGCAACGGCTTCCGTTTTGTCGAGGTTCCGGGCAATCAGAACGACATTAAGGCCTTTTCGGCCAACTGTAATAGACGCAATTAACTTATACGGCTATCACGTTATCAGCACAGTGGAGTTAAATTCAAACAACTGTAAGCCGTTTTTGGAATGAAATTTGTCTGAAACACAATATTAAAGTGGAAAGTTAAAATTCCTTTTCTGAATATTTTTTTCTGTAACAAATAAAGAAATTCCATAACTCGTCGAAGGCATTGTTAAACAGTTATTTCATTTTACTCGTATTTATTAAGTCGACATCAAATTTAGCCAATCTCTATTTAATACTACATGTATTTATAAAAAAATAAATTTCCGTTTCGAAACCTTTTTAAATACTTGAAGCCACGTTGAATTTTGAATTATTTCATTTTAAGCTTAAAATTATAAAAATTTTAAAATTATGATTTCAACCCTATCCTAACAAACCTGAATCGCAAATTCCTTTCCGATCCCGTCGTTTGCTCCCGTAACGACTACATTAAAAAAAACAGTGACTTTATACACAGTGACACCAACAAAAGCAGAATCAGGAGGTATCTGGCCATAAGGGAAAACCGGCGACAACGTACCCGCCCATTCTCCTGATTTTTTTAAATCCGCTCCGAGATTCAACGGCACAGCCAAACCGTACGTAACAAACTGCAAGGACGAGCGATATTTCAGAATATATTCGGGGTGTAATTGCGCGAATCTGCAAATACCGCTTTTCCCAGAGAAACGGCCCATTTGGCGGACAAGTAGGCCAGTGTCACTCCGCCAACCACGGTGAAGATGGGTTTGGCGCGCTGGATGAAGGAGCTTTCATGGTAGAAGTAGACGCGCAGTCCGGCAGGCATATGATCGAAGACGGCTTCGTGGACGCTATCCAGAGCGTTACGTGTTTGGGCTAGCATGTTGCAGTAAGGGGATGAGCAGGTGTTCAGAAGGGTAAACGAGCACTACGGGTAGGGATTGATAGGTGCACTAATCAAGAAGAAATAAAATGCAACATTTGCACCTTACATGTTTTTCACTTGCGGGTCTTTGCAGATGACGTACTTGTTGTTTACGAGTACAGAAAGACACCGGGAATCGCCTCGCGTACTGTATGGGTATGATCAACACACCGGTGTTTAACACCTGTACGTCTAATGTTTATATTAAGAGAAGTACTATACTGCACTTCGATACTATTAAAAATCGTTATTTCTACTGCACAACCGACGGTTTGGATTTGTTCGTACGTGCGGTGCTAAATGCACCCGTGCGCATTTCAAGTACCGTACAAGTCATTATTATGGTACCATAGGCTAATTTGAACCGGAACATAAAGTCTGGTGTCTAGACGACCGGGATTTAAAAGCATTTACAGAGTACAGTAATATTAATACAAGCTCAGCACGGATGAATGTAGGCTCACGATTAGTGGTAAATTTAATTCGTGTGAACTTTCACGTGCACTGTAATGCAACCTTGTCAGAATGAAAACATTGTATTAAATTCAGCGAGAGCACTGGGAACATTATAGTAATCGTTTATGAAATTTGGCCTGTTAACAGGACTTACGTTTACGGTTTAACAGGTGTTACGTTTACGGTTTACTTGCGCTAGGTTTCTGCGCTTGTACTATTTCAGAGATACCAATGGGGATTCGGGTTAATGTATTCAATATTGGTGAAACTGTTCGTTGAAATTCTTAATGCAGCTTGTAGGTTGGGGACGTACGTGTTCTCTGAACAATAACCGAAGCACAGTGGTCGTAACTACTGTATACTGTAGTCACTGTCATTTTGCAGCGCATTTTGCAGTGCACCACTACAGTCTACAGATATGCGCGTGGTTACAAAGCAGCCCGTGTTAGTCCTATGGCATCAATGGTAACAACTAACAAGTGTTTGAGTGACCACTGGGCGTAACAAAATAAAGTTCACAAACCGCCAACAGCCCAGGAACACTTCTCGCAGTCTAAAGATTCTGTTGCACTTTAAATCGGCAAAATCGAGTGATTAGAAGCTGAGATCACTGGCCGGGAATAAACTGGCCGAAATCCTGGCACAGATAATTAGTATTCATATAATTAATTCATGGTCACAGAAAAGTTTTGCTGCCTTTTAAAAAAGATGGCGCTTTCTCACAGTAACACTGCTTTATAAATGGGCAATTTTGCGATGAATGGATATGAATGAACTGTACGACAACTATATAAGTAATAACAATGTTATAGTTACCGGAGACAATGAGACTTTAGAGAAATTGTCAATGCCTTTTACCTAAAATGACTAATTCGAACGCTGTTGATTTAGTGTAACAAATTAACATAATTTTTGCAATTTATTGCCACTCTACCAGTGCCAGCTTATCTATAGAATTAGAGGTACATAGTATTGTACATACCGTGCTTAAAGCCTTAAAAAATGAAACATACCCTACATACCGTCGACGCACAGCGAAGTGTAAAGTCGGCATTTGCGCCAGCCACCAACGTGCGCATCTGGTGGAGAAGCGAAATGGCCAGAGCGCTCATTAAATAATGCCGACATGACAGCTGGTTATTTCAGCTTTCCAGACTAGTTTTTTAATGACAAAAAGCTTACTCATCTCCATCTTAGCAATGCCATCGGCAGCTAAATGCTGCATTAATAGATCTCCCCTGGCTACGAAAATAGTGCGGCAATACTTATGCATAGTCGCAATTGCAGCCAAGCTACACTTGACTGCGTTCTACATTCAATGCCGCTAATTTCTGCGGTGCAATTTACAGCAGTACCGCCAGGGTTCCGAAGCGTTGCGGTGGCCTAGACTAGAGTCCTCCGCGCGCACGACGGAAGTGTTCTGGCTGTGAACTGTAGTAGTGGATGCTGTGCGTGTTTCTTCCGGAAGAGACCATGGATGTCGTCCGCGGCTACCGGCTGGAATCGCTGTCCCGGCTGAAGTGCATCTCCATTACGGAGATCCTCTTCGGGCTGATTGGTCTGCTGCTGTTCATTGTCGCCATCGTTCTCGCCTTAACGCGTAAGTTGTAAAATAGTGTTGCCCTGAGTTTTGGTTTGCTGATTGGGAGTATTTTACACGAAAGTATTTTACTGCAACCACAAACTGCAGACGTAGTCGAATTCCGCTTTATACGGCATATAAGTGATAGCGATTACTTAAGATATAAGCGGTGTTTCCAAACATTGCAAAATTGATACGTGCGTTTTGCACGCACCTAGTACGGTACATTAGCAATTCTGACTTTTACAATACCCACGTAAAACAAAACAGTTTTATAATTATTTTTATCGCATACTGGTCACTGGTGTATTTCTATCTCGTGTGAATGTACTTTTTATTAATTAACTTTGCAGTAAAAAAGCGCAAGCACGTATGTTCTCATACGGAATTATGTAATAAAAAATTTTATTTTATCGGGTCTTATTGTGAATTTGCAGACCGTTCTACACAGGACAACCACTTAACATGGTCCTGGTCACTCTTTCTCATTGTCGGATTCTACTTCCTCCTGTTCATCGCCGGCTGCTTCGGCGTCCATGTGGTACGACGGTGCCGGAAGGGCGTGGCATCCTCGTCGTCCTTCACAGCGTTGGCTGGCATGAATGTGATCCTGTGTATTATATATAGCATTCTACTGGTGCTAATAATTATCTCCGCAATTCTTGTCGGCGTCCTGGCGCATTACATGCACGCCATCCTCAATCATATCGCCCAACTATTGAATCTGCACAAAGATACCATCTATGATCCCGCGCAGCCCGCTCCCGGTCATACCGCGCAGGAAACCGTGCATAAAGTGACCAGCGCGGTGACGATTGTGATGGTGGTCATTTTTAGCGTGATCGGCACGTTTTTGTTGTTGTTCACTATCTTGACGGGATGCGCGGCGAAGATTAGCCGGCGTAATGCGGCCATCCTGAAAACACCGACATCCGGGAATTACAACGATAGTCTGCTGGCGTCCATGGGCGGAACGTATCCCAAGCAGGTGTCCACGTACGGAGAATATCAGCCTATCAGGCAGCAAATCTGAAAGCATGTGAAGATTTTTGGCATATGAAATGTAGACGCCCACGCTGACTTCAAACGCAGGATGTGTCGTTAATAATATTATGTTTATGGACCCTCCGACACTGCTTACACAATACGGTTAAATTTCATGTGTAAAGTTATGCATCTGACATTTTGCACAATCTGTGTGTTTGCAGAAAAATTTAATTTCAGCGTTTAGCCGGCTAAATTCTAATGCAGCTTTAGAGTTGTGGCTTGTTGCTCAAGTCATGTAGAAATCGGCAGCAGTTGTTTTTTAGAGTGGGAAGCTAGTAGAAAGTATAAAATGTTGCTTTATTGCTAATTAAACAACCGCTTTTTTTGTGCTCAGCAGCACGGGATGGGTGTGCCATATACACGCCTCCATAAATTTGTATGGCATTATCAATAAAAAACAGAATTCAGTATGTAATGGGAGCTAAATTTATATTCATCCCCTTTAGCTTTAGCTGTAATTTAATGCAAAGATGTCAGTATAACTACGATAATTTTCAAGCATTATTCATAAATTACCAGATTGATCACTTGAATCACATGTGTCACCTGCCGTACAATCATACACAAGCACGTAAGTTCTATTTATATACAGTACATATATAGCTAAATATCGGTAATTTTATTTAGTCTAAATCTGTTGGTGCCTTTTTTCCAGAAATTCTGCCAGAACTACCAACAAAACAGCATTTACGAAATACTGTATGCGCGGATAATTCTCACAATTTCGAAGTGCCCACCGGCACCGTTGATTATGTCCCAGACTTTCAGGCACCTTACTGCGTTTCATACAGTACAAATTGTACAATGTCATAGTAAAAATTACGGTAAGTAATTAACTAATTGTAAGAAGAGTACTTACCAGTTAGTTGCAAGTATCTCTTGCTACTGATGGAAATGGAAGTCATAGCATTACATGTACAGGTAGTCGAACCTACTTTTGATCGCGCTTGGCCTTGTAGACACTTCAGCTAAAAATATCTATATTTCTCAGCGGTTAAAGAAGTCTGTCTACGCTTTCATTTTGTTACCCAAAAACCGGAAAAGCTGGTTTTTTTCCGTAAAATTAAAAATGCTACCCGTTCGTTCATTGAGACAGTATTCGGCATACACTCGATCGAATTTTGTGTAGCAACAAGTGTCGGCAAAACATTGCTTACATTTTTTGTGTTGTATTGTAACATATACGAGTATTGTACCATACATAATGACACTGCAGTTAAAAACCACGGTATACAGAACGTTTGTAAGTTGTAGTTCTACAGGTACTGCAATCGTGTACCCGGCCCTTGGTTCGCATGTAAGTACAATAATATGGCTGCATTATATTGGAGATGGTGCGCGGCAGAGCGAATACTTTTAATTACATCATTTTGCTTTGTTGTTGTGCTTTTGATTTGCTACAACGCTTTTCGTTAGTACTAGAATAGTAATTACAGTAGTAAAACAAATTTTACCTTCGATTTAAACTCGAATTCACTGGAGCGAATTCTCCGAGGTTAGTTATGCTATACTGACAGTACCTATTGTTAAGGTGAACCTCAAAACACTTCTACGTACGTTAAAGTTATTCCGTATTTAATACCGGAATAAGCAGACACAGAATCGTTATACAGTATATATAGTTAATCATAGGTATTTTGCATTTTCATAAGCTAGCCACATCTGGGATTATGCTTTGTACGTCAACGCAGATGAAAAAGCGTATTTGAGGATGGAATTCCAGCAACTGGAAGCACTGACACGTCTCCAGCGCATATCGATCACCGAAATTGTTTTTGGAATTTTGAACATTGGCACAGCCATTTGGTTGTTGATAAGTAAGTTATGACAACTATTTAAGATTAGAATTAATTCATCATTTACATTACAATTAGGTAAACATGGATGCGGTAAAAATAAAAATCAAAAGATGATGTACTTCCAGTTGCAGGTCCCAAGGACAGAATTATGTTTTATTTTTATACATAAATCATATACTTCTGTCTTATGTATCTTTACATTTTGTCTTCCGGTTGTTGCTCCAAATGTATAACATTTTTGCCTTATATACATAATAATTATAGATGTGTGAATCTACAAAACATGCAGTGTTCGGCGAAACATAACATCCGGAAATCAAGAAATAAATAAGAAAAACGAAATATGCTGTTAAATGTTAGCTGTTTTTATTAACAGAGATTCCCAACGAGCACATTTGGCCTGTCGTTGTACGGCTGCTATTCGACATCTTCTTGATGGTCACCGGATCCCTCGGTGTCCTGGTTGTTAAAAAGAGTCGGCAAGGAGCCCCATCCCAGCGATTATTCTTTCTAGTCGGCGCATTCAACATTATTCTCTGCATCCTGTACAGCTGTGCCGTGGTATTATGCATCGCCATTGGTGTACTGTTTATCTGGTCGCCGTACTACCTAAAGGTCGCATTGGATAAAGTGGCCGAATGGCTGGGAACATCGCCGGAAGGCCCACATTCCTCCCAGCTGCCCGGCGGCACACCGACCACCGCGCAGAACGTCAACGTAATCGTCTTTGTGGTGTTGGTGGTGCTGATCTCGGTGATTTGTATATTTGTACTGATTTGCGCTATACTGACCGCGGCGGCGGGGCGGATTAGCCGGCGCAACGCCACCATCCTGGAAGCGGATCCGGTGACGATTCCACCGCGCGGTCCTGCCAAAGAGACGAATGTCAGAGTATCCAACAAGCAGGGCTATCGTTCGATAAGCGATAAAGAGTATAAAGAGTAATACAATTGGTATAACTTTACACACGCTCTCCTGCACTTTATACTCACAATCAGTTCCGTAGTTTCTGGGATTTATTAAATTCGTTTTTTTTATTATTCGTAACTAAAGCGGAGAAATGATGCGATACTTTGTAATTACAGGATAACGTAAAGGTTTTGTTGTTGTAATTTTGTTATGTTGCTGTATATGATTAGTGCTAAATCTGTTCACAATTAGGACACCCGCGTATTAACTGATTACCTTGCAATTATCTGCAGATAAGCTCTTAAATACTCCAGCAAATTATGAGAATTCGGAAAAAAATGCCGTAACTGTAAGAACAATTTTTGATAGTACAACAAATACTGCGTACTTAGGCCTTGTCCCGAATTCAAAGCGAATCTCGCTTTGGTACGGTTGCTCAACCGCACGAGGTGGCTGTACGCAGTGGCCACGCCTACAGATACGGTACGCGAAGCTACCTCGCGAGGTGGAGTTGCTGTATCGCAACCAGATTCGCTTTGAATTCGGGACGAGGCCTTAGTACAGTAGGTACGGTAAGTTGGCTAAACAAAGTACCACACGTTCACCAGCCATATTAACACCATATTTGATGACTGATGGTAAGTGCAGATGAGAAGCAAATAATTTTGTTTGCTGGAGGAACAGTGCCGGCAGATATATTGTTCTCTAAAAAACAGCAATAACTGCGCTGGGAAATCACGGAACTCACGGGTACAGCTTAAAAACAAATATCGCAAAACGCATGATTCGATAATAATATTATTAGGCGTATCTGTATATGACAGGAAATAGCCGTTCTAAGAAACCTAAAAGCTAAATACTGTTGAACTTCGGTCTGGTTTGAACGGAAACATACAGATATACTACAGCACAGCTGATCCTATCTTTGCGAGTAGTTCTATTCTGTCACACGTGTCTCTATTTTCTGCTCAAAAGTGCATGCGATCGTTGGTTATTTAACTTATTATTTATTTATATTTTACGATTCATTTACCGTCTTGCTTGAGTATGCTACTGTACGTAGCGTGCAGAAATGGACTCAAAAATTTATCCATACAAATCGGTGCCAATGGATATTTCCGCGCTGCACAAAGATGAATACACTCGCATACATCGTATATCACTTGCGCAGATTATTATGTCCATAACAGGATTGGTGGGGACAATCATTTCATGTCTTGGTAAGCAGCTATCCTTTTTATCATTGTGATAAACTAGTCCTCGTTATTGGCATAAAGGCGCAGTATTTAGCAGTTTACTTGCTTACAGTATCACTGTAACTTTCTTTTAACACTGCTTAATTAATTGTAATAATGCTTTCGATCAATTATTGTAATTAATTCCTTCGACACACTGGGCAGGCTTGCGCAAGTTCGACAACTACGGTTAGCAACACATATTCAACTCTAAAAAACTGTATTGAGTCTGCTTTTAACACGCTTATTTTACAAGAAAATATTTGTATGTATCCGTGTAAGGTGTTAATGGTGAAAATAGCTGAAAATGTTTGCAGTTGCAGTTGCAGTGTATATGAATAGAAATAAATGCTACGTGGGTACTGTGATTATGCATGCGATGGCATTAAAAACTAACAATCTCCTCTTTTCATGACTTTGAATTTCTTACAAATATATGCGCATTATTACCAAGCTTTGGTTAATTTCTTGATGTGTGGTTGACTTAATTTTGTAGTTATATCTGGTGAACACTTGTACACAGTTCTGGCGGGACTAACTGTGGACGGCATCATCCTAAGCGCTGGATCGTACGGTCTAAAAGTGTCTCGTACCTACGAAGAAACTGCCTGGAAAAAGAACAAAAGCCGGCTGCGCATCCTGTCTTGGTTTAACATTATCTCGGCCATTTTCCTTTGCGTTGTTCTAATACTGTTGATCATTGCGGCTGCCATTATTCCAACGAATCTGCATTACCTTGATTTAGCCGTCCGGGAAGTCGTGTCAGCCAATAATACGCTCCATTATCTGGAACAGAAGCAAGGAAACGGAACAACATTCTTCGTCCCGGGCATCAATGTCGGCGACTCTACCATCACTATTCTAATTTCCTTTATGGTTATTTGTGGCATCTTTTTGCTCACCAATATCGTGCTTTCTCTTGTAACCGCCAAGATCAGCCAATATATTCTTAATAATTTCTTCCGGAATAGCAAACTAGGAAGCCATGGAATTAGTATCACTGTTACGAACGATGAATCCTGAAAACGGACCGTTTAATGCGATTTGTAAATTTGTATGTAATTCTGCGAATTGTCAATGTATTTTTATTTGTTTATCTGAAAGATGACAGATTCGATCTCAGGGTCAGTGAATAAAATACCTCTGGACAAAATTGGAGAGATTCCATAATAACAATTTCGTGGTCCTGTCCAGTAGCTGTGGCAAATGGGCATACAGTAATAACGCAGACTACAATATACAGCATTACAACGCATTTTGTATCGAACGTACCGGTAGTTAACATTAACATAGTTACACATTACTGTTTCAAAATTATTATCCTCTGCACAAGTAGTTATGTATGGATTAATTCTTAGGTAATAGTGCAGTAATTACGATTTTGTTTCACATCTCTCGATAATAATGGCTCAATTATGGTGCGATTTTCATTTATAAACTTGACAATTTCGAGTGTATTTAGTAGTAATTATTAAAGGCATTGGAGATTAATAGTAGACCTTGGATCGATTTAAAAGAATTTAGATAGCTGTCAGTCAGCGTCAGATTTGTTCGCCGTATCCCGAGTTTCCTCAACAGATTTCATTGTGCTGAATCGAATGAAAAATTTGGTAAAAATATTCACTGATGGAATCAATCGCTGTCAGGTTTTTGCAGTACTCGTACTTGTACTTATTACTACTTACTTTAATTAAACGATGATCCGGATGGTGCGGTATTGTTATTGTACAATACTTAAGGAAAATGGCCCGGTACATGGTGTCAAAAATCGTATTAATAATCGACCGAAGCGAAGCGAAGGTCCTCTATGTTCAAGAAAACGGGAATTTTTGTGCGTCGGTCACGCACGTCGGTCACGCACTAAGTTGTCGGTCACGCCCTAAGTAGTTAGGGCGTGACCGACACTTAGGGGCACTTAGATGAGACTGCTAGGCGCTCAATAACATTTAGGCACTACAACGTAGGGGAACCTGTAACCGCGCATTAAACCAAAACACTAATGTGCTTACTAACGTGTTTTGTCAGTCCTAAGAGCAAATTTTACTAAACACGGTACTAACAGAATGTCCTTAGACTAACTACCAAGAAACAGCGCACAGCTGACTGATTTAGCAGCTGAAGTGATAGTAGACCCTCTATATTCAAAAAAAGCAACCCCTATCCTTTTTCCTGTATCATTTATTACTGACATAGAAGTAGCACCGTTCTATGCTAGCATATAAGACCGAAGCTAAGCTAGGAGTCGGAACAGTAAAAGGAATGTAGTCCAGCAAATTCCTAGATTCAGCTTGATTCAATTCTATCTGCTAAGAAACAGTGGATTGGCAGGGGCGCAGACATTAAGAAACTGCAGAACGGTAAACGAGATGTCGTAGCAACCGTAACCTTTGTTGTATTTATGACCTCTGTCCATTGTGATATCTATTGACCTACGTTTGCATTGTTAGTCAATCAGTTAGCAGACAAATCTTGAGCGGCAACTCGTGAAAACGCGTAACAGGGCATTCTGCCGCAAGGTTGTAATGAGGACCACGCCCCTATCGCGGGCAACTTTTTTTTTATTTGGCGCCCAAAACTTGCTCGTATCACTTGCAGTACGTATAAAGAGTTCGGTAAGCACGTTTCCACTTAAAAAGAAAAGCGTCACTTACTCGTACTTTTAGCAGTAAGCGGCATTAATATTCCGTGCATCTTGTACTAATGGTGAGTAATGAACGTTAATCTGTAGTATACGAATGTTATGGAAACACATACAGTCTTGTAATCAATATCGTACTCAAGGACTTTGTTGTATTACTTACATTATACAGAATGGTGAGTCTTAGTACGAAAGTCTTGGCAAGCAGATATGAACGTATGACCTCGTTGGGTCGTGTCCTTCATTTGGTCCACCACTCATTTTGTCCACCACTCATTTCGTCCACCATTCATTTTGTCCACTGTACATTATGTCCACCATACAGTTCGATGCACACTACCGAGTTCGATTTATACTTTACTGCACCTACGCAAACGCTAACTCTGTGCTGAAACGATTACAGTGGTTTAGGTTAAACGATATACAACACCTCGCAACCCTCAACACTATGCTGAGAAGTGAGAACGATTACTGTGCTTTAGGTTATCTTAGGATTTCTTAGATTCATTAGGTAATTCTACCCTAGGTTTTCTTAGGTAGTAATTCTTTTCGGCTTTAACGGTATTCATCGGTTTGAACTTATAAACGGTTCTCTGTAGTTTAAAGGAGTAAATAATTAGTGGACAAAGTAATTGGTGGACAAAATGAATGGTGGATAAAATGAATGATGGACAAAATGAATGGTGGACGAAATAATAGGAAGCCCGTTAGGTTATGTTTCCCTTTACTGTTTCTAGCAGTAGCTTCGCTTCGGTCTTATAGTGCTAGCCTAAAGCGGTGCCCTTTCCTAGTTATTAATACGTACGATATCTATACATCGCGCCGCACATTAAGGATTTTAATTGGTTTAATACTCGTATTGTACTAACAAAAAGCTCTGAGCCTCGAAGAGTCATGCTCTGTGCACTACGTGCGTATGCGGTTTGGGTTAATAATAATTATTATTATTATCAATTATTCTTACTGCAGGTTGTTTTTCTCAAAGTGCAGTACTCGTACATGAAATTAATTTTACTACGATCTAAAAACGATGCACCGCATGTATTGTACGTCACAGGTTGCGCCAAAGGCAATACCTACTGTACAAGATACGCCGTACGTTATACCCCTATGTCTATTTGCACAAGACAATCCGCATTTCTCGGTCTATCATGCTAGACACTTTCCATATGTGTGCGATGATTACTTACTGCTTCATGGGTTTTCCTTTCCAGCTGACCAGAGTTTTAGTTCCTAGTTATCTTCTGCGCTAATAGATATTTTGCGAAAAGAATCGACAACGGTTCATGCGTAACGGATTTGTGTATCCATACAAGATGGACATTAGCCACATTGTCACTCCCGAATATCGCCTGGACTTCATTTCCAAACTGCACAACATCTGCACATTCCAGGCAGTTTGCGCTGCGTTCAGCCTGTTGCTGCGCTTCGGCTCAGCTGTTCTAGTAGTCTCGTCAGGTACGCATCGTTGTTATATATAGCTGTTAATCTTATTATTTCTTCATAACCAATCGTCTGTGCGTTACGTGGATTAAGTACTTATTATTTGAGAAGTTTTACGTTCAGCTGATATCGTTGTGTGTTTTATCGTGTTTTCCCGTAGATTCATCGGATCCGGAAGACACCACACTGCACTACCTGCGCGCCCTCCTCATCGGCGTGCTAGACGTGACACTGTTCAGCAATGCGTTCTTCGGAGTGAGACTGATCCGGAAACTGCTCAGCTGCCGTCATCTGCCGAACAGTCGCGAGGAAATCTTTCTGCAGTCGCGTCTCTTCGCCAGCATCGGCGCCGTCAACGTCGTCTTGTGCATCGCGCACGCCGTCGCCTGCGTCCTCATCCTCATTCCCGGAATCATCACCCTCCTCGCCTACTACCTGCAGGCGCACGCGCTCCTCATGGATCAGGTGACGTGGATGCAGACCGTCTTCGGACGTCAGCAGCTGGATGATACGGAAATCGCCATATCAAGTGCGCAACATTTGCTCGAGAATATTTTACAGTTATTATCTTTATTTGGGGTATCACGTTTTTGAAAGATATATCACATGCTTCTTTCAGAATTTAAAATTAGCGTGAAATTGCAGCGTTCCTTACTGCGAATATCCACGTTAAAAAAGGGATATCGCTTTCACTTTTTACTGCAGTATACTTCTACGGAAACTCTAAATACAGCTTCAGATTTAATTTAATCATAACAATTTAGTGTACTATTTTAGTACATCTAATAAATTACAGTAACTGAGTAACATTTGGTGTGAAATTACAGTTTTTCTATTGAGTATTAACGGGAGACAGGAATAATAATTTTATCTTGAATAATGATAATCTGTGCGTATACTCTGAATGAAGCTGCAGATTAATTGTAATTATTTTGAAATAATTAAGCGCATTCATATGATTCGAATAAATCTGTGTTTAATGCTGTAATTTTTACAGTGCTGTATTCGCTTATGGTGGCGGTGCTGTGTGGAAAGGCCGCTAAAATTTGCCTGCGCAATGCAGTCATTTTAAGGGACTGTCATGATGGGGTTCTGGATACTGAAGAAGCCAACCAAAGGGAATTCATCGTGGATGGAAAATACGCCAAAAGCCCACCACCCTACTCCGAACGCGATCCGGCTTTGCAGCAGGGACTGGTGTAAATGGCTCGTAACTGCGGTGACCGGAGAAGCTTATGTCCAGAAATCTCAACAGGAAATGCGGATGTGATACGTACTGGGCAGGATTAGTAGCATGGAACGATTCAGACAGATGCCTACTTATCGAGTTTATGCGCTACAATACTCAAAGTTATAGTGAATGAATTCCGTTTGAATTTTAATGCAGACGCTGTGTACACTGGTTTACATAACATTATATTTTTGATAACGATTAATTTCATGATGGGCAGACGTTGTATTATGTATGCAATACTTGCGTAAAATTTGCAGTTTATACTTAATATTATATATGTGAAGCAGTTACAGTATACTGTAACATGCGTCCACGGTCCACTGTGTTAACTCTTTTTAATTGTCTTTGCATAAACGTGATTGCTGACAACTTGGCACAAACGGCAAGGTCGACCAGGAATGACCAGGGGCAGGATCCACGCATCTGCTGTGTTATAGAGAATTAAAGCATATTATTCCAGTTTCCAGTTAAGACAAGCTACTTTGTGCGAGCGGAAGAAGCAAGGGGCATGACATTTTTCCGTTTGACACTCAACTATAACATTCATGTTTTTCAAGTCCTGTTACGTACTACATACATAGTATACACAGGCACAAATACTTAGTAGTGTGGCGTAAGTGTATAAACCGATGTTATTGAACATATTATTGTGATCCTTGTGAATAAGTCGACAAACTAAACGCGCGCGAATAATTAAATATGACCAAAATTGTTGCACGTAGGAAAGTTCTGCTAATTTTGTTCTTTTACTTGCTTGTGTCCATCTAGAAAGTGGCAGCAATAACACAATTACAATACCACAAAACACCGGCAAGGAACAAATCCAGAAGTCTACATGGAAAATGGTTGATATACTAAAATAAAAACAACAAATAAAAATACAACCAACTAAAATAAAAGAAAACCAAATAAAAATTAAAACAAAAAGCTAACAAAAACCCAATATTTGTAGGTAGGTAGTAATACCACAAGAGAGCAAAAACACCAATTAAGTATTTACTGTAACGACACCCAAATGTCTGCTAAGCTGATCTCGTCCTTTAATACCACACCAAAAAGCCCCCCGATGACACTACCGTTGCGCGGCTGTTTATTCATCGACATGCCTGCGCGAGATCTTTAGTTCCATGAAATGCGTGCTGTACTCGCGGTCAGCGACGCTGACAGTATGTCGTCCAGCTCGCAGTGAGCCGTATGTCGCCTCCTTATAAGCTCCGTCAATGTACGCTTTCACTGGCAGACCACGCTTTAATATATCCATGGCTCGAACGGCCTTTATGCGCTGCCGGATACCCCCTTTATCCTTAGCGTTATCCATTTCATACTCGTGTGAGAAATCAGAAACGTCGTTTCCCGTGACGGTTGCCGGATACCAGTAGCCGTTGTTGTACAAGATAAAAATCTTCTCCATCGGTTTGTACGTGTATCTCGACGTGAGGCGATACATGAAGTGGCGCCGGGGCTCCACAGAAAATTCCAGCGCGGGCTCTTCACTGGTTGAATGTTTACTCAGTAACACCCGCGACACTTCTTTGTCTCTCAGTAGACCACTCTGCAAACGAACCACACAGCGGAATTCATCAACACGGTAATCTGTTTAGCAATTTTCCAACCTTAACAGGCCCGTTGGCAAGTTGGGCCTCATTCAGCAAGGCAAAGCGCACAAGGAACAGTGCAGGACCCAGCATCCGGCGGCGATTTGCGGGTGACGGGGAGAGCTTCTTGCGAGCGCAGGCGGCCGCTGCCCATCTAAACAACCAGACAAGCATAAAGAAATACCGAACGCACTGCACCTTTAGTGCTTCAAAAAGGGCCGCTTGATGTTTTAAAACAAACCGGGCCGAGAGACCATAAGGGAACATTTTGCACATAGACAGTTGCTGCGAAAAACACGCTGCCACTACTTACTTTTCCACAGCCGTGTAGACGAAATTCTCCCTTGCCGACAGTGTGTTGCGCTGCAGAATTCGCTCCAGCGTTTTCCGCTCCAACTGGGTGAAGTGTGCCGACTGGAATACCGCCTCGCTGGATGCATCCACCACGTCCAAGCATGTCTCCACCACAGGATCACAATCCGGAGACCAGCGTAACGCCTGCAAAATCGCGCAGTCGTCACACACTAGAAATTTGGAATAAGGCTGGTGAGTGCCTATCTCGAATGCCGGCTAAAGCCTAAAGGATTTTAAACAAAAATAGACCGAGACAATTATGGACTATCTTGCCCATGCTTCTTGAATTGTCCGGTTCCCTGTCACAAGCAAAACTACGAACTAATGCTTAGACCTACATTTTCCAAGTACAGGAGGCAATTGTCCGCGTCGAGGTCGTTGAGGATGAAGTCGGTGCAGCGCTCGGCCAACCAGGGCAAATCGTACTTGTCGGCACAGTACAGCGTCTGTACCGCGTTCTCCGGCAGGAGATTGTCCATCGCATCCGTGTAGATGTATCTGGAATGCAGAGAAATGAACCCAGCGTACGTAACTGCACAGTATGGGGTGAGCGCCTGCCTGAGCAGGTTGTCGAAGGCATCAGGAGGGATGTCCGCGATGTCGATGGCAGTGTCACACCGCTCGGCCAGGCTCCCATAGAACATGGTGTGGAACACGTCGCTGCTGATGCCGAGAGTCAACCTATAGCCGAAAAGCAGCGTTTATAGCGCTTTATTCACTGGTTATTCATTGCGAAGGCAACGTCGTGCTTACTTGTGCGCGCGGAACCTCTTGACTTCGCCACACAGGCGTCCAACTGCAAATTCCACATCGCTCAGCTCACTCTTCGATAAGGCATCCTTCCAGCGACCGCTGGCCTGGGAGACCGTGCCGCGACGTTGGGAACTCACAAAGGGTGCGGACTTCTGCGCCATATAATGAGAATTGCTGAGAACAGGTCTTTTTGGAACTGAGAGAGGCGAGTACACTGAAAAATCAAACTTGTCTAAAAACGGAAACGATGCATTCGCAGTCTTAAATCGCAGTTACGAACGACAAATCCCAATTAGAGTCACGTATCGCGGTAGCCGATTTCTGCTAGAAATCAAAATGCAGTTTTCTTCTGAAGATAAGATTCATTAAGAAACAAATTTAAGCATAACAACAAACATGTTAACAACTGAAAACTGAAACTGCCACAAAACACGAAATAAGGACTTTCAAAATTCAAAACTAGAACAGGACTGAATGCGCCAGCAGAGAAAAGCTGCAGATGTCTCCCCGAGGGTGGTTGCGTCATGCGTGGTATGTTTGGCTATTTAGTACAGTATGTAGCCCGGCGGGACTCGACTCAGTCGACTGGAAGCTGGTCACTGTGTGGTCAGTGGTTAGTTAGTGTGTTAACTGGGCGAGTGCCGCCACGGAAGCTCGACAACACCAACGATTTTCCCGGCTTGGAGAAATGGCCATTTACTTAGTGTCAGCTGCTTTTCTGTTTTCTACGTCTCTGGACGAAATGCGGTAGTAGTAGATCAAGATAAAAGTTACTTACCGTTACGTAATGAACTTGTTTAAATAGTTCTGATCGCATTTTCTATTTAATTTACGTGATTCCCGCCAAGCTGATCGGCCAGCTTCAAACTACGGTTCAGGAAATAAATAAATTTTCCTGTATGTAATTGTATAATCATAGATAATATATATGGTAGTGTGACTAGTGTCCCAAATCCCGAATTTTTGCAAATGTACTGGGTAGACAAAACGCAGCCCCGCTAACTTTGAACCGAAAAATTAAAAAATACAGTCACTGATTTTCCTAAAGGTAAGGATTAATCTAACCTGGACTTAGAATACGTTACTTACAGTAACTCAATCTTTTCAATAAATTTTGTTCAACAAGTATTTTGCGGAACAGTGAAATAAGGTACATGTATTTGTTTCAAATTTCGATCAAAACGGAAAGCATTTTGAAATTTTCGGTTCCGTAGTAATTTAATGAAACGACTCTTTAGACAGAGTAAATCGAATGTCTAACAATTTGTCACGCCTAGAATAACTCATAATAACTCGTAACTCGGTTGAAGCAATGTTTTGCCGGTATGATGGCGAATACAGTGTATTGTACATGTGTACCGTACCCTGTGCCTTCGATTATTCTCTCCGTTTCGTTACTGTGTATAATTTCTGCATCCGTGTAAAACTGAATCATAATAATTTTTGATGATGAGCGATTACCAAAATTTTATTACAGCAGATTAGATATACTTTCCGTCGCCGTTTTTCATGGTGGTATATGTGGTTTTCAAGATGCTGTGATATTTCGAAGCGTTATATAATATCATGGATGCTGAGCTGCTGCTTTCTTTGACACAGAAGAAATTCCCCGGACGGTTCCAATGGATGCAGTTAGTGATTTTGAGTTTGCCGCTGATTTTGAGCGGAATGAGCGATACCGTGGTAGTATTTTATGGCTTAGAGCCGATGTTTATGAAAGTGAACATCTCCGGAAATTCCAGTACCAACCGTACAGTGCTGTTACCGTTCAGTATGTTTCGTTCATCCAACGCTTGCGCAACGTTTGGTGGAGGCGAAAGTCTGGAATACATCTACCAGGACCAACAATGGTCCATCATAGCTGACGTAAGTTGAGCGTAGAAGGCTGATGTTATAATTATTACAGCAACTATACATCTAACCAAAGGTCAAGCAAATTGAGCAGGCGCATTAATTGTTTGACCGCGCTTTCTGTTTATGTAGATGGGTCTCATTTGTGAGAAATATTGGCTACTTGCCTTTGCAACTACGATATATTTTCTTGGTACGTGACGCTTTGTTCTACAAATTACCGAATACACTGCTTTTTAGCACAGCAAAAATTTTACTGTAGATGCATTACGCATGAATATCGGTCTGGATATACTGGAAATTTGAGTTATCGAATTACTCAAACATATCCACTGTATTTATCCCAGACTTCCGGCAGTTTGATTTTTAAAGGTCAACTCATCGGAAGCTTCTTTAACTGGACAGCGGATGTTTATGGCCGTAAAACGACGCTTTTGTTGGCAACACTGTTGTTTACCTGTTTGAATACAGGACTAATATTCATCGCTGATTATGTCTTATTCAGTATTCTGCGTTTCATTGTCGGCTTCTGCAGACAGGTGACAATAATACTTAATTTGCTAACCTATTATTAGTTCTACACGGAACGAAACAGATTTTTAAGTAGGATACTTTTTATATCTGAGGCGTAAGGTGCAGTTATTAAAGATACTTTTGTCTGTTATTGATGTTTTTAAAGGATACATAGAGTAAATTAACAGTGTTAGTAACTACTGTATCTAATTGCGATGCATTGTGTGGTTGCGTTACAGGCATTAGGCAACATTGCCTTTGTATGGATCTCTGAGTGGATTCCAGCAAAGCAGCGCAGCAGTTGGTCGGCGGTATCCCAAATCTCCTACATACTCGGAATGATCATTCTGGCCTTGATTGCATATTTTCTTCAAAAATGGTATTTCATCCAAGCAGCATTGAGCGCGTTTGCCGGCGTTGCGTTGGTGCTTTTATGGTAAATAGGAATTGCAAATTAGCTTGTTTCCGGACGCTAATTTAATCGTAATAGTAAAAGGTCATTTGGATTCGTAGGTTTGCTCCAGAATCTTTGCGATGGATTCTGTTGCAAAGGCAGTATAGCCGAGCGGAGAGGCTATGTCAAAAAATTGCAAAAATTAACGGCATGAACGCGGAGGAGAAAATTTGTTCCGCATTTGAATATGAATCGACGGCGTCTATTCTTAAACGTAAAGGATCGTACTTCTTCGCTTGCTTGTCCACCCGAAACATAAGAAGATTCACTGCACTCTGCTCGTTTGTATGGTAAATATATTACGATTTGAAAAACGTATTGATGCTTCATTAACAATTTTTCCCGCGAATATAACAAGTGAGCGATCAACGAGTACAATAAAATGCAAAGCAGGGCAAAAGATACTGCACGTTTATATGAAATGTTCTGTGCATTCAGATGAAACGCAAATTTGTATTGATAGGATGGGACTGCAAGTCATTTATGTTGGCTTAATCCTATTCATCAACAAACTCCTAGGGAATATTTTTCTAAATTCCGCCATAAGTGCCACCTTGGAACTCATACCACGAATACTGCTCATATTGCTGTCCACAAAGTACGTTCCACTTACAGTTACATATTGGTAACTATATGTACTATATAAAAAATACGCGCTGTTCAGCATTCTTCGACGAATTTATTTACAATCCCCATCACGATTACTTCAAAAATTATGGAAGTTTCAACTGGCTGGCTTTCTGATTATAATGATACTCGTAGATACGTTTTCGGCAACCGCCCATCGCTGATGTTTTACACCGGATTGGGAGGGATAATTGCACTAGTTGCCGGCCTGGTCCCATCCAGTATTTTGTATTACGGGCCTGTTGTAACTGCGTTGGTGATGATAGCTCGGATGGTCATTTCCAACTCGGTCTCCGTTATGTACACGTACGCTTCGGAGTTGTTCCCAACGGTGATACGAAACAGCGGAATGGGCGTATGTTCAGTTGCTATGCGGATAGGATCAATGGCAGCGCCTCAAATTCTGCTACTGGTAATTTTATTTTAAATTAACCGCCAAATATGTACTGTAATCCAGACTGTTTTCTATACATAGCAAATTATACGATGTAAAGAAAAAATGTTTTATAAACGTTTAATTGTTAGCTAGAAGCTTTAGCACATGGATTTAATTTACACCGCAAACTTACAAGTTAATTCCAGAATCATTATCAAATAAAAATTTGAAACTGTGGCAGAACAGTTTAAACAGAAAATATGCTAGAACCTTTGAAGTTATAAAATTATTCCGTAATATTTCATTTACAGGGAGACTTAGGTGACTATACCGGACTTCCACTGATAATAATGGGAATATGCGCATTATGTGGCTTCTTTGCTGCCGCTCTCCTGCCGGAAACGCAGGGAACTAAACTAATGACAACCGTGGAGGAAGCCGAGAAATTCGGCGAACAAAGCTGGGCATCATTCATACAAAACGTGGACAATGCTAAAATGAAAATTACACGATCTAAATCCGTTGCATTTCAAGAGAACCATTCAAAAGTCGACGGTGAGTGTGGACCGTCCAAAGGGGATGTTACAGAAGTGTGTGGAATTCAGGAGCAGAAAGTTGTTATTGTTAAAAAGAGCAATAGCTTGCCTGATACAGATAAAATCTCCGTGCTTAGTATGGAACCATAACTTCATGATCTACTTTCTCTTCCTATAATACGACGTTTTATGCTCGCTCGCTTCCACTGTTGTGGTTACTCTAGATTTGGATGCTTTGGATTATCCATGTGCAATATCATTATTAAATTTGCAAACATTATTAAAAACAGCTGTTATAATGTTGTGCTTAGCTTGGTAGGATAATGTGACCTATCGTACATGCGTATGGAGTAATGGAGGTACATAGATAGTTAACAAATTTTTTTAACATTATTATTATTACTAACCATAAGATTATATTCTAAGAGCAGTTATTATTTCAGATCAGTCATTTTCCCAGTTGACACTTGCAGCTGCCATACAAATGTACCTGCTTATACGACCATATTTTCGCAAACGGTAATCAAAATATGTGACCTTTCGGCGACGTAACCGAGTCGCCATTTTACGTCAATAAATACCGCAAATCAACCACTGCCACATTTTATTGTGCTGCAGTTGACATGTCACTGTATCCTAAATCCGCTGAGGCCCTTAAATTTTTATATTGGAAAACGGCAGAACTGCAACCGTTTAATTTTCTGTAAAAGGTACGTACGGTTAAGTTAGTGAGATTGGTTTAACAGATTTAGCATATGTCACGTGTTGGCCGACACAGAGGAACGCATCTGTAATTAGGTTTCTCGACCGTTTTATCTAGGAAATGTTTCATGTTGTTTGATTAAGGGTTGCCCAGCGTAATAAATTGTTTGCTAACAATTAGCTGGTAAAGCAAAATTCAACGTAGTTTCTGTAATATACCATACTAATAACAACCCTACTCTGTCTGCAAATAATAACCTGGGAGCGAGTTACCGCTGCAGTCAGAAATATTACTACGAGTACCATACGACTAGTGTACATGTATTCCGTTATCCGCGACGTAATTACAAAGAATTGTAGTCAAACCAGCACGGTGCCTGCGCACTCATACTGCGTAATACAATAAAGATGATCCGTAATTTCAGAAACTGCCTGAAATTAGCAATATTTATTACCTATACTAACGACCCGGAAACAAATAAATGCAGTGATATTAATGACATGACAAAATGCGGCATCGTAATGCCACCGGCACAAACGCAAATCCGCTACATATAAGCCATTCCAAAACACAGCATCAGCCATGCAACAGGCAATCACAATCATTGTTTGTATACAAAGAACTTGTTATCTGATTATCCATCCCGAGTCGAGGGAAAACGCCACATTGTGAGTGTATTTAAAGAGTATCCAATCTCCAGCGAAGATGCCTTTTTCACGCGATACCACCGGCAGCCGGCAGGTTTTGCGTGCTTTCGCCCGGCGATTATCCGAACTCGTAAGCATGGCGCAAGCCGACGACGGGCAGAGTAGCCGACGACCTTTAAAGGTCGTGATCATCGGTGCCGGTGCGTCGGGATTGTGTGCCCTGCGACATTTTGCCAACGATCCAAGATATGATTGCGTCGCGTACGAGCAATCACCGGCCATCGGTGGGATTTGGAACTATCCGGAAGGATGCGAGGAACACCCCAATGCTCCCCCAACATCGCCGTACTACTGTCGCACGTATCGCGACTTAATGTAAGTGATGCCGCTGCATTCAGACTACGGTTTTCTTAGAAAAACCCGTAGACGCAGTAACGGTTTGTCATTTTACTGCTGGTTTCCCGGTTTCGTTATTTATGAGTATATCACGTGTACGACGCACTGTTTTCCGCCGGAGGTTAGTTTGTGTCATCAATGCACTAGACAAAACACAACAATCATATTATTAACCTGATCGTAAGATTTCACACAAATTCTGTTTTACAAGAAGCTGAAGTCTCTGGCAAAAAGTTATTAATATCAGCCGGCAAAGATTATTGTTATATGGTACTTAATACTCGTATTTCTTAGTAAAAATGTGTACGAGCTTGCTGTAGCGCCTCTTTGAATATCGTATCAACGCGTTTCATTAGCCGGCATTTCCTTAATTACATGAATTTGTAGGACAAATTCCCCCACTGCACTAACCCACTTTCCCGATTATCCGATGCCACCAGACACTCCAAATTTCGTACATCGGGAAGTTGTGGTGCGCTACCTAAACGAATACTGCGACCATTTTGATATCCGGAGCTGGATAAAGGTCAGTCACTTTGCAGTTCACGTAGCCAGATTTTGCAGAAAAATAGTTTTATTATAGCTTCGCCATCAAGTTATCCGTATTGAACCTGTGGAAAATCTTAAAGATCCAAACTGGCCGAAATTCCATGTCACCTCAATGGATTTAGAGACTGAAAAGACTGAACAAGTTGTGGCAGACATTCTCTTGATATGCAACGGGTACGCAGGGTGTGGTGCAGTGCAAATGACTTTACAACTTTCTTCTAAGAAACTGCTGTATATCATATTCTAATAATTTTCAGGACGCAACTTATGCGGATATCATTATTTGACATTAAATATCTATTTTGTTTAGGCATAATGGAAAGCCCAATATTCCGCTCCTGCATAATATCGAACAGTTCAGAGGATCGGTCATCCATAGTGCGGAATACCGAGTACCGGAAGTCTACCAGAACAAAAATGTGGCCATTATCGGAGGAATGGTTTCTGCTAATGATATCGCTTGTGCGCTGCTACCAGTTGCTAAAAAGGTAAATATTTATGCTAAACATAATAAAAATTGAATTTTTCATAAACATTATCAGCCTTGAAAGGTTTTAAAGATAAGTTACGCACCGTACTGAAAAAAGCTAATATATGGTATTAGCATTTTATTTAAATACGGTACGGTACGACTATAATTACTTATCAGCAATATGGTTTTAGTATAATATCTGTACTTGTGTACGCTCATTTATGCATTACATAGCTGTGCTATTTGTTTTAGATCATACTGTGTCGACGTGTTTTTCAAGAAGTTTACAGAAAGAAATTTTTGCATGTGTTGGAAACCACATCGGCCGTGACTTTTGGATCAGACCACATCATTCTGGAGGATGGCACGAAAGAGAACATCGATGCAGTTATCCTAGCCACTGGATTTGACTACGATTTCCCATTTTTGACACCGGAATGCCGAACGGAGATTCTGCGTGGACGTGTTAAACCGTTGTACCGACATTTAATCCATTGTGAGTTTCATTCGATGGCTTTCGTTGGCCTGTTCAACGTGGTTCCCTTTCTTGCCGCCGGTGCCGATCCGCAGATCCAGTACTACAAAGCTGTCGTAGAAAGAACGGTTAAACTTCCTCCAGTCCCGAAAATGTTTGCCGAAGTGGACGAAGAGTTCAGTCAACGTTTGGCCAAGGGTTTCAAACCGCACTGGGCCCATAAAATGATCAATCAGGTGCTTGTTACATATTACATAAGCAAAGATTGCATACACTTATGCAGATGCAGACTACAATATACAGGTATATGTAGCTAACATCCGGTGATACTTATAATATTACAAACCGATTATGAGAAATTAGTAATCGTTCTATTTTACACTACCTAGTCGAAGCGTAAAGTCATAGTGGTGCTTTTATTTAGGTTTGGCCGTACATTGACACACTGGCTAAAGAAGCCGGTTTCCCCACCCACAAAGCCGGTTTTCCCGCCATGTACAAAGATAACGTGGAGTGCATTCTCAAGGCACCGTGGGAGTACCGCGACATGGTCGAAGAACGAATCGCGGCCGAGCGAGAACGAGCCAATCGCGAAGGTCGCCGATTTTCCCAGATTTACGGCATCCCCAATAGCGAACCCCTGGAAGCGAAAAATGCCGAACTGGGCCGAGGCGGATCAAAAATTCCGGACATGTCGAGCGTACCGGATGGACGTAGAATGTCAAAACCACAGATACCAACCGGCGAACGACGACCTTCCCTTATGCAGGTTAATGAATAGAAAAGCAGTTTTATGCTGGGGTCATCGAGTGGGGGATGCAGTTAGAAACGTTGTGGTTATCGGACTGAGCAATATCCATTATGTTATGCTTATTCAATGAATAATCGATATCTTTCATTATTTGCTTTGCTGGGTGTTATTAATTTTGTCAATGTTCTTGCACTGAAATTTTTAACAATGTAGGTGCACATATCATTCGCTTTTTAGCTAGGGTGTTAAATAAGATCCATTAAACTTGATTATTCGTTAGACTGTTCAGTAATCGTAATCACGTTTTCAGGTTTGTTATGAGCTTGTAACAAGGTTTGAAATTTCGAAACAAAAAACATGTATAAAATACAATAACATATAATATACGCATTCATGCACTTGACGAAACGAAACAGACTAGTATGAGCATTATGACAACGTTAACGAAGACCTTTTATATTAACATCTAGCGATATTGAACTTTTCCCACGGACAGGCAACAAAAGACAAATGCTTACGATCCTTCCCGTTCCATTTCCGCTTGAGAAAAAGCTGCTTCACTCGGTACACTTGTTCTTGCCGCCAAGTCCATTGTGGTTGGTAGAACCGGTTCGTGGTTGGCTACCGCTTCCACTGTGGAGGCCTCTGTACTGCTCTCCACGATATTTTCTATCGTCGATGGTTCTTGAGGGCCTTCCGCGGTGGTGCTGCTCACCGATTCCGACGACGTCGTAACATCATCAGCGGTAATTTGCATGCTTTCAGTAAATGCCGGATCGGCCATCGTAGTCGATGAGCTGAACTGCGTCTGCTCGGCCGGATTAACCAACCGTTCATCCGGTTGGGTGGGCTCTGAATCGGTACTTGCAGCGCTGGCCTCGGTGCTGGTGTTATCCAATACAGCTTCCGTTGGGTTCCGAGGGGTCGATTCCGACGTGGATTCCTGATGCGTTGGCGTCTCCGTCGCATTACTGATATTAACGGGAGGAGTTGCTTCTGTGACGGCTGAGCGATCGTCTGTTTCGTCATCAGGAAAAGCATTTGTTGATTCCGTTGTCGCCGGTGAGGTTGAGCTGTTGACTTCTGATAACAGCACAGGGAGCATCGTCGTCGATGTTGTTTCGATGCTTGTTGTATCCTGTGTCGAAACAGCTGTTGTTTCCTCCGTTGTGTCGCTTTGCGGAGTTTCCGAACTGGAAAAAGGTTCCCTGGTTTCGGGTACAGTTGTCACCAAAACGACGTCGGCATGGGCATCCGTAGTCTAAACATATCAGAACTGTTAAAGCATGTTACCATAACTGTGCAGAAAGATGAAATTCGCTCGGCAAAGGCTCGTGCCACAGGAATGGGCCAGCGGTTGCGCAAATATATTTGAATTAATTACTTTTAAGTTTGAGAAATACGATGCTGATTGGATAAAATAATGAATTAAAGGATAAACTGAGCCATACTTCAGAATTGACAAATACCGGTAGGCTCCAGGAATCTGTTGTGGGAATCGCTTCAAGTTGTTCAGTTGAATTGTCAAAAGATGGCAGGTCAGTCGGTTGAGTGTCTGTAGTCGCATCACCTGGCGAACTGAAATCAGTGGCTGATGATGTGGCGGTAGAGACCTGCAAATTTAACATACATATTACATTTCTCAAGATTTTCATGTCAGACGTTTAGCTAATATGTGGGGGCGCTCAGATACCTCCTCCATTCCTGGCAAGTATAACCTGAAGGGAATTTTGCTATCCACAGTCCAAGGTAGACTGGATGCCGAAAGATGACCGTAATCGCCAGAAACTGTTGACGTTGATGTGTCAGCTTTGGTTGTGGTGTCAGATAAAACGGTTTCCGCTTCAGCTTCTGTTGCTGTTGAAGATTGGGCATTCAGGCTAGTCGTGAATGCCTCATCCGTCGTCCGCTGTTCGCTTTCCGCTGTTGTATCGGTCACATTTTTAAACGCTGTTGCTGTCTGTTCGGATGCAATGATGTAGGGCGATTCTGTGGGAAAAGTATTTGCGGTCGAAGCAGTGTTGTGTTCCGCAGGCGCATCCGTGATCTCACCGACTGGAATAAGTGCAGTGGACACCCAAGTTGTTGTTAGTGAGTCGTCATCACTTGCCGAAACCAGGTCAGTCGCACCAATGTCAAAGATAACTTCCGATTCCACCACAACGTGATCCGTCGACGTTTTTGCTGTCATATCGTCCGGCATTGACGTCATCAGTTCGGCATGAGAAAGGTTGGGGAAGTCAGCGATAACTTCTTTGGTGGGCATTTGTATACCCAATGCAGTGGATGTGATTTCATAGCTACTGGATGAAGAACTGTCGATGTGTGCAGCCGAAGTTGCTAACGAATCCTCAAACGCTGCGATTTTAACTGGGTCAGCCGTATCAGGAGTATTAAGATCTGTTGAGCGCGATGGTACAGTTTCCTCAGCCGGTGTGCTGCTAGCGGTGACCTCGGTTTTGTCCGACGTTAATTCTGCAGCTGCTGTAGCTGACAAAATTTCCTCCGAGTCATCCCAGCCAAATAATCCAGGCAGCGTGAACGTTTCAACCGTTGTTGACAACTCAGGATTGCTTGGTGTTTGTGGGATGAAGCTGCTCGCCGTAGCGGGCACCGGTTCCTTCGAGACTGAATACTGAGTACTCGTTGTGGCTACCGTCAGCATATCGCTCGGAACCTCTTCTTTGGAAACGGTAGAGTTCATCACGACCAGGGCTGTGCTTTCTTCCGATAAATCCGCCGCAGTTGTGGAGAAATCGGTGGGATTGCCACCTGTAACTGTGGGCAACCTTGAAGTCGGAAAAGTGACATCCATAGGAGAAGTTGGTATAGTTGTTTGTTCTTCCGGAATGGGCGCGGTAGAAGTTTTGGCTGCATTAGCAGAAAAGTGAGTTACCGGTTCACTGGGCATCGTTGTGGCTGTCAGTGTAGTAGTGTCCGTTGTAGACAAATAGGTAATAATAATAGGCGCTTCTGTCGAACCTGTAGTTGATGGAATGGCATTTGGCGCTGCTGTTGTAGTAGTTTCCTTCACAATCTCAAATAGCATAGGAATTCTTTCGGTCACAACTTCCGGTGAAGAGATCTCAGGCGTTGTGCTTGTGCTGCTTGCCGTCGTTTGTATTATTGCTGCATTGCTTGTGGTCGGCTCGGCTTCTCTTGATGAAGTAGCTACTACAGTTGCAGTGCTCAGTTGAAAGATTGCCGGTTTCCGCACAGCAACGGCTTCGACGGTGGTTGTTGCGGTTTCGGCCATCGCTGAAGACCCACCAAAGATTTCCGGCAGTACCTTGATATCTATGGGTTCCGGGTCCGCTGTCACGGATACAAACACGGGTTTTCTGGCGTTGAACGGAGTAGGCTTCACTTTCGGTTTCACTATAACGCGCTTCTTGTTCTTAATTCTGGCAGCGGGGACTTTTTTGATTAGAGGCGCATCGCTTGTCGCCATACTGCGATCCACTGCAACAACAGGCTTCTCGAAAACAGATTTCTTTTTTGGCAGTGTAACCTTCTTTCTGGCTTTGGAGGCTGATAGGGTTTGGTTGACGAAAGTACGGTTACGGACCACACGGAAACGTCCTGATGTGGCTTTTTTGGTCGGTGTCGGAGTGCTGTCGCTTTTCACCGGCGCAGCAGTTGCGGATTTCAAAGCGGAGGCAGTTCGGTTAGTTGGTCTTCGCACTCTCTTTACTGTTCGGTTTACAGTATTGCCGGTTTTGTTGGAAAAACGGGATGACGGCTGCTTGACCTTATTCAGTGTATGGGCGCCCAGGGTTCTGTCCGCAAAACCAAAATATTCGACACTCAAATGACGTTTAAGTACTTGAAAGACCGTGTTAAACGCACCAGGCTGCTTACCGGTTTGCAACTACGGCGTCATCCGTTGTTAGCGCCCGGGATAAAGACTGCGGTCCAGATTTACCGACTTTGCTGGTTGACGATGGTCGTCTAAAGTTGGTTTGAGGAACACGAGGATTCCGGTATTCGGTCAATGAGGTGTTCCTGTTCATGCCGGAGCCTGAAAAACAAATGAGTATAGAAGATTCTTTTTGCAAAAGGTTTTTTTAGTGCCAGTGGGTTGTCACATCGTAGACATATTTAAGATCGGGGGTGGCCGAAACCTAACATGAAAACATGAACAGCTGCGAAATCTTAAGAATATGTTTCTTAATACATGTAAATCGCTAATCTATATTACCACCACGAACTGGCGGAAGTCATAGTAAGGCCCCGTCTTCACCACACAAATAACAAAATACTATCGCAATTTAACTACACCTGCATGAAAAAAGCTTCCACGCACATTATGGAATCCCGTTACAAATCAGTTGATAAATTTTTAAATTGTGGCAACATTCCTGACTTAAACAGATAAGAAAGCAGGTGCGGAACAAAGCAGATTCATATAAGTACAATAATTTTACCTTCATGAGCACCACTATCGTTCAGAAAACGCTGTGGGAAAGGACGGTACACCGACATGGTGGGCGCGTACGGCTGTCTGTGCAGTGGACTGATGAAATCGAATTCCTCTTGGCCGGGTGCGTGCAGATCTGTTAAGTCCGAATCCTGGTGTGTTAAAGTGGTGTTAAACCCACGGGAGCCCACGGGAACACCAAAGGTCTGGTTCCGCAACATGGGATTAATTTCCGGTGGAGAGTAGCGACTGAGTGAGGCTCCGTACGCTGGAATGAACTGCTCCGGCAACACTTCGGGATGTTCTGCCATGAGGTCATGGTGCCCGGCTCCGTATTGTGGGAATGTTGGGCCGACAAATTGGTTGGGTATCGTTCTTTGGTAATCTTGTGATGCAGGAAAAAACTGTCGCGAAACGCGAGAGATACCGGTTTCTGGTTTTGTATCGTTCAGACTGATCGTATTGTGAGGAAGTGGTGTGCCGGATGAGTAGCATAACAGTAGGCTAAAATGCACCTGCAACAGAACACATAAGTTATTTACTTTCCATGAATTTACACGAATAATTTAATTACAATTATTTACATAAACTTACACGAATAATATTTGTATCAATTACCGCTTGCAATATTATAGGTGCTTACTGTAAAGTTAAATAGTAATAAGCTAAATTAGGTAGCGCTGCCATACCATCAGAATTCTTCTCCAAGACCAAGTTGATCCACATTTAAAAGCCATTAGAATGCCTATGGATGGGTAGAGTTGGCGTGGAAAATTAATAATAAATAGAATTAAACGACCAGCCGGTAAAGGAATTCAGTAGTGAACTGCAAATGGCCCACAAAATTGAGCGAAACACATTCGCCGCACAACACTCGGAAGTAGAAATTATGTCTTGAGCATCAACGAATGGGCAGTGGGAAACGGCTTCCAGAAAAGCGTGGCGGCACTCCTAGCTAACAGTTCACAGAATCGAATCATCTTGGCTGCATAATGAATTCAACTGAGAAACTGCTGTTTGTGTTTCCGGTAAGTTTCGTTGGCACGTTTTTATCAATAAGACCCAGAAATGACCGATACAGCGTCATTGTACGTACTGTGCATGTTGATGTAGCTGCTTCGGCCACGTTGAGCTGCATAGCTCAAGTGTACATATCGTCTTGCTGGAACATGTAATTCATAAACCGAAATCGGTGTACTGCACTTGGTACAGATTACAGCTAATCCTAGTTCACATCGTTTGCGTAAACAGTCTCACGGGAATACAGCACGCAACCAGAAAACCGCATCTATACACGCGCAAATGGTATGCAGTTTTTCCATAGCACCGGCTGTCTACTACAGTAGACAACTCATACAGATATGTAATTCTCAAGTATTGATTTTTTGAGCAGCACCGAAGTACCGCTCAGCTCCACTAACAAAAGAACGGCAGCTGCTTTAGGCGCTTTGCCGGGGAATAGCGAATTTTACCAAGACCATTTTCAGTTTCCTCAGTAACCCGGCTAGTGTTAAGGGACAAATTATTACGATGCACCAAAGAATTTATCACTTTTACAAACTTGCAGTGCACTTATTAAAATTCTACAACAAAGCAATGAAATCGTAAATTCTGTAACTAATCTTACGATCTAAGACAGAACGACTGCTCCAGTTAACAAAAATAATTCTTTGGTGCATCGTAATAATTTGTCCCTTAACACTAGCACGAGAAATCTCGTGCAGTACGTACTGTGCCGTTAAAATAAATTCGATAGGCGAGGCATCACATATCTATATTACGTCTGGCGAATTGAGATCAGCAAGGTTACAGGCCAACAAGATTTAATTCCATTTCATACACGGTACACCATCAAAAGCCGTCAATATGTAAAAATCCAAAGATCTTCGGCTAAACGCAGCTGAGTCACTAAAGAAAATGGCAATTCAGTACAACCAAAATAATCGAATGCTTTGAGTTCAGGTACTATGCTCGCGCTCGAGCTCATCCGTAAATTTTGAAGAGGCTGACACTCTAGAACTTCCACGAGACGACAAAGATTCTGGCGCATCTGTCGCTACATCAGTTCCAGCTGCTGCTGCTGCAGTTGTAGGACTTGTACCAAAAGCGGCTGGGGAGTTGTCCGTTGAAGCGGGTGGGGTGAGGTCAGCAGCTGCAGCCGATGGGCTTCCGGCATCTACTGCTGCATTGTCTTTTGGGGCTGCCGTCGCTGCGTTGGTACCGGTTATTGCTGCCGTTGAATCAGACGCTGCATCCGCTTGAGAGCCGTTGGAAAGGCCACCAGCTCCGGCAGTCGCACTCCAAGCATATGGTGCTACAGTGACAACTGGCATCGCTGTTGAAGAGTCTAACGCACCTCCAGTATCCACAACTGTGTCCACAGGAGCTGCCGTTGACGTATCTGCCGGTGTGTCGGTGACCGTTACTGTTGCAGTTGTATCTGGCGCAGCATCGGTGCTGGTCACAGCATCGGTTGACGCGGTGATAGGAACATCTGTTGCTCTTGTTGCGAGGATTGCAGCAGGAGTTGTATCCGGCACAGCATCAGTACTGGTCGGTTCAGCAATAGACACTGTAGAATGGACATCTGTCACAGCGCCCCTGATGGTCGATGCTGCGGTTGTGTCTGGTGTGGCGTCGGTACTGGTCGGCGCGTCAGTGGACATTGCCGAAGGCGTATCTGTCACTGCGTCCGTGATGGTCGATGCTGCAGTTGTATCAATTGCAGCATCGGTACTGGCCTGTGCGTCACTGGACATTGCAGAAGCCGCATCTGCCAACGCGTCCATGATGGTCGATGCTGCAGTTGTGTCTGGTGCATCGTCGGTACTGGTCTGTGCGTCGGTGGACACTGCAGAAGGCGCATCTGTCACCGCGTCCGTGTTGGTCGATGCTGCAGTTGTAACAATTGCAGCATCGGTACTAGTCAGATCGTCGGCGGACATTGCAGAAGGCGCATCTGTCACTGCGTCCGTGATGGTTGCGGCTTCAGTTGTATCCGGCGCAGTATCGGTACTGACCACAGCATCGGTTGACACTGCAGAAGCTGCATCTGTCACTGCATCCGGTAGAATCGATGCTGCGGTCGTGTCTGGTGCGGCGTCGGTACTGGTCGGCGCGTCAGTGGACACTGCAGCAGGCGCTTCTGTCACCGCGTCCGTGTTGGTCGATGCTGCAGTTGTAACAATTGCAGCATCGGTACTAGTCAGATCGTCGGCGGACATTGCAGAAGGCGCATCTGTCACTGCGTCCGTGATGGTTGCGGCTTCAGTTGTATCCGGGGCAGTATCGGTACTGACCACAGCATCGGTTGACACTGCAAAAGCCGCATCTGTCACTGCGTCCGTGATGGTCAATGCTGCTGTTGTGTCTAGTGCGGCGTCGGTACTGGTCGGCGCGTCGGTGGACACTGCAGAAGGCGCATCTGACACCGCGTCCGTGGTGGCCGATGCTGCGGTTGTGTCTGGTGCGGCGTCGGTACTGATCGGCGCGTCGGTGGAAACTGCAGAGTTGGCATCTCTCGGTTGCATCACAGCATCGGTTGACACTACAGAAGGAGCATCTGTCACTGCGTTCGTGATGGTCGATGCTGCTGTTGTGTCCGGCGCGGCATCGGTACTGGTCGGCGCGTCGGTGGACATTGCAGAAGGAGCATCTGTTACCGCGTCCGCAATGGTCAATGCTGCAGTGGTGTCTGTTGCAGCGTTGGTACTGTTCGGCGCGTCGGTAGAAACTGCAGAGTTGGCATCTCTCGGTTGCATCACAGCATCGGTTGACACTACAGAAGGAGCATCTGTCACTGCGTTCGTGATGGTCGATGCTGCTGTTGTGTCTGTTGCGGCGTCGGTACTGGTCTGTGCACAGGTGGACATTGCAGAAGGCGCACCTGTCACCGCGTCCGTGATGGCTGCGGCTTCGATTGTATCCAGCGCAGCATCGGTACTGATCACATCATCGGTTGACACTGCAGAAGGAGCATCTGTCATTGCGTCCGTGATGGTCAATGCTGCTGTTGTGTCTAGTGCGGCGTCGGTACTGATCGGCGCGTCGGTGGACACTGCAGAAGGCGCATCTGACACCGCGTCCGCGTTGGTCGATGCTGCAGTTGTGTCTGTTGCAGCGTTGGTACTGTTCGGCTCGTCGGTAGAAACTGCAGAGTTGGCATCTCTCGGTTGCATCACAGCATCGGTTGACACTGCAGAAGGCGCATCTGACACCGCGTCTGCGTTGGTCGATCCTGGAGTTGTGTTTGGTGCGGCGTCGGTACTGGTCGGCGCGTGGGTAGAAAACGCATAATTGGCATCTGTCACTGGGTCCGTGATGGTCGATGCTGCAGTTGTGTCAATTACAGCATCGGTACTGGTCTGTGCGTCGGTGGACACTGCAGAAGGCGCATCTGTCACCGCGTCCGTGTTGGTCGATGCTGCAGTTGTGTCTGGTGCGGCGTCGGTACTGGTCGGCGCGTCGGTAGAAACTGCAGGATTGGCATCTGTCACTGCGTCCGAGTTGGTCGATGCTGCAGTTGTTTCGATTGCAGCATCGGTACTGGTCAGATCGTCGGTGGACATGGCAGAAGGCGCATCTGTCACTGCGTCCGTGATGGTTGCGGCTTCAGTTGTATCCGGCGCAGTATCGGTACTGACCACAGCATCGGTTGACACTGCAGAAGGAGCTTCTGTCACTGCGTCCGTGATGGTCAATGCTGCTGTTGTGTCTGGTGGGGCGTCGGTACTGGTCGGCGCGTCGGTGGACACTGCAGAAGGCGCATCTGTCACTGCGTCTGTGATGGCTGCGGCTTCGGTTGTATCCAGCGCAGCATCGGTACTGATCACAGCATCGGTTGACACTGCAGAATGAGCTTCTGTCACTGCGTCCGTGATGGTCAATGCTGCTGTTGTGTCTGGTAAGGCGTCGGTACTGGTCTGTGCGTCGGTGGACATTGCAGAAGGCTCATCTGTCACCGCGTCCGTGCTGGTCGATGCTGCAGTTGTAACAATTGCAGCATCGGTACTGGTCAGATCGTCGGTGGACATGGCAGAAGGCGCATCTGTCACTGCGTCCGTGATGGTTGCGGCTTCAGTTGTATCCGGCGCTGTATCGGTACTGACCACAGCATCGGTTGACACTGCAGAAGCCGCATCTGTCACTGCATCCGGTAGAATCGATGCTGCGGTCGTGTCTGGTGCGGCGTTGGTACTGGTCGGCGCTTCGGTGGACATTGCAGAAGGAGCATCTGTTACCGCGTCCGCAATGGTCGATGCTGCAGTTGTGTCTAGTGCGGCGTCGGTACTGGTCGGCGCGTCGGTGGACATTGCAGAAGGAGCATCTGTTACCGCGTCCGCAATGGTCGATGCTGCAGTTGTGTCTAGTGCGGCGTTGGTACTGGTCGGCGCTTCGGTGGACATTGCAGAAGGAGCATCTGTTACCGCGTCCGCAATGGTCGATGCTGCAGTTGTGTCTGTTGCAGCGTCGGTACTGTTCGGCGCGTCGGTAGAAACTGCAGAATTGGCATCTGTCACTGCGTTCGTGATGGCTGCGGCTTCGGTTGTATCCAGCCCAGCATCGGTACTGATCACAGCATCGGTTGACACTGCAGAAGTAGCATCTGACACCGCGTCCGTGGTGGCCGATGCTGCGGTTGTGTCTGGTGCGGCGTCGGTACTGATCGGCGCGTCGGTGGAAACTGCAGAGTTGGCATCTCTCGGTAGCATCACAGCATCGGTTGAGACTACAGAAGGAGCATCTGTCACTGCGTTCGTGATGGCTGCGGCTTCGGTTGTATCCAGCGCAGCATCGGTACTGATCACAGCATCGGTTGACACTGCAGAAGTAGCATCTGTCACTGCGTCCGTGATGGTCGATGCTGCAGTTGTGTCTAGTGCGGCGTCGGTACTGGTGGGCGCGTCGGTGGACATTGCAGAAGGAGCATCTGTTACCGCGTCCGCAATGGTCGATGCTGCAGTTGTGTCTGTTGCAGCGTCGGTACTGTTCGGCGCGTCGGTAGAAACTGCAGAATTGGCATCTGTCACTGCGTTCGTGATGGCTGCGGCTTCGGTTGTATCCAGCGCAGCATCGGTACTGATCACAGCATCGGTTGACACTGCAGAAGTAGCATCTGTCACTGGGTCCGTGATGGTCAATGCTGCTGTTGTGTCTAGTGCGGCGTCGGTACTGGTCGGCGCGTCGGTGGACACTGGAGAAGGCGCATCTGTCACTGCGTCTGTGATGGCTGCGGCTTCGGTTGTATCCAGCGCAGCATCGGTACTGATCACAGCATCGGTTGACACTGCAGAAGGAGCTTCTGTCACTGCGTCCGTGATGGTCAATTCTGCTGTTGTGTCTGGTAAGGCGTCGGTACTGGTCTGTGCGTCGGTGGACATTGCAGAAGGCGCATCTGTCACCGCGTCCGTGCTGGTCGATGCTGCAGTTGTTTCGATTGCAGCATCGGTACTGGTCAGATCGTCGGTGGACATGGCAGAAGGCGCATCTGTCACTGCGTCCGTGATGGTTGCGGCTTCAGTTGTATCCGGCGCTGTATCGGTACTGACCACAGCATCGGTTGACACTGCAGAAGGAGCTTCTGTCACTGCGTCCGTGATGGTCAATGCTGCTGTTGTGTCTGGTGGGGCGTCGGTACTGGTCGGCGCGTCGGTGGACACTGCAGAAGGCGCATCTGTCACTGCGTCTGTGATGGCTGCGGCTTCGGTTGTATCCAGCGCAGCATCGGTACTGATCACAGCATCGGTTGACACTGCAGAATGAGCTTCTGTCACTGCGTCCGTGATGGTCAATGCTGCTGTTGTGTCTGGTAAGGCGTCGGTACTGGTCTGTGCGTCGGTGGACATTGCAGAAGGCGCATCTGTCACCGCGTCCGTGCTGGTCGATGCTGCAGTTGTAACAATTGCAGCATCGGTACTGGTCAGATCGTCGGTGGACATGGCAGAAGGCGCATCTGTCACTGCGTCCGTGATGGTTGCGGCTTCAGTTGTATCCGGCGCTGTATCGGTACTGACCACAGCATCGGTTGACACTGCAGAAGCCGCATCTGTCACTGCATCCGGTAGAATCGATGCTGCGGTCGTGTCTGGTGCGGCGTTGGTACTGGTCGGCGCTTCGGTGGACATTGCAGAAGGAGCATCTGTTACCGCGTCCGCAATGGTCGATGCTGCAGTTGTGTCTAGTGCGGCGTCGGTACTGGTCGGCGCGTCGGTGGACATTGCAGAAGGAGCATCTGTTACCGCGTCCGCAATGGTCGATGCTGCAGTTGTGTCTGTTGCAGCGTCGGTACTGTTCGGCGCGTCGGAAGAAACTGCAGAATTGGCATCTGTCACTGCGTTCGTGATGGCTGCGGCTTCGGTTGTATCCAGCCCAGCATCGGTACTGATCACAGCATCGGTTGACACTGCAGAAGTAGCATCTGATACCGCGTCCGTGGTGGCCGATGCTGCGGTTGTGTCTGGTGCGGCGTCGGTATTGATCGGCGCGTCGGTGGAAACTGCATAGTTGGCATCTCTCGGTAGAATCACAGCATCGGTTGAGACTACAGAAGGAGCATCTGTCACTGCGTTCGTGATGGCTGCGGCTTCGGTTGTATCCAGCGCAGCATCGGTACTGATCACAGCATCGGTTGACACTGCAGAAGTAGCATCTGTCACTGCGTCCGTGATGGTCGATGCTGCAGTTGTGTCTAGTGCGGCGTCGGTACTGGTGGGCGCGTCGGTGGACATTGCAGAAGGAGCATCTGTTACCGCGTCCGCAATGGTCGATGCTGCAGTTGTGTCTGTTGCAGCGTCGGTACTGTTCGGCGCGTCGGTAGAAACTGCAGAATTGGCATCTGTCACTGCGTTCGTGATGGCTGCGGCTTCGGTTGTATCCAGCGCAGCATCGGTACTGATCACAGCATCGGTTGACACTGCAGAAGTAGCATCTGTCACTGCGTCCGTGATGGTCAATGCTGCTGTTGTGTCTAGTGCGGCGTCGGTACTGGTCGGCGCGTCGGTGGACACTGGAGAAGGCTCATCTGACACCGCGTCCGCAATGGTCGATGCTGCAGTTGTGTCTGGTGCGGCGTCGGTACTGGTCGGCGCGTCGGCAGAAACTGCAGGATTGGCATCTGTCACTGCGTCTGTGATGGCTGCGGCTTCGGTTGTATCCAGCGCAGCATCGGTACTGATCACAGCATCGGTTGACACTGCAGAAGGAGCTTCTGTCACTGCGTCCGTGATGGTCAATTCTGCTGTTGTGTCTGGTAAGGCGTCGGTACTGGTCTGTGCGTCGGTGGACATTGCAGAAGGCGCATCTGTCACCGCGTCCGTGCTGGTCGATGCTGCAGTTGTAACAATTGCAGCATCGGTACTGGTCAGATCGTCGGTGGACATGGCAGAAGGCGCATCTGTCACTGCGTCCGTGATGGTTGCGGCTTCAGTTGTATCCGGCGCTGTATCGGTACTGACCACAGCATCGGTTGACACTGCAGAAGGAGCTTCTGTCACTGCGTCCGTGATGGTCAATGCTGCTGTTGTGTCTGGTGGGGCGTCGGTACTGGTCGGCGCGTCGGTGGACACTGCAGAAGGCGCATCTGTCACTGCGTCTGTGATGGCTGCGGCTTCGGTTGTATCCAGCGCAGCATCGGTACTGATCACAGCATCGGTTGACACTGCAGAATGAGCTTCTGTCACTGCGTCCGTGATGGTCAATGCTGCTGTTGTGTCTGGTAAGGCGTCGGTACTGGTCTGTGCGTCGGTGGACATTGCAGAAGGCGCATCTGTCACCGCGTCCGTGCTGGTCGATGCTGCAGTTGTAACAATTGCAGCATCGGTACTGGTCAGATCGTCGGTGGACATGGCAGAAGGCGCATCTGTCACTGCGTCCGTGATGGTTGCGGCTTCAGTTGTATCCGGCGCTGTATCGGTACTGACCACAGCATCGGTTGACACTGCAGAAGCCGCATCTGTCACTGCATCCGGTAGAATCGATGCTGCGGTCGTGTCTGGTGCGGCGTTGGTACTGGTCGGCGCTTCGGTGGACATTGCAGAAGGAGCATCTGTTACCGCGTCCGCAATGGTCGATGCTGCAGTTGTGTCTAGTGCGGCGTCGGTACTGGTCGGCGCGTCGGTGGACATTGCAGAAGGAGCATCTGTTACCGCGTCCGCAATGGTCGATGCTGCAGTTGTGTCTGTTGCAGCGTCGGTACTGTTCGGCGCGTCGGTAGAAACTGCAGAATTGGCATCTGTCACTGCGTTCGTGATGGCTGCGGCTTCGGTTGTATCCAGCCCAGCATCGGTACTGATCACAGCATCGGTTGACACTGCAGAAGTAGCATCTGTCACTGCGTCCGTGATGGTCGATGCTGCAGTTGTGTCTAGTGCGGCGTCGGTACTGGTGGGCGCGTCGGTGGACATTGCAGAAGGAGCATCTGTTACCGCGTCCGCAATGGTCGATGCTGCAGTTGTGTCTGTTGCAGCGTCGGTACTGTTCGGCGCGTCGGTAGAAACTGCAGAATTGGCATCTGTCACTGCGTTCGTGATGGCTGCGGCTTCGGTTGTATCCAGCGCAGCATCGGTACTGATCACAGCATCGGTTGACACTGCAGAAGTAGCTTCTGTCACTGCGTCCGTGATGGTCAATTCTGCTGTTGTGTCTGGTAAGGCGTCGGTACTGGTCTGTGCGTCGGTGGACATTGCAGAAGGCGCATCTGTCACCGCGTCCGTGCTGGTCGATGCTGCAGTTGTAACAATTGCAGCATCGGTACTGGTCAGATCGTCGGTGGACATGGCAGAAGGCGCATCTGTCACTGCGTCCGTGATGGTTGCGGCTTCAGTTGTATCCGGCGCTGTATCGGTACTGACCACAGCATCGGTTGACACTGCAGAAGGAGCTTCTGTCACTGCGTCCGTGATGGTCAATGCTGCTGTTGTGTCTGGTGGGGCGTCGGTACTGGTCGGCGCGTCGGTGGACACTGCAGAAGGCGCATCTGTCACTGCGTCTGTGATGGCTGCGGCTTCGGTTGTATCCAGCGCAGCATCGGTACTGATCACAGCATCGGTTGACACTGCAGAATGAGCTTCTGTCACTGCGTCCGTGATGGTCAATGCTGCTGTTGTGTCTGGTAAGGCGTCGGTACTGGTCTGTGCGTCGGTGGACATTGCAGAAGGCGCATCTGTCACCGCGTCCGTGCTGGTCGATGCTGCAGTTGTAACAATTGCAGCATCGGTACTGGTCAGATCGTCGGTGGACATGGCAGAAGGCGCATCTGTCACTGCGTCCGTGATGGTTGCGGCTTCAGTTGTATCCGGCGCTGTATCGGTACTGACCACAGCATCGGTTGACACTGCAGAAGCCGCATCTGTCACTGCATCCGGTAGAATCGATGCTGCGGTCGTGTCTGGTGCGGCGTTGGTACTGGTCGGCGCTTCGGTGGACATTGCAGAAGGAGCATCTGTTACCGCGTCCGCAATGGTCGATGCTGCAGTTGTGTCTAGTGCGGCGTCGGTACTGGTCGGCGCGTCGGTGGACATTGCAGAAGGAGCATCTGTTACCGCGTCCGCAATGGTCGATGCTGCAGTTGTGTCTGTTGCAGCGTCGGTACTGTTCGGCGCGTCGGTAGAAACTGCAGAATTGGCATCTGTCACTGCGTTCGTGATGGCTGCGGCTTCGGTTGTATCCAGCCCAGCATCGGTACTGATCACAGCATCGGTTGACACTGCAGAAGTAGCATCTGTCACTGCGTCCGTGATGGTCGATGCTGCAGTTGTGTCTAGTGCGGCGTCGGTACTGGTGGGCGCGTCGGTGGACATTGCAGAAGGAGCATCTGTTACCGCGTCCGCAATGGTCGATGCTGCAGTTGTGTCTGTTGCAGCGTCGGTACTGTTCGGCGCGTCGGTAGAAACTGCAGAATTGGCATCTGTCACTGCGTTCGTGATGGCTGCGGCTTCGGTTGTATCCAGCGCAGCATCGGTACTGATCACAGCATCGGTTGACACTGCAGAAGTAGCATCTGTCACTGGGTCCGTGATGGTCAATGCTGCTGTTGTGTCTAGTGCAGCATCGGTACTGGTCAGATCGTCGGTGGACATGGCAGAAGGCGCATCTGTCACTGCGTCCGTGATGGTTGCGGCTTCAGTTGTATCCGGCGCAGTATCGGTACTGACCACAGCATCGGTTGACACTGCAGAAGGAGCTTCTGTCACTGCGTCCGTGATGGTCAATGCTGCTGTTGTGTCTGGTGGGGCGTCGGTACTGGTCGGCGCGTCGGTGGACACTGCAGAAGGCGCATCTGTCACTGCGTCTGTGATGGCTGCGGCTTCGGTTGTATCCAGCGCAGCATCGGTACTGATCACAGCATCGGTTGACACTGCAGAAGGAGCTTCTGTCACTGCGTCCGTGATGGTCAATTCTGCTGTTGTGTCTGGTAAGGCGTCGGTACTGGTCTGTGCGTCGGTGGACATTGCAGAAGGCGCATCTGTCACCGCGTCCGTGCTGGTCGATGCTGCAGTTGTTTCGATTGCAGCATCGGTACTGGTCAGATCGTCGGTGGACATGGCAGAAGGCGCATCTGTCACTGCGTCCGTGATGGTTGCGGCTTCAGTTGTATCCGGCGCTGTATCGGTACTGACCACAGCATCGGTTGACACTGCAGAAGGAGCTTCTGTCACTGCGTCCGTGATGGTCAATGCTGCTGTTGTGTCTGGTGGGGCGTCGGTACTGGTCGGCGCGTCGGTGGACACTGCAGAAGGCGCATCTGTCACTGCGTCTGTGATGGCTGCGGCTTCGGTTGTATCCAGCGCAGCATCGGTACTGATCACAGCATCGGTTGACACTGCAGAATGAGCTTCTGTCACTGCGTCCGTGATGGTCAATGCTGCTGTTGTGTCTGGTAAGGCGTCGGTACTGGTCTGTGCGTCGGTGGACATTGCAGAAGGCGCATCTGTCACCGCGTCCGTGCTGGTCGATGCTGCAGTTGTAACAATTGCAGCATCGGTACTGGTCAGATCGTCGGTGGACATGGCAGAAGGCGCATCTGTCACTGCGTCCGTGATGGTTGCGGCTTCAGTTGTATCCGGCGCTGTATCGGTACTGACCACAGCATCGGTTGACACTGCAGAAGCCGCATCTGTCACTGCATCCGGTAGAATCGATGCTGCGGTCGTGTCTGGTGCGGCGTTGGTACTGGTCGGCGCTTCGGTGGACATTGCAGAAGGAGCATCTGTTACCGCGTCCGCAATGGTCGATGCTGCAGTTGTGTCTAGTGCGGCGTCGGTACTGGTCGGCGCGTCGGTGGACATTGCAGAAGGAGCATCTGTTACCGCGTCCGCAATGGTCGATGCTGCAGTTGTGTCTGTTGCAGCGTCGGTACTGTTCGGCGCGTCGGTAGAAACTGCAGAATTGGCATCTGTCACTGCGTTCGTGATGGCTGCGGCTTCGGTTGTATCCAGCCCAGCATCGGTACTGATCACAGCATCGGTTGACACTGCAGAAGTAGCATCTGTCACTGCGTCCGTGATGGTCGATGCTGCAGTTGTGTCTAGTGCGGCGTCGGTACTGGTGGGCGCGTCGGTGGACATTGCAGAAGGAGCATCTGTTACCGCGTCCGCAATGGTCGATGCTGCAGTTGTGTCTGTTGCAGCGTCGGTACTGTTCGGCGCGTCGGTAGAAACTGCAGAATTGGCATCTGTCACTGCGTTCGTGATGGCTGCGGCTTCGGTTGTATCCAGCGCAGCATCGGTACTGATCACAGCATCGGTTGACACTGCAGAAGTAGCATCTGTCACTGGGTCCGTGATGGTCAATGCTGCTGTTGTGTCTAGTGCAGCATCGGTACTGGTCAGATCGTCGGTGGACATGGCAGAAGGCGCATCTGTCACTGCGTCCGTGATGGTTGCGGCTTCAGTTGTATCCGGCGCAGTATCGGTACTGACCACAGCATCGGTTGACACTGCAGAAGGAGCTTCTGTCACTGCGTCCGTGATGGTCAATGCTGCTGTTGTGTCTGGTGGGGCGTCGGTACTGGTCGGCGCGTCGGTGGACACTGCAGAAGGCGCATCTGTCACTGCGTCTGTGATGGCTGCGGCTTCGGTTGTATCCAGCGCAGCATCGGTACTGATCACAGCATCGGTTGACACTGCAGAAGGAGCTTCTGTCACTGCGTCCGTGATGGTCAATTCTGCTGTTGTGTCTGGTAAGGCGTCGGTACTGGTCTGTGCGTCGGTGGACATTGCAGAAGGCGCATCTGTCACCGCGTCCGTGCTGGTCGATGCTGCAGTTGTTTCGATTGCAGCATCGGTACTGGTCAGATCGTCGGTGGACATGGCAGAAGGCGCATCTGTCACTGCGTCCGTGATGGTTGCGGCTTCAGTTGTATCCGGCGCTGTATCGGTACTGACCACAGCATCGGTTGACACTGCAGAAGGAGCTTCTGTCACTGCGTCCGTGATGGTCAATGCTGCTGTTGTGTCTGGTGGGGCGTCGGTACTGGTCGGCGCGTCGGTGGACACTGCAGAAGGCGCATCTGTCACTGCGTCTGTGATGGCTGCGGCTTCGGTTGTATCCAGCGCAGCATCGGTACTGATCACAGCATCGGTTGACACTGCAGAATGAGCTTCTGTCACTGCGTCCGTGATGGTCAATGCTGCTGTTGTGTCTGGTAAGGCGTCGGTACTGGTCTGTGCGTCGGTGGACATTGCAGAAGGCGCATCTGTCACCGCGTCCGTGCTGGTCGATGCTGCAGTTGTAACAATTGCAGCATCGGTACTGGTCAGATCGTCGGTGGACATGGCAGAAGGCGCATCTGTCACTGCGTCCGTGATGGTTGCGGCTTCAGTTGTATCCGGCGCTGTATCGGTACTGACCACAGCATCGGTTGACACTGCAGAAGCCGCATCTGTCACTGCATCCGGTAGAATCGATGCTGCGGTCGTGTCTGGTGCGGCGTTGGTACTGGTCGGCGCTTCGGTGGACATTGCAGAAGGAGCATCTGTTACCGCGTCCGCAATGGTCGATGCTGCAGTTGTGTCTAGTGCGGCGTCGGTACTGGTCGGCGCGTCGGTGGACATTGCAGAAGGAGCATCTGTTACCGCGTCCGCAATGGTCGATGCTGCAGTTGTGTCTGTTGCAGCGTCGGTACTGTTCGGCGCGTCGGTAGAAACTGCAGAATTGGCATCTGTCACTGCGTTCGTGATGGCTGCGGCTTCGGTTGTATCCAGCCCAGCATCGGTACTGATCACAGCATCGGTTGACACTGCAGAAGTAGCATCTGACACCGCGTCCGTGGTGGCCGATGCTGCGGTTGTGTCTGGTGCGGCGTCGGTATTGATCGGCGCGTCGGTGGAAACTGCAGAGTTGGCATCTCTCGGTAGCATCACAGCATCGGTTGAGACTACAGAAGGAGCATCTGTCACTGCGTTCGTGATGGCTGCGGCTTCGGTTGTATCCAGCGCAGCATCGGTACTGATCACAGCATCGGTTGACACTGCAGAAGTAGCATCTGTCACTGCGTCCGTGATGGTCGATGCTGCAGTTGTGTCTAGTGCGGCGTCGGTACTGGTGGGCGCGTCGGTGGACATTGCAGAAGGAGCATCTGTTACCGCGTCCGCAATGGTCGATGCTGCAGTTGTGTCTGTTGCAGCGTCGGTACTGTTCGGCGCGTCGGTAGAAACTGCAGAATTGGCATCTGTCACTGCGTTCGTGATGGCTGCGGCTTCGGTTGTATCCAGCGCAGCATCGGTACTGATCACAGCATCGGTTGACACTGCAGAAGGAGCTTCTGTCACTGCGTCCGTGATGGTCAATTCTGCTGTTGTGTCTGGTAAGGCGTCGGTACTGGTCTGTGCGTCGGTGGACATTGCAGAAGGCGCATCTGTCACCGCGTCCGTGCTGGTCGATGCTGCAGTTGTAACAATTGCAGCATCGGTACTGGTCAGATCGTCGGTGGACATGGCAGAAGGCGCATCTGTCACTGCGTCCGTGATGGTTGCGGCTTCAGTTGTATCAGGCGCTGTATCGGTACTGACCACAGCATCGGTTGACACTGCAGAAGGCGCATCTGTCACTGCGTCCGTGATGTTCGATGCTGCAGTTGTGTCTAGTGCGGCGTCGGTACTGGTCGGCGCGTCGGTGGACATTGCAGAAGGAGCATCTGTTACCGCGTCCGCAATGGTCGATGCTGCAGTTGTGTCTGTTGCAGCGTCGGTACTGTTCGGCGCGTCGGTAGAAACTGCAGAATTGGCATCTGTCACTGCGTTCGTGATGGCTGCGGCTTCGGTTGTATCCAGCGCAGCATCGGTACTGATCACAGCATCGGTTGACACTGCAGAAGTAGCATCTGTCACTGCGTCCGTGATGGTCAATGCTGCTGTTGTGTCTAGTGCGGCGTCGGTACTGGTCGGCGCGTCGGTGGACACTGGAGAAGGCGCATCTGACACTACGTCCGTGATGGTCGATGCTGCAGTTGTGTCAATTACAGCATCGGTACTGGACTGTGCGTCGGTGGACACTGCAGAAGGCGCATCCGTCACTGCGTATTTAATGGCTGCGGGTTCAGTTGTATCTGGTGCGGCATCGGTACTGGTCGGCGCGTCGGTGGACACTGCAGAAGGCGCATCTGACACCGCCTCTTTAATGGCTGCGGCTTCAGTTGTATATGGTGCGGCATCGGTACTGGTGGGCGCGTCAGTGGACACGGCAGAAGGCGCATCTGACACCGCGTCCGCAATGGTCGATGCTGCAGTTGTATCAATTGCAGCATCGGTACTGGTCGGCGCGTCGGTGGACACTGCAGAAAGCGCATCTGTCACTGCGTCTGTGATGGTTGCGGCTTCAGTTGTGTCAGGCGCAGCATCGGTATTGACCACAGCATCCGCTGACACTGCAGAAGGCGTATCTGTCACTGCATCCGGTAGAATCGATGCTGCGGTTCTGTCTGGTGCGGCGTCGGTACTACCCAGCGGGTCGGTGGACACTGCAGAAGGCGCATCTGTTACCGCGTCCGTGTTGGTCGATGCTGCAGTTGTGTCTGGTGCGGCGTCGGTACTAGTCAGCGCGTCGGTGGACACTGCAGAAGACGCATCCGTCACTGCGTCTTTAATGGCTGCGGCTTCAGTTGTATCTGGTGCGGCACCGGTACTTGTCGGCGCGTCGGTGGACACTGCAGAAGGCGCATATGACACTGCGTCCGCGTTGGTCGATGCTGGAGTTGTGTTTGGTGCGGCGTCGGTACTGGTCGGCGCGCGGGTAGAAGTGTCAAAATTTCCATCTGCCACTGCGTCTGTGATGGTCGATGCTGCAGTTGTGTCTGGTGTGGCGTCGGTACTAGTCAGCGCGTCGATAGAAACTGCAGAATTGGGATCTGTCACTGCGTCCGTGATGGTCGATGCTGCAGTTGTATCAATTGCAGCATCGGTACTGACCACAGCATCGGCTGACACTGCAGAAGGCGTATCTGTCACTGCATCCGGTAGAATCGATGCTGCGGTTGTGTCTGGTGCGGCGTCGGTTCTGGTCAGCGCGTCGGTCCACACTGCAGAAGGCGCATCTGACACTGCGTCCGTGGTGGTCGATGCTGCAGTTGTGTCTGGTCTGGCATTTGTCGTTGCTACGGTCGAACGGTCAACGAGGGCGACTGTTGTGCTTTCAGTATGCGCAGCTGTGTCTGCAGCAGCTGCCGTTGACGTATCTGTTGCCACGTCGGTAACCGTTGCTGCTGCCGTTGCATCTGGTACAGCATCGGTGCTGGTCACTGTGCCGGCTGGCGATGCGTCCGGCGCTGCGGTCGACATGGTCGCTGCTGCAGTTGTATCAATTACAGCAACGGCACTGATCGGCACGTCGGTGGAAACTGCAGAAGAGGCATCTGTTACTGCTTCCGGTAGAATCGATGCTGCGGTTGTGTGAGGTGCGGCGTCGGTACTGGTCAGCTCGTCGGTGGACACTGCAGAAGGCGCATCTGTCACTGCGTCCGTGATGGTTGCGGCTTCAGTTGTATCCGGCGCAGCATCGGTACTGATCACAGCATCGGTTGACACAGCAGATGGCGCATCTGTCACCGCGTCCGTGTTGGTCGATGCTGCAGTTGTGTCTTTTGCGGAATCGGTACTGGTCGGCGCGTCGGTAGAAACTGCAGAATTGGCATCTGTCACTGCGTCCGTGTTGGTCGATGCTGCAGTTGTATTAATTGCAGCATCGGTACTTGTCGGCGCGTCGGTTGACACTGCAGAAGGCGCATCTGTCACTGGGTCTGTGATGGTTGCGGCTTCAGTTGTGTCAGGCGCAGCATCGGTACTGACCACAGCATCGGCTGACACTGCAGAAGGCGCATCTGTCACTGCGTCTGTGATGGTTGCGGCTTCAGTTGTGTCAGGCGCAGCATCGGTACTGATCACGGCATCGGTTGATACTGCAGTTGTGTCTGGTGCGGAATCGGTACTGGTCGGCGCGTCGGTAAAAACTGCAGAATTGACATCTGTCACTGCGTCCGTGTTGGTCGGTGCTGCAGTTGTATCAATTGCAGCATCGGTACTGGTCTGTGAGTCGGTGGACACTGCAGAAGGCGCATCTGTCACTGGGTCTGTGATGGTTGCGGCTTCAGTTGTGTCAGGCGCAGCATCGGTACTGACCACAGCATCGGCTGACACTGCAGAAGGCGCATCTGTCACCGCGTCTGTGTTGGTCGATGCCGTCGTTGTGTCTAGTGCGGCGTCGGTACTGATCGGTGCGTCGGTGGAAACTGCAAAAGAGTCATCTGTCACTGCGTTCGTGATGGTCGATCCTGCAGTTGTGTCTGGTGCGGCGTCGGTACTGGTCAGCGCGTCGGTGGACAGTTCAGCAGGCGCATCTGTCACTGCGTTCGCGATGGTCGACACTGCAATCGTATCTGGTCCGGCATCGCTCGTAGTCACGACGTCGGTTGACACTGCAGACGGCGCTTCGGTCACTGCGTCGGTAACCGTCGCTTCTGCAGTTGTACCTAGTGCGTCATCGGTGCTGGTGACTGTGTCGGTTGACGATGCATCTGTTGCTGCGTCCGTTATGGCCGCATTTGAAGTTGTGTCTGTTCCGGCATCTGTCGTTGCTGCGGTGACAAGGTCAGCGGAAGCGGCTGTTGTGCTTTTAATATCCACAGCTGTGTTTGCAGGAGCTGCCATTGACGTATCTGCCGGTGCGTCGGTAACCGTTGCTGTTGCAGTTTTATCTGGCGCAGCATCGGTGCTGGTCACGGTGTCGGTTGATACTGCAGAAGGCGCAGCTGTTACTGCGTCCTTGATGGTCGATGTTGCAGTTGTACCTGGTTGGGCATCGCTGGTGGTCACGGCGTCGCTGGTGGTCACTGGGTCGTACGACACTGCAGAAGGCGCATCTGTCACTACTTCCTTAGCGGTCGATGCTGGAGTTGTATCTGGTGCGGCATCAGTACTGGTCACAACGTCGGTTGTCGCATCTGTGGCAAAGTCACCCTTTGCAGCGTCCGTGCTACTTCCGGATTCTGTTGCTGCATTGGTTGTCACAGCCGTAGATGCGTCGGTCGGTGCCTCAGACACCGCTTCTGGCTGAATCGTTTCCGACACGGATGCCTCAGTAACCGCGACAGTTATTTGTTTTGGCTGACCATCAGTTTGAGCGCCGTAAGCTTGATTGTCAAATGCATTACGGGCTTCTGCTACGGTTGTCGTTTGATCCTTTCCTGGAGGTGTCGTTGTTGCATCAGTTGTGCCAACCACGCTTAATGATGCGTTTCCTGCTCCGTTTTTGGGCTTAATGTCTTCAACACCTATCAGAATATCGTTTTTAAACGCTGCAGGTGTTTCCTCTTGGTTGGTTGGCATGGTAACATTGTCGGGTTCCAGCTCGATCAATAGCATAAAGGGTGTTTCTTCCTCTGAGGGTGTTCGAGGCAATACGTTAGTGTTAATTGCCGGGACCGCAGCTGCTGCAGAAACTTTTGCAGTCTTTTTCGGCTTTCTGCGTATTGGAAACGGCGCACCCTTGCTTGGCTTTTTCTTTTTGGCAGCAAATTTTTTAGGAGTGGGAGGTGACTGGGTCAGTGATTCCGTTAGGGGCACTATTCTTACTGGTGGGACCACCTGAGCCCGAGAAAGCGAATACGGTTTGTGCTGGCTCGTCCTTCCAGCCAGATCTGAGGGCGGTATGCGTTTTCTTTCCGTTTGCGCTTGGATTTGGGTCTTCTTTATTGCAAACTGGGTCTGTTCGCGCTCATTCTGGACTGCCTGATTGGCATCTGGCAAAAATGGCGATTTCCATCTGTTGACAGAGGGTCTCTGTTTTGCCGATGTACTGGAACAAAATCACGTACTCATCAGGCGGAATAATATAACACGGGTCTCTATCGCACTGTGGAGAAATTTCTCGCTTGGATCGATACTTATTTATTAAGCTCCGACCTGCATTGTATTTCGTTCATACCTGTTTTTAATTGCATACTGCGCTCGTTGGGAGTATCCGTTCGATTGTGAGCTTTCTGGCAGAATTTGTCGTTGGCTGACCGCTGAAAGAGCACCTCCCTGCGGACCTATCTGGGCACTAATGATTTGCTTCCAAGGTTCTATAAGGAAAAGCGTTATGTTGCCGTTGTCTGTTAGGAGTAAATTTACCGATTTGGAACTACAGGCATACCTGGTGCATATTCCGTTTCATTATAGTAACGCCTGAATGGTAAATCAACCGGAGCGGTTCCTGTCCGTAGCCGCTCGCCGGTAAGCGTCCTGTTGCGAAAGATCTGATTCTGTGGCAATGGTCTCGATTCAAGATTGTTATTTGCCGGACGTCGCATCGAATTCGACTGGCGATAGTTTCGGCTGTCGGGTGGGACACGATTGGGAAACTGCCAGAAAGAATCGATAGCTGGCACACGGAAGCTCGTCAAAGCAACAGAAGATTCACGCCTTACCGGTGGATCTGGGTATTGGTGTACTCTAGAAGGCGTATCTAAACTATCGTCATAACGGATCCCGGGTTGGAATTGTCGGACAACGCGCAACAGAGTTCTTTCCAAGGACGGATCTTCGTCAGCCCGGAAAGAGTCGTACGATACCGGGTGCGCCATTATGGTCCAGGACAGCATAACAACAAACTGCAATAAATTATACGTATATTAATGACCCGCTGATAAATACGTGAATAAACTGTTAATTATCGAAGGCTTAGGCTCGCAATCATTTTGGCAGAAGTCAAATTAGTAATTTTCGTCCATAACTATAAAGACGTGATTGGAAAACGGGAATGCGAAGCAAGAAAGGGTAAAAAGTTGAGAAATGGTAGCAAAATATTCGTGCAGCAGCCACTATAGCCCTTATGAATGGGAAAAATTAATACAAATATTTCGTGTAGATTTGAATTAAAGACACCTGAGACAATTGTTACTGTCCCTTAACAAAGAAAAACTTTATTAAACGCTTTTCCAGTTTAAAAGGTCACGAGTATACCACTGGCAGTTAAAAGAGTATAATTATGCTACACATGTACCATCAGGCATGCAATGCAATAAAACAAAAGTACTTGTACTAATGTTTCACTCACCAAAACAATCGAAAAGTTTCCGCCGTAAATCCGATGGAGATTCCGTAAAACGGACATTGTTACTGGTTTGTCAAAAGCAGAAAGTCAGCAATTTCTTTTTGGTGATTTAATTATTAATCACACAACGTAAAGCTATCTCAAAGCTGCATAAAATAAGTTGCCGGTAATGGCATACTGTGTTTTACTTTTCCTTTTGCTTTGGTACCAAAAAAACTAGTGCAAAATTACGCGCAATACAGTTTGAAACATATACAACGCGTAATATGAGTGATTATTACGATGTTGCATATAGCCGATCGAACAAGTGCCCCAGTTTTGCAGATTCCGAAACGGAGTTCCCAAGGATCGTCAACATTACGAGATGGCAGTTTGCATTTTTCGAACAAGCTACCCGTAGCTTAAGAGCACAAGGATTCCGACTGAACAGGTCTTAAGCGTGAGTTGTTGTGTTTACTGTTTATTGTTTCTGTTGATCATGATGATCTAACAGATACGGTATTTAGATATTGTAACCGCGTGCTGAACAGATGGTTTACATCGTTTTTAAAACAAACATTTTAAATTTTGTCACCCGTGATTTGCACTTCGTGCTCATATAATTATATCAGTGCCCAAATATGCAGTAGATTCAACCTCGGAAACGTTTTCGGTTTATTAAAGCCCAGCTCGCGCACCTAACGCCTTTTTTACGCGCGTTAGGCATTAGCAAAAAGCATACAAAGAGGAAAACATAATACATACTTGAGAAAAAATAATATTTCTTTATTACATTTATCGAATGTCTTCTCTTGTCTTCCAATTTATTCGATTGTTTTTTACGAATGTACGTGTACTCGTAGTATGCTTATTTATTTGTTTTGCCAGCTGGAAGGGTGCCATACCTGACAATAGATGCAATACTTTCCTATCACTGAAACACAAGGTTGATATAACAAGATGGCAAGATACTTGTACTGTACGTATGCGCAGTACTGTAATTTACTTGTACTGGCACTTTATAAGTCGTGTAACACCTTGCGTAATTTTTCCATCCGAAATTTGTTTTGGAATTCACAACACATCAGAAATCGGGTTGCATCAGTAGTATTTATTTCAAAGCTATAGCATCAGAATTTCAAGCTAAAATTTTAAACCGACACTCCATAAAGCGCGTGACCTCAGAACGTTATCATACTCGAATATTATACAAACATAAAACTGACAGGGGATCAGTTTACGTCGTAGTTTGTGTCGTACTGCGTAGCAGTGGGTAAAGCTATAAAGCCCAAATGTTAGCAGTCGTTGAAGTAAACATTCTGTCTTTGTGTTTACAGTAGACAGTACAGCTTCATCATCACAGATAAATAGCGTTTATTCAACGCCCCAGCCTCCTCTGGGTATTTTCTTGCACCTCATCGTTAAGGACACTGATGTTTCATCCAAATCTGCAATGAAAATTGAAAACTTATTGAATAGTTATGCATTTTCTGACAAGACAAATTATAGGGAAACTACAAATCTTTGAGTGGGCTTTTACCTGGCGGGTCAATTCCATCAAGGTTAAGAAAGGGTTGGCTCCCACAAACTCCTAACGCCATTCCCGCGCTTCGTTTGACATTATTAAAGCTGTCCAGCTTTTGAATCATTAACCCATGAAGAGTGTCTGCTACGGTGAAGAGCTCTGTTTCCGTTGTTTGACCGTAACCGACCAGGATTGTTCCACATTCCTGCTCAACGACTCGGAATTTGTCGTGCTGAAAATGAAGAAGGCCACCTTATACCTTCAACTAAGGACAAAGTGATGCAACTGCAATAATCTCCTTACATTTTCTTTCGAAGGGATTTCTGCCGCATTCTGAGTTTCAAAGGCGACCTTTTCAGAACGGAAGTCGTAATTCTCGGGCAGAATAAAGGATCGGCCATAGGTGCCGTTACAGCGGAGGTGTCGACCACTACCAACAATCAAATAACGACGTTGATCCGACAGCATCAGCTCTAGTGATTGCACCCCTACAAGATGACCTTTAGTTGTCAATGTGTGCACCAATATAAAGCGATTGATGAGAAAAGTTTACCGCATAGTGGCAGTTGTCCAACGCTGGAAATAATGTTCCCATTTGACCGTGGCAACACCCGGCATAAACGTTCATCATCGCTCAGCACTTCGAAAAAGGACAGAATGGATGCTTTGGATTTAGTCGATGGTTCGGATGCAAACACAAGTGACAGGAGTCCATGATGGTCTTCCCATCCGCGGACAGCCACAGCACCGGTGACCGGAACATAATCACATAACAACAAGCGGCCGTTAACAAAGCGGTATATTGGCGAGATTTTCTCGGCTGTTTTAGATTTGTCGTGCGTATGCGGATGGAAAATCGAGAAGGCAACGAACGTATTTCCCGCTGACATGGTCACGACGTCGACATCACTGATGTACCGATGCGGAATGTCTTGGATTTTCACCACGTGCAGCGGGGAATCAGAGTGAATACCGGAGCGGATCTCGTACAGATGGCTTCGTCTGTCCGCTAGAATGGCGATCACGTAGGCGTGCCGATGCACGACGAAACTCTGAAGAGAATGAACTTCTCGATGCAGACAGATAGATCCACAAAATCTCATAACAGTATCTCATAATCTACTACTACTAACAGATCTACGAAATCTCATAGTAGTATAGTACTATCTCATAGTAGCGGTCTGCTTATACCTTCAGGCTTTTAACTTTTCCACTGGTAGATGCAAAGGACTTCGAATCACTGTCGCGCTGCACAAAGATCGATTTGTCGGGATCACATTCAACGTGGCGAGCATGAAATCCGTAATCCGTTCGAGTTCCCTCAGAGCCGGTTTCCCCGGAGCACTCCAACAGTACCCTGAAAGTACGAGTACAACAGAAACTTGTGGAGAAGTCCATAGATCGCTGGCTGACTGACAGAAACCGCTACGAGGTCTCTTATCTCACATCATAAGGACTTTATTTAAACGTGTAACAAACTCTTCCTCAAAACGATTAAATTATTACACATCTAGTATGTGTCTACTGTCTAGCAGAGATTATGCATGCGATAATACTATAATAATGTGGCAAACGAAGTTAGAATTCATACCACACATCTTTTTCTTCGGATTCAGAATATTTGTTCGGGCGTTTGCGCAGCCAATGACCGTCAGACTGGGCGGGCAACTTGACAAATTCTGAGCAATAAGACGTGGACAGTCCGCTGAGCTGGTCAATGTGGACAATTTCGTGGTCTTTGTGATCGAGATCTGGAATCCGGCAGTGATGCAGTTACACAAAGAGAAATTAGCGGCACGGTACCTGTGCCATGCTCTAGCGGTTGCGTTGTTTCTGCTTCTTCTGTGACAGATGGTACCGTCGAGGACAAAGTGGACGTTTCGGTTGGAGCTGTCGTAACCGGCGTTTTTATCGAAATTGACGGCAGTGTCCATGCATCCGAGTACAGCTCCGCTACAACAGGCAGCGTCCATGCAAAAACGCCTGCCGGCGTGCTGGTTATTTCCGAAAGGTGCAGCACTTTCTCTTCTGGCTGGTTAGTGGCATTATTCGCAACAACAGTTGAATTCTCAGTGGAAAAATGCGAGAGAAAATCGGTTGGGTCTGTTTAAATTGATTAACAATCTTTTCCTGATTTATTGTATTAATGTGTAATAAGTTGGGTGAAAAGATATCCGCATGCTACGATAAGAAGCTTTACCTTCACCTGAACCATCCATTTCTTCGTCTTTGGTCTGGTTCAAAATGTGCGGCACTTTTCCATTTACGCTAGAAGCGAAAACCTTAAAATAGTCAGTGATACGATTCTTGGCTTACCGCTGCTTGCCTTTTGCCCCGCCCGCCGATGACCGGAAGGAATTCCTCTTTGTCGAATGTTCCAGTGTCATACGAGACGCTTTCGTTGGTCCATGTCAAGGCAACTGATGTGGCATTGGGTGAACAATTGCGTCCACCATCCACGCAAAAATCCGCTATCCAAAAAAAAGGAAAAGGAACAGGTATGCCTGTAGTTGCTTATTAGCGTTTGATTACTTCTGTGCACGGTACCGACATTACAATTTTATGAATCTACAATACGTCGTATTCAATGCGCAAACTGAATTAACCGGTATAAAACACTTCGCAATCATGCATGTAGCACAAGAAACAGGAACATTACCTGCATTTCCCGCTCCGGCGTGTGCAGATAGGCATACGATTAGTAAGCTGGCATACCAAAACATATAACGCTCACCGCTGGTTGTAATCCACCTTTCCTTCATTTTGTGAACGCGACTTTATATTTTGCGCACAGCAAAGACAGCCAAACGAAATAGCAAAAATAATAAAAATAGAACAGCATAAAATGAGCAAAAATTGCACTGAAAATCAATAAAATTGATTGACAAAGACAATTAATTTATTGACAAAGGCTAATTTGATATGTATAGGCGCATAAGAGAACACTTTTACACTGAAATCCAGCTACAAGTATTCGGTTTTTGGATAAACGTGATGTAGGTGGATCACTGAATACCAAGAGTACGTTGGCGTTTCAATAACCTCTTGATGATTTACAATATATACCACACTGTCTATCTGTACAGCTTCACCCACTGATCGCTTTCCCATGGCATGTGTTTGTGTTTTTGTTCGAACAGTCGTGATGCGGTAAAAAAATGGAATGCCGGTGGGATAAGTATGTCGTACAAGCGCCGTGTACGAGTAGATTAATCGTCTACGAGGTGGTAGTCATTTTGGTAGAGTTAATGCATTCCAATTTTTGTGCCTTGTTCAGTTTCGAAAAGCCAATAATATTAAAATACCAATTCTCAGATTCTGACGTCTAGTTAGTACAATCTTCAATGCCAAAATTATCGTATCGTTAAAAAATAATGGTTTTCGTTAGAAAGGTGAACTACTGTAGGTGGCGCGCAAACAGCCAGTGTTGTAGTTCCCCACAGCCGGATGTTCTTAATTAAGGAAGTTTTGGCAGCATTTTTGTGCTGGAAAGTTGTGGAGATGTCTAACACAAAGTTCAAAATTTTTTTTTCTTATAATATACAGATTATAAGTGTGAATACGTCGATACACACGATCCCTACATGAGTTGCGCTAGCAAATTGCGACATCTGGAGTATGAATGAACTTGACAGTTAGGAGATGTTAAGATTTTCATTCATTATCGAGATCAACTCTTCGTCACTTGACGACACACGTTAACCATAATTCAGTATTTCGCTAAGCCTGCGGTAGTTTACTGCGCAAAATGTACGAGAATATTATAGTCACGCAATTGTCCAGCTGGCAGCAGGTTCTTAAGCCTGATCAGTTTCGTTGTTTCATATTCCGTCGAAGCAATAATGCTGCGCTTAACAGTTATCGCGGATTTCCTTAATTTTATTCTGTCCTTTCTTAAATATGCAGAACGGAAAGCAGAGTCATTGTACAACCCATTAAAATACGGAGTTCCACATTAAACAGCAATAAATATAAAGTTTGGCTGTCAGTAGCTTATTTCACTTTACAGATACAAAGGCTCAAGCATGGTTTTAATAATTGCACAATACCAACAACAGAATCATCATACAGTATCCAAGCATTCACAGCGTTTTATCAATTTTGTTTACTGCGGTAAGATCTTGGTCGGCGGGTGCGCAATGTCGTGATGTCCCGTTGACAAACAAACATAACGGATACGTAGGCATGATCGGAAAGGTCACAAATGGTATCCGTCACCTGCACCAGTACATCGTAAGCGTGACCGATTCCAAGTAGCGTTCGACTGTCCGCCGGGGCTTTTTCACTGAAGGGCACGAAGGGGTACAGGAAGCCATTGGTTTCGTCAATGATGAACTTGTTGCCATCCGTTCTAATGGAATAACAAAACTTATTAGTTCCGTTAAGCGTGTACCCCATGCGCCAGCGCAGTTTGATGGCTGTGCACCTATATGCGTGTCAAAGAAAACTAAACAACGATTTTACGAATGCCAGGGATACGTACGCTTCGGTTTTGTTGATGATCTCGAAATGGAACGACCCGCTTCCCGCTCGGACATGAACAGCCATGGCGACATCGCTGATGTCCTGCTGACTGCAGTCCACCTCCTTAATAATTCCTTGCGGCTCGACGACCATCGGGGCGTTACAGATGCTGGCTAGAGAGACAAGAGGAGCCCGTACCAGCTGCAGTTTAACGGAATACCCGGTCACGGAGGCGTTCCGTTGCGCAGCGCTCATATTGATCCGAATGTTGTCCAAGGCGCTGAGATCGGTACTCTTGTTCACATAAATGTCCAGCATTTGGCCGGAATCCGCTGTGATATTCTGGCAACACTCGGTTTTGTTGGACGCCCGAATAGCTCCGCTTTGATTGGCGGGATAATATGGCTGGGAAGGTGGCATATACGGCTGCGGTCTGGTAATAAAGATATCAGGTTAAAATTCACAGACATCAAGACCACAAACAACAGTTTAACAAACAATAAAATTTCTTTTAATCACATTCATTCGTTTGATATCCGTATGAATTCTGCAAGCTTCGATTTGGGATGAAAGTTTTTAGTGCGTGAAGAAATGACTTACGGTATCCCGATGTTGGGTGCGTACTGCACGGCAGGCACTGCGATGTTATAATTCCCATACTGCATATTCCAGCTGGTATTGGGCATGTGGATCACCGGTCGGGTGTCGATTACCGGAGGTGGACTGTACGGTGGCATCGTGAAGCCGAGCGTGTCAAGCGTCGTTGGGCGTCTGGTGACCTTAAAGCCTTTACTGCGTTTCCTGTAAAATATGCAACGCTTAATTGCGATTTCTAAGGAATTGTAGCAGCTATCAACAAAGGTCACCAGTACCACACTCTTTTAGTGTTGCATTTACGAAGTGTTTACCTTGTTTAACAGAATAGAAGTTAAATTTTATTGCCAGGTTCACGCTACCTTGTAGCTAAAGCATTGTTGGGATCGTATGAAATGGAATTCGCTTTCGCCGGCTGACGGGCTCTTCCTGGGACGGGTCGTACCAGCGAGGAATTGGTTGCAAATTTTTTGCGTGGTTTATTAGGATCCATTGCGCTGATATTGACCTGACCGCGTCGGAATGGCGGAACATGCTTCACTCCTGTCTTAAAACCTTTTGTTGGCCGCTTCGGTGTTTTAGTAGCTGAATTGAATCCAAGAGTTATAATTCTGTTACCCTGAGTGTACCATATAGATACATTGAAAATACGGAACTCACTGGCGTATTGCGGAACGCCTTGATTTACTGTTCCTGAACTGAACTGGAGACGCTCTCTGAAAATTTACCATAAGTTATTTAACATTCCGGATGAAGGTTAAAACAACAAATTACTGAATCAGTCGGCTGGAGTTCTGCTGCTGTATTTCGGTTGGATAAGGAACGTGAAGTTTGGTGGGGAGATAATACAGCTGCATGGCGTTCGTCGAGTATGTTTCGGGCGCCATTGTAGGAGGCAAATCAAACGGACGGGGAGGAGCGACGATGCTGTGATTAATAATTGCTGGCAGATTTGGTGCCTGTAAGAAGCCGAATTTTATAAACGCACCAGGCATTGTAATATAAATATTTTTTTTACATAGTTGGTTGGATGCACATTTCCTTGCTGTACGGGGACCATCGCATCAGAAGGAGATGGCGGAGGAAATGGGAGCCTGGAAGGCTCGGTCACACGCGTGACCATCGATAATATCACTTCCTCCAGACTTTCATCGAAAAGTTCCTCCAGCTTGGCATCGCGGTTAATTGTGTATGAATTAGGATTTCTCCCAACCACACCTAAACAAACATATTTTACATATAAATCACCGGAAGGTCGCAGTTATATACGAACGGCGTGCCTTCGACGTATTTTTTAGGTCCCTTGGAATTCGTGGTTGCGTTTACACACGGTTTCTCCCGTGATGCATTTGTTTGCGGTTGCATAATCAACGGTGCAAGGGGCTGTGGAATCTGGTGAGGACGTCCGGAACCGTATGGAAGTGACGCATTGATGAAAACTAGTTTCCGCTGCCAGTCCGGTACTTCGGCATCTTTATTAACAAAACATTGTGTTGCAAAACAATATCTGCGAGAAAAAGTATTTGTTGATCTTGCACTCATTTAATTACACAAAATATAATTTTAAAATGCTTGCGCATATGTATATGTATAGAAGTATTCTAGATACCGTATATATGTATATATGTCTGTATAGACCATGTACAAGTATTATGGAAAGATATTGAATGAAATGTACTTCAGTCATCACTTTATAAAGGGCGTTAGCGTACATAATAATTTATTGACAGTGCGTGCACACCGATAACAAATCCATCTAGATCTCTGTCACCTACCAGCATCAGTATTGATAATTCGTCGTATTGGAGAAGCCGGCAGCATCGGATCCACGCTGGAATTAAATCGCGATCCAACGCTCCACAGAGTAGGCACAACCGGGCGTGTTCGGTCATACAGCGGTAGAATAATTCCAGGCGACCTATACTTTGCCGGTTTCGTCAGATTGAACCGGTCCTTAAACGGTCGCACGCCATCTGGCCGCTCCCACAGAGAACCTCTGCGCTGGGTTCCCAAAAGGGGAATTACCGGTGCTTGTGGTGTTGGTTCTGAGGCCACGGGTAGCTGCGTCATATCGGGGACGGTCTGCTCCGGTGGAGGCACAACAACAACTTGGTCGGTTTTGTTAACACGCGACATGGCGAGGTCATTGGGCACAATTTCATGATGGTCCGTTTCGTGTAGCATGTGATCGTAGCGTACTGGTCCAAACACTGCGTTGACCTTTTGCTGCACTGGTTCGGGTTTCTCCGGATGTTGTTCATCTAATGGATGCGTTTCGTTGTACCGTACATCAAACACCCGTGTCTTTTGCCATTCGGAATCAATCACGCGTTCACTCGTGGCTTTTCGTGCTCCCACGGTCTGGTCAGTTCGGGCAGTGCCTTCTTCGTGGTGCACCGGTATGGTCGCATTGTACCGGCTTTGGAACACGCGGGAATTGTCTGGCCGTTCCCACTTTATTCCCTGGTGTTGCACGTACATTGGCGGATGTGTGATTTTAGGCGTGGCAGTTGCCGGCATTGTGGATGGTGCCATTTCCAATCCATCATCGGTTACCGAAATATTGTATCTGGAATCAAAGGCTGCATCCGGTTGGCGCTCCCATCCACCTCCTAACCGGTATGACCTTTCCGTTTCCATCCGTTTGGGCGGAAGCGGAGGCGCAACAGTAGTTACGGGTGCCTCATCGTAGTCAAATGTCTCGTTATATCGTTTTCCGAAACCTCTGCTATCCGGTCCCTCCCACTTGATTCCTTGGTGCCGAACGTACATGGGCGGCGGCTGGGTAACCTCAAGGACTACCGGTGACGATGTTGAGTATGGTACAGGTGCTGGTTGGTCTTCGGTTACCGAAACATTATACCGCGAATCGAATACCTTGTTTAGGCGTCCCCACTCGTTTTGTCCACCTCGAAGAGGTGAGATTTCTTCAGATTTCGGTGGCGTAGAAACAACAACGCCAGTTCTCATCGGTGCTTCCTCGTGCTCACTAGTGACGTTATAGCGATTCTCGAAACTTCGAAAATTATCGGGACTCTCCCATTTAATCCCTTGATGAGCTGCATAGGAGGGCATCCGTTGTTCTTCTATAGCCGGGTAAACAGCTGGCTGCACGCTAGGAGACTGGGGAAGTGTTTCAACGTGATCTTCTGGCGTGGTTTCGTTGTACCGGGAATCAAACATGACGTTGCTGTGCTGCCGTTCCCATCCACTCGACACTCGCTCCTGCGATGGCTGCGCTGCGCTTACGATGGCGTTGATGGGAGGAACAAACGGCGGAGCTGGACCTTCGTATCGCATGCCGGATTCGCCAGTGGTGAGTGATGCCGGTTCCTCTTTGTGCGTGGCAAACTGACCGATACCAGGGTAACCGGGAAAAGTCAACGGGGCCGCTTCTTCATGATCATCTATAGTAACATTGTACCGGTGTCCAAAGTACCGCGGGCGTTCCGGTTCCGACAGAACACGCACTTCTTGTTGCGGCCATGGAGGTCGAGGCAAGTCCGGCATAATCAAAATCGCTGGCTTTTTGTCTGCGTCATACACCGATGTCAGGGTACGTTGAATTTCTTCCGGTGGGCTTGAGTCGTTGTATCGCCCCGAGAATACACGATCAGGAGCTCGCTCCCATCCAGATCCAGCACGGGTTACGTCAATGCGTACTGGCGGTACCAACCGCGATGCTTGTGGCTGTACCGGTTTCCTAATCGGCGGCTCCGGTTCGGGTTCTGTGTGATTGTACCGCGTTTTGAAGTACCGGTTAAATTCCGGTCGTTCCCATCCAGACCCTGTACGAGGCATCGTCTCGGAGGTAGGCATTTCGAACTCTGAAGAAATCTGCTGCTCCGACGCTCTTTCCCATCCGACGCGTGACGAGGGAAGGAAACTGCTCGTTAATCTGGCTCCTGTACTTTCATCAGCAGGAACAATTTCTTCGGGAACGCTGGCATTGTATCGCTCGTTAAATACCCGGTTCGTGCTGCCTCGCTCCCAACCTATACCCGGCCCGGACACTGCCGGCACAATCGCTGGTTGTATTTGAACAGGCGGTGCGGTAACAGGTTCGTATTGTTGGTGCTCATCCAGAGAAGCGTTATATCGTCCCATAAATGTCTTGGGACTGAGATCCGGAAACTTCCCTTCCGGGTGGTCAGTGAGCGATTCATTGTGGCGTTTCTTGAATGCGCGCGCCGAATCCGTGTACTCATCGCGTCGCCCGGCGGAAGGGAGAGGAGCTAAGCGTAGCCTTGGCAGAGGTGGGCTGCGCCCGGAAGCCGGCCCTGCCATTAACCAGACTGGAGTGGACTGTGGTCGAGGCATTGATGGATAGCCGACTGGCTGTTCGGGGGTCTGTCCGCGACGTTGCTTGGAGAACGCAGTTCGACCGGCTCAGGCTGAACAACATCGGGAACTGCTGCAACATCGACTGTATGTCGCTGTACTTCTGTGTCCACCGGGATCTGGTAAATGGGAATCTCACTCAGTGATCCGTTGAACCTTGGCTGGTAGCTTGTTTGACTTGCCGGAACTGGAACACTGAATGCCGGCACTACCGATATGTCGGAATAATCGTCTATGGTTAAGTTGTATCGTTCGGGGAACATTGGATGGTCCGTGTCCCAGCCAGCGTCCAGTCGACCAGCGAATGGTGTTTTCGAAGGAACCAGAGGCACGACATTCATCACGGGTGCGACAAAACCAGGGAACTGGCGGTCAGGAAGGGGCAAGGCGCTTGCGTTGTATCGCTCATCAAAGGCTTGATTGGCTGCCGCTCTTTCCCAGCCAGTTAAAGATGGCATAGGCTGTGGTGCTGTTCCACGCTCCGGAGCCAAAGGACGCAGCTGTACTGCAGGCTGTGCGTCCGGTCCAAAGACGCTTCTGTTATAATGATGGGGAATTGTGATCATACCGGGGGAATGGCCATCAGAAATAGGCAAGGCGGTTGTATTGTAACGCTCATCATAAGCCTGATTGGGTGCAGCTCTTTCCCAGCCAGTTAAATATTGTACTGGCTGCGGCATCACTGGTGGTACCGGAACCGATACTGTAGGCTGCACGTCATGTATAGTGCCGTCATAATGCCGAGGAATTATGACTGCACCGGGTAAGTGGCCATCAGGACCACGCAGGGCGGTTGCATTGTAACGCTCATCAAATGCTTGATTAGCTGCCGCCCTTTCCCAGCCGGTCAAATACTGCACTGACTGCGGCACCATTGGTTGAATCGGAGCCGATACTGTAGGCGGTTGATAGATGGTGGTTCTGTTATATTGCTGGGGAATCGCAATCGAACCGGGGAACTGGCCTTCAGAAACAGGCAAGACGGTTGTATTGTAACGCTCATCGAATACTTGGTTGGCGGCCGCTCTTTCCCAACCGGTCAAATACCGTATTGGCTGTGGCACCATTGGCTGAAGCGGAGTCGAGGGGCGCAGTTGGACTGTAGCATCAGGACCACGCAGGGCGGTTGCATTGTAACGCTCATCAAATGCTTGATTAGCTGCCGCCCTTTCCCAGCCGGTCAAATACTGCACTGACTGCGGCACCATTGGTTGAATCGGAGCCGATACTGCAGGCGGTTGGTAGATGGTGGTACTGTTATAATGCTGGGGAATCGCAATCGAACCGGGGAATTGGCCTTTAGAAACAGGCAAGACGGTGGTATTGTAACGCTCATCGAATACTTGATTGGCGACCGCTCTTTCCCAGCCCGTTAAATGCCACACTGGCTGTGGTAAAATTGGTTGAACCGGAGCCGATGGGTGCAACTGTACTGCAGCATCAGGACCAGGCATGGCAGTTGTATTGTAACGCTCATCAAAGGCTTGATTGGCTGCTGCCCTTTCCCAGCCCGTTAAATACTGCATTGGCTGCGGCACCATTTGTGATACCGGTGCCGATGGACGCATCTGTACTGTTGGCTGCGCATACAGTTCATCGATGGTGCTTCCGTTATACCGCCGGACGAAAGATCGCCCTGATGCGCTGCGCTCCCAGCCAAGAAGGTTTCGTAACGGCATCTCGGGTTTGTAACCTTGCACTGGTGATACCGGAACCACAGGAAGAGAGATGTCGGCAATGGTAGGAGATGGATAGACGTCCGCCACCGGGGTTGGGTGCACTGGGGCTTCGGATGGCGGCACGTACCCGGTGTAGGCTGGATCCTTCTCAACGTGTTTCAGCTGAATGCTTTCGTGATGTAATGGTTCCATTTCGATTTGGGGCATGGGCTGAGGAGGCGCTTGCGAAGGAGCGGGCAGAACCGGTTGCGAAGGCATTGGCACGAAATATTGCTTCATGTACGGTTCTTCCATGGCATCATCCCCAAGGTCCAAATCTTCAATTCCTATGCCAGGCTGACCTACGCCCAAAAATAAAATTGGTAAGACTATATTGAACGCGGTTCCATAAGATGACCTTCTGACGTATTAATGTATCACGTTATCAGGGCTCCTAAAGCGTCCGAAACAAAACAATTTACAGGTAAAAGCACCTTTGACAGCCATCGTCGGCTGTACTATCTGTTGATACACTATTCGCGGCTCTTCTTCATCGATGTAGTCGGAACCAAAATGGATTCCACGGGTAGAGTTATCCATCCCCACCGACATCATGGTAGACGTTGATGGCATCAAAACCTTCATTACTGTTGTAGACTCGTACTCCTCGTATTTGAGTCGGTCGATTCCAGTGGCATTGTCATAATTCAGTCTGGTACCGGCGTTATAAGCTGTTCACAACAGATGATGCGGTGTGATGAGCTATTACCACTATACATTAAGAAACTGCTATTCCTTACCTGTGTCAGATTGACTGGTATTCTGGTATGAGCTTTGTAGTAACTGTCGTTCTTCGTAATGATTATCGACTTCGGAGACGTTTTCTTTTAGGCGAACCGGTAAGATCTTTGGACGTCCCATAGGTTTCTCCACAAAGGTCACAGGTGCCCCGACACTTCGCAGATTACCGGGAATAGTACCGTTGAGGAAGATCCAAGTGGGCGATGCTTGGCCCAGTGTCTGATTGGCTTGTGTTGTCAAACGAACCAACCGGATCGGTTCGACATCTGATACATCCGCCGAATCGTTCTCGTATCGCATCCGAATGGACATCAGCTTCTGTCGCGGTTGATAAACCGAGCGAGTGGATTCTGGTATGTCCTGGTCATCCATGGTCGTTTCGTTGTACTTGAGTCTAAACTTAATCTGCGCTGATTTGTCGACGCTGGTTGTGTCGTTTTGACGGAACTTTCGAACGACGATCGGAGCTATCTGAGAGCTTTCAACGCCCAGCGTGGTGATGCCATACGCATCTTGCGGGTCGGAGGAATTGTAGTGCAGACCGCGAAGTGCCGAAGTAGGAACTTTAGCTGCAATTATGCGAAAAATAGTTAACTCAATAATTAACTGATTAAGTAGGCTGCAATACGGCCGAAAACCGAAAATGTCAACAACTTATGCACCCCGAACTTGCGGCGCAGTAAAGTGGCAGTCTGTCATACCAATCGACACCAAAATATGTCATACTTGAGCAAGTATGTACTCGAAATAGGTTCAATGGCTAATCTTAACCGTCGCCATTGAAGTGGACGAAACGACGTTTCGTTCATGTCGATTTCGACGGTTAAGATTATTGAAAGGTGTACCAACCAACATCAAGTATTCGTATGTCGCACTAAATTGGAACAAGGTGTTGCTTACTATATGTGACGATATCCTTGTCCTCTGATGTTTCGTTATCGAAATGAACGGGTTTGATGAGCTGCTGCGGTTTCTGGACAATCCGCATTTCTGGAGTACTGATATTGTCGTATTTCAGGCGCTGATGACGTCGGTTAGGGGCTGTCGCTTCGGAGTATACCGCTGTTCTGTCTGCCTTATTCTGATAACGCTTTCCGCTCAACATCTTGGTGATTCCTGTGGTACCGTTAAAGCGCACCTTTCTCAATGACCCTGCAAAATACACGGTTAACGGTGACCTCAACATTCAAAGAAGCGACGAACAAACTGAAGCAGTCAATCATTACTAGACTACTCATAAATCTTAATGAGTGCGTGCCTTGTTTTGTGGCAATCAGTGGAACGATTAAGGTTGAAGCGCGATCATCTCGTTCTTCTTCTTCCACTTTGGAATAATTATCGAATCGGATCCCGGGCTTTACTTGTGGATAGACGGACTCCCGTGTTTCGTTGATCATTGAGGTGTAATTGTAGCGCACTTTGGGAATGAAACTGGGTGGCACAGTTCGTTGAATAGTAGTTGCTGCTGACGGCTCACTCAAATCCTCATTCGGTCGATCTTTATCATCGTACCTCATTCTTCGCGACGTACCTATAAAAGAAATTATAATAATATTTTAATTTGTGAACAAACAAGGTTCGAAAGCAACGCGTGATTATTGTAATGGTACGTATTTATTTTGTTAACAAGACCATGCAGGCTCATTGTGGAAGAACAGATACCGGTAATATTGATCATTACCATAACTGATTGTGGTTCGTGTTGCCGGTGTGACCTCGTCAACTGATGTCTCATTCTCGAAATGCACTTGCGGAACATACGGTCGTGTGACCGGGAAGAACATCTGATCGGCAGATCCATCCCGTTTTTGCTGAGACACGGTCGGGATGAACTGTGCGGGAAGGGTGTAGGGTGACACAAACACATCGGCTTCGGAGTAATTTGTCCGGTATCGTCCAGAATCGTATTTAATTCCTTTCTTGTCATCAAATCTGATTCCTTTGCCTTGTGGGGATCCTGCAATCACCGATGAGCCAATAGTACGTAAGGGTTGAACTGAGTAACTACGTTGCCAAAATAGTATCACTCAGTTAGAATTTCTACATTTGTAAGCCATTTGATAGTTAGTCTATTAGCATAACGAGCATGACAACAAGTAGATGTAATGAATATTGCAGAACGATGAAAAATTTGGAAGGCATTTATTTATGTTTGTACCGGTCATATAGGAGAAGTAGTCAGCTGTGCGCGGCGTGTAAGGAGTCGCTTTAACGATCGGTGTATAATCTTCTTCCACACTGGATCCGTTATCGTAGTGAACAATTTTAGAAGACTTTGCCGGCCATATGGCAGGCACTACCGGTCCGGGTTGGTAAGGTAGGCTCGGAGCTGGCTGAGTTTCCGTATAAGCGACGGCCTCTTTAACAGTTTGCGCCGTTGTGTCCGAAGTGTTATAACGCTGCGTGCCGTTGTCGTACTGGATTCCTTTTGGAAGCAGTTTAGCGTAAGCTTCTCCATAATGTAGACGTCTCTTTTTACCTGGCCAATTGCATTATCATAAAATGTCCAAGGAAGATAGGAAAGTCAATCATTACCAGGTTTGACCAATGACGGAATGACATCGGTAAGGTTCGTTTTGACGGATTTCGGTTGCGCGGCTTCCGAATAGTCGTGCCGGTATGGACCGCGACGGTAGTGAATGCCGGTACGTGTGGTGTTGTCATGATGGATACCAGGTTTGCGAAGTGTTATCACTAGAAAAAGCAAATCTCAAATTGTAAAAGGTTACGCAGGTAAAAAAATATTACAGTATAATTTATGGCAAGTTCGCAACAGTAAGAATCACGCAGAAGAAACAGCAGATAAGTTAAGGTCACCATCGGTCTTAGGCGGCATTTCTGGTTGCACAGGGAGATCATGGTAAACGTGTTGAGCTACCGGATATTCCTGCTGTGGAGAAACCGGCATGATTTGATACATATCCACTTCTTGCAGTTTATCGAGCACTGGACGGACAAAATAGTCTGGTAGGGTTTCCGAAAAGTTGTGCCGATTAGGACCACTATGATAACGAATGCCCAAACTTTTTGGTGTCGGCATTGTCTGGTTGTACCGTATGCGGTGAATTCCCATTCCTGAGAAAATTCTAACCAGATTAGTTTGTAACAGAGGACAAGTCATTTTCCTAATGACATAAGACTATAATCTAACTGTAGAGTACAGAAGAGTTATAAAAAAGGTCTTCTCTATCAGATGATTCGACAAGATGATTGAAAGAGTAAATTTTTTTAACAAATAGGCGGTTAAAAAAGGCCGCGTCAAACTATATGATTTTACCTCCAGGCACAGTCGGGTTAACGGCGGGTAGAAGGGGTGATGCGGGCTCGCGCTGGTCAATTTGGATTGTATCGGCCACTACCGTGCTGGATTCGGTAAACGGACCAGGGAGAGAATCGGAGTAGTTTGTGCGATACATTGCGTTTTCTCCTAATTCCATTAGGAGTCTACTATCGCCGGTGTCATTCTTGTAAAATCGTAATCGGCGTTTTTTAACTGAAATTACCATACAAATAAAACAAAATGCGGAAATAATAAAGCCGATATGTAAAGAAAGCGTTACCGGTTCCGTTTGCTGCTTGCACGTATTGCGCGACCTCGTACGGTGGATAAGGAAGCGCACTTAACGGGACAGTAGCGGTGGGTGTTGGCTGGGCTAACGGCGGCAGCACTTCAGAATAATTTCGTTTTGTCGAGCCATGTTGATAGTGGATACCGCTCTGGTCCGTATAGCGTACGCCGTGTTGTGCTAAATTGTACACCAAACTTATGCGACTTGCTAACTACTTTTATCTGGAGGCAACTGTTGATACGTACGGTAAACAGCCGGACGAGGGTCAACATACTGTACGGTTTCAGATGGGGTGTACAAAACAGAAGGAACAACTGGAACTGACACCGGTGGAGTTAGATAAGGCGGAAGCTGTTCAGAAGAATTCCGTTGTTTGGGACCTTGTTGATAACGAATTCCACTCTTGTCGGTATAACGCACACCATGTTGGGCTAAACAAAATTTAAAAAAATTTTCTAGAAGTGTAGAGCTTTTTAATCACAAACGCGCGATCGTTTCGTACAATACGAAATTGGAAAAACATATGGCTGGACGCCTGATGGTTGGGGATAAGGAGGCAATACATTAGCCGGAACGAGCGCCGGCGGCGCTTGTTGGTAGGGCGGGAGCGCTTCGGAATAGTTCCTGTGCTTTGGACCATGTTGAAAATGGATGCCACTTAAATCTGTGTATCTCACACCATGTTGCGCTACAAATATTGCCAATATTCATACAGCGTTGCCATTAATATACTGATCGGCAAACTGTCTTACGTTGTCCAACTGGCTGCGGTGGTTGCTGCATAATCTGGGGTTGTGGTTCGGGAGCTTGTGGATAAGGAGGCAAGGGCACATTATAAGTCTCCACTCTTGTTTCTTGTTGCGGCAATACTTCAGAGTAATTGCGATAATTTTGACCGTGCTGGTAATGAAGTCCTCTCACGTCAGTATAACGCACACCGTTCGGCACTAAATTGTAAACTAAGATTACGATAAATTTAGTTAAAAAATTGCGCAGCCAAATCAGCTTACATGGTCTTGGTGGATACTGCGCTGGGAGCGGCTGCAACTGAACAGGAACCGATGGGAATTGCTGCAGTGGAGCGACTGCAACCGCGGGCGCTGTATACACAGTCTCGTTGCGACGTTCCACAGCATCGATGTCGTATGCGGAATCATTGTAGCGAATGGGTGGCAGGTTCTCGTAATCCGTGTCATGATAGGACATCTCGTGGTGCTCTTGTATATGCTCCATCGCCGGCTGGATGTGAGCATAACCGGGAACCGCTTCAGAATGGTTGTGCAGATTGGGGCCATTGTCAAACCGGAGACTGGAAGGGCGCTCGTAATGCAGTCGTCTTCCGGAGTAGCCTGCAAAGGTCACAGTGCAAGGTCTGAACGTTGAGTTATCTGCACTGCCTTATACACAACAGCAAACGTACACTGCGAGTTTATACAAAAATCAGAAAAGTGATATCCAAGGCTTTTCCCATACGTACAGATTGCCACCTTTGCAAGATTTATTTACCAGATTTACGCAGTATGCAGATGACATACGTACCATGAGGAGCGACAAGTTGCGGTGCAGGTTGCGGATTTTGAACCGGTCCGGCGCGTCCGCTCTGGTTATAAGGATGCTCATGCTCCGTGTCCGACTCGGTGTAATCGTCGTAATACTCGTAATGCACGTTGTTGTAGTGATCCTTATGCGGCTGGACGGCTGGTGGAGGCGGAGCAGGCGCTTTCACTGGCGTGTCAGGGTACTCACCACTTGCGTTGTAGTGTACGCTGTGTTCATCGTGGGATTCGTATTCGGAATATTCGTGGTCGTCGTGATCGTATTCCATCTCGTCCGAGGAAACTCTGGATGCATTGGCCTTTTGCCCATGTCCGTACCGCACACCGTGATGATGTCCGTGGTGCGGAGCAAGCGGTCGTACCACTTTGTAACCTGGAAATAGTGACTGATAAAGTGTTTGAGATTTGCACTTTTCAAGCTCGAGCAACACAACATGTTTGGTAATTTTGAGCTCAAAGGGCTGATGTTTGACACAGTTTAGTACTGCTACTTTGCTAATTACCTTTGGCTGAATTATACTGTTGGGTTCCGTATTTTGCAGCGTCCGGTCCTTCTTCATCAAAGAATTCTGTGGAATCATTGCTGTAAGAAACTCTTTGGTGATGCATGGAATCGTAGTGTCCTTCTTCTTCGTGATGATAGCCAATCGGTATAGTTTCTGTAAAAGCAAAGCAAGGCGAATGGGTATTTTTCTTGATTTGTTAAGTTGAATACTTATTTTTCTTTATTTGTTAAAGCGAATATTTTTCTTATTTTTCTTGAGCACAAGTAGTACACGGTAGTACCAATAAGAAATTGCAAGCGTTTGTTAACGCGACGATATTACAACTTACAAGTGCCCTACCGCTCAACTGTTGTTGCTAGCACTCGTAACTGCAAGGCGCAGGCATACATTCTCAACGCGTGTACGGATGGCAGACGAAAACGACTGAGTTATGACTATCACAAAGCTGTTTCGCAATGAAGAGTTATGACTATCACAAAGCTGTTTCGCAATGAAACAATAAGGCTATAATAATGTTACCGTTGTTGGAATGGGACTTAATCAGGGCAACATTGGACGCTTCCAGTCCAAGCAGATCCGCTGAATCATTGACATAAGAAATGCCCTTATGAGCAGTTGGATAATCCTCCTCGCCGTCTTCGTGTAGATGATGAGTTGTTGTTTCTTCAACATCCCAATTTTTAAATTTCTCACAAGCTTGTAGAGAAACAAGGTGTTAAGTTTTTTTTTCTAGCAGCTACAGTACATACCAGCAATAAACTGTGCGTACGGAATTTCTTCATATGCGGACTCCTCAGACTCCAGCTCCTCCGGAAACTTGAGGCGACGGCTTCCCGGCCACACTATAAAATTGGCATGCATAATATTGGTTCACGTTGACTAACCGGCATCTTCATAAATAATATACAAGTACAAAGCGAATTCAGTTCGATTCACGCAAATAAAGTTAGTGCATAGCGTAACTGAAGGCCATAATTGTGGCAGCAGTTTTTATTTGTACCTAGAGGAACAGTGGGGTACTGCACAGTGGCCTCAGAAGAGTTATATGACGCATCAGGCGTCGGTCTTCCCGGCGTTTGGTACTGTTTCGCTGGATCCGGAGCATTCGACGGATATTGTTGCCCTAGGAAAATCAGAGCACGTTTACAGTTATTCCGGTATTACTATAAATTTCCGGTCTGGTTTTACCCATTGTCCCATTACCACCAGCGTAATCCCCGAAAGGTGCACTGTTTCGTTTAACAGGGGCAACAGGAACTAACAGCGGCACAGAATCCTCGTAATCGTGCAGATCGCCAATCCAGTCTAAATTAGACAAAACTCAATTAATTACCCGGTTTTTAAAACTGCAGAGTTCGAAGCATTCCAAACCGTACTTGTGAGGACTTGTTTAGTAGAAGATGCTCCACCTGGTCATACAAGCGGCAAATTTGGTCATTAACGTATTGCATCTTCGTCTTTACACCGTGCAATAACACAATATCGTAGCTACGGTGTACCTTTTGCTTTCGCCCCGGACATGTACGGTCGACCTTGTTTTGAGTCGATTTTTTGAAAATCGTCCAAACTGATTCCCTATATCGCGGATACGCTTAGGGTTTAGATAATTTAAACCCTTTGGAGCAGTCGGTAAAATTACACGAGAAAGGTCGGAGGTACCTTTCGAGCAGTACAATTTACCTGTCGAGCGGAGCTGTTCGTGGCATCGTAAACTAACAAAGGAGAAGGCGTGCAAAGAGGTTGCAGTTAAAGCAGCTCAAAAATTTCTAAAATCTGAACTTACCGACTCCTTTGTGTCCAGCATCACCGTCTTGACTGCATGACAACTGGTCGATTTCCACTGCACAGGTCAGAATCGCAAAAGAAACCTGATTAGCAAACCAGTTCTGCGTTCGGTAGATGCATCAACTGAACCTTACCCGTATGGCCTCGTTTAACATCATCGCTGATTCTTGCAAGAAAAATAAGCCCTTCATTTGTGTTCATCGATGTAAATTTCGAAGCACCAGGGGATGGTGGAAGCGTGGCAATGGTGTCCAGCTCCGCCCGGTGGATGCCTTGTGAAGCGTAACTGCTGCGTAAGATATCCGCCGTCAAGCAATGAATGGTGCTCGGGTAAATGTTCGGTCGGTCCAGAAGGAAAATCGATGCTGACAACGATGTCACCTCGCGCACCTAGGCAGTGCAAGTTAGTTATAACTTTATGCAACTTAACGAATTAAATTCGAAGTAACCTGAGTCCTGCACAGCTTAATTATTCAAATTACTATCCAGATATTCGGAAAAAGCATTTGGGAGTTGGCTTCGTCGTATACGTCGTAGAAGTAGAGTAACAGTTAAAGCGTACATGGTCGGTGTCTTTGAGTTCTGCCAACGTTTGCCCATCTAAAAGCCCGGTTATCGGACTCCATTGCACCGTTAGGATGTTTCTCGTGGAACCGCTTTTCTCGCTGAGCGGCTTGTCACAGTCGTGGCTACCGATTAACAAGAAATACATGCCGGACGCTCGAAACAACCGCAACGTATGGACATCTATAATCGAATGCAAGAATTTCTGTGAGTAGGTAATATGATTTTCGTTTTGAAACTGCTGATAGCTACAGAAGAGCAACAGCTATCAGCTACGACACAGTGGAATGTTTTTATTGTTAGGCATCGTGGTTTATATCATAATTATTGATTTAAACTAACCGTAAGAGCACCACTAAGTTCAATATCGTTCATTGATGTATGAAATGACCTACCGCAAAGCGGATCTTGAATATCCAAGACCTCCATCGGTTCCAGCAGACAGTGTGTTGGGTCGACGCTTTCATCCAGCCGAAACAGTTTCAACTGCATCTTGCGCGGATTTTCGTGATCCTTCAGTGCGTGCACAACGTAAAAAAAACGGCCGAATGGCCAACCGGTTGCAGCGGACGATGCTCCAAATTCTGAACTAACACAGCGCGTCACCACATTTTCGGCGCTGATGACCTCGACGCCGGGTACGTTGCAGTCGTGTCCCACATTCTGGCATAGCCGGCTGCTGGACGTGACGACAGCTACGCGGTCTCGGTTTTGGACCATGCGAATGGACCGAGCGCCGATACTGCCGATGGGTCCCAGCTCGGTAAAGGACAAGTAGGAACCGTTAAGATGCACAGCGAAAAGTAGCGAGGGTTCGTTCTTGATCACGGCTATTACCAAACTGGACTGTCTGCGACTTAGTACCTAAATAGGAAAAAGGTCGTCTGACGTAATAACAGTTTTTGAAAACCAGTCGTCAGAGAAACATATGTTACATTGATATAAGTAATATTTTCGTTACACTTTAAGAGCGTTTACGTCACAGTTTGACTAGTTCTGGTAAAATTGAGAAAAGCGTTGTATTTATACGTTTAAAGTAAACCGCCGGGGTAGGACAGATTATAAGGCACCAAATCAAACGTGGGATAACACTCCATTTTTTAAATCATTTGCATTATCTTTTTATCTTTCTTTCCTGATTACCTTGAAATCGGTAATTGCGCCACCGACTCTGGCTACCGAATAAAACTGGTCATAAGTCTGGCCGTAGGAGAATATGGGAAAGTTGCGGCAAGCAATAGCGCTCTGTGACTTCAGTGCCGTCTTCTTTGCCGCGCACAAAAAGCTGCAAAACGCAGTACTTAGAAAAACATAACCACATAACCATATTAATCATCAAATTATTGATCTTACAATCCGTTGAAGCCTTTTATCAAAGCGGTGGCAGTGACATCTTTATCCACCGGGAACGCTTGCACTCGCTGAAGACGCAAAGCATGCGGCAAGCAGGATTTGGCAGAGCCTGGATTTCCTGTGAAACCAAAGTGCTCGTAAGTTAACATTTAGAAACCGCTTTTAAATTATTGAACTGCCTGTTACTCAGCGCGCAACGTTAACAAAAATGCCGATTACTCCGTAACACGAATAACCATTTTGCACCATATTTTACATTACACCATATTGTACTTAAATGAAAAATTGTGCATCTCTTGCCGTGCTTGATCATTTTTGGCATGTAAAGGTTTGTCAGGAGTCAATGACCTCTCAATAAAACAGATACCGGCATGGTATACTTTACGCAACGCCAGGATGATTCCCACGCTGTCTCATAATAAGCACAGTACACCGATCTGTACTGCTGCCATCGTTGTTGGAATAAAAGCATATTTTTCGAGTTTCATAACCAACGCAACGCTCTTTATTAATTAAACAGCTTATAGTTACTGCGTTAAATGCGTTCCTAAATGTAAATTGCAACATATCCGCACCTGTGACTTCTCGCAGCAGTCCAAGAAAAAGAAAAATCAACGGAGTAGAGTCCATTGAATCCAAAATTCAATCAAAATCCAAACGACCGAATTAAAGGTCAAACAAATACAGCTGTCAGATAACTGCTTTAAAGGTTGGAAGGGAAATTAACTTTCTGGATAATCATTCTGTTCCCGCAACGACAGCACAATAATTCACAGATATCACTGGATCGGACGGAAGCATTGGCCAATGCTGTCATCTGCAACAACTGCATCGGTGGACTACAGAAGTGCGACCTAGTTGTTGTGGAAAAATGAAGGCATGCGAAAACTTTCGCTGCCGAGTAATGTTTGTTAGCTTTCGTGAGCGAGTCATCTGTGTTTGTATCGATGGTCACCAAGAAGAATGCTAAACATCGCCACTATGCAGGTTATACTGGTATGATGTCTCGGCTGTTTTAATACTCGCAAACGTTATTCGTCTTGCAGTGCAGCTAACGAAAGCAGTTTATACTGAATTCGGACAAATAGTTTTTTAGTCATCCTAGATTTTGGTAACGGTCGTTTCTTGACATGGTTACTTAGTGAAAAATGGAACAGTTTGGCGAGAAGACCCAAAACTTTCCCATCGGTTTAAGAGACGCAACTGTGCGCTTAGTGTGCAATACAATAATTCAAGTCCAAAGCATTTATGGATTTTGCTCTCACCATTAGATTTTTGTCGCAGCCGGCAAAGAATAATCCAGTGCAAAAACGAATGTATAAAACTATGTTTTCTTGTACCCTGTTAACTCTCAAACTCCTAATGCATTCTTTACTGGCAATAGCCATCCGAATAGCAATTATACTGCAAGCACTGGTACACTACTTAATAGTTAAAAATAAAACATTAAAAGAACAGCCAAAATCCTTATCCTCTCTCGGTTTAAAAGGCAATGTACTCAAAACAGCCGTAGCATTTCCTTTGACGACAGCTAAACTAAAACGCTGCTTGAGGAAAGCAGTAGAACGTGCTTCACCCGTTATGTCCCGAATCCTGCGGCCCATGAAATGCAGTATTTCACTCAACGCAGGACCAAAAACTCCCAGCGTCTCAGTAACCAGCGGACAGAAGACGTATCCGTATTCCAAAAACGAGTACGTCCGCGTTTGGAATTTTCTGCCAGTTGCGACACACTTCCGGCTTTCTTCGAGCTTCCGGTAACGTGAGAATCTGCAGCAGTACACCAGCTTGTTACGTCCCAAACCAGCAGTTTGCCCTGGCGGACAGGTATTAGCGTCATCCCGTCGGGTCTTTTTCCGTCTGTGCTTGACAGGCCAGTCGGTTCCAGCTGACAAGGAAAACCAGCGCTTTCGCAACAATTCTTGGCTAGGCTGTTCAACTCTTTATGCCGCGCCCATCGTCCTTTGGTCGATTTACTGCACGATAGCCCGTGGTTACCATTGGTTTCGACCTACTTTTTACATGCAATGCAATTGTTCGCCACCACTACCGGTAATCCAAATCGCAGGGCTACCCCAATTCCTACATCGTTGTCCCTCAGGAAGGTGCCCAGACATGGCGCAGGCAACGCATTTAGCCACGCACCAGAGTCTCTGTTTAAGGCAGACAGCAAGACCGCCCTGGCACTGCCTTCCGTAGACGACATTAGCATGGACGTATCCCGATCTATCATGGGGCTATCCCAAGCGCTTGGGATTCTGCACGATTTCCGAAACTAACGACTTTTAAAAAATCTGTGCTATTATATTTTTCTCCTTCAATTATAAGCCCAGTTGGCTAGAAATTCAATGGTCGAAGTCGATCGGATTTCGCGCCAGCTCCGTTGGAAAATCGGACATTCTGCAAAGTGCTGTTAAAATGTGCGCAAGCGATGAAGCGTCCGTATCTGAGCGCATACCTGGGATGCGATTTATTAGAGACGACCAACTAACTACATAATAGCAACACTCGAATTTGCGCATTTGGAAATATACAGAAACACGACCAAATCAGCATAGTTTTTCCGCATCACTTTCGTGCGGGAGCAACTCGCAATTTACTTACATCTAAAACCTAAAGTGACATCGTATACGAGTGTAAAAAGTAACTTGCGATGGGCATAGCGTGATATGCTGGTGTTAATTTAGAAGTCTTACTTCTGCAAATCGAATGCTAAATGAACAGAAATTGTTTCAACAGCGTTAATGTATGCACTAGGGAGTATCTTTTATCGACAGAAGCCTAACCCATACATTAAGAATATTATTGCAAAATCAGGAAAATTTAATAATTTTTGGTAGGCACATACAGAATTTCCTCGAACAAACAACTGATACTACAATCTACAATATCAACAGCCATTCGCCGATCCCAAAAGACAGTTTGAACTACATCTACTGATCGGTAGGCAGTATTACACGAATAATGTGGACTTAACGACAGTGTGTATTGCAGGTATGATGAATGACGGTATACAGAGCGGTGTCCGTGAAGACCGCGCGCTGGGTTTCTGGGAGGAAATGTTAAGTAAAGAAACAGCTTTTGTTATAATGTTGCTTATCAGTAATTACTGATCTTTATAATAAAGTTGAGCATAAGCTGCGAGTTAATGACCACGTACTAGTACTATAAGGCAATGGATATGTATTCAAAGTTAAATACTTCTTTACTTTTGGATTTAGCAAAACAGCATATTAATTCCACTAGACAAGAAAATTTAACCTTTTCGAATACTGCAACTTGGACATTTTATGTCGTAAGCGAGGTCACCGTATGCGTAACTGGTTTCCTCGCCAATGCCATTGTGCTTATCCAGTGTACATGGACGAATCATCTCCACAGCGATTTTCTGGTTTATGTCGTCAACTTGTTGATCTGCGGGATGGTTTTTATTGCTTTCCATGACCCGCTGGCCATAATTAACGGTCTGTTTTCTAAGTGGTGGTTGGGAACTCATTGGTGTACCGTGTACATGTACGCCATCTTTGTCCTCTGCGGTGTTGTAATGACCAGCCACGCGCTGATTGCTGTCAACAGACTGTGGGCTATGCTGCGACCAGTCAGCTACCGCAACGTCCACTCTTTCAAAATGGCGGTAGGAATGTGTGTGGCTGCATGGATCTACGCCCACGTGTCATCTATTCACCTGGTAATCTTTGACCATTTATTCTATCGTCAATCCACCACGCTCTGTCGCTTCAATGCCGATGCCCAGTACATCACGATGACGATTTCCCAAATATTGACCAGTTTCGCGCCGATTTTTGTCATCGCCGTTGCCAATGCCACGCTGTGGGTAAAACGGCGCCGAAGACGTATGGTGCGAAATATTAAACTGCGCAGGTTGCCTAGTCCTACATCCTCTCACACACAGATTAACAGCAAAGAGCTACGTCAGGAAGAAAGTGAGCGATCCACGTCGGTGTACTCCCGGGACTTCATGCTTCTGATAGGCCTGACGATGAGTGTATCTCTGTGTTGGATGCCAGGTATTATATTCGACTCCATTGACGCGTTTACTTCTTTGGAACTTCCGCTGGAATTTTTTCGCCTGGGATCTGTCATGTTTTCCGTCCAGACCATCATCGATCCAGTCGTCGTAGTTATTACATTTCCTGAATTATATAGGAAATTTTATCTGCTTTTCAAAAAGTGAATCTTTTCAGTGCTACTGTTTTGACTTTGTTACGTCACGACTTTTAAATTCTGCATTTGCACAATAAAAGCTTAAATTAATGAAATAAATTTTAGAGCGATTTTAAGCGAGTTTTAACTTGGTTCCTCAAAGTTTTGTCGTGCGTAAGATTTTAATTACTGCAGATATACTCTGTAGTACCATACCATTCAAACAAATCCGCAAACGTATTGCTCGTACATATCAAGTAAATTTAACAGGAAGAATGTAGCCTTGTACGTACATGCAAATAAAAATCTAATTACAAAGTAAATAATAGTTTCTTGTTCCAATGCACTGATTATTCCATTTCCGCATCGCACAATTGCAGACAAATTGTGCACAATTAGCTATAGGGGACGCCGCTGACACTGTGACTAACACGTATATAAGTACATGTACTGATGTACAGATATATTGCACTGGACTCTTTAATACCCTAATCATACACAGTAAACACCTCCGCATCATAATTGCTGACCTTACAAATGTTGTGCATCAACACTTCAGCGGTTGACATACCCCTGCTCTTGGGATTACACGGGCGGCACGAACGTTACCGGCAAACAGTTGTGCCAGTACGCTGTAGAACAAGCAATTCTTTCTGAATTCTGTTTATTCTGATGAATTGAAGCATAGCTAGATAACCTTTACCTTTCAGTTTTCGTGCACCTTATGATTTTAATGTGTCAGATCACATGGAGTATTTATTAGATTATTCAACTAACGTGCAAAATATAAATACAACGGAAAACCGTATGCCCGTAACGAAGACCTGGACATTTTATGTTATTAGCGAAATACTTACTTGCATTTTAGGTTGCACAGCTAATATTATCGTCCTTGGCCAGTGTGTATGTGAAAATCGTCGCCATAATCCATTTCTTGTTTACGTAATTAATTTATTGATCAGTGGATTGGTTTACAGCTCTATCCACAATCCTTTAGCTATAATTAACGGTCTGTACTCCGAATGGTGGTTAGGCGAGCAATGGTGTACAATCCATCTTTTTGCCAGCATATCTCTGTGTGGGACGATCATGGCGAATCATGCTTTAATTGCCGTTAACCGATTATGGGCAATGTTGCGTCCGGTTAACTACAGGAATTTCCATTCGTACAAGTTAGCGGTTGTCTCATGTGTTATTGTCTGGATTTTTGTTAGCGCTTTTTGGCTGTACATACTCATTACGGACCAAATTAATTACCGTGAATCGGCAACGAAATGTTACGCAAATGTGGAAGCGCAGTTCACCGGAGTAGCTCTTTGTCAGATATTTACCGGATTTATTCCGGTTGTCTTTATTGCAGTGGCCAACGTTGTGTTATGGATAAAGCGACGCAGAAGGAACATTATACGCATCTCGACATTTACTTCACAATCACCAAAGACCATTAACGAGGAAACCATTCGAGAGCAGCGAGAGAGGGAGCGATGCAACTTGGTATATTCAAAAGACTTTATGCTGTTAATTGGCTTGACCTTTAGCGTTTCTGCCTGTTGGACGCCAAACATAATTTACATAGCTCTCGAAACTTTCACAGACTTGAAGATACCGCTTGTGTATATTCATATCAGCTCGATTCTCTTCTCGGTTCAGGCAATAATCGATCCACTTGTCATTGTATACACGTTTCCCGAACTCCGTAAAAAATTTGCGAAATTGTTCTATACGGTGTGAATATGCTAACTGAGAGCAACTGAACAATAATTTGCGTAGACGTCGTGCGTACGTAATTTAATATTATTAAATTAGTCGTTGAACGAACTTGTTTACATAACCATCAACGTTTGGAATAGTACAAAAACCAACAAGACAACCCATGTTCCCAACAAATTTTAGTAAAAACAACACGTTACTTTACTGCTTTGTTTAACTGCATTTCAACACAACGGTGACGATGGTCTCAAAGGATTCTTTACAAACATCATCCTTAACAAGCAGTGGGATACGATAAGCATGTCCCGAGCGGATGTACCGCTTGTCCTTTGGGGGAATATTTCGCTTAACGGGAACACGAGCGTACAATATTCCCTTGGCTTCATGGATCTTGAATTTAGTCCTGGCGTTGTTATCATCGCTACAAATAAGCTTGGCTGTAAATCTAGTACTCTTAAGAAAGAAATAATTTTCAACAATACTCCAAATAAAACTTGATAAAAGTAAACACGGATCTGATGGAATACCGGTAAAAAACCTTACAGAAAAAATTCTCATTTACCTTGAACCGGCATGAAAAATTTCGAACCGATACGTCCCACTGCCGCCTTCAACGTCGATTTTCACCCCGATTCGTGTTGTATTTCCACCACATGCGACCGCCCTCGAGATGTCCTCTTCTTCTATGTGTAGTTTGTCCGCGCAGTATTTGGCGAGCGTCAGGTTAACTGGTGTTATCATGGTGGAGTTTACTTTGGCAGGCGATGAGTCGTTTTTAGAAGATGACACATTATGGAAGCTCTCCGATGTTTCCACTTCGACTGCCACTTCTACATCGTTGTCTCCTGAGCTTTTTACAAGCACTTCTTGGACAGTTTCTGATACGACTGTTGACTGAGCGTCCGAGATATTTTTGTTGCGACTCCTGCAGTTAAAGCGATGTATCGATCAATACTTAAAGTAAAGTCGAGTAATTAATAACGTCATAGGGTCAAGAGGAACGCCCTAAAATACCGGTATTCGTATGTTGCGACATTCTTGTATGGCAACGAGCGTTACAAATACCGGATATTTATTTGACTCAAAGACGTTTTAAGATTAAAAACCCGACAATACTCACTTTGGCTTGGGCAGAACCTTGGATTTCACGGTATAGTTAAGAGGAGGCAATATGGTGGGAGCGGGAGGCGTTGTCCGGAGGCGTGTCGTAGTATTCCGGTCTCGCGTTCCATGGAACACGGTTTTCCTTCTGCCCATTTTAACTGCAAAAATCTGTGTCAAATGACGGAAATCTGTGATAAATGACGGGCACTCAGATATTGCCAACACCTTTTGCCGAGGTCACGTTGCCAGATAAAGCTGTTGGCTGCAGTTTTCGCTTGTTAGTATTTGGAGACACCGAAACGTTTCCTGCAATACAAACAAGAGTTGTTATTGAGATTTGCTCCACGGTTAAAGTTTCGTGAAAAGCCGTTACACAACCTTTTATTCGCCTGTAACCTGTCTGTAAAACTGGCGGTCGAAAAAGTCTCGGGCCAGCGCGGCCATCAGGATTAATTCCAAGGAAGCTGGTGTTCCTCCTGGCTTGATACACACTGTTACCGGTGCTTTGGCCCATTCGAATCGACGAATGTCTATGTAGAAAAGGAGGCACACCGACTGACGAACTATCCACTTTAACCGCCTGTGTTTCCAAGTTGATTTCGTTTCGTGGCAAAAGTTTTCCACTTCCATTGACAAATCGAGTAGAAGCTTTATTGTCCTGGAAAACCGAAGAACTGGGCGCTCCAACTGACAACTGACCTCGATTAACGGATGTGTAAGCCAGACTTGGGAATGGTGCGCTGTGCTCTGTTTGGTCTAGCGCCACAGCAGTATCTGTGTAGTGCAGCCGCTGCGGGTCTGTGACTATTGGTTCCCTGTTTGTTATTCCATTTGTCCTGTTAAACTTTGGCGCGGCTGCAGGATGACCTTCTTGGTCATCTGTAGCTGTTGACAAGCTGTCGTTGTACCGTAATCTTGGAAGCCTGCCATCTGGCATATGTATCGTCGAGTTGGTTAAAGTTTGGACAGCTGTGTTATTAAGGAATCTGTAGTCCATGCCAGGTACGGTCAAGCTAGTTTCATTTACCACTAATCCACCGGTTGAATTAAAAAGAAGCCGACCAGCAGAAAACGTTCGATTGAGAGGCTTTCCCGTTACGGTGTCATCATTGCGGTAAGGATTTGGTTGGACATTCTCGATTCGCTGACGTGTGGTATGAGGTCCTAACACTTCATGATAATCTTCATGATTCATACTAAGATTTCTTTTCTGTAGAGTTTCGATCCCAAAAGAAGGCGCCAGTTCTTCGTCTTCGGTGTCTCTCGTTTCGTTGCCTGATACCGTCGGCGCGGAAATATACTGATAATCTTCGTTAACAACGTCCTCATCAGTATCCGCTGTATTATTTTGGGAAGAAGTATATTCTGTTTGCGGCTGCTCTCCGCCGGCACTTGAGCGATTTAGGAACGGAAAGGTCATGTTTTGCAGAATATTCACTTCTTCATATTCTTCCTGAAGTAGAGTGTCGTTATATTTTACCCGGTTGCGGTTTACAAGATGTCTTTCATTTATGACGACCGCTTCGCTGGGATTCAAGTTTGGCGTCTCTGATCGGAGTGCTACGACAGGGTGCTCATGCTCGGGATAACTTGCATTGTGTCGCATCCTCGCAGTATCAGTTTTCGGAAACTCGGATCGCCGTGCTACGAGGGAATCATCGTTGTTCGTGCCTTCATTACCATAATTAGCCTGCCAAAGACTCAATGTTAGCAGTGGGCTTTGATGGCTGAAGAAATTTGTTCGCGGGAGGGTCACCGTCAGATTTGGCATAATATCAAAGTAGTCCGGCTGAATTAGGCTTTCGTTGTACTTTAATCTGGTTTGGCCTGAAAAGGTTTCGTTGTGCAACAGACGATCCATTTCATTGGAACTCTCCTTATAATCTACACGTGCATCGTAAGTCTGCATTTGCAATGGGTCCTTGTAACTGGAAGGAGTCGGTCGAGGAAAGGTCAACGTATAATTCGGAACCATTTCCAAATACTGTGACTGGATTAGGCTTTCATTGTACTTCATTCTGTCATCTCCCAGAAAGGTGTCGTTATGTCGCACACGATTCATCCCGGTAAAACTTGTGTCATATTGTAGACGCGTGTCGTTAATCCGTGCATCATTTTGTTTTGAATAATTTAAGAGTTTTGAACGCGGAAAGGTCAAGGTTAAATTGGGCAGATTTTCCAAATACTGTGATTGGAGTAAGCTTTCGTCGTACTTCATTCTGTTACCTCCTAACAAGGTTTCGTTGTGTTGCACACGATTCATCCCAGAAAAACTTGCGTTGTATCGTAGACGCGTGTCATTTGTCTGCATAGCATCCAATCTTGCATAACGCGAGAGATCCGGCCGCGAAAGGATTAATGTTAAATTGGGCAGATTATCCAGATACTGGGTTTCTGCTAAGGTTTCGTTGTATTTCATTCTGCTATCACCGGAAAAGTTTTCGTTGTGCAGTATACGGCTCATCCCAGTGGAGGTATTGCTGTACCTTACGCCTCTGTCATAAGTAACCGGCAAATCCTGTACGTTTCTCTCGGGCAGTTCATCTTCGGCTAGCGTTTGGTTGTGTCGCAATCGGGGCATTTCGTCAAAAACAGTAATGTCCTCAAGCAAGTTGTCCGTGTGAAACAATCTTTGCTGGGCAGTCGCCGTGGGTGTGCTATTAGCCATTAACTCCGCGTCCTCGGGATCGTCATACTCGCTATGGTCGTGCACTGCTAGCTTTAGATCTTGGCAGTCCGATGTTTTGTTGTGATTACGAGGCGAATAAGAAGTGGCGTTCTTGCGATGTCCGTTACGGATCAGATGGTGCTGTGGTGGTAGCCATGTCTTGGTCTCGTTCTTATGCTGACTGTGAGGATCAGGTTGTGGCGGGACTTGAGAATGTGACTGCAGAGGAGGAGAGACCCCTTTCTGAACGGTTTGTGCATTTGAGAGGGCGTTTATGCGGTCTGCAAAAAAGGTTTCTGGGGATGACAATGTGTTGGTAAGATCCATGGGATCGGCAAAATCGTCTTCGTAGTCGTAGGTGTACTCGGCATGATTTGGCTGAATGGGCGCTTGAGGAGCAGCTCCATGAGGTGGGCGGTGCTCATCGGTTCTTCTGAAGCTAACCAAGATCACTACTGACCTTATGTTACGACGCACGTTTATAGCCAGCAAGCCGAAAACGGAAAAGTTTGCTGTTAAGCGCAGATATCATACCTCAGGTGCGGAGAAAGCTGATTGTAGTTGGTTATTCGCGATGAATTACCAACCAACTGGTAACCGGCATTCACACCTTGTTCTACGGAGAAAGATACGCGGCCAATAAATAAGTTCCTCACAAAAATAATGTTTGCAGAAATGGGTACCTGACATTTGGTAGCCCTTGTGGGTAAATTCGCTGGGGACTCCTGCTGTTGTCGGCTGCGGATTCGAACCTGCTGTCATCTCGTTTCGATGTGGCCGGAATTTTTTGTTGTCGAAATAGTCGATATCCCTCAGCTCGTCAGGTACCGGAGTCGACAAATGTTTTCTTACAACACGAAATTCGTCTTCTGTACCAGCATCAACTGGATGTATTTCAGTAGGAGTAAATTCAAACGGGTCGCGTGAGTAACTCTGAAGGATTCCCGTAGAAATATTGGCAGCACGCAAGCTGTCCTTTGTCATTACCATGTCCAGATGAAGTTCTACAAACGCAATGAATCATTATTTTATCGTATTTTGTTAACAAGAAAACCGGCTTGACATATAGATACATATGTAGGTACAGCCTAGTGAAGACGTTACGATACTCATACGATGCTAGCCGCTGAACAACATGTACTGCAAATACAACATTATTCATTAAGCACTGTAGCAACTGGAAATCCAGGTGTTTTTTTAAATTATGTTTCGTAATACCATGCCACACCACGCAACTATATAAGTACATACTACGTGACTGAGATTGCATAGTCGTTGGCAGCTGGGCAGTCATGAGTTGCATTTCAAACGGGGTTCCAGGAAAATTTGTTGTAAACGGTTGCTCCCACGTGGCGGCTGATGGCGCTGAAATAAAACAGGCAGTAATCGCTTGCATCTTTTAACTGCTTTAAGTTCTTTGTGAGGAGATTGACCGGAAGATTTAAAAAATACGTACTGCTCCTGGCAACAGCGGAGAATTCGAAAGCTCTTGGCGACCCGGCGTAGAATGATCGTGGTTCCCGGAGAAACGGAGTGCCACCCATCAAATCTGATGTGTTGAGACTGGTCATGATAGCGCGGGAAGCTAAAAGCAAGTATTAATAACGATAAAAATCAGTTCACGTATGCAAAAGTTTTGTATTGGGCAAAATAAACCGATTGAAAGGAGTTAGTTCCGATCTGTACAATATATCTGTAATACAGTTGTGAGTCAAATCAGAACTCACCTCCGTAATCCCGGAGGGTCTCAATAGGATAAAACAGCTGATCCACTTCAACTGTAAAAACATTTTTTAACTCTGGGTTTCGGAAGAATAAAACATCCCGTGTGACCTTTGCGTTCGCCGCTTTTGGCATGTAGTGTTTTCGCCAGGAAAATCGATCCGTCGTTCGTGTTAAGAACGGTGAGGTGTTTTATGCCTGTTGTGACCGGCATTGCCGCTAAGGTTTCTAACGTGGTACTTCGGGAATCCGTGTGGATGTATCGCCCACGCGATACGTCATAAAAACCCGGCATCTCCGATGTTAGACAATGGAGAGTGCTTACATATCCGCTAGGTCTGTCCAGCAGCAAGATGGATGCTGACAAGGAGGTCAATCGATTCACCTACAAGATTCCGTTAATATAAAGTCGCAAAACCTTATCATACAGTTATACTCAAAATTGTTCCGTTGTGCAGCAGATCGCTAAATAGTCTAAACAGACTGCTGATAGTCAAAGTACAGTAGAAGGTATTAATTTTTTTAATCAATCAAAGTACAGTAGAAGTAAGTGTACATTAGCCTAAGCGGTTCGCACTGAATGAAATGGAGCAATTATAATGTTATTCACTGTTCAATGGCGTGTATGTGAAACAGAGACGACAGAAATAAGTTATTAAAAAAGCTACGCCTTAGCCCTTACATGTTCTGTTCCACTGAGGTATTTCATGGATTGCCCTTCAAGGAATCCAGTGACAGGGTTCCACTGGATTGCAGCAAGATCACGTGTGCCGGCATCTCCTGAGTGATCTGTCCCAGCGCAATCATTGCTGGCAATCAACAGGAAGTACTGACGTAATGTACGGAATAATTTCATGGAGTTGACATCTGTGAATCACACCCAAGGGTCAAAGCTGTTTTGTCAATTTCTCTTCAGGTTGTGCACCACAGCTTAATTTCTGTTCGAAATGGTATCATCCTGTAGAGAGCATATGGGCGTGTCTATGTTGACATACCACAAAGTTTGATTGGTAGCTTCACTGTCTGCAGTTTTTCAATTCGACAACGGCTGGCGCCGACTGGCAGTTCCATCCGAAACAGAACCAGGTGACTGACCCTTGCATCGACCACATCCTGCACAGCATGGACAATGTAGATGTGCGTTCCGGACGGCCAGCCGGCAACTGACGTGGAAATCCCGAAATCCAAACTGTCACAGTGCGTCAGGCTGTCGTCCTGGTTAACTATTGTTGCTGATGGAATATTACAGCCCAGGCCCGGAACAGTACAGACCAAACTACTGGATGTCAGAATGACCACACGGTTGCGATTGCGGACCATGCGAATGGTTGACGCGCCCACTGCGTTAACGGTACCAATTTGCGTTAAGTGCAGCGTGGGACTAACTGCGCTGGCGGAAAGCAGGACTGCTGGTTGGTCCTGCACGACGGCAATTATCAAGTCTGACACGTTCCGACTGGTAACCTAAAAAGAAACAAATGCATACTTTAAATTTTTTACAGATTAAATTCTGTAATTCTTCAACAAATCTGTCGTACTCCAAAAATTTGGCAATATGAAGATATTGGCAAATTTTTGGATTACGATGGTGAATTCTTATGGTAAATTAAGCGAAGACAGCATTAAATCAAATTCTATTGCAATCCACACGTTATTAATTTTATGCACATAAAACCAAAAAAAGTAATGCTGATTATCGGTACCTGGAAATCGGTTATCCGACCATTGATTGTGCTAACATCCCAAACTATGCCGTCTTTGTGATTATGAGCAGGTACAGAAGGCGTTAGGTGAAGTGAACGGCATACTATTCGGCTTTGCGGTGCTTCTTGCGATATCGCCGTACAAGCGAATCTACGAGACATGACGGATAGCGGTTTTCTACAGCTACTAATTTCAAACAATTAGTAACAGCAACTGGGAATGATACGTATTCAGAAACCACATTCGTAACTTACATCCCGTGCTGGCCCCGCAAAAGAACCGATGCGGTGGCGTTAGCTGAAACCGGAGATGAATCCAAAATCTTTATTTGCAGGCCTTGAGGTAAGCAAGATTTTGCTGAAACTCCTAACAAACCGATATCTTCGTCAAATTCAGAAATCCATAATATAAAAATAAGCCCCAGCACTTTTAGAAGTAAAACAAAAAAACAATTCGTCTAAGCCCAGGTAAAAAGAAAATATCCGGTATGCAGTTCCCGATGTTAGTCTTACCGCAAAAGAGCGAAATATCGTGAGAAAGCACGTATATAGATATGACAACAATTACTATGATACGGCTTTTAAAAAAATACATTTTAAATAACGTGAAATCTACTTAGATCCATAAAGAAAAGTAACAAGATCACGAAATCTGACAATGACACCGAATTCAATATACAGTAACCTGAATCCTGAAACTTAACCGAATTCAACAAACAGTAACAGGCTTCAAGAAAGTAGCTAGTACGCATTGCAGACAGCTGGTCATTGACTTGAGCAGTTATTGTATGTTCCTGTTTACCAACACTCTTCGTGCCTGCCGCCGAAAGCAGCTATCTGGTCGCGTTTGTTTTCATTGCGCACGATTGAGAAATCCATGTCCTACATCCATATGGAAGCGGAATTCATGTTGTAATGTCTCTGCTTCCGATGGTTACCGCCTCGTCACCAGGCAGGCACTGGCTTCCGCAAATTATGCAAGCGACACCACTATATTGCCATACAGAACGTCCGAAGAACGGAAAAGCGTAGTACGACGGACTTCAGACATCCAGGAAAGTGTCACAATAGCGCCGTTAATGGACATCGTTATTTATTCTGACCTCCCTAAGTTAAAGGAGGTCATCAGTACGATGGTATCTGACAGGATTAATTTTTATTATGTAATTTTGCTGTTATACCGGCAGCAATTCTGCACATCATGACGCTTAACATAACAAGAGGCGAAGATACGTAGGACATTGACAGCATTTCCTGTGAGCAGCTGTCGATTTGTACGGGTGCATAAACTGCATTTCAACACGAGCTGACAGGAGAGACAGTTCCGTCAAATCTGCGTATAAGCTATATATCATAGAAAACAAGATAAAAAATTAATTATGTTCCTAACTGAAAATTTGATTACAAATTTGATTTGGTTTGAAAATCCCCATCGAAGGTTTACTTTTTCCCGTTCACAAAATGCAAAGGAACAAAACTGCATCACTGCAAAGGAACAAAATGCAAGGGAACAAAATTAAGTTGCAAAAGTGCATTGCGGAATTGATAATCACCTCTACCAGATTGAGATTAAATTTTGGTACAGAGTACTACAGACAGTTTAGTTCATTGTTAACAAAATCAAATAAATTATATTTTGATATTTATGGCTGCTCCGTTTGTGATTCACGCAAACAGGATCTGGCTCGAGACTGATCGTGCTGAGTATGGTTCCGTCGATGCAAACGTTTTTCTTAAAAAATAAATACAAGTCCCAGTGTGTCTGCTTCCCTTTCGCACCAAAACCATACCAGTTTTGCCTTGGGCTTACAATTAGGTGAAGTTAAATTTTTACTTTTTGGCTGTTGCTGTTACACCATTCTTGTGAGTTGTGGGTTACTCGTAGAAATGCGATACTGCAGAATATACTCGTATGTACAGATACAGATTACAATCTGTACTACTACAGAGTACACAATACAGATGCTTATTTCTAACACTAACACTTCCCGAAAGGTGCATTGCGCTTAAATGTATCTTAAGTTCGACAACAGGTAGTTCAAAGCGCAACTTCAGAATTTTCAAAAAGACAACACGATAAATCCGAGCGAAGCATGCGGGATATCGTACAACAAAACAAACGAATAAAAGTTCACTTTGGGTTTTGGTTTCAGAATTAGTGCTCGTACAATTGAGTTATAACAAACTGCATGCGAGCACGTTGTTTCCTGCTTAGTTGCATCAATTCTGCTGATTAAATTACATCGTGCGCAACGAATTTTTTTTGTGCAACTATCTACCATAGCATAAATTACTACTTGTATAATACTACATTATGCACCAACGCTCAAGCTGACGCGACGTCGTATGCTTCAGTTTTCACTCAACCAAGTCCGGGGTAAGGATTTTAATCAAACAGAACAAACGAATACAGACTGACAGGAGAACTCAGGAGAACTCAGAAAATTAAATGATAAATATAAACAAACAGTTGTGCTTTGCGTTTTGTGGAACAATCGTTCAAAGCCAGGTGACAAAACAAAACATCATGAATGCGGAACCGCGAAACACAAAGCGCTTCAGCATATAACGACAAAAAAATACTTAACATGGCGGTGAGACAACTTGGCTAACCGAAGCGTCGTGATCGGCGACACATGTAGCTTATGGATAAAAATGTCTCGACGGAATCTTCGCACACATCATCCACCACCCGCACTGGGACGTGATACTCGTGATCGGGTCGCAGGTAGTTCGGATCGTTGGCTCCAACGTCGGGCCTTACGGAAACCTTTGGATAAAGGTCACCTCCGGTTTCTTCAAATCGAAAGCGTCGGCCGTCATGAACCCTGTAAAATGTCCGGTATATATATAATTCAAGCTTAGATCTCGTATCTGGCTGACATTACCCTCTGAAGTCCTTGATTATCGAAAAGCTAAACGCGCCACTTCCACCGGTAACGACTACTTTGATTGGCACATCCGTGGAGTTGCGGTAGCAGTAAACGTGTCTGACGTATTCGCTATTTTCTATCCGGAGCCGATTCCGACACGCTTCGGCCATCGGTGCATTGTTCGACTGTACCAATTTAACCTTCACAGAATGCATGGTGGATGTGGAATCATTGCCGAGAAAAGCGTTAACATTCAGCACCACATTGTCCGCTGCATTAACCGAGCGGTTATGAATGGTCACTTCGTGGATCTTCGTGTTGACCGTGGGCAAAGACAGATTGTTTGGATTCCTAAAGCGAATAACGGTTAACCACACTTTCTTTATGAACGGATGCGACAATACAGGCAAAGTGCAGGGCCAAGACTTACGGCACTAGTTCTGGTACAATCATTGTGCTGTACGGTGACAAGGGAAGCTGAGCCCGCTTTCCGCCCTTAATGACCTTGACGACATTCTTCAGTCGGACTTGCACTGTCAGGTTGTTAGACGCTTCGGTCGGTGGTGCCGAAGGCGTTGGCTCTTTCGCTGGTTTTCTGTGTTTACTTCTCGAGCTGCAACATAACATAACGATTATGGTTAAGCGGTTGTTATACAATACTTATAATAATATTACAGTAGTACATTAATCTATAATTATAGTATTTCTGAAGTAATAGGCTTATGTAAATTACACCGACACTGTAGTGTCTCACCTCTGTAGTTCCTTTGTATTCTCCACTTCGTCATCTTCGTAGTACCGTAAGCGATTGGATTTTTCCGGGTAGGCTTCTTGCTGATCAAATGTGCCTGATTGGTCCGTCTGTCCATCCTTTCCAGCTTTTTGTTTAAGCACGGTGACTTTCACTTTGCTATGGGTTTTCTTCGACTTTTCAACCGCGCTAACTTGGAGTGAGTCGCCGTAATCTGCGCCATGGCTTTCCGGTTCCAACTGGTCGTACGTGGTATCTGTACAAGGTCAAGAATCAGCAGGGAATTACTAAGTACGGATCACACAATATACGTAGATGCAGTCACTTGTGTGAATTCCAAGGAAACACACGGTAGCAAAAGTTAGCGAATTTCTCATATTTTCCTAATGAAAGGAAACTGGATAGTTTGGTCATTTAGTTTGTCATTATATAGGATAACTTTACCTGTATCACTTTCAGCCGCAACATCCGCTTCCAGTCTAACAGTGCAATGCAACAGTCGTAAGTTTTAGGAGCATTAATATGACAAAAGCAGAGGCTTCTTACAGTGAATCTTTCTCTTCGTAGTCCCCTTCGACGGGATCGCGTTGAGCCAGGGGCCGTTTGCGAGTGACATGTTCATGCATTTTACGGTGATCGCGCATTGATGGCGCATATCTTGGTGGGAAGACAAACATAGCCTTTTCGTCATATCCCGATTCCACAAGCTCGTCATTCATGGCTTCTCTCGACAGCATATATTTATTTGGATGCTTGTATGGTTTAGCTGCAAAAGCAACATTAGCAATTATTATGTTTTGGAATTGAGAAATTCACTTGTACAATAACCAATAATTCATAATTATATTGCGCTTTTATAATGGGCGAAAGGTCACCTTGTTGCGCTCGGATTTTCTGCGCTACATCTTCGTCTGTGATCTTTGAAATGTTCATTTTGCCGATAAAAAGAGGCGCAGTGGGACTGGGCAAAATTTCCGTAGGGCGGATCGGGTGCAGCTCTGCAGATATTACAAAATTTTAGAAGAAAAGAATACCGAATTATGACATCAACGGATAATTCACCTGTAAAGAACGTTTGGTTTGTCGGAGAGAATTTCTGGGGGCTCAGTAAAAAGGTGTCAGCCGTCGTGCCTGGAGGAGCATCATGCCGCTGCGCCTCCATATAACTGGTGTTAGGGAACACAGCTTTTGGTGCTCCCTGTGTGACCGGCATGGCGGGTTCCTTGTGATATTCCTCCAAACTGATATTATGTCGGAGTCGGTTCATGCCGTGAGCTCCATCAAAATCGCCGGAATGGCCAAACTTCCGCTGAGCTCTCGGTAGTACCATACTAACGTTTTGCGTGGGAATAACTGGAACTATTTGGTCGCTACCAGGATGAACTGGATGTAGTGGAACCGGCACAAATGCCGACACCGTCGACGTAATGTTTCTCAAGGGCGGAATAAAATCGGGGTGCCGTGGTGACGCAACGGTAGCATTGGTCCAGAAAGGAGTCGAAGGGATGTGCGGTAAGGCAGCACTCAGAGTCGGAAGTGGATATCGTTGTGGCTGACTTAGTGAGATATTCTGCACATGCGGAGATCGAGCTTCTTCGTGTTCCATTGGCTGGCCAGAGTGTTCACTGTACTTCATACGGTCAGCGGTAAGCTGCGGTTGCGGTAAACCTGGTCCCTCGAATTTCGATTGCTCGGTGAAATACGTGCGCTCCGATTCGTTGTGAAGTTCGGGATAAATGCTAGCAGGAATATAAGGTAATACCGGGCGTTGCAATGTAACGTTGACGGTCGGCAGGATTTCCGGTACCGGCAGGCTTTCAAAATGGCGCAATCTCTCCGGAACATCGTATTGAGATCTCAAACCATCAAACACGATAGGTGCATCGTGATACGTAATGCGCGGGATGGTAGGAACTGGCTGGTAGGCTTCGATGGGTTTCTGTTGTACCGGGAGGGTTGGAATAGGTCGCAGGGCTTCTGTCGGATGGTCATCGCGACTGTAGACCAGTCGGCTGGCCGAAGGAACCACTTGTGCGTACGTGGGTTTTGGCGATTCCAAAACCGGTGGAAGGGACGCGTTCTGGTAATACGCGCCCGGATAATACGGTAACCAAGAAAATTCAGGCAACATGTTGTCTGTCCAGGAAGTCACATTTATGCCAAGACGGTCACGATCCGGAACGTAGCCTAACGCGCTTTGGTTAGGAGGAATACCCTGATAGGGTGGTAGTTGTTCAGAGTAGTTGTCGGGTTTGAAACCTTCCTGAAACTTCAGACGATCTTGCTCGCTGATGCTTTCATTATGCTGCAGGCGCTCAATGACGTTTGGATGGTCGCGCAGACGCTGCGGCAACGGTGTCGTCCTCGGCATGCGGTGGACTTCGATGGGATAGTCGGCGCTGTCGGTGTAATCAGTTTCGTGCAGGTCTCGGTGTTTGGTTACATTTCGCATTGGCGCGGGTGTCGCTTGGGCGGAAATGCCGGCAATCGGACTTACCGTTGCATTCTGTGCATAGAATGGGGTGACCCCAGTATCCATGTCGATATCCGGTATTTGCGGAGAGAGGTCGTCTGGTAACGTCCAGGTACTCGGTTGCCAGGCCTGACGATACGCGTCAGTTTCAATTGGATACAACCCGACAGACGGGAGGTAATCAGTGGCAAATCCCGTTCTAATATTCTGCGGTTGCGCAACGTACGGTAACTCCGGGACGCGCATGTCGTCGTTGTATCGCATTCTCTCGGGTGGGCCAAAACTGTGGTTATGCCGAATGCCGTCAGATAGCGCAAAAGGTTGGAAACGAAGTCTGTCCGCGGGATACTGTGATGGAATGCCGTGATGCACTCCCGGACGTAAGACTGGGATGAAAGCAGGAAAATGGGGTTGAAACTCTTGGTGGTCGCTTTCTGGGGCCAATATGTAATCATGCTTTAACCGATTGTCTCGTGGCTGTTCAGGCAACGTGAAATGGTTTATTTGGGAGAGGTGATGGTAAGCCAGGCGATCATCCAGTGGGTGAACGTCCGCGCCAACTTGTAACTGGGGTATTTCCGGCAGACCAACTTGAATGCCGGGAAGCCGTGAGAGAGACGCGTTGACTGCAATATAGGCGAAATCGTGCTCATCATGCTGAACTCTATCGGAACTTAGCGTCTGGTTGTGCCGCAACCGGGCCACGCCATCATCAACGTATTGTACTAAACGGACACCCGGCTGAAAAGTGGGATACTGGTCTGATCTGCCGTCTTCTATCGTCTCAAGATCAGTGCGTTTTAGCTGGTCTGGTGCGTCTGTAAAGAGTCTTGCCGCAGCTGTTGATTGAACGGCCGGCAACAGCGCAGGGACCGGGCTATGCCCTTCTTGAACCTCCAAGGTCTGATCATATGTCAGTCGCTCTGCAACACCAAACGTCTCATTGTGGCCTAAGCGACTGCTGACTCCAACACTATCATTATGGCGTACTCTGCTGCGGATCTCTACGGGAACATAGCGCATGGGTGGCGGCTGATTTAGAGAAAGTAATGGAGCGGTTTCTGGAACATGGAGGTCGTCCATGTTGGACAGTCTTTGGACGCTGGAATTCTTGTATGTAGAGTTCATTCCACCAGGACTTGCCGGCGTAACAAATGCAACAGCGGAGATCGGTATGGCAGCTTCGTGGGATGAAAGGTCATCCGTGTGGGATAGCCGATCCTGTCCGGTAGTGTTGTGGAATCGCAGTCGATCGCTGTAAACGGCGGAAACCGGTACTGGTACGGCAGCTTCGTGTGCAGAACGGTCACCTATATGAGACAGTCGAGCTTGTCCAGTAGTGTCGTGAAATCGCAGCCGATCGTCGTAAACAGCGGAGGTTGGTGCGGCAGCTTCGTGAGCCGAAAGGTCATCCGTGTGGAAAAGCCGATCCTCTCCAGCAGTGTCGTGGAATCGCAGTCGATCGCTGTAAACAGCAGAGACCGGTACTGGTAGGGCAGCTTCGTGTGCGGAGAGGTCATCTGTATGAGACAGCCGATCTTGTCCGGCAGTGTCGTGGAATCGCAGGCGATCACTGTAGGCAATACTGCCATTCACGGCAGGTATGTATATTACGCTTGCTAGAGGAAGCGACGGCGCTGATGGAACGACCATAACAGGAGGCTGCGGTACAAAAGCTGGGCGAAATACTTTCGCAATTTCCGGAATTCCACTCTGTTCAGGATGATCTGCAAATCCCAAAGTTATATTGTGCCGTAAACGGGCAGCGGTTCCGTTGTGGCGTGGTTCTTGGGTTGCTGCAAGACCATACGGTGGAGCAAACTGAACGCGGTGGGTTGTGAAAGGAGCAGCAGCTTCGTGCGCATTCAAATCGTCCATGTGTGAAAGTCTGTCTTGATCGCCGGTGTGGTCCGTTGTTAGTCGGCTCCTGTTAGACGCCGGCGCGAACGGTGAGGGTTCAAGCAGAGTGGAAGTAGTGGCTATTGCTGTTCTCTGTGGTTCGATTGCTGGACCAGAAGCTTCCGAATCTTCCAGAACTTGATCATACACCATTCGGCTGGAAATGCCCAGTGTCTCGTTATGTTTTATACGGTTATCTGTGAGTACGGTGTCGTCATAACGCATTGGCGCGGCGCGGAATACCGGGATCGCAGCGGTAGCAGTTATACTTTGGCTTGTGTTTATCATGGGTGCGGCGACTTCATGGACGTCATCGGTGTGTAGTTCTGCGGAACTCAAACGGTGGCTATAAACTGCACTTCGATTAGTAAAAGGTTGATACGTCATATCTATCAAGGCAACAGGTGCGGTCACAGCAGCGCCAGTCATTGGTTGACCAATATAGGCTCCAGGAGCTTCAGGTGCATCCAGACTTTCGTCGTATGTGGTACGGTTCAGGACGCCTAAGGTTTCATCATGTTGCAGTCGATGAATTGTTTCCGCAGTCGCATCGATGCGTAAGGACAGTTGCTGTATCGGCGCGTACACAGGTGTGAACTGTTGTGAAGCAATGGGCGCCGGTACTTCGTGAGCCGAGAGGTCATCCATATGCGACATCCTTTGCGGCTCGTCCAACGCGCCGATCCTCATCCGGCTATCATTGGTACGTGGTTTGTACACCAGAGGAGGCAGTGTTGGCGGCAGACTGGCATACGGTAGCGTGCGATTGAAAATGGGCTTATATGCTTTTGTGGTACCACCATACCGGTTTTCGTCTACAAATACCATAGTATCGTTGTGTCGCATCCTGGCTTTGCCATCGTCCACAGCGCTGTACATTGGTGCTTCCGATGAAAACGGGTATTCAGACAACATGTCGGTATAATGTGGGCCCATGGTAATGCCGGTTCTGTTGTGGTATTTTATACGGTCGGATAATCCCAGCGTGTCCTCAAATCGCAACCTGAGAACCTCATCAATTTCGCCATATTCAGTCAAATCCAAGACTTCTGGGTCTTGTGCTAATCTGGGGTTCACCGAGTACGTCTGGTTGGTGTACTTCATTCTGTCGGAAACCGCCTCAGTGTCATCGTGTCTCATTCTGGATACTGCAGTTTCGTTAACAGGGACCACTTGGTTGAATGATGCAGGAGCGGCTGGCTGGGAAAGTAGCGAGGTGTTCAGCTGGAACGGTAGTTCGTGAACAGTCTTGACGTCATCGAAGCGGATTCGCTCTGGTGCACTAGAAGGGTCACTGTAGCGGATACGATCGGTGAGGCTCATGTTGTGGCGAAGGCGTGATTCCCGGTAATCTACAGCATCGCAATAAATCAGACTGAGGAAAATAAAAAACAATTTGTGGGTTCAATACTTTTCATGTGTTTACGGCGGGAAAGACCGGGCTTAGCCATTCCCGCTACGTTGTGAGGGACTCTTCCTTCTTCGTAATCGTAAATGTAGTCCTCATCGTGTTCCGTCATCTCCTGCGCGGAAGGCAAGACCACAGTGATGTTCGGTGATCGTGTTGGCGGCTTATACATCAGCGTAGCATTTCGATCAAACACAGGAGCAACGGTGAACACTTCTTCATCAAACAGTCCGCTGTCGTTCAGTCGCTGTAAATCCGTAGCATTTGCGTACAGGCGGTACGGTTTTGTGGTCAGATGCGCGACAGGACGGGTAAAGGTTTCATTACGCCGCGACAGGTCATCGGCCCACCGTGAATCATCAAAGCGTAATCGCTCGGGGTTAGGCTCCAGGTAAGGCGCAGCGGTTCTATGGTATTTAGCAGTGTAGTTGAATAGATAAGTCCCAACCGAAATCCGTGGAGGACGCGTAATTCCGACCGGCTTCGAAGTGTAATTTCTTCGCAATTGTACCGGTGGGTAAGCAGTGCTCAACTGTAGCTCAAGGTACGATGTGTCGTTACCAAAACTGATTCCGTCTTGCGCATAATTATTTTCAATGTGTAAGAGACGATCGTTTCCAGTTGCCGTATCGTTAATATGCAGTCCGGGTTCCATGGTAGTGCTCTCTATACAACAAAATTAAATCAATTCACTTTTACAGCTAACGGTAAGTACATTATTGTCCGCTTTCGTGGATAACCTTGCAATTTCGGAAATATATAAAAGTAGCGCCAACGTATGATTTGTAAAAAGGCTAGTTAGATGTAGGTACTAGGTAGCGTTTAATTAGGATAACTTTGCGTCGGTTAGATGCATGTAATAAGCCAGTACTTAAAATATTTCATAATCAGTTAAACGAATCAAAAAATGAAATAAAACTGTGTCTACGAAGTTTTACCAATTTTCCCGGGGGTTGACATCTCGAAAAAGTCAAGTACGGTGTACATCGTTGGTACAGCAGTCGGTGGTATACGACTGGGCAATCTCGTAAAATTTCCGTATCGATACCGAGGTTGATTTCCTACAGAAGGTATAAATTTTAGGTACAAATTTTTTGTACTGTGTAAGGCCGTCAAAACTTGATGCATTACTTACATATGTACTTATTACAGAGCACTTATTTAATAAAAAAACGCCAGTTATCAGAATCTGCACTTTATACAGGCTTATTGGTAGCTTACCTAAAGGCAATTTTGCTCTGCTTCGTGCTGAGGCGTTCCGTCTTACTGGAGCAGGAAAAACACCCGGACGATCCACAGTGCGGACGCTATCGTGGAAACTAAGCCGATCACTACCGGATACATTGGTGTGACGCAACTTATCGAGACCAACGAAGTTGTCATCAATGTGCAAGCGACGCGATGGCGTGCGACGTTGAGGCAGAGAGTCCGTGTATCGCATTCTTTTGGTGGGTCCTAAACAAAGCAAAAACGGAATCTGATCAACTGTGTGGCCGGCACCGCAACCTTAAATGCAGAAAAGAATTAGCAATATGCATACCTTTGGTTGTCACGTGCGATTTGGATTTCGTGACCTTTTTACGCAATGCGACAGTAGGAGCGACAGAGGAACTGGGAATCAAATAAACCGGCGCAGGTTCTTCGTAGACTGGTCCTTGCAGTGTGGCATTATGGCGCAGCCGTTGAAATCCCTGTCCGGTGACATTGTGGCGACGTCGGACGGAAGGCTTGGGCACGCCCACATGCTGACTGAAGTCCTCGTCGTCGTAGTGATACTCCACATCCTCAAGGTCCTCGTGAACGGTTGCATTGACAGCTTGGGATGGTATTTGTTCTGCCGCCCCAACATGCCTTCCCAGAGTGTGATTCATGAACATTCGGGGTGGTCGCGGAATGTCTGCGGGCTGGAAATCTTCGTAATGAGCGATATCTTCGGGGACAATCTGGACGACCTCTTCGTAATCCTGACTGAAAGCGTGCTTGAAGGGAGCCGCAATCGATGATTCCGGTCGTTTCAGTTCGAATTTCGATGGCAGCAGGATCAATGACGGTGGTTTGGATGACTTGCGAAGTGGCCGAACTGAGAAAGGCAAATCGGGTTGTGCAGCTTGAGAGTCGTTGGAAAACTGGATCCGATGAGACATAAGCGTCTCGTTGTATCGAATTCGGTTGGAACTCATTGAATCGTTGTAGCGTAAACGGTTTACTCGTTGAGAAACCGACTTAGATTTTATCGGGCGATCTATATACAGGTTGCGGGTATTAGAAAAATAAATGAGAGGAAAAGTACTGGACGGCTGATTTACATGTGAACTGAGTCGCCGGAAGAGGCTCCAGACCTTTTGTTACAGTTGGGACCGGTGTTGCTGATTCGATGGCTTCGCCGAATTTAATACGGCGCATATTAACAGGCCTCATTGGTTTTCCTAAAGCAAAAATTGCCATCAAATTCACAAGAACTAGGGGATGGATTATTACGATGTAAGTGTATGATGCGCATAAATTTTATGTACTTCTATTAAAGAACATTCAGTGTAGAATTGTAGACTCACGTAGAATCGGAGCAGGCGCTTTCTCTGCAGGATATCTCTTTGGTGGGAACACCATTCGTTCTGGTTGCACCTCGGGAAACTCTTGTTTTGTAGGATCTGCAAAGTAACTGTCTTAGTCTTGATTCTATGGGTTTGCGCATCAATGCAGGCGATTAGCAATTGTCACCTGTTGCGTTAACGCGAGAAGGGAGCGCAGGTGTCGGTATAGGTGCGTACGTAGTACGTCGCTCTTGAACGGTGATGTTATACACCGGTATCTGCCGACCGCGTTGCGCTCGAAATCGTGGACCTACAACCATTCTAGTTTTGTACGGATATAACTAAAATTATTACGCAACTGTTGCTGCATAAACCGAAATAACAATAGTTTTTTTTACGCTACACTGCTATTGTTTTGCTCCAAGTACGTTGTACCATTTATCAATTACTGCAAGGTAGCAAGTTACGCGATCGAATGAAATGAATTTGGCCGTCATTTGCAATTCCGCAGCGGTTGGATTAACAGCCAGTAGTACTTACTTTGGTCGAGCTCCTCGTAGTCATCCGGAAGCGCTACATCACGTGATTCCGCCCCGCCTCCCACAAAGATGCCGGGCTCCATGTCGACTTTGACCGTGGACTGGGTGGAGAACTCGGGTGCGGGGTCCTCAGCTAGCCAACGAAGAGAGCCCGTCAGTTTAGAGGTTAACGCACCTGAGAGAGAATTTCTCGTTAGCTCACCTGCATCTTCGTTAGTAGCTTCAAGTGTTCTATTAATGCAAGCTCTCTTAATGCGTTGCCTACCCTGGACTGGCGGCGGCTTCACCTGCAGACGAGGAGAGGTCATAGAAGGCGGTTGTGTTAATACCTTAACTGCTTTTGTCACAAATTCTGGAATGATCTCCTCGTAGTCGGACACATCGATCTGATCGAACCAATCTAAAAGGCAAAGATAACTCTCCATGTTTCAATACATTCAGTTATTGAGAGTGTTTTGCCAGACCTTCCAAATAGCGTTCGTCTAAAGGACTTCTCGGCACTGTAGACAGAAATACAATTAGGTAACATCAGTCATAAGCTAATTATAAATAAAGAAGCTTTTGATTGCGTTTATTACGGTGTAACAACATTATTGTTGACAAGGAAGTAATTCCTTAAATGCGTAATGCATAATACAACGCTCATCTATTATTTGCACTTCTAGAGGTAATCGATAATCGTATAGTAAATCTTTCAAATAGTCGTATTTGATATCTTTCATCACAACCTCACAAAATACTAACCAGTTGTAAAAACTTGAGGAGCGGGGGGCAATAACGGTTGCTGTAAACGATATTCGCCGGTCATCGGTAAGATGAAACCACTCGCTAAGTTTTGAACATTGACTCTGAAAAGAAATGCATATTTATACTTGAAATATCATTCTATGAATTGTGTCGTTGGCTAGGATGAAAAATTTTTCGATCGATTGTATTTACTGGGGAAGGATAGGCTGCAAAAAGTTTTGTAACAGCAACGTGACCGTTTCCGGCGGCGAAGGCGGAGTGGCGACTTCCGGCAGATTAATATCCTGCGATCCGTACGGGAAATTTTCCGGCAAAGGCTTTTCACCAAGCTTCGCACTGCAGTTAGCTTTTCCCGTGTGGTTAAAAATGGACCATGTGCCGTTTGCCGTTAACTAAAATAGCGAACAAGTTACACCTTATTAAGCTGGACATTTTAGGCTACAGTCTGTATAAATCACATGATCGAATAGAGCCGATTTACATAACCCGGCGTATTTCGGCCGAGATTTCGAAAACATGACCCATGATTCACCACATACCGACAGTTTCTCCGGCTGTTCGTTGACTGGCTGACGTAAATATGCCTGGTCAGTTTTCGGTAACATAGGTCTGCCGACTTCGGGGACTTGGTAACCGGGACAAGCCAATCTGTCAACACTCACTGCAAAGCGTCATCGCTGCGTTAGCATGCTGCTCGACATGTACCGATGGATGCAGGTGTAAAGCAGGCCACCGTACCAAAGTTCTGTCGGCCCATTTCCCAAGCCAGCGAGATGTAAACTTGACCGTTGTTGTTGTTGTATACGCCAAGTGTGCCGGACGCCGGACCACGCGCTGGATGCAGTAGCGCCACGACGGTCACACTGGCCTTCCCGTAGATGGACATGGGGTTACTGGCTTCAACAAAACCACCTTTCGATGGCTCGATGGTCAGGCAGTAGATGCGACTGGGCGTGTCGGGCTGGCCGAGCAGCACAAAGGTGGATGCCGATGTCGTCGCGAGGGTGGAACCCTGTGATTGCCAACGAGGTTTGTTTGCGATTGCATATATATATACGGAGAAAAATTTAAGCTTTTATTTCCTGGTACTCTTACGTAAGCGGTATCAGGGAATTCGGTGAGGGTGTCTTTTATGAACCTCCCAGTCTTCGTGTTCCACATAATGCCAAGCAGGTTTCTGGGTGTACGTTTGCTGGCATCCGGTGTGGGCTTACATTGGCTGCTCGATATCATAAGGTAATACTTGCCCCATGAGCGAAGAATTTTAATGGATTGAACCCCTATAAATTAAAAGAATTTAAATGATGTACTTAATTCCTCGTACCTGTATTAAACAGCCGTATGTATTGCACATAGGGGAAGTTATATTAAACTTGTAAAAAATTTGCAATTAACACATATTAGCAATTAAGACGAAGACAGTAGTAATTCACACAAAAACGTACCGCAAATGCCATCGAGACGCGTGGACGCCACAGAAGTCAGCTGGCATTTTGATAGCGCACTCTCATTGGCCACTCGGAAAACTTTCAGCGTCAGCGAGGCCGGGTCATCCAGTCGGGCGAGCGCATGCGCAATGTAGACATCACTGCCATTGGTCCAGCCGGTCACGGCCGTGGATATCCCGTATTCGTCGCTCTCGCAGGTCACCAGCAGACTACCCTGATAAATCTGCGAACTGGGAATGTGACTGTTGCATTGTTGTTTGTTTCCAGCCAGACACGCGGCCGAACTGGACGACAGAATCATGGCCCAGCGCTTGTGCTGCACGATGGAGTGCTGACCGACACCTTTCTCACCGATGTTGCCCACAACAATCAGTTTTAGGATGTTTTCTTTGGGATGACAGAGGAACAGGATAGACTGTCCATCGGGAACGGATGCGATGAGTAAACTGGACGTTTTCCTGTTGGTCACCTACATATACCCAACTTGGTGACAACTTTATAAGCAGTCGCTGCTATCGTGATATGTTTTGGTGATATATAGATATTTTAAATTATCAACAGCATGCCAGCAATAATGGATAAGGCGTTATTTTTTACTCATGCCTCGATATTTGGATTAACTGGTTTGTTAATGCAAATGGTTAAATGCGTTGTACCTGAAAGCTAGAAATGTGTCCTGAAACTGATGCCGCTTTGTAAAAATACTTCTCCTCCAGAAAGTCTTTCCGTCCAATGTACTGGCAGTATATGTCGGATTGACCTTTTCCTTGCAATAGGGAAACGCAAACGAAACTGCGAAAATGCATTTTAGAACGGTTATTTAGCCGGCGGAGGGGGAATGACTGTGAAAACTCACTATGTGTCGCTGGGACCCTTAACAATAGTCGTGGCGGTGACGTCACCTTTCAGACGAGACTCGTGGATCCGCGATAATTGTAAGGTTTCGGGAGAGCATGTTGATAGTGTCGCCGGCCAGGTTGCTGAAACAGCCAAATTGAAGATTACACATAAAAGTAAGATTGTGCACTTAGTGCGAAGTAACAGTTAGAAATTCTGGAGCGTATAACGTGATGTTAGGGTTAACTCAGACATCGCATTTTCTATTATCTTTATTGAATTTCTCATGTGAATATTACAATAAAATGTGTCTTAAAACTGGGAATACATTCGAATAAACATAATTATACGAGTATTAGTAGTATTTTGTAGTCGTCTTTAAATCTAAGCAAACTAGATGACCTTTTACTGTAATTGACCTACCTGCTAAAGCTCTGGATATGGAGATGCCAAAAATAAATATAAATCCACTGACAAACATATTGGTGATGAACGTTCTCAAACCATTAGACAGTACACTTGCTGAACAGCAGAAAAAATAAAATTAAGACCCAATCACGAAGCAATTTTCTACCAAATGACCACAAGTTTACTATCGCTGGGCAAAAAGTTTATCCAAGATAATGCTGTTGCTTGTCTGGGAACTTCTACCAAAACGTTTTCTCTTCGTCGATTGACTACGAAATGACAGCAACAAAGTGATCCGCGACGCAGAAGCGGTGACGGACCCACACAGATAAGACGCCAGACAGTAGTATCGCGATGAATATTTCCATGCTCGCTTGCTACCATCGGTCGCATTGCACGGAAAAACGGAAACAAACAAACAAATAAAGATCCACGATACATAGTAGGCCAGTCATTGCCCGATGTCTATGACCAAGGCTAGGATCCCTTGTACTGTTAACGGTCATCACATGAAAGTACTAACGTAATATAAGTTATTATTTTATCAACATATACCCAATTGTGTGATTAATTTAGCTAAATCGAAGCGACGGTGATAGTGTTCAATACACTGCGCAATAGCGTACTTACAATAATAACATTATGACACACTGTCAGGATATAGCGCCAAAACTATATAAAGTCACATACGGTAGTACAAAGGCAAGTATGCATGTATTGTACATCTGTCCGGCAGTATAAACTAAACATTTTAAATGCAGAGAAATATTAAAATCGTAACATTGATGTACTATTGCCACAACTGCAAACATCTTCTTGTGGGATTTTAAAAAAAATTTATGAAATTTTACTTTTACGGTTGTGGATAAGCTGGCAGTTATTCCACTTTTTCCATCTGGCGCGTAAAACTATTCCATCGTGTTTTCCTGAGAAAGCAATTGTACTATATAAACTATACGTCTTTTTTTAACAGAGTCCGCATCGCTTCCGTTTGCCTTGATTACGACACGAAACCAGTTACTGCTGTAACTACATGTTGCGTTAGTTAACAATTAAGGGCTACGCAGTCGCCATATTGAAGCGATAGAAGTTGTACAATCATAAGACCACCCAGTTATGATTCATCATTGCGCTATGCATTCCTGCTCTTTTACCGGCTAGCTGTTCTTCTTCACAATTCAATTTCAATTCCGGCTAGCTGTTCTTCTTCTAGCTTCAATTTCTGTCCTTTTACCGGCTAGCTGTTCTTCTTCACAATTTCTAGAATTCAGTCTTGCCTTCGCTTGTTACAGCTTGCATCAGCTTGATCAGCTTGTTCCGCTTGTTAAACTCTTGCCTGAACCTTTCAAATTTCAAGAATTCTGTCTCAGTTGAGCGATTAACTGCTGTGCACTGGTAGCGAACTGCTGGAAAGTAAGCCTACGATCGCAAAAGTGGAGCAGAGTTTCTCGGATGAAACTAACAACAACCAATTTTACCGACGAAGAATGCCAAGAGCAATATAAAACTGTCCTGTTACTAGTGCCGTTTCCGGTCGTCTATTGCTCCACTATCGCGATCGCGGGAAGAAAAGCTCCTTAGGTTCAGTAGGTTGGACACGTTGTTTGTTTGGGACGGTTCCCTCAACTTACATTTTTATATCGCAACCACATCTGTGAGAACTCAGAACACCTTCAGTGACAAGTATGCAATCGGTGCGAACATGCAGCACTTGAAGTACTTCATACAGTACTTTTACAAATGACATGGTCCAAGAGAGTACACCCAAGCAGTCGGCAGGGTCTCACTGATGGAATAACGTTTTTCTGGCAACAACTGAAATTTCTGACTTGTTTACGCACTACAGTTATACGAGACAAAGTGACCAAATTATGTTCGAGTACCGTAGTAGAGTATCAAAGTATACAGGCAAATGAGGCAATCATAATACAGTATAATAAAGTTGATCTTCGCTGTTTGAATAATAGCGTGCGCGCTGCAGCTCTGTAAGTCTTCTCTTTTATGCTGTAGTTTTCTGTACTATACTGAATTGTGACTTCCAGTGGCTGCTGTTTCTCGACCGGTGAGAAGTGAGAAGGTCACACATGAAAACTAGTACTAATCACAAAATATCGCATTCAAAGCTCGGCTTTTAAAAGCTCTGTTGTAGTTGTTTATGTGTAGTGTACAGCATCGAACGTTACTGTTTTACGCCCTTGCTGATGACTGCATGGATTCGAGTTGGCATGACAGATCATATTCGTTACAACTTGATCACCTAACGTTTTCATGATAACCAACCGTTTTATTTTTTAGCTTCCAAAGTCACTGAGCAAGTTCTCAACGCATTTTAAATTTAAAAAAGTACGAGTATGTCAAGCAGCTCATGAAGAGATACTAAAAGCTGAAGGTCAGGCATTCACAACAAAGCATGAAAAATCACATATTCTAATAACGATTTACCTCATACAAGCAAAACCACGATCACAAATATTAACACCAAACCATCTAGACAATTCAACAAGGAAAACCGTCAAGTTATCCACTTAACCAGGCGCACTGTATCGGCGTTTGTAGCGTCGCAGCCCTTTACTCTTTCCACCACCCCATCGTCCGTTCTCCTTCATCGCCTGTTCTGGTCCCATTGCTGGAGCCCCATACTCCGGCATTCGCTGCTCGAGGTACGGCGGTCGATAGCTCATTTCGGGGTAGTACATCGGTGGCTGTTTAGGAAAATCGTATATACCGGGTGGCGGTTGGGGGTACGGGTTCGGATAAACGGTATCACTCCGCACTGGTACTGTCGGCGGGTTAGGTGGATACATCGGGTACAGGTAGGATTCGGCGTTGGGAGGATTCTCCCCGGGAAACGGATATACTGGGGGCTGGTTGATCAGCGGACTGGGCGGGACGGTGCTGGTGTTACCGGGAATGTCCTGTGACCAGAAAGGCGGCTCGTAGCTGGCCGGTGGTATGTGGCTGGACGGAAGGAGGTATTCTTGTGAGCTGGGGGCCGGCTCCGAGGTGACGTGGGCCAGAGTTGGCGGATCGCTGCTCTGGTCGAATGCTAACGTTCCCGGATCCGGTTCAGTGTCGCCTGATGAGATCCGATTGGATCCCACGGGACTGCCATTGTTGAGCATCGACGGGCTCAAGAAGAGATTCGGTGAGGTTCCTAGCGTCCGAAACGATGGCCGAGTGAGCGGTAATGATACATTTTGATACCTGAAAAATGAATTTAACAGTAGTAGCACAAGTGACCTTTGTTACCCAAACCGGTTAAAAACATTTTTTTTAAAAAGTGAAGACCGGTTTTTTTGCTTTCAGCCTTGTTGAATATATGCTAACCTGGTGTTTCCTGAATAAGTAGGAATGTCTGGCGGAACGCCGACAGTGGAACTTACGAACACCGGCGACTGGGTATAAGGATGGATGATTTCCGACGCCTGGTTCTGTTCAAGGAAAGCCGGGCTTGGTCTGGAGACCATCGATGAATTTGAATTGCCCTGCTTCTTCTTCCAGAGTTTATATGAGACTATACCGTGCCAATGAGATGTTGAACGGCCCGCGTCATCTCCGTCATCCTCTACGACAATTCGATAACTGTTCAACTGAACAGCCAGAAATAAGATTAGGTTGTCGGTTTTGCTGCTTACCATGTTCTGATTTTTCGACTTTTTCGACATAATTGTCCGGGGTGACGTCCATGTAGGCAGGCAAAGTCGGAAAGGTCACGTTACGGAAGGCAGCACTTTCTGGCCGGTCATTGTTTTCATCGTTGTCTTTGAGGCTGTAATACGACCTAGCATCCGTTCTCACTTCGGGAAGATTTCTGTTGGGGCGGGTTTGTGGAGCATCGTACCCGCCGCAGTGGAGCTCTAATACGGGAACGCCTAGGTTTACACATTAAACACTCCATTACCATTAATCAGCGAAACTCCGATTACGACTGTCACCGATCGGCTGCTTCTTAAAAATTATTTTCCGAAATTTGGTTAACCACCCCTTACCAAGCGTCCAGCGTGAATTAAAAACTGCCATAAATCATTATTATTAGGTTTACCGAATAAATCTGGTCTCGACAACGCTAACAAAGCACGCTGTCCACTGCAGTATCCAACGGACGAATGCCACACATTGGGTGGAGTATCCAGCCTTGCAATGCGCTTCAGGAAGATGACCTTATCATCTTCAAACTGCTCCGCCGTGAAGAATAGTGTCTTAGAAAAGTAGCCAAACGCCTGGATCACGTCCGCATTGCAGGAAGTTTTGATTAAGCGGAATCCCGAAAACTGTACACGGAACAACTGCTGGAGCTTCTGTGATTTGATGCGATTTCTAGATTTTGATGCGATTTCTAGATAACATACCCGTGTCTGGGCTGCAGGGAACCGAATATAGCGATCAACCATAAAACGATGTCGCGCCTTGTCGTCGGTTTGGAAAATAAACGATTCTGTCATGGCGTTATGACCGCAATCCTGATTCTGGTCGACGGGACTCAAGGCAACGGCCAGGTATTTTATCGCATCTTTCTGTAGCACTTCGATCGATTGAATACCTGTTGAATAAACACACAACTCTGGATTACACACAGAACTCGTTTACAACTCATTTACATTTTTACATCGGTTACGCTAACTACAAGAAGTAAGCAGCATTAATGTGTACTGTACACAGTTCTTTAACTGTACCAAATATTTCACAAAGATAAAAACATATGTATAAACAATGAAATCGGTTATATATAGATATACCTACCGCACAGTTGTCGATCATTGACTTCTTTGATGCTGGACTGGAAATGCCGCTCCGCCACCCGACAGCTGCCTTCGTCGTCCATGAACACATCAAAGAAGTTGATTGCCGATTTATCGGATTCCTTTTCCAAGTAGGCCGCGTACGCCAGAGTAGGAAATCCGCCCTCGTGTTCCCAACCACGCACCGCCACACTGCGCGTGACACCGGCAAAGTCGCACAATTTTAATCGGGCATTGTGCAGACGATACACGGGCGCGATCATGTCTTGTAGGCGGGTCTTATCGACGCCTTCCGGTTCAAAAGCAGCGAACGCCACGTACACGTCGCCCGTCGAGACGTAGACGGCAGTGACATCGGAAAGGTAATTGTACGGGATGGTCTGCAGTTTGACAATCTGGACAATGCCCTTGTCGTCCTCGAGGACTTCGTACAGGAAACTGTAACTGCGCTCGATGAGGACGACAACGAAAGACCGGTTGGCTACCACGAACGCCTGTACATTTAGCGCCAGCACAGTTAACAGATGTATGTATTACCCTATGTATGTTCCGTTTAAGCCTTCACAACGGAAGCAATAATGCGCAAATGCGTATTAATTCAGTGGCTGTAATTTCGTTAGTTCGGTGACTCAATCAGTCCAACGCAAAAGTATTCTATACATCGATATTTACGCTGTTTGTACACTGGCAACACAATTCAGGATACACAGCGATGAACATCATGAAGCCTTTCAGGCTGTTTACATAAGTGAAATGTTCACAAAAACAAAATTTTAAGACTTGTAAAGTATGTGTATCCAGCCCAGTTTGTTGCAATACGTTGCATTTCCGCGCTGCGCTGCGATTGGATAGTTTTACTGTACGCTTCGAACTTGTCTGATTGTTTCCACTTACCTTTATCATTCGAACGCGGCCTTTCGTGGAAATAGCAAACAGCTGTTCTCCGACATAACCCGTCGCCTGCTGTCCATCGCTGCTCCATTTGTGAGCATCCCGTGGCGAGCATTCCAGTTCCAAGCCACGAAAGCCGTTCTGCTCGTCCGCAGTTTGGTCGTTGCACAACAGAAGAATGCTGTAGAATATTGCGCGATTCAGATTGGCTGAACGGTTTCAGCCAATGAAATGCCACAATTCACTGACCGTCGGTCACCATCGCTCTTGTTTGCCTTGGAATTCCTGATGTGCGCGAATTCCGAGCAGGAACTGGGTGGCGTGGCAGGCAGGAATTCCGTGAGTTGCCATGGAGGACTGGCATTTTCTGCATCCATAACAGTAAATAGCAAAGCTCTGTGATTTTAGTTAGCCCGAAAAGCATTTACTTACCGGTTGCACAGATCCTTATGAACAATAAAACGTATATAAAACATCCCGTGACGCGAATCCTGTACAGCGAAAACATCGTTGGTTATCAGGTTATGGCGACGTTGTGGTAGCAGTTCCGTAGGCGCATGCAGACTACTGTGGTGCAGCCAGCACAGATGGATAACGACAGTCTTTCGCAGCGTAAGGACTACACGATCATCATGTCGTGAGAACCAGGCAACAATGCATCCATGGATGGCAAAGAAACTCTGACCTAGTACTTTATCTTAGTTGTGAGCGGTATGATGTATCACGTTCCAGCTCCATTGCGTTTGGCCATGGCTCGACTGCCTCGACAACAACATTTCGGCTGACTGAAGTAGCAATGTACGCTGCAGCGTGTGCTCGTCAGGCAGTTACTCCCAGTCGGCTACTTCAGTATGCAAAACAGTGCAATCCGGAATTCCGTCCAAGGTTTTCGAACTTCGGCATAAACTCGTACAAGTAGTATAACTTGAAGCATACTTCTGATGATTGCCTTGCCCTTCGACGCTTTTAACGATTGTCCCTTATTTTCTTATTTTGCAATTGCTGTAAAAAATTAAAGACAGTAAAAGTTTAGATGCAGAGGATTATGTAATGTCTGTGGGTGATTGTGCAGTTTTTAAACTAAAAAGTAACAATAGACAATGAACACCATAACAACTTCACAAGGAATTGACGACAGGCCTTTCCGGTGTAAAAATTAAAAGTTCTGCCTCTTCCGTCTACTGTACTTTAGTATTCGCCGCACTATCCGGAACTGCCGCACTGGCAGTTGTGAATGAAAGGGTGCCAATCGTGCCATCGTCACAAAATTATCGGCAACAATCGAAATTTCACGGACGTCTCCTCTCGGGTTTACCTTAGACCTACCACGTAGAACTTGTATTTCTGATTTAGCTTTAAATTTCTAATTGAATGACATCGAAATGTTTGGCCATGATTTCGAGGAAAGCCAAATGCGCGTACACAATCAGCAGCTCAGGATCGCTTTGCTAAACCGCACAGCAAAAAGGATCGGGTTGCGAGAGGATTCGAAGTGTGCAGTATGGAAACCGAGACTTTTCCGACCCTTCAGGAGCAATATTATTAATTTGTAGTACAGGCAAACCAAAACTGCGTACGGTATACTGCGTTGTCGTGCATTACGGCAAAAACGCCCGCGCCATCCTTGATGGACATGCGTCCAGCTTCCAAGGAAATGGGAAGCACGATGCGGATGAACCATATGCTTACCGACAGCTTACGTACTTTCCTGAGCATAACTGGAAAACCGTTAATTTGTATACATATTACAGAACCGTGCGCGTAAACTTTCGTTCCTGCATATTTTCCACACCGTAACGTACGTAACATTCGTCGTCTGAATTCTGACATGTAGTAAATTACTGAGTTTTGGAGAGGGTTAGTGCGAAAGAATCTTTTACTTGCCAAAATTTCTCCAAGCAAAACTTCATTCAATGTTGCCGCCATAAAGTGAATGTCGTATTGTTCATATTCCAAATACGTGTAACCTTCCGGGTGTTTATTAAGCAGCTGGTGTCTGCTTGCCAAAATAATGCAGTTTAATATTACAGTATGAGTAGTGCTCATTGGGTACTGACTTGTGAGGCAACTGGTACACAACGAATCTAGTACCACACCCATGACTGGGCTACCTTGTTTTCACTGCGCCCACGGCCCACCTTAATTTTGAAGAAACCAGTTTGTCGTTGTGCTAGAAATGTTAAGCAGTAAAACTAATTATAAGGAAAATGGTAGCTCATTGATTTTCATTTAGAAAAGTATCTGATTCAGAAATGCGATTTTCCTCGATTTGTAAAGCGAACGGAACTCCTTTGGTTACTATATGAATAAGTGATTCGAATCCACAACAAAGTAAGGTTTTATAAAAACCATAAATTTCTAGTAAGCGATATCGCCGCTACAGTAATTCCACATTAGGAGCTAGACAATATTGTCATCATATTGTCATGGTATTATCGAAGGTCACGAACTCTTCACGTGCCCATGTCTTTCTGCCGTAATTAAAATACGCAAATACTTTTGGATTAGGGAAGGTATTTGTTTGGATTTAATCGAAAATCGTACCGGCTTTTTACTGGTGACACGATATGTACAGTTAAAATGGAAAAGATCAGAGTACCTATGTACAAGCTTGTCCGGTAATTTCTGCGTAAAGGTACAGACATACAGATATTTAACGCGAAGTTTGCGCTATGGCAAATGCCACTACACTACGTCGTTAATTCGTATATTTCGCTGTATTGATTCGTTTGAAATTACCTGACAAGCTTGTGCAAGAAGCATGTTATACATAAATATTGTGTACATGTACTGGCCAGTGGTTAGTAGCATTTATGCTGGTCTTAACAATTTCAGCAATCCTTAAAAGCATGTTGCGATGGTTCTTGGTGCTCGCTAAACGTTTCCACAGTACTATACGAAACTGCAATAATAATTGTACATGAGTGTTAACGCCCGTAAAGAAGGACTTGTTTTTAAAGTTTTTTGCTGAAAATCGCTTGAAACCGCTCAGAGGACAAGCGTAAAACCTTTTTAATAGAGGCCCGCTCAAATTAGATAATCGCACCGTAAAGTGAATGCGACGTTATGATTGGGCCACATGGAAAATTCTGGCCGCGGGCTGTCCAGTGCAATATTATCCACTTGCGATACCCAACAATGTGCTGAATAATAAATCACCAAAAGACGCGTTCTTCGAGCGGTGATTTAAACGGCCAAATTGTCCATCATCTTGTTTACTGTCCTTTCGTGCTCTATGACCAAGTACCGGTTTTGTAGATCACCTTTCTCCGCCAGCTCAACACCGTGCCCTGCGGCTGCTATTGGCAATGCTTGGGTGCGCTGTAGTACAAACTTTCTACTTAACACTGGCATCTGTGAGCAGACATTTTTTTACTTCTGTCTTCACCTGACTTTCCGAACGATGACCGTGTTTGTCTTCGATTTCCAATGGTATGCGGCATATTTGACGGATAACACTTGAACAAAAGCTGCTTCTGTTGCGAATTCTTTCTTTTACGGGATATGTGACTAGCTAGGTGTTTATTTGAGCGGATTTTATCGTCAGCACTTGACATTCTTGGGGACTCCAGACAAACGTAAGGTATGGTTTTTATCGTTCATTAAGGCCATTCGTACAACAGTTACTGGTATCTCGTGGCTTATTGTTAGTGGCTAGTATGAAACAGAACCGATAAACCTTTGGCTAATAGGCACTATCAACTGCTTTCATACAGCACTCCGATAACAGCCGAAGTTTTATCTACATGTTGTTGGATAGAAGTTATTGATGTTTGTTGTAGTTGTATGTAAAGTATGTAACATATATGGCACTATCGTGCTCATGTTTCCCACTGTAATTATGATGGTCATACATTAGTTAGCACACTCGTACAATACAGTTAATTGTGATTGGTTGGCATTGGTCACGGACTCACAAGGTTGGTCACATTACTTCTAGTTTCGACGAATAACTTGCAGTAGACATGCTCCATAACAATGAGCGTAATAATATTTGTAACAGCTGGATTATTTGATTCTGCAGTATTCATATGTAACTGCGTTCTAACAATTTAGAACCGCGTACGCTGTGTAGTACCCGATGTCCGGTGCCATCTAGGTACCATGCCGGTAATTACTTGACGTGGATTGAGCACGTGTTCGATATGAGGTGATTAAAGCTGTAAAATTAAAATTGTGTGAGTATTGTAGAATTTAAAAAAAAAAACTTTACGAAGTTTTGCTTCTAACGTTAGTTCTAACTGATTAGTGTGGATTGAAACTGTAGCACCAATATGAACGGTTTTAACATAATACTGTGATATTGCTCTAAAAAATTCGGAGAATCGGGTGCCGCATTAGACCTTTCGAAGATTCTACTGAAATAATGTGCTCGAAGTCGCATAAGTATAGTAGACGTATAATGATAAATTTTAGTATATCTGTTGATATATGTACTCGTACATAAATTCTCGCGGGAAAAAAACTGGGAACATATTCTGTGAATAATTCGGTTTAAGCAGAAGCTCATTATACTGAGAAATTCATAGAGCTGCCGGCACGCATTAATTTACGTTATCTCGATTTTATTATTATGGTTATGGGGATGGCGATTACGGCGATCGATCGCAACGGAGCGAATCAGCAGATTACATACACATAGGCGGCGCGACTTCCTCATGTAGCACATCGTGACACACGTTACAGAGTGCATTACTACTTTCCATTAGGTGAGGACTGCCAAAACGTCAAGTGCTTGGAGTTATCGCGATAGAAAACCGGCTTTCCAAATGGCTGGACTTCGGTCCACGGTTATGCTCCCAGCTACGTACACTGTCCTAAATAGCAATGGTCACTCCAGATAGGTCGCTCCTTATCGGCAATCACAAAACGCTAACAGATTAAAAATTATGATGGAACCTTCCTTATGAACACCGTCTTTTATGCTGTTTGGACAGAACGCAGACCGATAAAAATTAAATTGTCCGCTTATCATATCTTGCCTTTACTGAATTCCGGTCGTTACGTTAGTTTATCGCGTGTGTTGGAAGTATGTGTGTAAAATATATTCGGCTGAAATGTTGCGCCTATTCGAAACCGGAAAACGAATCTATTACTGCAATCGATGATGTATGTGCCAGTCATACAAATTCATCCAATAATGTACCTAAACGAAACAAAAAGTTGTTTGTGTATTTTTCATCTTGCAATACTTATATAAAATTTGGATTAAACACTTTTCCATACAACGCACGTAAGTGGTTAATTGTATTACGTAGATGCACTAATTGTCATGTAAAGTTCATGGCTTCGTACGTAGCTCAAAATTACAGATAAAGATGTCTGTCACTCGAATAAGCCTCTTCGTCACTGTTTTCAGAAATTGGATTTATAAAGATCACCGGACACCGGTTACTGTTTTTTTTTGTTTTTTAGTAGCCGTGTTTTGTTGGAATTATTTTGGCTGTTAGTGCAATTTATTTATTCCAATCGGGGTATCGATAGGGGAAGCGCAGCTAAAGCACTATTAAAAGAGAAGAAAGGAAACCCGCTTCTTTAAGGACCGTATATTTATAACTGTACGAGCTCGTACCACAATTTTACCGCTGTAATTACGAATATGATAATATTACCAGCTAAAAGGCATTGCGACACTAGCAGGTGTGGCATACATTGTATTACCAGTAAAACAGAATCTCTTACACTGCTATTTTGGTCTGTTAGTAGGGTGTGGTTGTGAGAAACCCTTTGAAATATTCACCTTATAATTAAAACCCCACCGATCCCATTGACTGCAAAGGAAAACAACCTAATTACTCCTTGCATATAAAGATATAAAGTTATGCCTTAATAATTAACTAGGTATGAAATGGAGAATGCGTGCTAGTAATTGGTATTTTTACCGAAAATTGATTGGGCTATAAGCAAGGCGCATATGGCTGGCGGCGAGGTTTACCCCATTAATGCTCCGGGGTGGGAAATGCGCTCATAGAACGTAATTGGATGCTTAATGTATCCGGCGGATAATTAAGTTTGATAAATAACATTTAACCTGCACATGCACTGTTGTGAACAAAAATATTGACAGCTTATGTCGTTGGACAAATTACTATTATAATTGGCAGGTTCCGGGTACTGTGGCTGTAGTAGCGACATCGCTAGATCGTCATGCTTTATTTTGCCTAGGAAAAAATAACCCCAGGGATAAGGCAGGCGTTGGAGCCAGAAGCGGGGTACTATAGAATTATGACATAAAACCGGAACTAGTGTTTTTAATTTATGTAGCTTAGTACCCTGGCCAACCAACTGCCTCTGGTTGCTGACAGAAAACCAGTCTAAATTTCCAAATTTTCACACAGATCGGCTTACAAGAATTTTACTTTATGATATTCTAGAAAATTTTTTAAGAATGGTGATTACTAACCCAATTTCATGTTAGTGCAAGTATTACAGAAAGTAAAGCAATTAATATGAGTGACCATGCTAAAATTTTAGAAGCAGGTGTATAGTTTTTGTTCCGCAATACATTAAGATATCAGGTGCAGCTAACAGCGTATTAATATCGATTGACAAACATAGATGAAGCACTACTTTACTTTATTATCATGTGATCATAGGTTTTAAAATTTAGTTAATAGTGGAACAAAATTAAAACTATTTTACTACATACTGTAGATTAAACCGCACGTTACGCTTACATATGTAACCACTGTTCTTTAAAGGGTTCGTCGCGATTGTTGAACTTTAATAGTTTTATTATGGTGTATATGCAAGTCTAATTAATTCTACTTCTCATATCTGAATTAGAAGTTGATAATCCGAACACGATAGATAACAATAGTACTTTCAAACTGCGAATACGCGAATATCTACTTGCATAAATAAATACGCTCAGTATAAAACTGATAGAATTATGCGAACCAAGTTTATAATCTTCGGAAACAGTACATTACAGATACAGAACATGTGGATACATTAATTACACTGTTTATTGTTATCTACACTCCTGCGTGCGTCTTGATCCGATAAAACACGGTTCGTGCGGTGTGCAAAGCGAAATTAATTTACTAGATTGCATGCGCATGTATCGTCACAGTGGGCGCTCCAACAGGAAACCCTTGTTCATTCTACGTAACTTATACCGGTCAGATATCTGCGACCGGTGTGGGACTTTGTCACCTTAGGGCATCCGGCACTATGGGCATATCATCGGAAAGTGCTGCCAATTGGCGATCGAGCTCGGTGCCTGGTGATAGTGCAGACAGGGTGCTGTTTCTCACACAAATTACCGTTATTGCCGCGTTTACATGGTAGCGAGGTTGAAGTCCGCATTTTTGAGCCTGGTTGGAATCTTATAACGTAAATCATCCGGTACACGTACACCCGGTTTTTGGCGGACAGTCAATAGACTGAAAAGCCGGTACATGCCCAGGCATGATCCGTCTGGGAAATTAATTTGGTAAACGAATTATTCATGTCGGAACATACCGTTCTTCAATCAAAAGCTGCAGCCGCGTCTCAAGCCGCTCACAACTTGTTTTTGAAATTTTGTAATTATAAGGTAAAAAACCAAACAGTTTCAAAGCATTTAATGCGTTCTGCAGTTAACAGAATTGTTTCCATGCAAAATTGCATTTTCATGCATAAAGGCATACTTGCATGCTTTTTTTCATTGCTACAATAATGTTTTACTAAACCGCCCGGCACCAGCAAATTTCTGGTTCATTTAATTTAACTGAGTATTATTGCGAAGCTAATATTTCACTGAGAATTTAGCTGCGCTACATGATCATGAGATTATTAATATTATCATAGAATACTCAAAAAAATTCTCCAAGGAACGAAACTTAAACGCCTAACGTCGGTTCTCAAATTCTTATTCAGTTGGTTTTACGCACGATTAATATGAGGAATACAACATCCCGCACACACATTTTCAGCCGTAAGGTTTCTATAAGTAAACCGCATTTTATTCCTAGCTTCTAATTACCCATCGGAAATTATTTACTGGTAGCGTATGTAAAAATTAGAGCGTTCCGCATCAGTAGTTACAGCACGCGGCAACAAAGCACTTAAATTCTCGAGCGGTCATCAAACGACGTACATGCTGTGGTTAGTCTTGCAGTCGCAAGCTGGAAGAAAACTGTGCTCACTGAATGGAAATTAATTGTTGACGAACGTCCCTTTTATTCCAGGAGTTTATATATAGGATAGCGAATGTGATCAACAAGATGCCGATATAATGATCAAAAGAGCACGCAAAGATTAATTAACGTGCCGCATACATCTTGTGGTTCGAGTATAAGGTGTGCGTGCGGATGTGCCGATGCGTAGGTTGGCTGATTGTGAAATATCGGGAAGATGATGCGATAAAGGATGTATGCGCCTCATCCAATTTGTATTGTATGTGGTCGAAGATGGGAAGAAGCATAGGCATATATGACTAAGCTATACCTGCCGGTATTTGCGATTTTACCCCGATATGTGTGATGTAAAGAGCCTTCCGATTAATATTTCTTTAATGCGCCGGCTAAATTCGGTATAGTTGCCTGTAAATTGCAAATTAGTCTGGCGATATTAAAGCTTACTCTACCTGTAGATTTCTTGCGACTGCAGATACTGAATGAAATTTTACAATACGTCAGAATGATATCGAAAACTACCGTTTGGAATGTTTTAATTTAGAGGCTGAAACTTTCATGCGAAATACACAGCAATCTAAGTAATTTGTCTGCAAAAAGGCGAATTCTTCCCATTCAAGTATTCTATGCAGCGGTAAATCTGTGTGTGTGGCAGTCACTGTGTGCATTATGTTGTATCCACTATCCACTATCCACGCGCTCAGATGGAGCTGTAAACGAGCATATCAGCATATGCGAGCTCGAAATTACGGAGTGCATCACCACATCAGTAGAAAGACTGTAGATTCGAAATAGTGGTTTTCCTACAGCGGCTTGTTAGAAATGAAATAATTATACTGCATAATTATATCCACAGAGCGCCATTAGTAGAAACATGTATTGTATAGTGCCGGTAGTACCGGCTCAAAATTTTGTAGCACACCACAATAATGCGTCGGAATTTTGCCTTTTGAATGTGCACGTCGTACTAGTGTCTGCACAATTTCAGTTCTACAGTGGGGCTGCGCAGAATTACAGAAACTAAGCGGTAACCGACAGGCCTGAGATAAAAAAGTGCTATCAGTTTCTGTACTGTATTGTCACCTTTCTCCATAGCCAGAGCGATTCTGTAAAATTTGAGAAAAAGTGCCCAATCAGCCAGGTATATCTGTAGTGCACAGTGATGCTAGCAGGCAAAAACATAAGAACATAATGTAACATAATGCCCCTGATCTGGTAATCCCTAACCCCAAAGCGCAATATAACCGGCCTTGTTCTCCTTTTGCGAAAATTGCTTCCCAGGTATATCTGTATACATATGTACTGCTGGCCTGCAAGTATGCGTATGTACTTGCCGGACGTGTACATTCGATATCCCGGCGTCCCACTGGCTGAAAAACGGGATAAACAGCTGTGTATATGCTGCGCAGTGTAACATATACGTCGATGTGCGTGCGCTACCTGCTGTCTCATCTTACCCGGCCCCAGCTGCATCCACAGCGAGGCCAGAGAGGGAGAGAGCCGGCATCCCCGCAGGATGATGTTACCTTGTCATTATAGCTAGTATGCCGATGGAAGCGGATCAGCCGGCGGTGTATTACGTGTGTGCTTGCGCGCGTGTATATAGATGCCGGAATAATTCGATCGGGTCGCTGTGCAAATGATTTTGTCGGGAGAAAAATACCCCCAGCCTGACCCTGTTTCAATATACTTTGTTTAATTAACACATCTCATGACAATATTGCTATTTGTCATCCCATTTACAGAAATGACACAATTTCATCCGGACTGCAGTGTACAGCCCCGGTGATGCTGATGCTCATGGTGTATTATTCCACGCACCCTGCGCAGTGAATCGTGCTTAATCAGTTGACAATGGTCGTTGGTTGTTTAGTTACGTTGTGGTTGGAAAGTGGAGCAATATTATTTTAGTGTATACGTTTCCACTTGAAGTATCCTTACCCGGTACATGTTGCTGGTTTTTGGGACTATTCGCTCTGTACATACCCTGACAATTTCACTTCCGGTCCACGAGCCGCTACGGTAACTACTGATCACCTCTGCGAAAGCATTCGTATAAAAACCGAACACTGTTAATCATAAAAATTCCTTTTAAATTTCAGTGTTTCATCTACTTTATGAATGAGAGCGCTAATTGATGTTAAGTTTTTTACGCCAACGTTTATATGCCAACGTTTATACGTTACGAACACCAATTTTATATGCAGTGTGCTGTATACACGACAGGCTATCCGTTGTTTTAGTATTATCATTATAACCACATGATTATTGTACTCGTTTAACTTAATATTTAATTATTAAAAGTGCTCATGTATTGTACATACCGGTACATTACGGGGAAAAATAAAGCTATTATTATTTTCGAGTTAGGAGAAGTGGCATATATAGTTATTTGCGCAGGACGTATGACAGAACCATAGATGTGTACTCATATAAAACAGTACCAACTCGCATTCAGGTGGCGTTTTTGCTGTTTTTTATGTGCGTTATCCGTTTTGCTTTTAGTAACTCACAAATGTTCGCCCTTAAAATGCCAAAATTCAGTTTCGAGGTTCGACACGATAGCTCTTAAAATAAACTGATACCAGTAAGATCCAATAATAGTATGCTGGCAAGTCGGAACGGTTTTTACAATCTCCTGCATTATTTATTATACGTTTTTAAACAACACTTTTATCATTTAAGATCATATTAATTTATGTAGTTTATTGTTTACCGCTCGTTGTAGAAGGGATAACGAACGGCTTACCACTAATAGTAATTTTGTATAATACAGTAAATATAAATTCTGTACTTCACTGTATAGCGTATGTATATTGTACTGTCTGTTTGTAATTACTGCCTGTACCGGCTTCAAGATTGATTAATCTGTATTCTTTGCTTCGTAATTATCTACCCTTCAAATGGATTTGTTATTCTCCGGCTTCGAAAATATTTTGTGTTGAAGAGTCTTTATTGCGAAAAACATTTATGTGGTAAAAATTACTACGGGATATCCCACATAATAAAGACAGTCGTTGGAAATGCAGGCTGCCACATATCCGTGCTGTCGCTACGTGTACAAGGGGTAAATGCGGCGCAGATGTATAGGGTTTCTGTACGCATTAACTGGAAATGACACTCGAGGCCCGCAACACAGGTACCCCACACAATCGATTGCCTCATGCCGTCGCATTCCGATCACATGGTCGGGTGCTGCTACAGCGCTGGAACTGGCGCACGCGTTGATTGACAGTTATTTTTAGTTTTCATAATTTTCATTTTTTTGATAAGCCACCTAGTTTACTGCTTATCTTACGCAATGTGAAACGTTCCCTCAAGCATTGAACAGAGTACCCATAATTGCTGTTGCCGTTAGTGTTATTAGTTACGCTACTCATACAGCCTCGCACAGATGAATCACATGTGTAGTGGTCCGCATAATGTGAGGTGTGCTGTTGTTTCCGCAGGATTTACTTGTCCGCCTGATCCCCCCTCACGATCATCCTTATGTTCGTATCGCACTTCGATAAACCTCCGCTGATCTTTGCACCGTCGCCCTTCATGATTGACGAAATGTACCGGAGTGTGCGGCAACATTGTTATCTGTGCGATTTGCCACGCTATCCCTGGGCCATGTTGCTGGAGTTCTCGGAGGCCGTCTGCCGCGGCTGCGTCAACTACGAGGGCCCCGACCGCATCGAGCACGTCATCGAGGATGTCCGCCAGATGAAGCGCGTGGCGGGCGTCCACGACAGTGGCGGGGGCGGGGCGCCCCCGCCGCCCACTTCCCGCCCCGCCAACGGGGTGGGGGCGCCGCCCCCGTCCAACAAGCACCCGCCCAATTATCCCCGCAATCCCCATGAAATGCAGAATGGAGAATCGCGATCCGGACCGCCGCATTCGGGACCCACCCGCGGCGGAGGGATCGTCACCCAGAACCCGGTCGTCCACCATGAGCGCTACGGGATGGATGTGCGCGGGGTGCCCCAACCGCCTCCGGCCCCCAGCGGACGACACCCCCAGAGCGGCCCGCCGCCCATGCCGCCCAATGGACCGGTCCGCGGCGACTTCGGGATGATGAACGGCGGACCGAACGTGGTGGAGCATCCCGGCGTCATGGTGCCGCTGGACCGGAGGGGCTCCGGGATGGGACCGGTGCTGGGACCGCTGCCCCGGTTGCCGCCCATTCAACCGCCGCCGATGCCGGTACCTGGAATCCGGTCGGGAATACCTCCACAGTCACACGGACATGGACTTCAGGGCATTCCAGGTAACACGAATGTGCCCAGTTAAATTTAAAAGATTTATTTTGCGGTAATTTCTTTTTTTGTTTTTCTTATTGTGGTAATTTTCATAATTTTTTCCTTTGGAATTGGCAAGGAAAAATGCATGAGCGGTTTTTTACGGGCCTATAAACCACGGTAAATCGTAGTTCGAGAAGCGGCTACTGTTAAGTAAGTATTTTCATGGGGAATAATTTGGTAAAATTGGGTGTTCAGTCATCTGATATTGTGGTGTTGAATATTTTATTTTTAAAAATAATTGATTAAATGTAATTCACGGAATTGGTAGAAATATAGGGAATGCCGTCAGCCTAAGCGCGTCGTATTTCATCATAATGTTGATTAATTTAGCAGCCATCCTGTGTTCTAATTGCGAATAATTTGAGCCGCATCCACCTGAGGATAGAGCGTAATACACCGACCCTTCCTTCCCCGTTTCCCGGTATTGTGCGCATTGTCCTCGCTGTGTGCACCTGGAGGGATTAATTAGATCCCCATCCAGCGTGCGGCAGCGACACTCTTCCTGCCGGGTCAGCCTCATTAAAACCCGTCAGGGGGATTTTGTGTAGGCGCTGGCGCCGCTCCATTGAACAAACCCCCTTGATCGCGCCGGCTAAGCGAGCAATTGTACTGATAAATCCCGGTGTATGTGTGAACTCACTGTAAAGGAATGGCGCAGAGGATTTTGCGGGTCGTTCTTTTCAGTTTTAAGACGGGGGGATTTCGACGACGTTAGGGCCACAGGATTATTGTTCGGGATGGCTAAGGAAAAATTAGCTTCGTAAGCGCCGAAACATGCTGGTTTGTCTCGATTTCCAACCGGGCTGGTATTGTTCGCCGGGCACTTGAGAGACATGCATTCAGGGACCACGCAGCAATTATTTCCTTAGAACATCTTCCGTTCGATGGGGGCAGGTTGGCTTGAATGGGGAATGTATGCCGGGATGCGCTTGAAAAGGGATGTTTTCCGGTTGGGATTGTTAGAGAATAGGCTTCTGGTTGTGGTCTTTGTTTTGGGATTAGTGGGCACCGGCTCGTTTGGGGAGAGCATCACGAGCTAGATTCTTTTTCCAAGGTTGGCTGAAAAAGGGGATGGGGATGCGCACGGATTAGTGGTATAACAATTTTCCATTACCTCGTTGTTCAATGGAAATAATTGGGTTATTAAACAGTTAAATTATTGGAAAATTGTTGATGCAAAAGCTTTTACATAATTTATTTAGGGACGCAGCAAGAATAATTAAGGAAGAAATGAATGGAATTTGTCGTGAATCATTAGATGGCAACATAGGTTGTATGCAGTTGAAGCAGTTCATACTGTTTTAACTTTTTACAGCTTGTACCTAATTTTTTGTGGTTATGTCAGCGGTCAGTTTGTCAGCAGGTTTGCTAATATTGGAAAAATTATGGCAGCAAAACTACATTATAGTAAACGTTACGTTCGAAAATCGTAGTGTGCTAACAGAAAGTGAAGTTGAAGATTACTAATTGTTTGTGTCATTAATTGACCCAGGCGGTAGGTTTCTGACCAAACGTATATATAATTTTAAGCGAGCCCTGAGGCGCCGAATGACAGCCGGATGTTCTTTGGACTAGTTTCTGGGCTATCTCTTCATGGTCCTCATTACATTCCATTGTACCGTGTATGAAAGACATGGAAAAATGGGTAGAGAATAGTGCACGCCTCAACGGCTCCGCTAATGTACACAAAATGTCGGCTTTGCATGGCCCTTGGGTTTCGCGCGGCGAGAGAGATCTCTGTGTATAATATTAATTATGACCGCTGGTAGGACTAGGCATCATGGATGATCGATGTAGTCGATTGTAGACCTGTGAAACACACGGTTGTCCCCCGTGTGTTGACGCGTTTTCCCCGTTTATAAAATACTCATTAATGCAGCCGTGTGAAAAATGCGTCAGGACTGAATTCGGCACGTCCCTGGTGCACGGGCTTCCGGGAACGGGAGCAGATGAAAAGGGAAAGCCCATTATCGACACGAAGTGCAGAGTGCAGCAGTTAAAAGGCCCGGGAATTATTTGTGCACGGGGTCCGGGTGCGCGGCCGATAGTAATCAATACACGGTGTCCCGTTCGATATGCAAATGACAACTTGATTGAATGATCTCGTGTGCGATACGACGAAACCGGGGGGTTCGTTAATAATCGGGAAGCTGATTGGGCGAACGGGCCAGATTAGAATCAAAGTCAAACACTGAATGCCGATTAGTTATAATGATGGGCTATTGTTAAGGAGATATCAGGTGGATCGGGCGTTGCGTTGACGATCAGATGTCCAAGTCTGTGGATAGCTGGCCTACCTACTAACAGCCGTTAATTATAATTATTAATAGCGGTAATATTAGTTTTAACGAATTTATCGAAGTTGAAAGTGTGGTGCTAGCTTTAATTTTCATGACTTATATATTATGGTGCATTGTTGTTTTGTAAATCAGAGTATAAGCTGGGAAATCAGTGAAAAAATTTCGTGCAATACATACCTATGCAGAGTTATAGACACTACTAGCAGCAGGTTACTACGGGAACAACGTTTTGGGATTCAAAAATTAACTGTAGAATACATGTGTTTTCTCTAGTGTTCTCTATGTAACTTGCACTTGCTGGATGTGAAAATAATATGTTTTGAAGTTATTACGATACTATATTTTGTGTGAATACAGCATCGTAATAAATACTTTCGGTGCGTTTCGGATAAACAGTTACAAATTTACTTAAAACTAAATTGTATGTAGTTTATAATTCCGACGATTCAGGGCACTAAATACGTTTACTAAGTACTTGAAAATAAATAACATGGTAAATATGATTACGTATAAGCAGGGAAGACAGTGGTGCTTGATGAATCATAATTTTCGACTTACTTCAGTCTATGTTTAATTTTTGTTTGTCTTTTTTCTGTAATTATGGTATCGAGTTGTCGCAGCGTATTAGAAACACAGGACAGTATTTCTTATTGTCGACGGTGTAATTATTTTGGAACCCTAATCAAATGCATTGCAGTAAATTGATAGGTGAATGGGAGACGATAGAAAAATTGTCTGAATAATGATGGCGGCACAGATGAAGATTATTGACAAGAACAGCCCCGAGTATGAGGATTCTAGGATTACAGTGATGGACTAAATTGGAAGACAGAGATAATCATCCCGCGTCTCTCTTCCTTCGCTCCATATTGATCAAGGTGGTAGCGGGGGAAATGAGTATTAAAAATAATCAGCAGATTAAAGGGGAACATGTCTGGTAATAAGATAATAGACAGGGAAGGGATTATATTCTATAATATAGACGGAAATGAATGGAACACCGCTTTCCGTTCCCGTGAAACAATTTGGCCGGAGCGGATTCCGCTGCAGCGGGCTTTTGACGTCAATTAATAGTGGGGGTTTTCACGGAACCGGACTGGGGATTGTGTGGTCTCTAGGATGATTACTCTGTCTGTAGGGCTTGTTTTGATGATGTAGGGAAAGGGCATCATTTAATCGGGTGGAAGCTGAGCTTTATTTTTTCATGGAAAAATCCGAAATTAATACGGATAAGTGTCAGAGATTGAATTAGCGTTGATGTAGGAACAATCGTATTAAATTTTTGCCAACATATATTCTACATGTGATCATTGGTAAATAATAAATTGTCGATACATGCGGTGCGGTGTATTAGACAATAATAGCGTGCCAAGGGTTTGTTGCTGATCATATATTGACGACGTGAAAGGTTACCGCTGGTATTGTTATGCGCTCCGGCATGGCATTGCGTGAGATGTTCTCTTTAATCTCACGTGCTGCATGGCCGTTGTAGCGGGACATGCGGCAGAAGTTTGATGCTTTTGCCGGTTGCGTGTCGCTTCCCATTGGGAAGTGGAGTATTCCCTGCTACGATGCTCGTTCTCGACCGGCCTTTCCGTGGCGTTGGGTCGGACATAATAAGGTCGACTGTGGCACGCCAACGAGGCGACATCCATGCCCATGACGTGCTCGGTATTTGTGTCAACATTAGACCGTGATGTTTATCTGTTATTACATAGAAAATTGTTGTGGAGGTAATTTCGCAGTTTGCCTCCATTATGGGAGATTATCTGCGTTGGTAAATCGGGCTTTCGTGGTTGTTGTGGTGCAGTAGGCGTTGAGAGGGCCTAATCAAGGCTGGCTTTCTTGGTGGAATTGCACCCCCTTGTAAAAAGAACATGAAGAAATTAATGATTTCCGCACTGTTCCGAAAGAAATTATTAAAATGTTTAACAAACTGCACACTGAAATGCTTCCGTCCACTACGTAGTTCCTGCGGCAGTCATGAATTTGGGAGAGTTATCGCGACGCAATAGCGGTACGGAGATCCGTTTCGTCTGTTAAAGTTTCCCATCCTGTCCAAATAAAAGAAGCGAAAAATAACAAATCAGGAACTGAGAATTATTATTTACTTACTTAGTAATTGGTGTACTGTCCAGCGAATTACTGTAACGCACCCAGGTTTCTCGAAACTGTTTGAGTGACTGAATTAACGTTTAGGCGGAAATATTTACCCAGGTCCCGGGCACGCCTCAGTAGTCCAGGCGAAACGCTCGCATCCCATGGAGCGCGACGAGGATATGCTGCATCCGCACCGCAACAGTCCGCCGTCGATGATGGAGATGCCGGCACCCAGCAGTGCCAAGCGTCCCCACATGGAAATGCCGCAGTTGAGCCTGAGCAGCAGTAATTCATCGGGCTCCTCCGGTTCTCATCCTGATCTCATGCTGCGCTCCCTACCCAAAGAATCCTCCGGGACGACGGATAATATCCGTATAAGGAAGGAGCATTTGTTGGCCGGCACACCGCGCAACGCTATGCCGATGCACATGGAACCACCACAATTAATTAAACCCCGTAGGTTCATATTATCCTACGCTTGTTTTTAATGTGTAACACAGCGCCAGTGGTTGAAGTTACTTTATTAATTGTGCTAGCTTAATATGCATTAATATACTGAACACTTTTTCCATTTGTTTGAAATATTATGGACATTATAAAAACAAACAGCCTGAAGTAGTGTAAAAAAAATTGTTATTTGTTTCTTCAGCGGTGTCGATCGCCACGAGTCCCCCAATGTCCCTACCGAGTGCCATTTCAGCACTAAGCACCAACATCAGCCTCAGTACACCGTCCAATAGCGGAAGTGCTTTATCTCATGCTCAATCACCAATGAGTTCCAATGGAAGTTCACGAGGCAGTCCACCGGTATGTTGCTTGTTTTGGCTGTCTCACCGCGTAAAAGTTCAGGAGAATTATGATGATAATTGTGCATTCACTGGAGATGTTTCGATGATGGTGTTTTTGTCATAGTTACTCTGATTATTCTGTACAATTTTGTTGCCTTCAATTGGTAGATATTTGATTTATTAAATGATTTAAAATTAAATACGCTAATGGCGGTGGTTCATCGAATGTTGTTGTTGCAGGAAATGGCTAACCATTCCGCATCAGCACCCCCCACCCTGTCCCCGACCGGCGGCAGCAGCTCGGTGCTGTCGGTCGCCGATCGTCCCATCATCACGCATTCGCCCGCCCACCATCCGCTGCCCACCAGTTCCCCCATTGAACGGATGGAATCACCGCACGTCACCAGCCGGCCCTACACGACCCATCTGACACACGGCCCACGCAAATCCATCAGTCAGGAGGAGCGGCCCACCATGGTGGCCATGGGCGGCCGCGAGGCCTCCCCCTCCACGGCCTCCTCACCGGCCAGCGGAATCAGTGGAGCCGGCGGCGCCACCGGCACGGGAGCCTCCACACAGCTGCTGCGCTGTACGATCTGCCATGAACGCCTGGAGGACACGCATTTCGTACAGTGCCCCTCGGTGGCGCATCACAAATTCTGCTTTCCCTGCTCGCGGAATAGTATTAAGAAACAGGGAGCCGGTAATGATGTCTACTGTCCCAGCGGCGAAAGATGTCCCCTGGTCGGCTCACAGGTGAGAAACAGGAATCTATCAGGGATTTTATGCGTGCAAACAGCAATAAAATGAGCTTCGGCTTTGTCTGTACAGATTTCTTTCATCTTTTATAAAAGATAATTATTATTCTCTTCTGTCGTATAAAAGTTGAGGAATGCATTTCCTTCTCCCTGTCAAAATAAACAGAGAGGTTGTTGGTTAAAGTTAAATCGGATCTAATCCACCTGAAAGCATTCGGCAGTTTGTTGTATTCTTAAAGTATAATTTTTACGGTACTATGGGTATTTATGCACGATAAGCGTCCAGCTTTCGGCTTTACAAAATTACATATTTTCGTAATTTATACCAATGGAATATTTAGTACTGATGATTTTACAAATTCGTTAGCAGACATTAAATTGATGTTGCTGTTAGTGATTATGAAAGATTATACAGTTCGATCGTTAACAGGTACCGTGGGCATTTATGCAAGAGGAGATCGCCACAATACTGGGAGAGGACTACAAACCAGCCAAGAAGGAGCGCGATTCTGCCGACTAGTTGAAAGTGCACACTATTCTGACAACCTTCCCGTTTCCCGCAAAGAGGAAACAGCGGATCGGTCGGCACGCGGTCCCTGGTGACCTTTACCACAACCACACACCCAACCCATACCGTCCCTGTGTTGACATAGGCTCTCCTATCGGTCTACAGTATTTTGTATTTTGTACATAATTTACAAGCGGACACGTCTCTTGGAGGGAAATCAAGACAAGCGGGGAAAAAACAAGATGAGGAAAGTTTTTCTTTAAGAAAACCATTCATGGCGGTTATATAATTATTAATTTTGGTAAATTTTTGGAAGCTAGTTGGTTTTTTGTTCCGGTTACGGATCTTCTGATGGAAAAATGGAACTGGTTTTTTTGTTTGTAAGAGTATTTTATGTTTAAGAAGGCGGCGGTATTCTGGAAGTGGATGGCTTTTTTAGTTTTTCTTGTTAAGACGTTTTCTACATTTTGTCGGGGTTCGTTTTAGACTGGTCACTGTAAACTTCTATTGCTAGAGTTTTGTGTTTCTTTTAAAAAAGTTAGTTTTTCTCAGTGTTTTTAGTGTCATATTTGTGCAATAAAGTTATTATGTTTTATGTTGTCGCGGTGTCGCTTTATATTTTGCCGATCTCCATGGTCGACAAGTAGTGCAGAACATAGTTTACAACCAGCTATGGTTTACATAGATGTGAATTTTAGGTGAAGTAAATTTGGCAGTTAAAGGCAGTAAACCTTAATAATTGTATCGCGTAGTGTGTACATATCAGTCATATCTAGAGTGATTATGTAACTACGAGTACAGGAAGCAAGAAATGGATAAATGAACATTTCGTTAATGAGCTTACGGATGTGAAACTATAAAGTGGATTATTGCAAAATAACAAACCTTCGTAATGGCTATGGCTAAAAAGTATTGTACAGACTCACGATTTGAATGCATACGCTTACTGGTTAGTGCACACGAAGGAAGCCCAAAATTATTGGCTTCGAGGGGAACGGTACATTTCTTCCTAGTGGACTGTAGTGGCAAACTAATTTTTGTGACTTCTATGATTTTCTCAGCGACATCGCACCGATCAGTTTGTCTCGGTAATTAATTTTGGTAACGCCTTTCACGGGAAGTTTCTCGTCCGTTTCGTAACAGTTTTTCGTTTTACATAACAAAATGTTCGTCAACACTTTTTCACCCGGGAAAAACTATTCTGGAAACGTGTTGGAAAAAGATTTGGAAACGTACCGCACTGAGCGATACCTATCGCATTACTCAACGAAATGCAAATTCTCCATAGCTGTGCATCACTTTAAAAGCCACGTCCGGAAAACATTAGCAACATTCATCGTGACATCGATTACTTTGATAGTTCTGCAGACGACAGTAACCTCCTCGACATAATGATGAAGCCTGTTGCATTGGTCACCTTGTTGGGTAAGTACAGTACATGAAAATCACCTCCAATTAGCGTAAGCCATTAGGAAACAAAAAGTTATAATGTTACAGTATGCTATGAAAATTAAATAATTAAAATTTACGTAGTTCATCTATTTTATTGTATAAAATGCTCATGGTATTTCATTTTGTTAGTGGCATCGGTTTTTGGACAAGCACCGTACAATAAACCACCATACGGCGCACAGTATAACGCCGCACCGTACAAACCCGGCTACCAGCAGGACTACAAAGCCCCGGCATATAACCAGTACAACACCTACGGATCCAACTATAACGCCCCTTCGTCGTCCATTCTACTGCAGAACAGCAATGTCCTCTTCGCCACCGGTGAGACATCTGCCATCAATGTGGCCGTTCCCGACGGGACCGAATACTACGTCAACACCCAGTACGAGCTGATCCGCGTCGATCCCGACGGTCTCTTCCGCCACGAGCAGATCCGTGTGGCCACCAATGTCAAGTACGCCTTCCACGGTTACGATGACTGTCTGTGGTACATCGACTACAAACCGTATGCCGATATTTGGCGCATGTGCTGGAAGGACGCCCCCGAACTGGTAAAATATTTAATAATAATAATCCGTTCAGTTATCCGCTAAGGACTGCAGGGTTCTTCATTACGGATTTCCGAAAATAAATGCGCGATGTACATAACAATAAGATACCCGGCAGTTAGTATTCATATAACAAATAACGCAACACAATAATATTATGTAGAACCCAATGATGGTTAGTAATGTAGCACAATTCTGTAGAGATATGTATGCGCTTATAGAATGTAGGTATGTTTTAAGTGTATTATTTTTATACATACATAATTATTACTATTGGATTTACTGTTGGATACATAATTATTACTGTTGGATTTATGATTGTACTTATATATGTACGTACTTCCATAGCTCCCAAATTCCTAATATATTATAACAGTTCGTGGTGGTATAAGCATGCATACGCAATATTTCTCACATTATTGCACAATGATGTCTGATCTTGACCTTTGTCCACAGATTCCCAATCAGCCTAACCCGGTGAACTTCGTGAAGGTGGCCAACCGCAACTGGGACAACGGTTTCGCTGTTGCGGATGACGGCAGTCTGTGGCTGTACGCCGGTCACCAGTGGATTCGCGACAAGGACGTCAACAACGCCATCGATGCCGGCTTCGGTAATGACGGTACCCAGATGTACCTGGGCAAAGACTACAAGCTGTACCGATGGAACTACGAGACCCGCTACTGGGAAGTCTTCCAGACCGGCGTCTGGGTCTTCGACATCTTCAACATCGACACCATGGTGATCTGCGACCAGCAGTACTACTGCAAGAAGATCGTCTACGGAAAGTTCGTCGGTATTCCCGAATACTGCACCAGCGTGAACATCCTGAAGGACTCCTTCTACTGTGTTACGCCTCAGAGCCAAGTCAAGCTGGTGGCATATTAAGCCGCGCAATAGTCCTTGCTGCAGCGGGTGAATGAATTCATGCGCTGTATGGTGATTTTGATTTAACAAATTTACACTCCGAAATTGTGATTTTAAAGGTCATGCGTGCCTGGCTGAAATGTTTGATGTGGTTTTGTACAGATTGTCATTGGGTTTAACCTGACCATCACTTAAAATGGTGATTAAAATGAACTAGAATTTGTGTGTGTTCTTGTTATTCTCCGAAAACGCAGTTCGTGTCGATTCAACCACCAGGTCAATTCTGATCAGTTATAACTCATAACCGCAATCCGGAACAGCAACAAAATCGATGTTACTGTACAGTACTTAGCTACGATCATAATACAGCCAAACATTGAAAATACGTGAAGTGATTATCCATACCTCCACGGCACTGAGTTTAAGGGTCTGCAATTTGGATCAAAACGGACCGGATTTTGACAACAACAAATCTGATGGATTGTGACAATACAATGCTAACGTACTTATGACGGTGAACGCCGTGTTGTCGAAATTTAAATAAAGCGGTACGGCTCGTATTTTAAATAATAGTAACTTAACAGGTTGCATATATTGGTTCCTTAAAGAAAAGATTCCTTACTGCTTACGGTATAATAATGTTAGCGTACCGCTAACGTAGCAACGCATTAAATGTTTAATAAAACCGCACACTGTTTATACATGCATCGCCTCTAACCGGTAACGCCGTTTTTAAAGAGCAACGGTTGCTTCGATGGAAAGGCTTGAAATAACGATTAGAGCATAGTACTCCGTGGCTCGAAAAAGGTTTAATAAAGGGCACACGCGCGGTCTGGGTCGCCCAATTGCGCAAGCTCGTGCATAACGGGCGATACCTGTGGATTACCAATTAAAACATTCTCTCTAACGCCCACGCCTTTTCGCACCTTATATCAAGCAATTAGGGAATTAGCTCAGTTAGGAGGTTACACAGATCTATACGTATGGTTCTGTTCAAGATAGTCTATGAGTGCAGTCGTACATGTGCGCTATTTTATTGCTGCAACATCTTTAGTTGCTTTGGTATTCAAACCACATTCGTAGGGAATTTGTCTTGCAATTGAAAAAACAAGATTACGAGTAAACATTGCAGTATTGTAATTGTGTATTAATTTATATTATTTTAGCAAGGCGCAGCGCTCGTCCTTGCGCATTTGCCACTTTGATTTTTGCGAGAGCATAATGCGCATTTAAGTACAGTACAGATATACAGATGTACAACCAACAACTTTCTTGTTGATGTTATTTCGGCCGGTTTGCTGCATACCTCTCAAATTACATGAATCGCATAATATATACCAATATGGAAGAAAATAATTTTGGTAAGAAAATAATTGCGATGCGGTTCAGCTCCATCGTTACTAACAAATCAAAAACTGCCGTAAACCTTTATGTGGCGTTAACGTAAGCACGACGTGTTGTGTACGGTTCTCTAATTAACAATAAGTAATAATCCCGTTTCGTTGCATAACGTACAACGTTCAAAACAAAGAAGCTGGAGACTGCCGGAAAACTGACTCAAAAAATCCAAAGCAAGTCCATAGATGGATATCATATCACTCATTATGTAATGGTTGTTGGATACAGTGGCCGAATCGTTGAAATATTCAAAGGCTGTATATAAAGTAAAGCGCAGAGGTGATAATGGAATGCGGTTCCATAATCTGGTCATTTAGTGATTTCGTATTTGCGGATTTTACTGACGGTTACGATGGCGAAAATTGCGGCAATCGTTATTTTACTCGGTAAGCAGCCGGCAAATATATTAATCACGAATAGCAGATTTCTCCATATCGGTATACAGTATACGTATATTTAAACGGTATGCACTCGTACTGCAATTTACTGATAACAGTAAAAGATTATTACAAAAAGATGTTTATTGAAAGTCTGTGGAGACATTTATGATCGCATATGCAGATATGTGCATTGGGAAAATAGAAACATGTTGAGATTTTTCGTTGTGTTGTTGTAGCGGGCTGCGTATTTGGGCAAAATCCGCCTTATAATACTGCGTATAAGCAAGACTACAAACAGCCCGCGTACGCTAACTACGGAACCAACTACGGTCGCACCAACTACGGCAACTACAGCAGCAACAACTACCAGGGTACCGGCTACTCGTCGTCCATCCTCCTCCAGACCGGCAACGTCATCGCCGCTACGGGTGAGACCTCCGCCGTCAACGTCGCCGTACCCGATGGAACCGAATACTACGTCAACACCCAGTACGAACTGATCCGCGTCGATCCCGACGGTCTCTTCCAGCACGACCAGACCCGCGTGGCCACCAATGTCAAGTACGCCTTCCACGGTTACGATGACTGCCTGTGGTATATCGACTACACCAAGTTTGGAAATATCTACCGTATGACCTATAAGGATGCTCCTGAACTGGTAAATTTTAACTATCAATAAAACCTTTTTTTCTATTTAGTTACCAAATTATGATATAATTATGTACTACCTAAATGTATGCATGTATATGTAATATGTGTACATGTATTTTATATATCTTATGCATCTTACGCACATCTATTCCTGTCTGCTTAATGTATTCTACTAATTGTAAGTGCTTACTGCATTTTGTCTTACATACAGTAAATCAACGTGTAAAGTTACGTAATAATAATGTACGTTTGCGCTGTACACAAACTGATCGTTTGTCTAAAATATACCAGTACTGTCACCTTTGGCTTTATTTAGATTCCCGGTCAGCCCAATCCAGTTAACATGGTAACGGTCACCCCCCATAACTGCGACAATGGCTTCGCCGTGTCGGACGACGGCAGTCTGTGGTTGTATGCCGGTCACCAGTGGATCCGCGACAAGGACGTTAACAACGCCATCGATGCCGGGTACGGTAACGACGGCACGCTGATGTACTTGAGCCGCGACTACAAGTTGTACCGATGGAACTTTGAGACCCGCTACTGGGAGGTGTTCCAGACGGGTGTCTGGGCGTTCGACATCTACAACATTGACACCATGGTGATCTGCGACCAACAGTACTACTGCAAAAAGATCGTCTACGGAAAGTTCGTCGGTATTCCCGAATATTGCAAGGGCCTGCATCTTCTCAAGGATTCGTTCTACTGCACCACACCCCAGAACCAAGTCAAACTGGTCGCATACTAGACAGTTTTATGTTTGTGTCCAGTTAGTGCATTTGCCTTCAGTGTACATGTGTATACTTTCGTTAACAGCAACATGGATTACAGTAGGTTTTTTATTCTGGTGATTTTTGTGATTTACAGCGGATGGCCGAACGGCGATCAATAAATCAATCAAATTTTGTATGCCAGAAGGAACATAATGATCCTGAATAATTACTTCCTGCATAGTGATGATTTTAAAAATTAAAAAATTATATCAGAATGTTAAGGTGGTTAATTTGGGATTTTTGTAATCTACCGGAATTCGGCAATTCATTACATGCAACAACGATAGCCGTAGGAGGTTTAGACTTGTGCCAAATAAATCTGTGCGTGTACATAAAAATTTGGTAATTAGCTCAATCAACAATTCCATGTAGTTCGCGGTCATGTGAAATCCAGAATTATTTCTGGGCACGACAAATTAAGATCCGGTGGCGCAGTGGGGTATCTTTAACAAAAGATGAAAGCCTCGGTACCCTGATATTGAAAAATTTGTTAACAAATTCAGGACATTGCAGTTTTGTGAAAATTCTATAATTAAGTTGCACGACATTGGCGAGTCTATGTAGTCTTACCGCACCCAGCTGTTCGCGGGGTATTTTTTATGTCGTTCAACTTGTGTGTCTTGTGATCTGACACTGGGCGGAACGGAAGTCGGCCTCAAAAATAGGCACGAACCCAGTCGGGAATCTTTCGAGTAATGAATCTTTCGTTTTCTCCAAAGTCGTTTGGATACATTCACTAGGCTGATTCTGGGATTCTGGAATGACTTGCATCCGGTTTCAGAGTTTGCCACAGGTATAAAACGCGAGAGATTTCTCTGTCGAACAGGTAAAAACTGGCTTTTGCATTTTCTTCCAATTGAATTGTCGGTTTGAAGAAATTTCTCATTCTGCGACCGCTTTTTCCGAAATCATGGTTTCCGTAACAGACGTTGCTGTTATCTTTTCTTATAGTGTGTTTCTTATTTTGAAGTCCATACACAGTGGACGTTGCGCGCCGGTTGATGTGACAAAATTGTAAGTACGCAATTCAGATACGTAAGTGTACGTACAATTGCGATTTATACGTTAATTTCAGTTCCGTTTATATTAGTAAGGCCAATTTTTTTACTAATAATTCTTATGGTTGCAAGTATGAAACATCTGTATTGCAAGCTTGATAATTTTGTTCCATATTCGGCTTAACTCTCGCACTTTCCAACAGGATATCCATGCATCAGGACATGACGCCGTCCCAGGAAGAAAATCTCATTCATGCATTAGTGCAAAAAGCTGCTCGCATCGATTCCCTGGAATCCGATCGCCATTTGTTGCAGAATCTGCTTTCTGATATTAATTCCGGAAGATTCACCGCAGCGGGGTACGTAAAGGGCACAGTAAATCACAACTGCTGATGATATTATACCTACAATTGACATATTGCGGTTGATACAGACAAGTGATTCCTAGCCACATTAAAGAGCGTTGCGTTTTATATGTTTACTAATATATGTACGGCTGTACAAGTACATTTACCTTTGTATGCTAATTATTTATACTTCATTATCAATTTATAAAAAGAGCGGACACGTATTACAGAAGCAATGTCAAGAGGTCGACGCTGGCCGTGGAACGCCTAAGCAAGCCGACACTTGATATGGGATTCGGTCGCTCCGTAGCTGGCGGTGCAATTGGCGCAGCCCATGCTGCACTCATTGACTCTCAACATCCCGGTGGTGCGTTGCAGTAAATATTGTTTTCCAATATTCATCAGATTTCGTGTTTCTGAGTTAAGTTTTCTTTTGTTGCAGGTCCGGGATGAAGCACCACCTAACCACTGCCATAGTAAAAAGTTATAATCAAACATTTCATTGATTGGATACCGGCAACTGTCTTAAACTGTGTATGCCTCTGAATAACTAAACTGCGCGATCCTTCTTATAGTTAGAGCCCAGCTAACAATTTCCAATTTCATGTTTTGGAGTTTTACTGTTCATTTTTCTCCTTTGCAGTTTCGCCATAATTAATAATACAAATACGTCATGCTGTTTGTTGTGCTAGAGTTGAGCTTTACGAGCGCCTTGCAATGGAATAAAACCAAATCAGCTCACGGAAACAAGACTAGTACTGTATTAATATCAACTAAAAAACACAGAAGTTTATTTTTAATTATCTTACCACTTAAATGCTTTAAAATCAGCAGTAACTGTAACTAGACAAAGCAATAACTGCTATGTAAAAAAACAACGCAAGAAGTTTTTAAGTTGGATAATCGCACGCACAAATCTGTATTTATATAAATTAAATTCTCGGTGTACTTTATTGATCGAATACAAAGATAAGCTTACAATTCACAAAAGAAACATCACATCCTAATATTAACAAACAGCAGGAACATGCGGCCGGATTACAGAGAACATTTGATCTAAATTAGCCGAGGCCGGTGCCATTCCCAGGATGGATGCCGCGTTTCCACGTTGAATTTCGATGCTGAACCTCTGGCGCAAAAACTCCGCTGCACGTTTCTCGCCTGTTTCCTGCCAAATCGTCTTGCCCACTTCGCTAATTCTCGGTTAGGTTGATGTACTCGTACGTATAAACTATAAAGGTACCCGTAAAGTGTGAAGGAAGTAAATGTGTACAACGATGAACCATAAAGTATAGTTTTGATTATGGAGTCGATAGCAGCGGTTACTACGCACATTCGACTTATTTTTTATATTTAACCGTCGGCTTATCAATTTCACAAGGAAACATGGTAATGTCTGTGTATCTTTTCTCTGCATTCTACTCGTTAAACACCAATCTTCTGAGGTCACATAGTATTGTATCGAAGCGGCAGAGTGACTAAGTGAATAAACTAGAACATCAGCCGACAAATCATGATAAAGTTTTGTAAAAAGTTTGAGGATGCAAAGCAGGTTTGTAGGAGCATTGTGCAGTTTTTTTTCTAGCTTTTCGATATGAATCACTTCGTCCACCAACATGTAGCAAAGCATGCTGGATTTTGACATCCACATGCATACATGCGTGCCCATGCCGACCACCGTATACCCAAACCTCTGTTTTGTATTCGTGTAATATTGATAATTTATTTTGTTAATTATTTTTTAGTTATTGTGACTTTTTACATAAACTAAAACTTGCATGGTTGAAATCCGCAAGTTATTGTTATCAGTCGGCATGGAGGTTACGCGGAAGATATTTTGTTTTAGCACTGTTGGAAACTGTTTCCTCCTATTTTTCACAATTATTTTTCTCGTCAAACAAAGTGCAGGTAGAGGCTTTTAAACACTGATGTATATACAGTAAAAAGTATCTAAAATGGGAACGGTTAGAAAATCTATTTATTAGAGTTATAAGCGCAAGCTCTATATAATACAACAAATTCCTGCATGCCTTTTCCAGCTGCCGTACGGTGTGCATCAACGGACAAAACCCCATACACTGGAGCTAACAGCTATTCTACGAATTGTAAGTCATAATTCTTAAGGAATCCCTGTATCTATCGAAAGGTTAGTTTTTTAAAAGCTTATTTTTTTTATAAGTGCGAATTACAGTTGTGGGCAAAACTTTCAAAATATATTTTTGCTTTAGGGTCCGGTGGTACGTTAGGTATTGTGTAAGAATGCGAGTGTAAGACTGAATGTGTAATCTACGAGGTAACAAGATTTGTTGCGGACTGGCTTCCTTAGTGTCTTACTCACTATCCAGGCCATTCTTTATGGCACGGTCTATCGACGCAACGATACTAACAATAAAATAATATTATTATTAATTTACGCCATTACAAATGCTTAAATGTTTTTATGAAGGCGGAGACATGAAAGAAATAAAAAGAGCATTTTACAACTTTTGCGCACTGCCTTTCGCCACAAAAATTAAGCGAATTCCCATAAACTGGCTCTCGAAGTATTGCGTTGTCAGTTATCATTCTGTTTGAGCTGGTTCTGTAGCATTACTAACTGCTCATTAATTTTGTGAGTCGTGTACTTATGTATGTGCGCATGAATTCAATGTCATGAATTTTTAATCTGCATTAATGTAAACGATTTCAAAGCAAGATTCATCAAAACATTTCTTGATTACACAATGTATGGTGCGTGTTGAATGTCACAACTGTTATTGATATTTCAATAGATACCGGCATCCAAAAGCAACCACAAAAACTGTAAGTCCATCGGCACGAAATCGCACACATACAGGCATTAATAAGGTCAAAGATTTTTCTCCTAATGTCACACTCCAAATTCCAGTTCGGCCAACTACACAGCGTTCGCCGATGAGCCCACGCCGTATTCGGACCGGCTAACCTATCAAAACCGCTCCTATACACCGTATCGCAATGACTACTATCCCAATAACTATTACAACCGTTCGGTAAACTATGACCGCGGAGACTACAACGACCGACGTCCCGACACCTACGATCGGTATAATGACGAGGAATATTACCGCAGTGAGGATTACCGGCGACCGAATCGGTATTACAACTCCACTGGGTCAGGATATTATCCACGAAATTACACGGCGTCCCGGATGATCCACAATGATACGGGTTATAACTGGACGATGGGTTACGACGGGCGGGGGACGGATTATTCGAAGAAAAAGGGCTACAGAGCGGAACCGTACGATGATCGTCGGTATGACGGATATGCGGATAGGTACAGCGATGACCGCGATAATTATGAGTCTGGACGAATGACCGGCGACCGATACCGGGATGACGACTACGGCCGAGATGACTACGACTCCACGTACAGGGGAAATTACCGTTATAATAGTTCAGGTGAATACTGTGCTTCACTTAAGAAGATGGCCGTCTTGCTAGCATTGATTACGTGCCGTGTACAAAAAATGAGCGATTATTTCAATCTGCGACAGTTTATTGCGCATATAAGAAACGCGCACACCGGTGCGCTGTACTTTATTATCAGGGTTTCATCATCCGGGGGACCGGGTACATATTTCACAAATGTTTATTTCTTCCAATAAAATGTAGGTCCTTACCGGTCTGACCGTTATCGGGACTACGACAACGATAATTACGGACGGTACAATGATGGACGTTACGCCAATGACCGTTATGATTATGGGCGTAATGATTCGTACGCGTTGGGACGAAATACTGCCGGCCGGGATTATGACCGATACGATGGCCGTGACCGCTATGGATACGATAACCGGGATTCGTACGGCCGAAACGAACAACTGCGCGGACCGGAGTACGACCGGTATGGGAAAATTAACCCATACGGAGGATCCTATAATGGCGGTTATAATGGTTACGGACAGACATACAATAAACCGCAGGAAGCGTACGGATCCGGATATGACTGCCCCATCCAGACGAAGGAGACCAAGTCGTCACATGCCGACATTCCCACCACTTCCGCCAGTGCTATTGTCTCTATTCCCACGTAAGCTTCAGAATTTGTATAACAGCATACGCAACACAGTGCTTATCAAATTTTATAATTAAACTTCCTTTATCCATCGTTTTCACCTGACTAATAAATAGTATTCTCACTATCGTTAATATGTTTGTATAACAGTTTGCTTATTTTAAAAATTTTTTAGAATTACAGCTTGCATATTTTGAAAAACAGACTGCAGTTTCTGGTTAACAAAAACAAACAACTTTAGTCAAAGAAAAAGGTTATTAGTCGGAAATTAGGTTTTGCTGCTTGCGTTTGCTGTTCCTCAATAATTTATTTTGCTTTAGGGGTGACTTCATTCTGTATTGTTCGCAACATCCGGCAAAAACAATCCTGGCGTATCCGCTGTACTGCAGCGGTTATGGCGACGAGGGAATGGGCAAAGATGCCACACCAACACTTATCGACAATACATGCTTCGACATCCGGGTATAACCACATAAGCTTACGTTTTACGTTACCGTTACAGTTATATCCAGCCGGTGGCTTGTTTATAAAATGTAGAATAATAAACATCTAAAATAGGTTTTAGAACTTTAATGTGCGCGTTTGAAGTAAAATGGCGCAATAACTATACTTGCCAGTCATCTAATTAGTTTCCGTATAACTGCTTATAGGTGGTGGATGATCTAAACAATTTGGAAAAGCCTAACCATCTCATTATCGCTTTGACCAAAGCGGGTCATTCTGCTGCGTACCAAGTGGACTATTCGTCTAGCACCTTAAAACTCCTTCCGTGCCTTCATGTTTTTGAGTACAAGTATTTGGTGGATTTTGAGGTAGTTTTGCGTTTCGCTTATAAGTACAAATAATTACGTAGCTTTTGATTTTGAAGTGTTTCGAAATTGCTCGCTGTTGCAATTTTTAACCACATACAAGTACCACACGATGCTGTATACAGTACTTAATCAGTTAATTTACTGAGCTTGCCAGAGATGCTGCAAACATTACTGCAATCCTCAGAGTTAGATGTTACACTACACATCTGGTATTTGGCGTAAGCTGTAGATGAATGACCTTTTTGCAGTCAGTTCCCTTGGGACATGCCGGCACACTGCTGGCCTTCGCCAATAACAACGTGGAGCCGACAGCGGCTTATCACGAGTCCGTGCAGCCGTTGTACATTGCCAAGGACGGCAAAATCGCCCTGTGCGGATTCGCCGACATCCAGAACGTCCTGGATGTGACGGCGTGGAAGAAGAGCGTGGATTCCATCATCTTGGTGTATTCGCAGCGACGTGGCAATACACGCCGAACCCTGCTACACTTATTCGAGATCCGCTTCAAGGATGGCTACTGCGATGTGCGACCGTATAAGCACCAGAAGACCATTGGCGCGGCGGTCTACGATGGACAGCGCAACACGCTGTGTGCCTACGAACCGTTCACCATTGACCAGTGCCTGTGTGGTAAAACTGCAAAAACTTGATATTAATTTTCGTGTTTGCGTTGCACGTACAAGTTTCTTTTTTTTTGCAACAGGAGTGGAGGATTTACAAATCCTTCGGGCGCCGCATTACCACAAAACTGTCCATCTGGGCGTGGCCTTGAGCAATAACGTTAAGTATGAGACGGATGGGGCGTGTCCAGTGGAAGAGCGTCTCCAGCCGGACAACCAGTATGATAAGTCGTTTTGCTGCTGTCCGCTGGCCAATCAGCGTTCGTTTATTATCGAGTATTCCGGGCAGTCGCGCAGTTTTGATTTTATGTCGGATGACGATAACGCGTTCCAGACTCTATACGCCGGTCCCGAATCGGTAAATTTTCTGATTAAAACTTCATATAAATGCAGTTGTGATTCATTTCCTCTTGCGGTCGCATGGTTACAGGCAACGGAAATCTCTCAGTTGCAAACGGAAAAATGCTGCCCGGTATTCCAAACCATAAGTCCAGTCGGCGAAACATCCCTTTACACATTGGAACAGAATCGTTATGGCGGCTGGCAGGTCTATCAGTTTATCAACCATGGATTACCGTCGTACGCCGAAAGTTCTTCCTTTGGATATTGTGACGACAACGATGTCATTGTCAGTTACACTTTGCACAGCTTTCAAGCAGGTACCTTTTTGAATCGTACATGCATTTTCAAAAATACATATTTGGAGCTATTAATTATTTATGTAAATCCCGTGTTGCAGACAATACGATCTACCATATTCGGTGTAATTGGGATGGAAAATATAGCAACGATGCGTACAAAGAGAAGACCAATTACGTCGGACGAACAAGTTACACTGCGTACGTACAGAGTCGGCACAGGTTTGCTTTTCTGCATTTTCATCTGTATTTGTGGAAGGATTATTGGCTCTACTTTTAAAGGAAAATTCCTATACAGTATTTTAGTGGTGCTTAGAATTAAACTGATTGCAAATTTCCGACGCCGTTGCTCATTATAATTTGCGTTTTACAAATGTTTATAATTTGTTTTATATGTTTTACCTTACCCCAAAATTGTTTTACATTTCCTGTAGAGCGCGTAACGTAATAAACGTTTATTCAAACATCATGCTCTGCACCGAGAAAGTTATGCGAGCAAGAGTTTAAGAAAACTGCATTTGTATGTTTTTAATTTCACAGTCCGTCCCCATATGCGCTAGCGCCGGCTAAGACTTATACGTCCAGCTACAACAACAGCAATTACAAAGCCCCGACCAGCAACACCCCCGCCGCCTATCCGACTCCCAGCTACACCGCCCCAGCACCGGCTCCCGTACCGGCACCGGCACCCTACGCCCAGCCGGCGCCCAGCTCCTATGCCGGCTCACCGGCACCGGCCGCCTACGCATATAACAGCCCCAATAGTTATGCCGCCGCGAAAGTATACTATAACGGATCCAACTCCTACAACACCACGTACAACAACACGAACTATGCCAGTAAACCCAAATACGATTATTTGCGCGCCAACTACAGTAAAGATCAGCGTCCTGTTAATATTTACCTGAATATGTCCGACAATCCGCTTTTTCATCGTTTAGCATCACAACAGTATCAGCGCCCGTATAACGGGACATACCGGCATGGATTCGGAAATGATCTGTACAATGCGGATCCGTATGGGCATTACGGCAACTATTCCATGTCGCGGGCGACCTATGGGCCGCAGCTGTACAGCGGCGGATATGCCCAGCCGGGATACAATGTCTATCAGCCGGCACCGTTAAGTTACGACATGGCGCAGTACGCTCCGTCGTCGCATACCGGCATCCGTTTCACGAATTCCACACGGGGCGGGTATTATTCGCCATCGGCACGGACCAACGGCAGATAAAAGAGCTGTGTCAAAAAACTGAAAAATGATTTTTTGTATCTCAAACATTATTTGTATACTTGTTGTAATACTGTAAAGGAATGTTGTGCTTCAGCGGTTATTACCGTGTTTTCTAGTACAAATGCCTGAAATTATTATTTTGGTTGAAATGTGAATGTCAATAATAATATTATGTCGATAATGGTGCGGCATTTATTGTTCCAAAAAAAATATTATTTATGCTGTACTTATGCAATTGCAGTTATACCAATATATTCTAATGATCCGTTCTCCGAAAGTGAATTTAAGAATTATAATAGTTTAAGGATGTTATGAGATTATTTATGCAAAGGTAAATTCTACAGTTTAGAGCAGTAAGAAAGTATCGGCACAGAACTGATTTCGATGAAAACCATCAATTTCACGCTGTTTGTTAGTTGACAACATAATTATTAAAAGTAATAATTAATATCTTTATAATATGCAGTAGCCACCCACGAAATCAGTTACTAAACCATGCATATCGCTTTTTGCAGGTATTTTTTATCTCCATGACACTTTGTACGTGTCACATCGTACTGATAATACCCTAGATCTGCTGAACTTCTATAAATAAGATACCTAAAGAAAAAATTTTTCATTTTTGCAGTGATCAAGCCGGGATGATAATTTGTGAAGACTTAATGTGTACGAACCGCGCTGTCATCCTACTGACCAATCATTTTGACTTTCGCATCGTTTTTTCATATAGCTTTAGATATTGAAAATGTTTTATACCCAGTTGGAAGGGCACAGTACAGTTGCAGTATTCAGTTATATGTACCGGTACAGACCTGAGAAGTCATGGATGGTTGTCTTAAACTCTTGTCATGTAAATTCGACTGAGTCAAATCACGAGCAAAGATAGCAATCGTTTTCCCGGAAACCACAGCTTGAGGCATTGCCTTGTAGCGGTCATTACTGTGTTTGGAACCTAGCTAAAGGCTTTTGACTGATATTTGACCTTTGACGAATTGGCTGGGTATTGCGCTACCATCAGTAAAACAGCAGTAGGAAAACCAAAGCTGCTATTGTTAGCCGCCGCCGCACATGTCATAACTTATACAGCGGGGAGAAATCGTTTCCCGGTTTGGGTAATAAACGCGTTTTTCCTGTAGTGTTATTCTAAAAATCATGAGCAGGATAAGAAAAACAAATTAATAACAATGCTGCATAAACAATCGCTACGTCCGGACTTCTTTAGTACTGTATTTATATTCGTTCAATTGGCATTTTATGCAGGTAAGTGACTTAAGTCTGATCATGCCGATGGAGTTACTAACTGCAAATAGCTTACTATTTTTGCCACTGCTAGTTCGCTACTAATGTTACAGTTTTTTGCATTTCATCGTCTGATATTGTACATATGTCCAAGCTTTTTTCAGTGCGCTTGGTACGTACTTGGTCAAATTATCGCAGTTTCGTTGCAGCTAGAGGATTTGTTGCGAATCCTTTGAGAGACGATGTATCCGAATCTGTGGTGCACCGACGCTTGCGACCTTATTATCGCAATGGTAACTGATTGTTTCTCACCAAACCGAAATCTGTACATAAATTACAGAATATCTACTAAATACAGGCTTTACATAATTAGATAATAAACAACAGCATTTACATTAATTATTCACTGGCTTTTAAATTTTCAGGTTCGTTTCCTCTGACTCGAACGTAAGTGCACTGTTCATATACTTTGAAAGTCAGCACATCTTCGGCAAAATTCAAACAACTGTTCTGCTTGTTGATTTTTAGGAGTTGTTAAGGTTATAATGACGTAATTTTAACGCTATTGTTGATGAAAAATCACTTTGACTTTACTAGTTTACACTTCAAACGGCTATAAAACAACGGTGAACTTCTAATAAACTGAAATATCGCGCGATACGTGCAGATATACTGAACTTGCTACGTATACGTACGCAGTATGAAGAAAGAACCACTTTTAGTAACAAATTATGTACTTGCTGTGGATAAGTAAGATAACGCGAACGCTATGCCATTTTTAACACTGGAAACTGATTGTTTATAGTTTGTTTGCGGACCATCCGGAACGCCGGCGTTTTCCGAGGCAGCTGGAAGCGGATGCCTACGCTCGCCAAGGGTCACGTTCGGATGGGTCTGACCAGCAGCAGCAGAAGCGGCCTGATCGTCTGTCATACAGCAATGGCACCGAATTCGATGACGACTACGATCGCAGCGAACTAGAGCAGCGTCGTAGTTATGCGGCTAGGAAAACTCAGGAACGCCGACTACGTAATCAGTATGCAGGAGGGGATTACGATTATTCTAGGTACAGAAAGCTCGAAGTTACTTACTACCATTGCTTACTATAGAAAACCAGTGATGTGTACACTCTTTACAGTTTTCGTGGATACGGGAATTCTCGTTCAGCAATTCCTATTTCTTGTTATATTATAATGATTATACTTTAAGTCTGTAACTAACAGTTTTGTTGCAGAGAATCTGAAAGCGAATACTTTCTGCAGCAGGGCCCCTATCCGCATGAAGACAAAGAATGTAGATACGTCACGCGTCAAACGAAGTCGTCCCTCAACAGCCTCCCCATCACATCCGGCAGTGCTGTGGTTTCGCTTCCCATGTACGTCAAGTGTACCATACGTCCTAGGATTTTTGACGGCGATAACGATTTTGGTTGTTTTTTTAACGTTTAAACTTGTATCATTTTAAGTAGTATTACGCGTATGCACTTTTGTTACACTGATGGCCTTTGCCCAATAAAGTATTTTAGTGTACCATATATACTACAACAATTATCAACTGAATATTTGATTTCACTTTTTACGATTGTCGACATTTTAAATACACCTGACCCGAAATTCCCAATATGTATATGCTCGATATTCATTTAATAAGCCGTATGCGACAATTGATAATTGTGTTACGCTTGTTGACAAGGGGGAGCTTTGTACTGTACTGTACGCAAAATCCAAACGGCAAAATCCTGACATTTCCACTCTACTGCAATGAAGAGGCAAATAACGGCCATGCTGCCGGGACCGGCGGTATTGTCACTGATATCGAGCACCCATGCCACCAGCTGAAGGTTAGTGTAAGACTTACATACTTTGTAAGAATACGGCTGTACAATTTTGTAAGCATTTTTAACCAGAAGTTGTAATTCCATAAATATAATAAATATAATCGCCTCAGTCTTGCCCCGGTTTGTCAGTGAACATATTTGTACGTATGCTGAAAATACAAGTCGAGGGTGGCGCAACGAAATGTTTTAAGCCAAAAAAATGTCAACCCGAAAACGAATAAGAAACAAAATGTACTCACTCTTATAATTTTTTATAAAACGGAACTTTTAAATGGGATTATTTTATATCTATACGTTACATCATACTGCTAAAAAGCCTTACCTTATTAGTTACACTTTCATCCGTTCGTTTATCAACTGTGCCGCATGTTTCGCATGTTACCAGGTGGTAGAAGATCGGAACAACCTACAGAATCCTGCGCATTTTGTCATACCCCTAACAAAAGGCTATTACACAAGACCATATCGAGTGGATTACGACACTGGCGGTTTTACGTTATTTCCGGCTCTGGAAGCATTCTATTTCAAATACCTGACTGATGTCGAGGTCAGTATACAACTTGTTCTGCAGCAGCGCGTATGTGTAATGACTATAATCAACTGCACGCGAATTTTCGTAATGAAAACAGCAATATAAAGTCCATTACAAGTATTATTTTCGATAGACAGTATTTTTTGGCGGCGCGGGGACCGTCTTGCTTTTCGCGAACGATAATCAAGAAGCCGGTGCGCCCTTTGCGGATACTCTGGCTCCCATCTATTTAGTAAAACATGGGGAGATACGGTTGTGCGGGTTCACGGATATACAGAACACCCGAAAGGTCACCGCTTGGAAACGGCCAGATAAAACAAGCTCCATGATCGTGGCCTATCTACAACAACGCAGCGGCACCAGGCGATCATTGTTGCACTTTTTCGAAATTCGCCTCCACAGAGGCCATTGCGTCAGCAGGCACTATGAATACCAGCAAACACTGGGAGCAGCTGAGTATCGAGGAGGGCGGAATACGCAGTGCGCTTACGAACCGTTCACCGTGGATCATTGTCTGTGCGGTATGAACCAGAAACCTTAATGCATTTAAATTAAGGAACGATGAATGGTAATTAACCCGTATATTACTCACAGTTTTATAGATAATAGTATTAACGGCTAGAGTAGGCTTCACAAACAGCACTTCAATATTCTCCATTCAAGATTTCCGGTTATCCCGAAGGATACCTGCAGAGTATATGAATTATGGAAGCAGTGATGATTTTTGCTATTTTTGCTGTTGTTTAGACTGCGTGATCGATAAAACAAGAGTAACGTTATAGTCCTGAATTATATCTCATTATATTTTGCAGGAGCTCAAGATATCAAGTTCGTGTCTTCAAAAGGCTACCAAACATCACACTTAGTAATTGGTTTGTCATTGCGCGCTGAAAAGGAGAATGACGCTTGCCCTGTATCAGAGCGAATTATGCCGGAAAATGCCTTTGACAAATCATTCTGCTGCTGCCCTCATGCTAACCAATATTCTTTCCTTTTGGATTATTCCCATGAATCCCGAAAGTTTGGCAAATCTGGCCGGCATGGAGTATTAGATTTGCGAAGTCTCCAGGGAGACAGTGCGGCTGTAAGTGTCAAAGATGATCTCGGAAATACAGTACTTATGTGCTTAGAAATAAGAGTACTGCATAAGAAGATACACGTTGTGATATGGGGCCACACTGCATGCATACACATTACACACGTATATGAGAGTATTTTACTAGAGGCAATTTATTAGCAGTACTGTCAGTACATAATTGCCTGCCATGCAGACAATTTTGTTTTTTCGTCATGCATCATTTTTTGAATGTACAGAGTATATTAATTACATTAAATACCTGAGTAGTAAACTTGCAAGCATATTCCGTACTTAATTAGGTTATGTACAAGTTTAGCCGTCTGACTGGTGAGTGTGCGATCGACTGCAGTATAATCGCTTTACAGGTCACGGAGATCAGAGAGATAAAAACCGAGAGCTGTTGCAATATCTTCCAAACGAGTAGCCCTTCCGGCAGGACGGAATTATATTCCATTGAGCCGGACGACGATGGCTTCCCGCAGTTGTTTCAGTTTATTGATCATGGACTTCCGCCTTATGCTCATAGCTCATCATTAGGTTACTGCGACACCAACGATGTTATTGTCAGCTATGATCTTCACGCCTTTCAGTCAGGTAAATCAATGAAATACAGCTGCAGCTACGTATACTGGTAAATTTGCAAAAGTATTATGACCAGTTACGCATTCTACAAATATGTAGTAACAACAAGAGATTAATAAAAAATGGACTGCTAGATGAAGCATCGTAATGTACAAGATTACAAGGGTATATCTATATGCGTTGTGAATTACAGGTCAAAACCTTATTAAAAATTTTGGTGCATGACTAATTATTATTTAATTGTAGATAGTAATTATTATTTAATTGTAATAATTACTATCTACAATGTCGACATACGTTATACAGTTTTTGGAATTTAGGTGATGCATCAACTAAGTTTATCTATTTACAGCTTATGATTTGTGTTACTGTTGTAGTTTAAACTCTGTAAATCTCATTAAATTCGGACAGATAACACCATATTCCACATCAAATGCAGCAAAGATACTCCTTTCCATCCTTCCAGCACGAGGCATTCCCCGAATATGTCCTTGGCGGAACACCGAAGCCAGTCAAAGTAATGCGTGGCAGTTTTTAGTCTCTGGGACTGGTTACATACTGCATACAATGCACATGTCCTTACAGATAAATAATCATTTTCAGCTTCTTAAAATAGCTTAAAACAATTCGTGGTTGCTAATTTTTTGAAATAAAACAAATTTGAGCACTGCAGAATATGAGCAAGAATTATCATACATATTGCTCGGGATTTGCATCTAATATAACTTGTAAACGTTAGTGTATCCGCTAATTTAATTTCCTTACTCTACGGTAACGAAGAATCGCTGAAAGGATAACGCATTGCTCGTGGCTCTTGTGTGGAGCCACGCTATGTTTGTTTGTTTTGTTTTTTTTATATTACCTAATAAAAAGTATCTTAAAACTGGTTTGGGTATAAAAGCAAATTTGTTTCATTCAGTTATATGCCAACGCCTTCTGAGATGTTAAGGCGTGTTTTCTTCCTCCCTTATACTATTTTGTTGACTACGTTAAATGCATTTTTACTAGGTGGCTGGATTACCGTTCGGCGTACTACAGTCAACAACCGTACAACCGTTCCACCCTGAACGCCCATCCCAAAGCCGGGTCCGTGTACAGTCCACTACCTCATGCTCCCACGCGTTATCAATCCTACAGATTCCGTAATTTACCATCGGAACCCCGATGGTCCTCGTCCAGTGCCGACCACGGCAGACTGTCGGCCATCCATCCGGATTCAGATGACTACTACAGCCGCAACATGACCGGCATCGGCAGCAGCCGACGGAAACCCCGCGATTATCCCTACCCGGCACCGCCGAATCCGCGCTATATGCGACCACCTTCAGAGCCACGGAAGAGATTTTCCTCTTATCCGCCGGGTATGCCTCTAGCTCACTTCAATCCTAATCCTTACCGGACAACTGCAAAAAGTCCTACCATTCGTGTCAACAGTACAACGGATTTAAACATTTCGCCCATTCCCACGTACAGTCTTTATATATTCACCGGGAAGAATGATACCGACAGCCGGCCTTACCGACCACCTTATCTTGTACCAAATGGTCAGCACACGATTCACCCCGGGATACGATACAACGAAACTGCATGACCACCGTCGATAATAATAATTATACAAATATAGCTAACATCTGCATCTTTTTCTCACCCACATATAGCACAAACGTTTTTGTTACAGCAGTGATCAGCATAACTACGTATAGTATCATAAAAATTTATTAAATTCTTCTGGGAGAGTGTGATATATTTCTATGATATTTTTTGTGTGTTGTTAATACAAAAATTTCTTTCATGAATAAGAATAAACTGTCTGACAATTGTGAAAGGTTACTGTCAGTTATCATTGCACAGTTAATTTTCATACTTCTATCGCATGCCGGCGATGCAATGGTTATAAAGATTTTACAGAAATCATACAACTCATAGGTCTTCTTGACCTTGGATAAATCTTGAGATAAAGGTGTCTGTTCGATGATAATCATACTGGCAACTTTAATATTATACGCATTTTTAATACCACAGCACCGTCTGCAGCTGTCTGTCCAATGCAAGTACTCGTAATTAATAAAAGCTGAGACATTTCTATAAACCTACTTATTTTTATCAGAGATCACACAAAAATTTATGAAGCCTTCTGTATATCCATTCTTAAGGATCACCACAATGGTTTAATCCCGAAACTAGTCAAAAATTTTAATTCTACACGTATGCACGCATTCGTGATATTTCTTTAAATCGTGCGAACACTGTTTGTGTGCATAAGTAATAAATTTTATGGTTGCCACAGTAATAATGCAGTCAACAAATAATATGCATAACGGCGACGATGAATGGCATAAATACTTTGTAGCCGTTAGACCAGCACATATTTAATATTTTATTTAGCGCTAGTATCATTTGCATAATTTTATCTAGCATATATGACGTACTGTACAATACATATGCATGGCGTTTGTATCTGATGTTGTACCGTCAGCTTGGCTGCGCTAACCATGGCAAGATGTGCGTGCGCCTGCGCCACCAGAATTGCAGTTTACCATTTTCTTTAATTAATAATTGTCATCATAGCGCAGGCGTAATAAGGAAAGCGTTTACAAACACACACATTGCCTTTTAATAATTATTGTAAATCCAAATTTGTTTATTTCACTTGCCGACAGTTTAACGCTGTGGGACGGGTGAAGTTGTGACCTTAATTCGATACACAATGCATTTCTTCCGCCTGACGTAATTAAAATACAAGTATATTATAATGTGCAGCAGTAGCTGCACTGAACCCTTATTAAACCAGTTGTACTAAAACCTTTCTCAATAAAATTTTAGTCTTGTTTTGGTAAGGCCAATGATATCATCTGGATATTGCATAATGGCTTCTGAAAACCTAAAAAGCGACGTCGAACCAGCAAAAAATGTAGTGCAAAAATGTAGTTCAAAAAAGCTGTAAACAAGTATGCGTAATACCTTCAGTAACCAATTTCACACAAACTGCTTATTTCGCTATTTGGGATGGTTCAGTGTCTGCGCTGCATGCTGTAAGCATAGTGCTGTAAGCTAATGCATCGGCAGTGAAAACAGGCAAAAAAATCTGAAATATAGGGAGTAGGTTCATTTATATGTCGGTTTTCATGTGTAATGTATTTTGCACCTACAAACACACTCTAGGCTAAACTTGAACCTTTCATATTCAATCAATGCACGAAAAATTAATGTAATCGAAAGTTGGTAGTATGCAGTATGTTGATTTCACATTATGGGCGAAATTTAAGCATAATAATTTCCATAATATCCTGTTTTTAAAATTTTAAAGTGCGTCGTTTACATTTTAAAAGTTGGAACTGATTAATCGTAACTGATAGCATCGGCTGATCGGTATTCGATATTATACAATGTTGCATGTATGATATATCGATACTCGTATGTACCCATTGACCGGCAAAACGAGCGGTTTTAACCGTTCGTATGCTGCTCATACTTTTTTGTCAGCAGGAAAGCACTGCCTTCAGCGGGCAAACACCTCCAAACAATTCGGGCACGCTGGGAGGACCTTGGTACAGCATTGTAATTCAATCAAGGCATGCAGGTCAAAGCACTTCTTGACCATAGCAGAAGTCTTTCCCATCGGACATCAGAAACATACGTCCGCATTGATGCCATACTTGACTTTGAACTTTTAAATTCACATAACAATACAATCAAGATTATTGTCAGTTTTTTCTCTCTTGAACTTTTTCCCACCTTGAAAAAAACGCTTGTACAACAGTAAGAATCGGTTATCCAACAGCGTCGTTTCACGCGCCAACCCGTTACGGGTTTCATGGCTATAAAATGATTGGAACGGCCGCACAGTTTGGTATCACACCTTTCGGTTCTGGATTACAGCTGAACAAGTTCTGCTTACTTCCTGCACTGTGCCTTTGTAATTAGCGATTACCTTACGGACGGAGTATCACTTATACAGAACCACGTAAGTCATTACGCTTTTATTTTTTATCAGATGCATAACGACTACTGAGTAGAGTAACATTACATCAGTATTACTTGTATTTGTATACACATCTTATGTACTGTTGCAGTTAATTTTTCCAAAATGGCATCAGTGCTGACAGCGGCCGCCTTGTTCACCTTAGGTAAGATTCTTTCGCTCATTACTTCTCAACTAATCTACTTACGTATGCTTATAAATTTGTGCATAAAGCCATTCTTTTATATATTCATATATGTACAAATAATATACGCTTAAAGATTCTAATATTCTCATACGTATATATATATATACACTAAAGGTCATCCGCATATTATAATAATTAATTGTGACCCATTAGTGTAATACGTATTGCCTCGATTTCGTAGTGTGCTCCGCCTTTGGTCAGGGGACGTACGGCTCGTACTCTTCACCACCTGCGTACTCTTCACCACCCGCGTACTCTGCACCACCCGCGTACTCTGCACCACCCGCGTACTCTTCACCACCCGCGTACGGTGGCTACAGTTCCTCCTACACTGCCCCGTCATCGTACTCGTCCTACTCGCCGGCGCCCTACGCTGCCCCAGCCTACCAACCGGCGTCGTACTCCCCGTCCTACACTGCCCCGGCGTCGTACTCTTCCTACTCACCGGCACCCTACGCTGCTCCGGCCTACCAACCGTCGTCGTATCAGTCCTATACTCCGTCCTACACTCCCCCAGCGTACACTGCCCCGGCCTACTCCTCGTACTCTTCGTACTCCACCTACACCGCGCCAGCCTACAAAGCCCCAGCCTACCAGCAACCAGCTTCCTACGGATACCAGCAACCGGCTTCTTACGGATATCAGCAGCCAGCGTCTTACGGATATCAGCAGCCGGGTTCTTACGGATATCAGCAACCCGCTTCTTACGGATACCAGCAACCGGCTAGCTATGGATACAACAAACCGGCATACAGCTCCTACAGCGCTCCTACCTCGTACAGCTCCTACAGCGCTCCTGCTTCTTACAGCTCCTACAGCGCCCCTGCTCCTTACAGCCCAGCTCCTTATGCCGCTCCTGCTTACAATACTCCTTCTTACTCCGCCCCGGCGACTTACAGCAGCGGCTACTAGATACGGTACGTTTACACATTGTTGTTATTTTTTCCTCATTGGAATTTATTTATTTTTTTGATAATGTTAATGCTGAACAACCGCTGCTTTGCAGAATGGACCTTTTTAGTGGCATCGATGTGAAATGGATTGCCAGGCCTATTAATAACAGTTAGCACTAACACACCGAATTTTTACTGCCGTTTTGTGTGCTTTATCCTAAATGCTTTTATAATTGGCTGAAATGGCTTTTAGAAAATTTAAACAGCTTGCTGTGCTGCGGCTTTTTTATACAAATGGTACGTGGTGGTGAAAACTATTAAAAAAAGAAGTTACGGTCATCCAGTTGTCTGCAGTTATTTGCAGTGAAGAACTTCTTCTGAGTATGAGAATCAGCATATTTCGTCGACAAAATTAATGAAGAACAAAACATCGTAGAGTATAATTACGCATGAATTAAAATCGTACTATATAACTCATACAGTTGATAAATACCTAATCGAGCATTCCAACTTAAGACTTGGTAATAGGAGCATTTTCTAAAGATTGTCGCATAAAGCCACATGTAAGAAAGCGGCTGTCATGCGCTTGAGTTTGTTCGATCGGAACCGTACAATTTCAGTGCTCCTGTAATCTGCACATTAGCAAAAAACGGTTAAATAAATTCCTTTCTTCCTGATTTTTTGCGGCATCGGTTTTCTCGCGTCTGTTTACGTGCAGAAAGGTGATTTGCCTGGAGTTTTATTTATGGTTGGAAAATTGGGTACTAAAATTTCATGTACACATTTGAACTTAATAATGGTTGGCGTTTGTTGCTGAATCAAGTTGTTTGGTACGCAGTAGGCACGAAAGCTGACCGTAGTTGGACTTTACTAAATTAGATTTTATTATTATGCTATTATTATGTGAGACAATACAATAATATACTTACTGCACGCCAGCACGCGCTCAGAGCACATACATGTATGTGATAGCAATATGCGAGTACGCTGAATTTTTTCGCCACGTAACCGTAATTCTCTAAAGACTGATGACATAATGATATTATTTACTCATCATATTCATTTGATTGGTATCATTGAGCGAAGCTCGTTGTATACATATTGAGAGATTAGATTCATATTATTTACCATTATTATTATTAAAATATTAACGAAAATTACACTATATGTTAGATAATTTGGAGTATTTCTGCACTTATGTGGTTGTGCACCTGATTTTGTGCTGGCGTAGTTCTGTTCATAGTTCGAGTACATTTGCAATCGCAAATCCACACTTTCCGCGCAAAAGTGCACGCTAATTTACATACAGTAGCCAACTTTTATTGCTCCAGTAGATTTTTCGACACATAAACATGCTGTCATAAAATAAGTTGGAATAGTTTCTATATACTGTAGAAGTAGATACATAAAAGTTAATTCATGGATGCAAAACGGTCAAATATAACTGCATTAAGAAGTAGCATACAAAACTCGTTCAAACAGGGAAGACTGGAACCAAAATTTAATATCACGTTCGTCTAATTTAAGCGAATGTCATACAGCAGTGATTTTCAGTAACGGATGGAATAAGAATGCCGTACGGGCATTGGGCACCTCTTTGCGCAACACGAACACTTCCATGGGCTCGGCTTTGCCTTTCATGGCGATATGGCCGCGTTCCTCGAAGCAGAAGGAAGGATCGAAATTATTCTCATCTTGTAAGTACCTTTAAAGACAAAAACAACCATAATATTAACAGCGCATGGTCTTATATTTTATCATTCTGTCTTACCGAAAGGCCGTCTCGGATATATTAATGTGACCTTTGGAGCCGGTCGATTCCGTCCGGCTGGCCAAATTCACTGTGTTTCCAAAGAGACAATATCGCGGCATTCGTTGCCCAATAACACCCGTTACCAACTCCCCACTATGAAGTCCAATCGTAATCTGAATGTATACAAAAAATATGTCGCTAATGACGGTATCCCTCCAGTATATTTGCCAGTCGCTTAATGACCAGCCGCACTACTGTGCGCACCCACGCCAATCGTTAGTCGTGATTAGCGTGTCAAGTTGTATTGCGTGTGATCCACACTCCCATCGTGACAGACAAATGGCTCGTTAATTAGGTGCGTCGGGCGTGCCGGTGCCCTTGTAAACCCGCACCGCGTTAACGCATATATACGTACCGTGACGGGGAGACCGTCTTCCCGGAGCTGTGTGGAGATATCCATCATCTCCAGTGACAACTTGGCGATCCATCGTGCATGACACTTGTTCTCCTCCGGCAGTCCGCTGACCGCCATGTACTTGTCATTAACGGTCTCTACCTACAAATCAATCGCCGCAATGATCCTAATTCACTCTTAATGGGTGTTTGGCACGTCGCTTAATCCTGTTTTACAACCATGCAGTCCACTGGAAATTTCCCAAATTCCACAAGACAAATTTCTTTCGAGTCTTTACATGTGTGTTAATCTGGTATGTATTTAATGTACAATCGTAATGCCTCAAGAGCTATGCTAATATGTCTGTATGACCTTTGCAGGTACAGCTGTGTTAGGAATTAACTTGGTAAACTCAGTACACTTATACAAATTAATTACCTTATAAACGTGTGGATTGAGTTTCGGATCAGTGAGTGCATCAAATTTGGAATAAATGGTGTTCAGGTAGTCCACGATCTTCATTGGATCATTTTTCTGGTCGACACAAAACTGCGCAAAACTCGTCACTCCGCAGAACAGCACCGTGACCTCTTCGTAGCGCTTAGCCGCCACCGGCCGGTTATGCCGCAACTCAATGGCCACACTGGCCGGCAATATAGAGTACACCAACTTATCCGTCTTCTTCTTCTCATCCTCGAGATCGCGATACATCTGCTGTAGCTGATCGGTCAGGATCTCCATATCGCGCGCCAACCGGTACTCCGTCTCGAAATGTTCGGACATCAGCACCAGATCGCGGGTGGCATCGTGCAGCGGAATATCCGTTAGGTGCGTATGGGCCTTATCCAACTCGACCAGATTGGTCAGACTGGGCGAGCAGATAAACAGCACCCAGTCATGCTCCGGCAGGAAGATCATCTGACCTTTGAGCTTTATATACAATTTCCGCAATTTGGCCACGGACGCCAGGGTCTGCAGGACGAAGACGGTGTTGATGTGTGACACGATGGTCTTGAAGTCGAAGGGCATGTGGGGACGGAGCATGTCGAAGATGCTGTCCAACGGCCGGTGGAGGCTGTCCGGGAGGAGTCGCGCAAAGGCTGTGCCCATACCGCGGATGACCAGACCGCGGTCGAATATCACATGGAAGGGGAAGAGCTGGGCGAAGGTGTGCGGCGCGATCTTGGGCTCGTTGGTGAAGACGGTACTGCTGCGCTCCAGCGTGTCCTGGATTTGGTCCTTATTGGCGTCGCGTTCCTCAATTAAGAACTGGGAGTGGTCGCAGTCGGGATGGCTGTTCTTGTCCATGTACACGCGAATGTCGATCTCCTTGCCATGGAGACGACTGGCCACGGTCTTGACGATGCCGATGACGATGGGCTCGAGGCCCTCGCGCTCAGAGTAGTAGTGTAGGATGACGGAGCGGTAGTCGCGTTTGGTGCAGCGGAAGGACGGGGCCCGCATGCCCGGGTAGATGGACGCCAGGTGGTCATGTAGCGCGTCCAGATTCTCCAGGAAGGCCGTGGGGGTGGAGCCCAACACGCCCAGGATTTTATCGTAGCCGGACTCCAGGCAGAAGTCGTAGAAGAATGCACCGAAGAGCTCCAGAATTTTGGGTACAGGTACATCTGCAATAACCGTATTCCTAACTACCCAGTAAATGTCACGCGTTTACAGTACAAAGAGAGAGGGACATTACTGAGGATCTTTTCCGCTGCGGTCACCAAGCGGAACGTCATTTCGTCGTCGTACACGCATCGTGTTAGAAAATTTCCGTCAATGCTCACACCCGCTTCTTTTCTATAATTGTAAACCAACACGCTAGCATCAAGCAGTTTAATATATTAAATATCCCAATGATTCGAATGTTCTTACATCTATATAATTATGTTGTGTTGTACGTAATTATAGCTTTGAGATAGAGTGTCTATGCCACGAGTACCTGTACAATACACTACAATACACGTGGTACACCATAGTATGTATTTTACATGGTATTCGGTTCGATACGGTATAATGCTGTATGTCTATACATTACATTTATCGGTAATAAATTATAAAATAATAATAATTATATCTGTTTGTTTCGTATCTACGCATATGTATCGTATCTGTATCGTATCTGTGTAACTTACGCACTAATGTATGCAACGTATCTATAACATAAAATATAATATTATAACTTCATGTAGCTTTCTGTCCTAAATTTTTTGAACTTAATTGTAGTTTTTTACCGCGGTTGATTTGGTTTCGTCGGAAGTCAGATCATTAAAAAATTAACACACTAATAGTGTAGCTGAATGCATACAAAAAGCGAATGTTACGAATCAACTGAAACGTCACAGTGGTAAAACGATCTCGGAGTAAATGTAAAGAAATGCTTTTTCTTCTTCAATTTAAACAGTCAGAATACATATGGCTGCGGGTGGTAATGCAGTTTCCAGTAGCCGGTATTCCGGCCCGAAGACCAAACGGCACAAATACCGGAAAGCCTGCAACGGCATGTGGTATCGCCTAATGGCGCATTCGCCGATCGACGCCGCCAATAGCCAGTAGTCATACACATAGTGCAAGGACGCATTTAATATCTTGTTGCAGCCAGTCAGTTGCCGGGGCGCTGGCGTAATTTCTTCCCACGCCTACACTGCTAGGGAATCGGTTGACTCCCTTCCTCTTATGCTCTGTCTCCCGCTCAGCAAGTGATGAGGAGCGGAAGTAGTGGAACGCAGCTGCATCTCACTAGTCGCACATGACCGCGCTGCTAGGCAGTCACCAGCTGCAACGCGCTTGCTTGATCAGAGAAGAAAATGGGAAAAGAAAAGGGAATTGAATAGCCGCGCAGCTACTGTACAGATAAAAAAATCATTACACCCAAATGTGCCCATGCAGGCACAAGTGGCAGGAGCGCTCTCCTCTCGAGCATGGATGGCCGATCTGTGGCCGCGTGGCTGGTCGATCGCGTGGTCGCCCGAATAGAGCCTCTTCAGCATCCCATCATTTTTCACGGGTTTCAAAGCTTTCAAGGGTACTAGAGTGAAAATGTGCAAACAAGGGATGCGCTCCATAATTTGCAATAATCCCCGAGATATGCCGGCACTTCCGGCGGGCAGTCGCTCTCTGACACCTCCTCACTGTGGCCGCTGTAGTGGCGCCCACTACAGCGCCTTCTTCACTCTGGACAAATGGATATTATTCAACACCGCATGGCCGGGATTGCCACATCCAGTGGGTAAACGTTCCAGAACAGAAACACTTGCACCGCCCGTTACATGCAGTTTTCATGTGAGGTTGTCGACCACGCCGCTGACCGCATTACGTATTCACTATGGGCGCCGGCATGGCCGTAACGCGATTCCGCCGTTTAACCAGCAATTAGATTCATTTCGTGGGTGTGCACGCGCCTGTGACATCCGCTGACGCGGGATGCTCAAACCTTTCAAGTGGGATCGAATCACGCTGGACGTGATTGAAATGTTGTACCGCGCGCTCTTTCGCTCGTGTTTCTTTATATTATCTTCCAGTCCCTTAGTAAAGATTAAAGAATAACCTCTCGCCTTTTCTGGTACTATCAACTTTTTGCAGCTGATCGGTTTTTAGCAACGCGGTTGCACATACAAGTACGGTATACCACATGATTTTGCATACCGGAACATACCGGTAGCACAGTTGTCAAAGTATGCATTGTGTTGACAAAAAGTACATAGTACTAGAAATTTAAGTAACAGACATTTCGTAATTTTCCAGAATAAAGTACGCATGAATTATCAGCTACAGCTGTACACGCTGATGTGCAGTTAAGTCGCTCGGGTTCATGAAATTATGATTTTAATATAAACATTTAATAAATAATACAGCAATAAAAAGTAATTGTTCAAAAAACACGTAAGTATACAAGGTACAAACAACGAGCACTGCTAAAATAACAGCAAGCTTTCACTTAATCCAAATCAGACCTAGAGTATCTAATCGTGTGTTAATTCAATGTGTTCTGTAGAATTTCTAAGACATCTGAAATTATAAAATGGACATAGAGTAGGCAAAAAAGATCCCACCGTATCATTAAGTCTGTGGAACCACCCACGCAGTTAGTTGCGTACGCCGGAGCGCATATGCACCCATCGCCCGCAGCCCGGCACATGGCAGCGGCGGCCGGGCGCATGGAGATGTTTTTTGCCAGTGTGTGGCATTTTAATTTGAAAGCAATCCGTGATAGCGTGCATTTTGTGGGGGATTGAATGCCAGGAAAAAAGCCGAGTGTGTTTGCATACATGTGCCCGAGATTGTTGTACTGGAGGGACATGCGCCCATGGTGCAGAGTGTCAACAGCTGCAGGCCATAATCCCCATCAAGAATGTCTAGATCTACGCTACAATCCGTCCACGATAACGAGGCTGACTGGATACCCTATCAAATTGACAACGCGCTGTAACCCGGCGATCATACAGTAAAATGGTGGGTGATTGCGCAACCGGATTTAGAAGATGTCTCGTATCGGCCGCACACTGCAAAGACGCGTTCATAATGTATGTACAAACAATATCACAGCGGTTGCATAATACGACAGCCGCACGCGTTCAATACAAAACCACGGCTAAATCAAATTTCGGTTTCTTGGCGAAAATTGTAAATACGGCACGTGCATATAATACAGTGCAGTGTAGCATATGAGTATCGATGATTCCCGCGGGACAGGATCATCTTAAGACCCAAACCATTAAACCATCCCGCCGACGTTTCCGGATACACTAATGTACTCTACATCGACAACGTAGACGAGTACCAAAGTACCACACACACTCACGCCCGCTGCTGTGGCGTCCAGATAATGCTGATCACAATCTTTTTTCTCTTTCAACAAATTCGCAAACTCTTCAAGGCTGATACTCATCAAATCATATAAAGCGGCTAACTGGTAAGTATATAAGCCGTTTGTACACAATTTATATTTTCCATTGGATTATCAGAACTTAAAGGCCAAACGTCTCCCTACACTTGTCGCAAGAGTGGTTTTTTTCAGGATTACGGTATTACCTATAACAGTTTGTTATGCTTTTACCTGACCATGAGTACCGTTCTCTATGACTGTATAATTTATTATCGCGTATACGCTCAATTTTGTCGCATTTTGTATAAAACTATGGGAGTAATTAACTGCAAACAGAAAGATTTAATCTAGTTCTGTAATCAATAATAAATTTTCGCTGGTTATCGCTGTTACGGTGATGTCCTAATTGTAAAGGTCACGCACCGCCGGGGGCATGGTTTGGTTCCACGTTTATTTATGATATTCACTTTACCCCCCCCCCCCCAACAATTTGTATATCAGTCTTCAAAAATATTAGTATTTTAAAATTTTTAAGTACAATAATGAGTAACCTGAAATAATTCTGTTCATATGGTAGCTACCCTTTTTCAAAGGTCAAAGAAGTGTTTTTCAGTCAGCCATAATACTTTATCCATTTTGCACGCAAAATTTTACACGAATATTGATGACGTGGTATAACGCAATTACCGGTAGTGCTAAAATTAATATTGTACTGCTATATAGAATTTCAAATTATGATCGAGCTCCGTATTTGTCATTAAGCTGCAAGTAATCAGCTGGGCCCTGATCCCGCACAGCACGTGGCCATGTACTGCGGACTAATCGACTGCTTTTAATAGGCAGAACGTCATAACGGAAGAAGAGAAGCGGAAACAAGCCGATACAATGCGCTAATACTGTACTCGTATATCTCTGTGTGCCGGGCCTGCACGGGAAGAAAACAGCTGATGAATATGTATGAATACCAGCTACTGTGGTTTGAATGCAGTCTTTCTTCCGTATGGACTCTCTATTAGCCTATTCAGCTGCCCAATCCCTGTTTGCCCAATTAATTATCCCTGCTCACCGGAAACTACACTGTCACCCACCAGGTGAACCATACACACAACCTCGGTCAGCTACTTGATCAATCAAATTATCACCTTTCGCGTTATGTAAAACTGCGTATACGTATACACCAGTGTATATTTTTAATGCCCATTCAAATGCAGACTGCAGCGCAATCAAGCGCGATGCAGTTCGCTTTGGTGCCCACATTGGTAATCACAAGGTCGGATTTTCTCATTAATTTTTCATTTAATAGGAAGTATATGCGCAACTGGCACTATGCATTACCTGGGCGTACGTCAGGGCGCTGGAATCTGAACAACAAAACGAGCGCACAGAAAAGTTTTGATATTTAAAAACCAACAGCGTCAAAGTTTAATTTTGCGGTATAGGCTAGATTTACAAGTGCTACGTTGTGTTAAGTAAATTAATTTCTTTCCGACATTTTTGTAGTACGCACTTACGAGTGCGTTCAAGTGAGTTTAAGCAGAAATTTGCAATGCGATAAAACATGTCATCGGTATGTCAACATCGATATCAGTTGTTCGTCACGTCGTAAAAACCCATTAAAAAACCAAGCGGTCCGCATGCAGATCACGTTTTATGAGCCAACTTAATGGACATCATGAGCCTGCAAATTGTTGTAAGTTGTGCTGTCTGCGGCGCGGTGCGCATTTGAATAGCATTAAATTTTTCCCGTACGTAGCAGCCGTCACAGACACTGAGAGATACATAAAATAATCAAAAACTTAAGCTGATTGTAAGTTCATACGCATTTCATTTATATATTTTTCTAACTGAAAAAATGTATGTGTGACGCGTATTTTATAAATAAACCGGCAGGGAAACCTTACTTGATATCCTCCCACGTATCCGCTCCGAAATTCCTCAGCACCAGTAGCTCAATGGCACGATTGACGAATCCATACTGACAATAGAACAAACACACTGAATGGCCATATTGCATATTACATAAGTGTAACAACTTTCTACAAAAGGATAACTAGTGTATGCATAGCATTTGCATGGGTAGGGGACGCATAAAAAGTCGAAACGCGGTGAGGCGTGCAGCTGCACGTAGGCATAAAAGAATCCCCGAGCAGCCGGCACGTCCGCCACATTATAACATCAACTTCCGTGACCAGCCTGTTGTTATTCTCCGCACACACTGCCCAAACGGCCAGCCCGGCCCGTTTTCGGCTAATCATCCTAATTCCAAACTACGACTCTCTGTACAATTATTATCATCCGGCGTGGAGTAGCATTACGCTGATTACGACTTACCATTGTTAATTGCCGGATCAGGTTCACGGGAGATAACCGTGGTATCGGGGCAGGAAAGTTAAACCACCAAATAAATCGCGGATCACACAGAGAACAACAAACACACCACTGCCAATTATGGCCAACAGTAGATTAATTTAAATGTCATGCTGATCCCGGAAAATCAGGGAAGCCGACTAATGTGGTACAAGAACCGGGAAGCCGGGGTTGCATTGCGATATGACTGACACTTCCGTATCAGCGAGCGAGGCTTTACACAGCTGCCGTATAACACTGGCCCAACTGACACATAATGCGCACGATATTGGGCCGTATATATACAAAATATCTGTACTGTGCCGCCGATCACTGCTGCGCGTATATATGAACCGAGTCGCGCGGCGCACTGATCAGCTCGACCGGATATGGACTGCGTATAATATGGATGGCTTCCTTCGGCACCGTGATGCGATATAATATATTGCCAGGGTGGGCAAATGGAATGGAAACCGCGTTACCAGCCACAAACGATGTCTATATAATAGTCTGCGCGGGCAGCTATCAGCAACCGAAGCCGATTACATTATACCCGCGCGCCGGGGCCACGGAGTCTCGAGGAAATGGGCAAAGCCGATTAAATGCCAAATAAATTCCCGCTTTGACGACGCCGCGACGCTGGCGCTATAGCCAACAACGTCCCGGGATCAGAAAAACTCGGCACGGGAGAGTCGGTGGGATCAGCAAATTTGCTGGGGCATCCAGTTTCCGATCGGTTAAGGTTAAAAGAGCGCCGCTGGGGTGCCGGCATCCGGGTGCTGCACTGCACCATTCAGGCAGCCCGCCTGGGCGTTGCTGCGCTCAGCCGGCGGGAGAGAACAATCAGCGAGTCTGGTCCCCGTGGAGGCGATGGAATAATACGCATCGGCATGCCGCCAAACAAACTGCGGTACATATATGCGATATATATTTGATTATCCGCGGTCGCGGAATACATATATATATGCCGGGATGAGAGGAGTGTGTGGTTATGAAGATGTGATCGGATGACGGGTTAAGAGTTTGCGCCGCTGACTATTGTATTAAGTCTGGCCCAAAACAATCACGGAAATGGACCATCTCAATTGGAACAAATGGAGTTTAGATTGACGCTGGGCTTAGGCTGCTGTGTAGTCACGTATTAGCCTATGTACGCATGCAGGCGGCTGGCTTTAAGCCGCTCTATAGCTGCGCGGGGCTCTTACCAGCGCAACCCCACGTCTCATTCAAATTTTTTAAAGCCCAGCCCATTTTTTTGTGCCGGCGTAAAACAGTCCTAACTAGGGAGAGAAATATATACCGAACTGGGGATTGAGATTGAAATGGAGCTCCCTTAATTGAATCTTGAAGATTATGACAACACATCCTTTACAATTGTCCATAAGCGCTCCATTTCAGCATAGTGCACTGAATGGTCGCAAGAAAGAATTGTAGTGCAACGGCACAGGATTATGGCCTTTGCTTGGTGTTGTCTGCTTATTATGTGCACTAAGACGCGACGCGATTCGAGAACATTTTCATTTTTCATGAATCTGAAGCGATAAACACAAAAATTCTGTCCACATTCAAAATATAAAAAAATTGCATTGCTAACTGCCTAAAAGTCTCTCTAAAGGCGAAGTACACCATATTACGGCGATAATAAACGAAGTACACCATATTAGTACTCGCAAACATACTACGCAGAAACTGCCAGCATTAAGAATAATAAACCAGCTCGTCATCCCATCGTACAAGATATGTAGTTGCGCTACGTCGTTAAAAATTTTGATCCTAAAGTAATACGTATTTCGGTATTTGTACAACGAAGTCTGAAACTGTTGTCTTCAGTAAACTTTAGACCTTTGTACCGCAGAATGCATACTCGTACAGTCGTATGTACTTAACCATAATGATCAATTATCTACCGAAGTGACCAAACAATACTGTTCTACAGTACAGGCTGTACTTTGGTCACTTTTGCGACCAAAGTACTTAATAATTTCATTTACGTATCCGCCAAATAGTCGTCAAACCCATGATGTTCAATTTTATTTCGAATAGGTGGCATTTCACGTGATCCTACAGGTTCCTTCCCAATTTTCATCCGAGGAAAAAGACAGAAAATAACACAAAAAAGCTTTTTAATGTTTCTTTTCTCCTTTTCCTGGCAGGATTATACCTTCATACTGCAAAACACAAAAGAAGACGTAAGCTGCAAGAACTGAACACAAAATTCATACATGATTCATCATTTTGTTGCACCCACGGTCAGTGCACGAGGAAAATACGAGAACAATCAATTTCAAAAATAGGCCGCCAAGCATTACAGTATTTCGCTATACACGACTGTTCATAAACAGGCTAAACGAAAAAGCAAAATAATCGTTCCCATGAAAACTCAAGCTTTTGATCCCAAAATAAACTGATAATTATTTCAATACTTTCTCATGGATAAACGCATGTATAGCAATCAAAGATTTCTCGAACAGTAGAAACAAAAGTTTATAATCAATTTACTAGTAGCTGTCACAATAAGTCTCCACAACGCGCTAAAGACGTTCTCGGAAACATAAAAAGTCTTCCTCTGTAAATGTTTACCTTTTGTTGGAACCACTTCATGCTTTCTTTGCGGGTGACGCGGTGTTTCCGTCCGATTATGCCCGTTCGTCGTCGTCGATCAACAATGGAATAACCAGGTCGTCCCAATACCACGTAAAAATCCATACCGTAGATACCAATGTTCGGATCATATTTGATTCCAAGATCAATGTGTTCTTGGATACCGAAACCGAAGTTTCCGGTTTCTGAGAAGCATCCTTCGCGAAGTTCGTATTCTCGCACCTGAAATGCAAATAATGCGAAACCATAATTATCGTATTCGTTTCAATTTCAAGAGCGCGAATATCCAAAATACCCTGTAGCTACTTCACACCAAAAAGACAGGAGAAACAGGGAAACTCGTAACGAAGACGCATTTTCCATCTGTTCAACATTATAACTTCTCAAAACAGTCTGAGTAGGACAAACTGTAACTTTTTAGAAACTTTCAACACTCATTTTGAAAAAATAGGCGACAAAACAAAAAGAATAGACTTAATAGCTTATTTTTTCATGTGAAATAAATCTACTGCGCATTGCGTACCTTTAAACCTTTATCCAAGATTTCCTCCGCTTTGGGACCACGTACTGTCACATGCACGGCGATCTTTTCGTTACGTCGAATGCCAAACGATCGAACCGTAAATCTCGCTGCAGAATTACAATGCTAATGAAACCAATTGCTGTATATTTGGATAACTCGCAGAGCTACGTTAAACGTAATTCAGAACCCTCAAATTTCCGACGAACCCAAACGTCTTCAAGTCCCCAAACGAAGACTGCAGCCATGTTCGCTTCTTCTTACCTTTTGAGAAAACTGGGGTCTGGCCGGTGAGCTGCTCCAGCACTTTGGCGGCACGAGTCAACCTGTCACCAGATTCACCCACACAGATATTAATGCAGAGTTTCTGAATGCGCAGTTCGCGCATGGGATGTTTCTCGGGATCCGCTTTCTCCTTCTTCTCAACCTGCAATCGGTACGAGTACGATAAACAGTGATTCCCGGTGAGCATTCTTTAATACGTAAAATCCAAAATTGACTTACGGCCATTTTCTCACAAAAAGATGACAAGGGAGCTGTCCAGACAATCAAAATCCGCAGATATACCTCGCGAACCCTGAAGAACTCTGGATGATAATTTTTGAAACTGCGTCGCCGACTGCTGCCGTAGCATTCAGCGAGAATCTGTGCGAGTGTACTGTTTGTGGTAGGCCGGTTGGTGGAGAATGATGAAATATTTTCAGTCGGTCGCCACATATGGCGGTAGTCAGTGCGAATTTACGTACAGTAACTGCCGGACTGCATCAGTACGTGGAACGTACAAAATTGTTGTTACTGAAAACTTATGAACTTGTTGCTGTAGAAAATTACTTACTATAATTAATAATTTATAAAATTATTGCAAAAATTTGTGAAGCAAGGTTATACAATGAAAGGCTACTTTTCCCTAGTTAAATATATATGTGTGGGAGGTTATATGTAGTTATAACTTATGGATACTGAGAGCCCGGAAAAAAACCCGGCGAAAGACGCTATATATGTAGCTGCTGTGGAAAATTAGCATGCTGCTACGGTAGTTAAAGTGGACTAAAACAGTACTTTAAATTTAAGATGATATGTATATTATAATGATTATAGTATTTACTGTTTATTTGATAACGATTCAGTCAAGGTTCTATTGTTCCTGATAATATTCTTCTTCTGTAACTTCAAATGATACTTCACATCCCTGTACTCCTGAAGGACCGGGACACTAATCAGAATGACCAAACAAAGTTAAACAATAAACAAAACATATAATTCATGCTTAAATGAAATTCACTTTAAAACAACCTTTTTTCCTCGCTTGGACAGCTTGCAGACTGCTCAATAAATCTAGAACTTGCTCTCTGCAGCCTTTAGCCTACTCGATTGTGCACTCTAGCCGTACATCTGGCATAGAATACTCCATATACACAGCAGTGACCTTTACACTCGGTCGCTCTTTGCATGTCGAAAATGCCCGAATCGGATGATGGCGACGATTTTGAGGATGACCTATCTGGCCTACAGTTTGTTGATTTGGTTAACAAATTATCGGAAATTGTTCAGGAAGTGTATGCCAACCCACCATCCAAGAAAACCAAACTCCATGCTGTTCTCACCAAACACAAGGACGCACTGGAGCAAATCCCTTCCTTATTAAAAGATCACCACATCCGCCTCTACGAAAATGCCCTGATGACGGAAACCGAGCTCGGCCATGAAAAAGAACGTGTGATACAGCTAACTCGCAGGAATCACGAAGATACCGGCACCCTGATCATCGGCCATTGCGACAAAGAGAAATGGCTGCCCACCAACAATCCCGTGCCACAAAAATCCTATGCTGCAATCGCCAAAGAACCCCTGCCTGCAGTAATACTCCAGCCGAAAAATAAAGCGTCCCTGCCACCCCACCAATCCCGTGCAACACCGAATGAATTGTCCAAACTATCAAACGCCCTTAACACAGCCATCCCTGCTGGCGCTGCGAATCTCAACGTGACTGACATCCGTCCCATCAGTGGTAAGCGTGTCCTACTTCAGTTCAAAAATGCCGACAGTGCCGAAAATGGTAAGTCAGTTTTACAAAACCATGCAGAAACATTAGGCTACGAAGTCGTCCCTATTAAGCCTAAAATGTCAAGGGTTATTGTTCGCCGAGTCCCGAAAACACTGTCAAATGATGACCTTCTAAATGAAATAAAGGCCAAAAACATCCTTCCACCCAACTCAGAAATTAAAATTGTCATCCGTTTAACCAGTCGGCGCGAATAAGTTTCCACATGTGCAGTTGTTTTGGAAGTCAGTCAGGCTGTTCGCAATATGTTGACTGACCACCGCTTTTTAATGATTCAGTGGTGACGTTGTCCCGTAGAGGATCATGTATACATCCCACAGTGTTCCACGTGTTGCGTTTATGGCCACACTTCGACGAAGTGTGACAAATCACCCCGCTGTGCTTACTGCGCTAAAGGCCATTTGTCTACAGACTGTACGGAAAATGATGATTTTGTATTTGTGTGCCCGCTTTGCAGTGACAGCAATGTTTACATGCCGGCCAACTACCATTCAGCATACGATCGCCCATATTGTACTGTTTTCAAAAATTCGCGGTATTTTTACAACCAAAACGTTACAAAAAACCGGTAGACGACGTTGAAATTTTGGAAACTAACTTAACTGAGAAAACCGCTGTTTTTAATAATAAGATTTTGTCAGATCCGGTTAACCAACAGACTGTGTCTCTTCGACAGCCGAAACATCCGGCTCCTGTTGAAAATATCCGTGTGCGATGCTGTAATGTTAGAAGCGTAAAAAGCAAACGCGAAGAAGTTAAATTTCAGTTCGAAATGTATTTATCATGCTTTCTTCACTCATTTATAGAAATTTTCAATATCCTTCAAAAATCAAATAATACAAACACAGACAAAAAAGAAATGCAGTTTTCACATGCTATAACAAGAAAATTTCCTCTAACTTCTCCTGATCCGGTATTGTGCCCATAACGCACATAGCGTTTCCTCTTTGAATCTGTATGGAGATCCGCTGCCGGAAAAATTCTTTCGCGCGTGGTTGCCCGGTAGTGGTCGCGATGAGCTGTCCGGTTTTATCGACCAGCATCTTAGCTCCGTCGCCCAAAGGTCCGTATGTTTCAAAGGCAGCGGCAACAAAATTGTACCTTGGCTGAAGCCACGCATGTTTTGCGAGCTTTTTTGCTTCGGCTAGTTGCGCTGCGGCACCGACATTGACGGCTGTACGGTCGAGATATGAAGTTGCCAGAGTGTCCACACAGGTTACGTCTATTGCGAGTGGTTTACCACGTTCCCAGGGACAAGCGTAACTACATCCGGTCTTTTGTTACCTACTAAGGCCAATCCTTTCGGCTCCACTCTGGCAGGGAAACCACCCGTCGTTAACGCGCGAGCGAACTCCTTGCTGATGCCATCATGTCTGGGTAGTCGTCCGGCTGATCGTTTGCACCGCAGTCCATGTCTCCCGAACTCGTCTACCCATTCGCCGCATTTACATTCATGGGGAGTTACAATAGGAGCACCTAAACGTAGAGCGACGCTGGTCTGAAAATCGATATTTTCCAGCAGATTACCTAGGCAAGCAGCCGGCAATGCGTGAATCCAATAACCCGATTCTGGTGTTGACACCGCCTTCAAGTGTGCGACTTCTGTGGCAGAGACACGGAGTGCTGAAAGGTCAGAAAGTGCACGCAAGGACGCAGGAGTGTCCCAGGCTTTTTGGATGCCGTGGAGGGGTTCAGCTGGCACATCATTCAAGCCGGTAAGCAACTTCCAAGCCAAAGTTGCGGAAGTTGTGTCGGTCGGTGGTAGAAAAGGGCATAATTTAGAGATAAGCGAGCGCACAGAGGAAGCCGATGCCAAGTAGGCGGAGGGAGCTAGCTCCTCGGTGCGTCGAATCCCTAAACCACCCAGTCGAACTGGTAACGATGTCTGCAACCACGTTGGATGATCCATTCTGACGTTGGTGATCTTCTCCACAGCGGCGCGGAAAGTTTGGTCCAGGGTGTATAATTCATCCGAAAACTGCCACGCCAGAGAGGTGCGAAGTAAGTGGACGATTTTTGGAACACCAAGGCAGTTTTTCAACAAAAATAGTGCTTGGTGTTTCGGGATTAGCACTAGTCGTTCACACATGTTCTTCACTTCCTCCACTCTTTTTTTAATCACAGGTGCTACTCCGGTCGGCAACAGAGGTGATCCCAGGAGGCTCAGCTTCTCTTTAGACACCACCGACAAACTGGGGAATTTCGTCTGGAAAATAGCAGCTGTGGATTCCCGTTGAACATCTGATCCACCGCAGATAAAAAGTTCACATTTTGAAAGGTTCACAGACAAACCGATTTTTTCCGCTTCCGCAATGAGGAGCTCAAAATTGCAAAGCACTTCTTGTGGGCGGCCTCCTAGTGTCCCGTCATCCATGAACCACGCGTTTAGTTGCGTGATTAGCATGTCCACGATATATTGTACAACCAGACAAAACAAAATTGGCCCTAGCGGATCTCCTTGCTGTACGCCGGACTGCGAAGAAATAATTATATCGCCAAGGAACAGTGAAGAGTGGTAGCCATAGCACAGCTTTACGAACGGATAATAATCCGGTATGATATCAGCGGCAATCTTCAGAATTTTCTCACGCGACACAGAGTTGAAGGCGTTTGCAAAGTCGATTTTCAGCAGCACTTTTACTTCGTCGCTGTAGCGTAAAAGAAAGTCCCTTGACGCATGGATGACACCTTCTACGCCTTTCTTTGTGCCGCAGCCTAGTTGATGAGGATGGAAGATAGGTGTAGTAATCGGACGGATTCGTGAGTCGACCAGTTTAGCGGCAAGTCTCCTGTAGGTATTGCCAACTGCGATTGGACGTAAGCCGCCATCCTTTTTCCGGAGTGCGATGAGACGAGCGCCGCAAAGGACAGGCCTAATGTCTTCAGGGATATTGCCAGTCAAAATGTGGTTTAGCAGGTCCGTGATTGCATCGCACAATTCTTTTGACGTATCATCTGCCCTCCCGCCGAGTAAATCCAGAAGGTGCTGAGGACGCAACCCGTCTGGTCCTCCGGCGCTACCCTTCGGCATGGATTCCAGTGATCTGAAGACCTCATCTGGGGTGAGTGGGACAAACGAACCATTTGGGTCTTCGGGCAAATCTGGAATAGGGGACTCGGGATGTTTGCTCTGCATTGCTTCAACAACTTCAGAGGTTATTTCCGCTACGGAATCAGACGAAAAAAGTGTGCGTACAGCGCCACTAATATTAAAATCGTCAATCTGTATGCCAACTCGCCGAGCCAGGTCTTCGTCGAGCGTAGCGCGTCGAGATTTAGGTTTCGTGGTCGTTTCTGAGTCCTCCAGTTTTCCCTCTTCAAACTAAGCGACACGATTCTTGATGTGAGTAGTCAGGGAAATTTTACGGGCTTTTTTCGAATCAGCAGGGAGAGACAGTACTGCAGATGGTGCTGACAGCAGGCGCAGCCATGAAGACGAGGAGTTTTCCGTGGTAGCACGTCGCATCAACTTTGTCAGCAGTACAGCAACAGATGGCCTGGCTGCTTTTGGTATCCTTCGCATAATTCTCCGCTTAGTCCAGGACGCTACCACGGCGGAGATTGGCGTGCCAGCTTGCGGGTCGGGGAAAAGAGGAGCAGAGGTAGTACTATGAGCAGGAGGAGCGCCAGGAGCCGATGAGGGATTAACTGGCACAAGTTCGAGGTCCCTGCTCAGGCTTCTTGGACAGACGGGTCTATGCGTCCCCCATCTTCGCAGCTCTTTTCCGCATCCCGAACACGTAAACAGAGCAGATGACATCGTAGAATATTTCGGTGGCTACAAAACAATGCGAGGAACCAGACCCAAGTTCGTCGAAAAATCGGTGTTTGCCACTGAAGAAACGACCTACCCGGATACCTGAGGTTCACACAAAGTGTTCCCCTCAAGTAATTTCGGTAGATGCCCAACAGTCATCCATTGCCCAGCGGGGATAGTCAAAGAAATAGATGAAGATTAGGTTCGTAGGTAAATTGCAAAATAATGGTGAGAAATAGAAATAGAACAGCTATTGATTATCATGCTATTGATTATGCAAATAAAAGGCACTGTTACCAAATAGCAGATGGGAAAGAGTTGTTACTGAGAAGAACAATTGTTACCTGGGAAAAAAAGTAACCGACGCTCAAGAAAGGCGTAAGCCGGTGTAACTCCACTTCTAACGGGTTTATTGTGTCCAGCTTTATAGTTTATCGTTCGTGGACGCTCTCGTGTGCAAGCCACATTTGTGGCCACAGAAGTTAAATTGTTCTCTTCAGTCAGTGATGTGACCGTTCTTACGGAGACATACGACAGGCCTTTCATGACAGATTCCGATTTCGCTGACCTAGATAATTTCAACGTATTTCGAAAAGCCAGGTCTGATGGTCGTGGCGGTGTGGCTATTGTCATTCGTAACACATTACGCGCGATTCCCAGGCCTGAGCTGGAAACTCCCTTACTTGAGATTCTTTGTGTACAGTCTCTGTCTCTTGATCGAATTTTTATTGCATTTTACGCACCACCCGATAAAAGTATTCATGCAATCCCTGCGCTAATTGAACATCTGCGTTCTCGTTTCTCCCCTCATTTGTTAACAAAATGCATAATCATGGGAGATTTCAATCGGCCTGACATAAACTGGTCAGATAAAACTGCAATTAAGCCAGCAAGCCGTGAGTTGCTACACGCCGTTGAAGAATTTGGGTTAAGACAGATAATTGATTTTCCTACGAGAGAAATGAACTGCCTCGATCTGTGTTTGTTAAGCGCAAATTCACTTTTTGAACCGGCAGTTCCAATCTGTCCGCCTTCTACTAAAAATGATCACATCGGTTTTGAATTTTCTTTGAAATTAAAGAAATATCGCAGAAAATTTCGGATAAAAAAGCGGTGGAAAATTGAAAAAAGTAAAGTTGACCAGTTCCTAGCTGTGCTGAACGCTGTAGATTGGGTTAATCTGCTTGGCTGCCTAAACGCTAACAAACGTGCGGATAAATTTGAAGATGTTTTTCTCGACACAGCGAAAACTTTTTTCGTTTATGTAAATGTTAAATTGCGTAAAGGATCGGTACAATATCCGATCCTTTACGCAATTTAACAATTTTTTTCGTTTATGAATTTAAAACTTTTTTCGTTTATGAAAATGTTAAATTGCGTAAAGGATCGGTACAATATCCCAAAAATATCAAGAAGATAATCAATTCTCGAGATCGTGCTTTCCGTTTGTACCGGCAATTTAGATCAAGTTATTTTAAATTTAAATGGAAAAATATTTCAAAAAAATGTGACACCTTTGTGCGGAAGTTTGGAAAACAAAAGCTTTCAAATATATCCACAGCTTTTCGAAATAATCCATCGAAGTTCTGGCGGTATATGAAATCAACCAATGATCGAATCGGCATGCCACCCCTCAAGGTGGCCGATGGCACATCCGTAACTACCGATCGTGAGAAAGCAGCCGTACTTAACACAGTGTATCGTAACTCTCAGTCTATGGGTGGGTCTCATATTCAAAGCGAATCTCGTTATGGTACGGTTGCTCAACCGCACGAGGTGGTTGTTTGCAGTGGCCACGCCTACAGATACGGTACGCGAAGCCACCTCGCGAGGTGGAGTTGCTGTATCGCAACTAGATTCGCTTTGAATGTGAGACCCACCCTATGTGTGATGGCCACTGTGCTGGCAGCAGCCTTGATCTGACCTGTGACAACAATGATAATTGGGAAATTTCTGAATTATTAATTTTTGAACAGCTTGCAAAAATATCCGTTACAACATCGAGCGGTAAATTTGAAATAACTAATAAACTTTTAAAAATTGCTGCTTTGTCTATCACTAAGCCGCTTAAATTAGTTTTTAATGCCGCTATCAATGAAGGGGTATTTCCATCGAGATGGAAGCATTCTTTTATAACTCCGATACCGAAAATCTCAGCAGATCACAGATTGCCCGACAGTTATCGACCAGTTTCAATGCTAAATCCTGTATCCAAAATTTTTGAACGTTGTCTTGATCAGTTGATTCGTGAACACTTGAGCAGAAACCATATGCTTTTCGATCACCAATTCGCTTACCGGCACAAAAGGTCAACCGAACTACAGCTTTTTCTTTTCGTAAAATTTGTGAATGATTTTATCAGTAACGGCACTGCTGTAGACGCCGTGTTTTTGGACTGCTCAAAGGCTTTTGATAAGCTGTCTCATGAATCCATTAACGATGCGTTAATTCAGATGTATCTTCCCAGTCAAATCGTGCATTTGATTTCTGATTATTTAAAAAATCGAACGCAACGTGTGACAGTCGAAAATGAAATTTCGGATCCGCTACCGGTAAACAGTGGTGTACCTCAAGGTTCTGTACTGGGCCCTTTGTTGTTTATTTTCGTGTTGAATTTCATCCTTTTTGCACTGAAAAACGGAAGCGCCGCTTTCGTTTTTGCTGATGATATTGTTGTGTTTCGTCCGGTTACAACCACAGCGGACACCCAGTTACTGCAGGAAGACCTAGCGCATCTTGGTGAATGGCTTATTGACAAACAGCTCATCCTTAACGCGGCAAAGTCCGTCCACGTTCGTTTCTCAAAAAAGAAATCTCCTGATTCTTCATGTCAGTACAGTATTAACAATGTTCCTGTACCAAAGTCTGATTACGTAAAGCACTTGGGAATATTTGTTGATCGAAAACTGAACTTCAAAATCAACAGCGAAAATGTAGCAAAAAAATGCAACAAAAGAGTCAACTACATTAACCACGTTTTTCGCTACACTGACTACGGTGCCCGCATACGGCTCTTTGAAGCACTTGTCCTTTTAGTTATCGATTACTGCTGCGTCATCATGAAGCCGTCACTAAAACAGTCGAAAAATGCCATCGAAAGTTGTCAGAGAAGGTTTTCTAAAACTTTGCGACTCGGAAACGATGTCTTGAATTACGAAAAACGTCTAAAAGAACTTGAATGGGACGATCTGATTACGCGCCGTCTGAAAAAAGCACTGCTGTTTATGTACAAATTAGTGTTTCGGGTTGTTCCGATGGGTGATCTAATTGTATCTCCCTGAAATTCTCTGCTGCTGTGCTTGAGTCTGTTGCAGGAAATACCAGAATATCAGAACGCCTCCTGAATCACCCGTGCCCGATTGAGCCGTCCCCAACAACCGTTTGTGGAATAACAGTGACCACTGCCCATGACTCGTATCTCAACAGCCTTGTGTCCGTCTGGAATGAACTTCC